>NC_083528.1:3112500-3735000 GCF_032362555.1 Amyelois transitella | reverse complement strand
CCCATATCAATAAATAACATAAATTCTGTTAAAAAGGCAACACAAAACCACTTAAACATTTTTTCAAACATTCCAAGCACTTGAAAGTTTTCTGTTTTTACTAAATTTTTTTATAAACGCGCGCCCCTTTTTCTATGAAGTGTCACTGTCAAAGTTCTTTTTTAAAAATTGTGCAAAGGTATTTATTAATCCAATAAAATTCTTTAGTTTGATCGAAAATTAGTAACGTTTCACTAGTTATTGTGCCCTTATTTGATGTAAAATAGCTTATATTTACAGAAACATTACAAAATATATCTGTTTTTGGAAGAAAAGAAGTCATTGTAAATTTAAAATTTTAGATAGTAGTGTCACTATAAAGAACCTTTCATTCGATGTAGATTACGTCATCACCCGGAAATGGTTAACGGATCGCCATCTTAGGTTGATTTCAACTCGATCTCGATTTCGATTCGATTCGGCTCAAGAGTACCGTTTTGTGATCAATATCAGATTTTGTCGAGATCGAATCGAGATCGAATATCGAGATCGAATCAAAGTCAAGAGTTGGCCTGCTGCTCACACCTGAGTCATTGACAAAGCGAGGCACGGCTGCCAAATGTCCGCAATGTCAGAGTCAAGAGTACATTATTTTTGCGAACTCATTCACTGCACATATCACATCTTATTTTTAGTACGACTATTTATAATTTCTGATTCGTTAAGAGCAGATGCTCACACTCATTGCTGTACTTAAAATAGGAGAGGCTATTAAAATTTTGATTGTTTTTTACGTATATTATTAGATCTTTAAAAGTTTTATTTGACTTTTAATAGTTATTCAAATTCATCCAAACTTTCATAATATGAGCAGAATAACGTTTATTTCAATTGTCTGGAATATGAATAACGAATATCTAACTTAGCATCGCATTTATTAATGTAGAGACAAGTGAATTCACGTTATATTTCCTTACGGAATGTTACAAATATCATTCCTTACATCGAATGTGACTTCCAGAAACATTAAACTTTTTCCAAACTTTCTCGCGCGACGCAGTACAATAGAAGTTTCTTTATCATTACCATTGCCTGTCGGTAAATGCACAATACAGGTAAAATCGTCAGAAAGATTATTTGCTAACTTTCACTTCTCTCTAATAAATGCGGTGAAGATTTTAAACGAATGACGTATCGATTTTTTTAAATATTAATACAATACAATCTGCTGCAGCAATCTCGTACTTGAGACTGTGTAACAAAGTTGCACTCTCATTAAATTTAAAATGGGAAAATCTCCTGAATACCATCGATTATGATGCCAAAACTGTTAATAAGTTCGCAGAAAGATTTATTTTGTTCATCTTAAAAACACCGGAACAGTAAACCGTATTGAGAAATTATCACTGACCAAGAAAGTTCACTGGATTGGAGAAAATTAGAAAAGTTAGCAGCAAAGCAGTACGTTAGGCAACTTGCTTAAATCTCTTCAAATCTATCATTAAAAAAACACATACTTAAAGATTTCTATATACCGGTACTTATAGAAGTCACAGCTATAATTTCATAAAGACAGTTCAACACAAACGAATGCCGAAACGCAATTAACCCCATAAATCAATGAGTGTAATCAAAGAATGTGGTGTCAGGGGGCAATTCTTTCATCACACGACCGGAGTCAGAAGTCCGATACGGTGTCAATTGTTACGGCCATGACGCTCCCACGCAGGCGACGTCACAACTAGGGTTGCTAACTCTTGCGGGATTCCGGGATTCTTCCGTAAAAACCTAGTAGTAAACAGCGCACGACTCCAAGTAACACTGCTTATATCACCTGGTCATTTTTATTCCTTTATTAAAGCTACAGATAAAGTAGACTTAAGAAGGGCCAGATTTTTTTTTTAATTGCAGTGTGAATTGGGTTAAAAATCGATAAGCTTTAAAATAATTATTTAGATCATATTTCTCTGAATCAAAATCATGAGAAATCGAAATACAGATTTTATTTGTTTCAACTTCACTTTAAGCTAGCACAAAATATAACTTATTTGAATAAAAACACATTTGTTTATAATAAATTTTATTTTCATCTCCCGTAATTCTGATACACTTGATTGGTAACCCTAATGAGAACTGACTTTGTGAATGAAAGTCGACAGTTTACTTACTACAGTTATTTACTATCATCAACATAATAAGTGTTCGTTTTGTGCTCCATTGAAAAGACGTGAGAAATTAATATTGTTGAGAATTTGGTTCTTACTAGGTATAACAGTTACTTGTCATACTACACACTATTTTAATTGAGTTTAGTAAGTAAAAATACATACACCAATATGTTTTTTTTTTTTTGCATCAGCATAAAGTTTTTCTTTTTTTTTCATTTCAAAACTGTACTTTAGATTTATTTAAAATAACCCCAATCACTATAGTTGCTTTTTGTTACTTATTTATTTTAAAGTATAATTTAGTATCCTGTGTCGGAAAGTTTGTGTGTGGTTATAAAAGTATATGTTCCTGCCATCAGCAATATGGTACTATGTTACTAAAAACTGCAGGCCCATTTGCATACATAGTATGTGCAGAAGTAAATTATGTCAGGGATTATGTATTTACGCTGAGTGGTATCGTATATCTATGAATAGCCAGTTTTATATGTCAACTGGTTTTACTTTGACCTGAAATAGGGTAATTTAGTGGAAATTGACATAATAGAGGAAGCTAGACATAGACACAAAGCAATGTTGAATAAAATATATGTATGTATTTTGTATATATTTTTATCAAAATAGATTAATCATCTGATGAAGAAAACAAGTTTATCACTTTTTTTGTGGATTAAGAAAAAGCGCACATTTAATTTTTTTAATACGTCATATTTTATTTTAAGCAATAAAACAATTATTAACTCAGTCACGATTCTACAATTTGCATAAATTTAACAATAAAAATAAATAGCTGACAGTCAATGAACTTAACTGTACCAAATGACGAAATGCATATTACAATTGGAAGGAGACAGCAACACATACGCTTGTCTCAGTCATGTATACTCATTAGTAATTTGGTATGCAAGGTAAGGTATCAATCACATACCAAAATCCTATTATAATAGCTTCCTGGCAAAGTACAAAATACTTTCTTTCGAAAGCTTGACCCTTAAGTTTGATGCACATATTATTAATAATTGTTTATACATACACACATACATATAATCACGTCTATATCCTGCGGGGAAGACAGAGCCAACAGTCTTGAAAAGAGTGATAGGCCACGTTCAGCTTTTTGGCTTAATGATAAGAGTTGAGATTCAAATAGTGACCGGTTGCTAAAAGAAGATTGCCAAGTTTATAGGCCAAGATTTCCAAATATATAATAGTTTATAATACAATATATATATAATCACGTTTTTATCCCTTACGGGCCTGACGAAGCCAACAGTCTTTACAAGACTGTAGGTTTTGTCTGGTCTATAATTAGAATCTAAATTGAATTGGTATTTACAGCCATAATTTTTTTTTGTTTCAGGTGGAGCGGAGGGCAAGTACCGGGTGGCGGCGCCCGAGCTCATGCAGGACACCTTCATGAGCGACTCAGAAGACGAAGGAGGTTGGTATTAACTTCATTTGAATAAAATGATTTCATTTGAGGAAACTAATAACCGTGTTAAATATAAAATACAACAAAACATACCAAAACGTTTGATCAATTGGGACCCTTTGCAGACATCTAGAAATCAGTAGACCGGAGACGTGATGCTCATGATAAGAATTTGGGCATAAATAGACGATCGATATAAATATTAAGTAAACAGTAAGTTCATCTCCCAGCGCTGGGCAAAACAATTTTTAGATATAGTTACAGAGCTAATAAGAAATGTAAATGAGGAATATGATCAAAAAAATAAAATGCTGCAGTGCAGTGTGTTACCGTTTCTTCTGCACTGACGCTTTTGAAGCGGCACTAAATTTGGCTTTAAGTAATTCATTCGACGTCAAGCAATATTGTGAAACCAACAGATTAAGTGATGTTCGATAAGTCCCAAAATATGATTAAAAAAAATATATTTTGGATAAATAAAAGTAAGTATAAGTTGTCGCAATCGCATAAGCACCATCCTATCGATCGACACACACACAAACTATTTCTGAACTTTAGATAAGCCTTGTGAATTTTGAAACGTTTCTTGTATTGCGCTACTGTTATGGTTAAAATATTGAACCTATTCGATCAAACATATTGGAATTATTCATGTTTCTATGATATTGATCAATGTTGAATTCTATGATGTTCCTAATCCAAGTGTTAATCCCGGTTTCTTCCTCGCCTCTCTGGAGAAGAGACCAAAGTGGTCCTGGATTGGGTGTATGGAGTTTTTACACAAAGCGGAAGTAGCTTTGCCTTTGATTATACTTGATTATTGAACTAAACATAATTTGGACCATGGTTATACATCCAGTTGTGTGAATGTGCAGGTTTCCTCATGATCGTAACTCACTGTATCTCCCCGCGCACTGTTCAGGCATTCAGCTCGGGCACTTTATCCATTAGACCACAGGCGCTCTCACGCACTTCCGTATCTGAGTATTTAACTGATAACTGACAATCATCTAAAAAAAGGCATAAAAAGCGCTGAAAGCGAAAACATTTTTTTTTCATTTTTAGATGCATAAAAATACAAATGCTTTATTGAAATACTCGTTTAGTACTGTAAAATAAAGGGATTTTACGTTTCACATTGTTGAAACTGCAGGTATGAAAAATGTTTTGCGTAAATACTAAATCTAAAATCTGCGCATCATTCCTTGTTACATATAAATGCACCCAAGTTCAAAATAACTCTAGTAGTCTATACAATATGACCCTGGATTTACGACCTAGATTGGATTCTAGCACTAGATTGCCAGTGACGTCAGAGGCTTTGTAAATGAATTGATACTTTGCTTGTACTCTATTCATACAGCTAATAGCTTCCTATTGCACTTTTGTAAATACTTCATACAAAATACTGCGCATGCCGATCTATCGATGGGTTTGTCAATAAAATCATACCTCACTATACTATACCTATACATACATACACTAGAGTTGTGTATGTTTTATCTGTATATACTTATTACTATGTCTTGTCTTGTGGCTGTAGAAAAGGCAATAAATTAGAGAACGTAGATATTTCTATATAGAGATGTTAATTAGGCATGGCGAATAAATGCCCAATTTGGCGGGTAATGTGGTTGCCTCTGTAGTGGTTGTTACCCTGCGGGGTAGACAGAGTCAACAGTTATCAAAAGACTGAAAGGCCACGCCCAGCTATTTAGATAACAATTTTTGTAATTAAATAATAATAAATAAATATATACGGGACAAATAACACAGATCGAGTTAGCCTCGAAGTAAGTTCGAAACTTGTGTTACGAGATACTAACTCAACGATACTATATTTATAATGAATACATATATAGATAAACATCCAGGCCAATCAGAAAAAGAATTCTTTTTTCATCATGCCCTGGCCGGGATTCGAACCCGGTGTCACAGACAAGCGTACTACCGCTGCGCCCCAAAGGTCGTAATTAAGTCCGCCTTATGCTTTTTGCCGTATAGGAATTTTAATTCCTCCTCTTTTATTACTAGCCTTCAACCGAGTAATACTTAATTTATCTACTACCCAGCAAAACAGTAAACTCTACGTCATAACCTTACCCTAAACGCGTGTAATATAATCCAGGTGAAGTGGAGTGTCCGATCCAGCAGCAGCAGCAGTACCGCTACATGAACAGCGAGGCGGGGACCCTGCAGCGGGCCAAGCCGCTGGAGGAGAGCGTCACCGACGGCCACCTGTGGCCCAGCAACAATGACAGCAAGCGGGCCACCATTGACCGGCAGCCGCTCGACATCGGGTTAGTGACTCTGAACCTTCTCTCTTATTTTATCGTGCTTCACTACATAGTATAAAACAAAGTCGCTATTTTAATCTGTTTGTCTGTATGCTTAAATCTTTAAAATAACGCAACGGATTTTGATGCGGTTTTTTTGTAACAGGTAGAGTGATTCAAGAGGAAGGTTTTTATGTATAATAACATTTATAATTTTGCACCCGTTATAAATGCGAAACAATTTTTTTTTAAAAGTAACCTCTCTTTGTTGACCCTAGCAAAGATGGGCCTTCAAATAGACTCCTTGGCAAATCAGGGAAATTATATTTACGCATAAAATACATATATATTAACTAAATAAGTACTACCATGTCACACTATGAAAGTGCATTTTGAAAAATGTTCATTAACACTAGTTAGTTTGCTTACAATATATATCCGTCCGTATCTGGAAAAAAGACAGGGACTACATTTTTTCATTGGCCACAATCCATGGATATGCATTCTTTAGTTACATTCATCAATCTTATCATGCAAACTGCGATATATGGTAGACAGAACCCTGTTTCAAAAATTATTATTTAGTTAAATAGTTAGAACAGGACTACTCCGTTTCTTTGTCATGGATATGGTAAAAGAGAAGATGTGTTTACTAGTATGTTATGTTAAACACATTTTTTGTTCCAGATTCCTGGTGTCATTCGTGGTTGACGCGCGAGGCGGCGCGATGAAAGCGAAGAGACGAGGGGGAGTGAGAATCATAGTGCCGCCCGCCGCCTGCTCGGCGCCTACCAGGGTCACGTGTCGGTGAGTCGGCGCTCAACCTAATAGTATTTAGCATCTACAACAAGCAACACTATATTCCTGCTATCCCTGTTATCCCTGTCTGTGTCACGTCACGTCATAATGAAAGCGAAACAGCGATAGTTTTTCGCGCGAAAAAATCGGCGTCACGTGTGCTTTGCTACGAGAGGTGCCATGGTGTTATACATTTTAGACGAAACGGTTAGATATGCTTGAATATATATCTATTGTGTCAATTATCTTTATCTAATGTAAACAGATTCTTTAATTAATGATCGCCATAAGAACATTCATAAAGGCTTATACTATATGGATTATGGTCAAGTTTAATCTTTCTTTAACGACACGATTCAAATTATCAGCTATATGGTTTTATTATGTGGATAACATTCGAAGTATGCCGACAAGGTTACTAACATTGTATGACGAACATGTTCTAGGCACGAATAATTATCCATGCATACCGTAAAATTGTCACTGATCGAATATTTGAAAGATTTTGCTAAAAAATCGATAAAGGGACTCATATGACCAACAGAAGTGTGACAATAGATTTATATGGTATTTTTTTAATGCGTTTATTATCGGTTCAGTCTCTCACTATTAATGTTACTGTCATAGATGGTATATTTTATTATTTTCAAATATTAACGAAATACGTTTGTATTGATTTCAGAGCCGCCACACGTCGGGCGCCGGCCGCCGCCCCGCCTCCGCTGATGGAAGGCGAAGCCCTGGCATCCAGACTGTTAGAGCTGCAGCCGCAAGGTGCCAAGTTCTTGGCGTAAGTTTACATTCTATCTTTTACCCACATTTCCTACAGCAATGACAAAAACTCCCGTTTTTTTCTTTTGAAGAATAAAACTAAATGAAAAAATTAAATTTCAGGCCAGTGATAATCGAGGTGCCGATCTTCACGGCGCCGTGCAAGGAGCGGGAGATCGTCATCTTGAGGTCGGACACCGGCGAGACGTGGCAGGACCACTACCTGCATAATAATGACAATCCCTTGATACAGGTACCGTACTCTTAGCTGGATATTATTGTTACTGGTTAGATCTTTGCTTCTGCGTCATATGTGAGAAATTCCGGAAAAAAAGTTGTCCTTTTAACTTGCCTGATCCATTAGCGAATTAACCAAAGATAAAAATGTGTGCTTAAGATATAAATATGGATAAGTTTGAATGCCCTATGGATATGAAAGTGTGAATATTGGCTGACTTTGAATACGCAATACTCGGAGAATCAAATCGCTCATACTGGAAGCGACTACCCCTACCAAACGATTGAAATGTCTCGTCTAGTCCACCTGTAGCTTGGTATTCTGCTTGCTTTTGCTGCACAATTGCTTCAAGCATTAAGTCTGCCAATTGTGCTATACATTTGTATTTTGTGCAATGAAGTTTAAATAAATAAATAAATATTCTTTTTTAAAATGAAAAAAAAAATCTATAGAAAGATTTATATATATAAAAATATATAAATAAATATATTATATAGTACACAAAAGCGAAAGACTGGCCATATGTACGTAAACAACATTAATTTCTCTAATTCATTTTACCATTTCAGGAAGCCCTACAAAGAGAGCGTCAAGAACACGGCACCTCCGGCGAAACTATAGGCGAGAATGGCGAGAGAGTGACTCGCATCATCTCGTGCGACTTCCCCCACTACCTCGCCGTGGTGTCGCGGATTCGACAGGAAGTGCACATCATTGGCCCAGAGGGCGGCACTGTGTCCAGTGCCCACATTCCACAAGTAAGTTTTAATACTATTTATACCACATGTTAAACATACATACATATGGCCACGTCTATATCCCTTGCGGGGCAGACAGAGCCTACAGTCTTGAAAAGACTGAATGGCGACGTTCAGCTATTTAGCTGAAAGATAGAATTGAGATTCAAATAGTGACAGGTTGCTAACCTATCGCCTAAAAAAGAATCCCATGTTTGTAAGCCTATCCCTTAGTCGCCTTTTGCGACATCCATGGGAAAGATGTGGTGGAGTGGTCCTATTCTTTTTTGTATTGGTACCAGGAACAACACGGCACTGCCAGAAACCACACGGCACTACACACATACATACATAATATATAAAAGAAGCATCACTGGATAGCCAACACCATGCGCAGAGCAATACGTCTGTTTCATTCGGTCACAGTCATTACTGTCTTATTCTAAATTGAAACAATTATATTTATGACATGGAAATGTTCTCTGTGTTAACCTAAAAATATATACAAGATGTCACTGGCTCACCAACACGAACACGTCTGTTTCATGCGGCCGTTGTCGTGATGTCAACTCACGCGCACGGCACGATGGTGAACGACTTCGTTCGAGTTAACGTGGGGATAGTCAATACGAGTACCACTATTGATGGCATAATTTAGGAGAAAACTCCTCTTGATTTGTATCCCTTACACCCTGGGGTTTAATCCGGGGTTTGATCGACTTGTCAAGTTAATGTCAGTCCAAAACAGTTCATCATTGAAGCATATCCTCAATTCCAGGTGCAAGCTCTATTCCCCCCCGCGGCCCTCACGAAGCGCATCCGCGTGGGGCTCCAAGCGCACGGGGCGGCGCCCGAGCTGACGCGGCGCCTGCTGCCGCGCCACGCCGCAGTGTCGCCTGTCATCACGGTGGAGCCCCGCCGCAGGAAGTTCCATCGCTCCATCACACTTACCGCTCCGCTGCCCAGAGAGGTAGGTCGCAAAATAAATTGTTGATGGTTACTGGCTACGTATTATACAAATCAAAATTGTAATTACATCCTAATGAGTAGAATAAAAATACGGTTACATGTACCGGAACGTATCTATGATTTATCAAAACTTCTGTAATGAATTTATTGGGGATCTGAATCCGTTTGTCATTTATTTGTGTGATGATAAGCAACATAGATTTTTAGGTGGTACATGTAAACCCAAATAATACTTTTGCTTCTAAAATCTTTGAATGTAAAAGTTGGTGTACAAGGATCTGCCATCCTATCCTTAATATAACCGCCTCTCCCCATACACACACACGTTTGATGATGATGATCTCATGATGATACTCTGTTTGCAGGGCGCCGGTCAGGAGAAGTCGACGGCCAACCTGCGGCTGCTGTGCTCCATCATGGGCGGGCAGGCGCGCGCCGTGTGGGAGGACGTGACGGGCTCCACGCCGCTCACCCTGGCCGGCGACTGCGCCTCCTTCACCACCACCGTCTCCGCCAGGTGGGTGGGCCCTTACAGGGTAGTCCAATCTCCGCTGATGTGCTCTGTCACGGTTTAGTGGCCGGTGTTGAGAGACAATTTGAAACTTCATAGGACTAGTTCTACAATTTTCAAGGGGGTTTAGCTAAAGACGAGACGGGATCCAGCAAGTAGCCGCTTAAAGATAGCGTGCTACTTCACTAGGTGAACAACGGAGTTGAATAGAGGGGAAGCGCTAGCGCATGCTTATACGGCGTTGAAGAGGGCACCACGGCGGCATAACATAACAGCTCCTTGATTTAACTTTTAATGAAAAAAAAAATCTTAATAACTAGCGTTATCGAGTTGTTGTTTGTTTGTTGGTAAACTCTTTATTACGCAAAAAAATATTATACAATTCAGTTAAGTACTGAAAATAATACGTACAATGACTGACTTATCCAATTTGGTAATTCAATTGAATGTTATCAATGTAATTCATATTTAATTAATCTTATTAATTGTTGCAGATTTTGGCTGATGAATTGTCAAAACGTCAGCGACGCCACAAAACTGGCCACAGAACTATACAGGTAATTTATTTCTTAAGTCATGTCGAGCACCTCTGCCTTTGATTAAACATTTTGAAATTTACTGTATGTTTTTTTATAATAAAACAACGTTTCTTTTGAACGCAGTAGAACGACTAATTTATTGCAAACTAAAGTTACACATTGTTGGACATAGATGGCAGCACTAGTTTCATATTCAGATATTAACATTACAACATTTTTGCTTACCTTCTACATCCACTTTTAGTAGGAACTAGACGAAGACGCTTTAGAGAGATTTAAAACAATTTTGTTTTACAATATTTTTCATAACAATTGTGTGGTCCCAGAGACATGCTCCTGGTGCCGTTCGAGGCGCGCATCGTGGTGCTGGGCAAGCGGCTGGACGCGCTGGAGGGCCGCCTGCTGCTGCTCTACGTCACCGACCGCCGCGCCTGCGACTCGCTGCTGCACCAGGTCAGAATGGAATACAATAGATTTATTTTCAAAATTGGATACAAGATATCACTTATTGACGTCACATAACTTAAATCTAATTATAACTACTAACCGCTTCCAAAGCGCATGTGTAGAAGAAGCGGCGGAACAAACTACACTGCAGCATTTTCATCGGACGTCACGGTCACTGCCGGACACTACACAATTCTATTCCAATTTCATTGTTATGGGACATATCAAACATTACATACCTTTTGGTTTAACAAACACTGGTTGACGGCGAATTAATTACTTTAAGCTAAGCTTGCTGCCGCTTCTCAAGCCTCAGTGCAGAAGAAGCAAGTTTAAGTTAGGAGGTTTACGTATAAAATGTATCGCGTCTATTAGATTTTGTCAGAGACGAGGTACAAGGCTGTTTGTCTTCACAAACCCATTGAACTATCACAATCCTAGCAACTTGGACTTGTTCAATGTGTGTGCCTAATCTGATGAACTGCAGGCGCTACATAAGTGCTTGCAAAAGCCAGGAGGGAGAAAGCGAAGAACTAAAGAAAAGAGCAGTGCCATTATCTCTTTTCACGTTTTACTTCAATTTCGGATACAAGGAATTCCTGCGTCTTCGGATTTGATACTACGTGATCGTAAAATGAGTATTTTTCGCAAAAAAGACCCAACCAACAAATAGTATCACACATTTGTTGATAATTGACTGACTGATTGACAGGAGCACTACACGGAAGTGGCGCAGTCGACGGCGGTGCGCCTCCTGGACGGCAAGCAGGTGTTCCTGGAGTTCTCCGGGAACCTGGTGCCCGTCACCAAGTCCGGCAGCCAGCCCATGTTCACCTTCGAGGTCAGAGGATTTCATAAACCACAAATAATAATAATAAATGATTATTTTCCTGTACAAGGATTACAAAATTGCTTCAAGCTAGTACAAAACTATCTAGGCAGTCAATCTGAGAGGAGGGACTAGTTCCAGAAATAGGTTCTAAAAGTACCTAACCTGAATGTTTATGGTTGCAAGCGCGTGCGCACACACGCTGTAATACAAACACATCTATTTTCTATCTACATTTTCGCGGGGCACTAGAATGAAAGAGGTATACTTCCTTTCTCTCCTACGTTGCACCGGCGTATGTCACATGGTCTGTGATATGTTTAACATATTTTTACCAATCACAATAAGTGCATAACGCCGTTAAAGAAATTTTCACAAGTGTAATACTATGGCGCGGCGGTGCAGAAGAACACCAGCTTGCTAGGAGACCCTAGAAAGCTGGTGTTCCTGAAGAACTGTTCTCCGTGCACGTGGCGAACCTATTCATTTAGTTTTCAGACTAATATTTGTTTTTATTACCAGGCATTCAAAGACAACCGCGTAGAGTTCACGGTGCGGGTGAAGCATCACGAAGAGACCCCTTCGGGCAGGATTTACTTCATGAACGAACCCAAGGTAAATTGTTACGCGTACACATATAATGAAAATCACGACATCTTTTACAGTGACAGGTTGCTAGCCCATCATCTTAAAGAAGAATCCCATGTTTATATGCCTTCTCTGAATTTATTTATATTATTGAATAATATGTTATTTGAATGTCAAGTGGACCCCAAGCCCAATACTATGGTGGAGGGTGCAACTGGGATTGCACAAAGATGAGATGAGAGAGAGACCTTTTATTTGTATTATTATTAAATTTGATTCCCTGGATTAAACTAAATTATTTTTATAATTATTCTGGTTTAAGCGAGCGTCGTGTGCTATCTTTATATCGCACGTATCTATTTACATGTTTGATGGATACATATAACATATATATGTATAATGTGACGTAATGACGGCCTCTGTGGCGCAGCGGTAGTACGCTTGACTGTGTCACCGGAGGTCCCGGGTTCGACTCCCGGCCAGGGTATGATTAGAAAAGAACTTTTTCTGATTGTCCTGGGTCTTGGATGTTTACTTATATATGTATTTATTATAAAATATAGTATCGTTGAGTTAGCATCTCGCAACACAAGTCTCGAACTTACTTCGAGGCTAACTCAATCTGTGTAATTAGTCCCGTATATAACTTATTTAACGTGTGTGTGGCGGAGCAGGCGCCGCGCGGCGAGCAGGCGGGCAGCCCGCAGTGCGTGCTGGACGTGTGTCTGCCGGCCAGCGTGGCGCCCCGCGCCGGCAAGAGCCAGCTGGACTGCCTCAACCTGGACCAGTCCGGTAAATACTAACAACATTATAATATTTGTAGCGAGCGCGTCAGTAGTTAGGCACTGCGGCCGCGTTGCTAGGCAACCGAGCCCGGCTGAGCGGTGCCTCGTACCCCGCGCGCCTCCCCCGCGACTCGCGCGCCGGTACAGTCGAGATCGCGTTCGCTGCGCACACGTTTTTGCATCCCATCATACGACCCTTACATATTTAAATTATTCAAAAACTAGCTTTCAGCCGCAACTTCGCCCGCGTGTATTAAGCGCTATCTACAAATTGCGATGAATTTACCGCCACCTACAAAAAGCAATGACATTAACACCACCGACGAATTAAAAACATTATAAAATGTATTTAAATTTAATCGAATATGATGATAAGAGCAAATTAGGCCGATCATGCCTAAAGCAAAATATTGTTTATATTGGCATATCAACCCTATCATGTAAATTCAATCTCTTGCAGGCTTCGACGCCCTGAAGGACGAGCTGAGCTTCCACTGGGGCGACCCCAACCACAGCCTGGGGCCTGGTTCCCTGCCCTATCACAACGACAAACCGGTCAACGGACACGTAAGTTACTGTTTTTATAATGGTTTATCCACACTAATTTATTGTAGAAATAATTAACAATAGGAAGAAAAGATTTGTATTTTTGCTTGTTTGCATTTTTGTATTTTTATAACGCATAAAACTAAAAACTACTGAACAGATTTTCACGGTATTAGGCACAGATATAGAATAGACCTTCGGGAGTGACAAGGGCTACTTTTCATTTAGGAATTTATCACGGGAGCGAAGCATCGCGCAAAAGCTTACATTACAATGCTTTTGTCAATAACAAAACCAATAAAAGGATTCCCTAATTTTTAACCAAAATTCGTAGCTATAAATATGCTAATACAAATGTAATTAATAAAAGACTAATTGTATTTTGTAACATACAAAGGTAGTATTAAATTTTTATTAGGTTGATGTGAAGATTTTTTTTTTTGGGTGTGGTAGTGTTTATTGTTTCTGCGTTTGAGAGTGTTTCTTGTATCCTTTTTAATTTATCTTCCATATCTTAACGTTCATAGTTATATTTACGCGGGGCAAACCTAATACGCAAAATACCAACTTGGCGTCATGACTAAACTTCATTTTCGGTTAGCATTAAGCCTTATTCTCTATTTGTTCGAGTTGCTTAAGAATTATTCGTTGCTTTCGAATTTTTCATACTTTGATGTTGATTCATTTCGGAACATTCCTTCTCGAGCTTAAGTAATAAAACGTCAAATAAACAAACCCCTTTTTACTCCATTTAACTATTGCTTTCTCTTTCCAGGACAAGATTATCACCAATGGCGACGTGAAGAACCCCACGAAGGACAGCGACGACAAAGATCCAAAGACGCAAGGTAAGCAAATGTTATTTGTTTTTAATTTAACTTTTGAATGCAAGCAAATGAATATGTATTTACGACTTTACTGTTCTTTTACAGTCAATGGCGGCACATTACACGTAGACTCGAACAAGACAAAGGCAACTTTCGATTCAGATGAAGATAAAACACCTATGAATACCCTAGAAAAGGGAGACAAGGGTAAAAAGAAACCCGAAGGAGGCTTCCTTGGAGGCCTCGCCGGTAAAGTTAAAAATGTATTCGGCCACAGCGACGATAAAGACGAAGAGAAAGAGTCCTCTCCCAAACCTCAGCCGAAACCCAGAGAATCCAAAGAATCCAAGGAAAAGAGCCCGCCTAAACCAGCCCCAAGAATTATCAATGAAGATCTCCTTGACAAAGTCGAAGATATGTTCAAAGATCTAAAAACAAAACCGCATCAGAAAGACGAAGAAGAACTTCAAAACGAGGTTTATTCCACGAAACTAGTAGTCGACGAAGACAACATAAAGCCTTCCAAAGAAATCGAGGAACACATCTATGAACAATATGCTAATATGCAGCCAGTTGACACGCCCCTCCATAACAAGGTTTCAGACCCATTCCAGTACCCAAAATGTTGTGATAAGAAATACAAACATGCCCACGACGAAACTTCAAACTTAGAAGATATCATAGAACAGACCAAATTCGCTGCTCATGAGAGGCTTGAAGATGTCAGTGACAAAGTGCAAAACAATGTTCAGGATGGTCTAGCTAAAGTGGAAGAAGGAGTGAAAGATGTAGAACAAAAAAGCACTGAAATAAAAGAAGACGTTATCGAAAAAGTTGACAAAGCAAAAGGATCTTTGAAAGAAAAGAAACAAAAATTAGAGTCCCAGGCCCAAGAACAATTGGATGATGTAAATAGGACCGCAAATACGGTACAAGATAATATTAACGATAAAATTTCCGATGTGAAGTCCAACGTGTCCGATGAAGTTGGCAATTTCAAGTCTTCCACGAAAGCAGGAGTAGATCATTTAGTACATACAGCCAGTGGAGTTACCACTAACATTACCGATAAAGCCCATGAATTGGATTTCGCTGCGCGAGAAAGAGCAGAACAGTTAAAAGAATATGGTCATGATCAATTTGTTTCTTTTGGACATTCGGTAGAGAATGCAACGGATGACTTCAAAACAAAGGCAAAAGGCGTCGGAAATGATCTCAAAAATAAAGCCCAAGATGGTGCCGATGCTGTTGCTGAATCTTTACATAAAGTGCAAGATGACCTGAATCACAAAGCACATGATGCGAAAGAAACAGTAAAAGAAACTGCAGAAAATATTAAAGAATCTACGAACGAGAAACTACATGATCTTAGTGATTCTTTTGACAATGCCAAAGCGAAAGCAGGTCACGTTGCTGCGGATCTCAAATCGAAACCAGAAGATGCAAAAGATGATGTTAAATCAGAAATAAAAAAGAAATCCAAAAAAGGAAAGAACTTCTTTACTGGTCTTGTAGACAATATATTTGGCGAGAAAGACAAATTAGAAGATGAAGTAAAAGGAAAAATTGCTGAACGCAAAGAGTCTGCTAATGATTTAATAGAGCAAGTTTCATCTAAGAAAGATGAAATGGAAGAAGACATCGCGAAAAAGAAAACTGAAATTAAAGATGGCGCTGAACAATTAGCTAAAGACGCGGAAGCTAAAAAAGAAACAGCAAAAAACGCTATTAAAAACAAAACCAATGAAGTCAAAACATCTTTTCAAGATAAAACGAATGAATTAAAGACCGCTGTAGAAGATAAAGCACATGAACTAAAATCAGCAGTTCAAGTTAAGGCCGATGAGGTTACGAATGCTGTACAAAATAAAAAGGATGAAATGGCAACAGCCATTCACGACAAGGCGGGCGAAGTAAAAGAATCCCTTGTAGAAGTCAAAGACGCCATTCACAGTAAAAAAGATGAATTTGAAAATGCTGTACACGACAAATTTGACGAAGCCAAGAGTAAGAAAGATGAAGTTTTGAGTTCCATTCAGAATAAAACTGATGAAATTGGTCAGGCGGTGCATGACAAGAAAGATGAAATTGCAAACACGTTAAGCCATAAAAAAGAAGAATGGGAATCAGCTGTTCACGAGAAGACAAATGACGCTATTTCAGCAGTTGAAAACAAAAAGGATGAGTTAAAGTCATCTATTCAATCCAAAAAAGAAGACGCCGCGACTGAACTGGACAGAATAAGACAAGAAGCTGAACATACCACCGAACAAATTAAAAAATCAGCAGAAGACGCAATAAACAAAGGCAAAGACAATTACGATGAAATCCAAAGGGCAGCCAGCGATAAAGCGAATGACCTACATAAGTCTTCAAAGCAGGCGTTCGATCACGTTCAAGACGCAACCTTGAGTACTTTCGATAAGGTCGAAAGTTCAGCCAAGGACAAAGTGAACGACGTTAAGGACACGTGGGAAGACTTGCAGAGTTCGACGCGGGACACTTACGCCGATTTCAAAGACGACGTTCACGGCTTAGAAAGTTCCGCACAGGATACCTTGCATAGTTTTCAGAGTTCCACTGGCAATACATTCGACAGCCTAGATGATTCTGCTAAAGAAATGTTCGGTGGTGCCCATAATGTTGCCAGTAACGTCGACGCGAGTTCTAAGGACTTGTTCGGGGATGTGAAGAATGAATTTGAAGGGTTCCAAGTATCGGCTGATAATAAGTTAGAGGATGTGAAGGGCGAGGCGAAGGAGAGGCTGGAAGAGGCGGGGGAGAGGCTGTCGGAGGCGGGAAGAGGCGCGGCGGAGGCGGCGCGGGAGGCTGAACAGAGTGTATCCGACGCAGTCAATACGGAGGCCGATAGATTCGCGAGCAATTTGAATGATTTGGGCAATTCCGTCTTCGGTTCTTCAGGCAAAGGTACGTGTTACAGAACTGTACAACCGACAAACAAGTTTACTATATCACTATTTAACTTGCTTTTGTCAAAAATATAATAAATTTTCACTTGAATTTCACTTTCTTATGACATCTTTATCTTTGTGTATGTCCCGGTTGCTATGTCTTATAGCCCATATCCGCCTAATATTTAGTTGCCTAAATGGGCTGGTTTTGTCACAAACAGCATCGGTTAGCAATCAAACCAATGTAGTTTAGTCAGAAAAGAGTAACTATTTGTTGACTATATAAATAAACATGAATTTTTGAGACAAACTCAATTGAATAATTTCAGGTTTTATGAAGGACTCGAGCGCCAAATTATTGGAATCTGAGAAATCGCAGTCATCGCCCTCGCCGCACAAGAAGGGATCTGGGTAAGTTACATTTAGACTTTAATTACGAACAATAAAATATAATATTATCTTCTCTCAATTCATATAGTTGCCATGATGTATATAACGGCACGCGATTCGCACTCAATTAATCACCAGCGAAATATACTATATCTGGGCTTAACACAAATTGAATGAATGAACATATTTCACTATAACAAAAAAAATGTATTTTTTTATAAAAGTATGAACTTATGTCAAAACCATTATTGTCTAAATAGTAGTTCTGTTTAGTTTCATGACCAAAAAATATTTATCAATTTTATTATAAAACCCTTTTTAGCAATAATCTAAAACGCTCTATGGAAAACAACTTATGGCTATGCATGCTATCGCTTATTAGAAATTTGATGTACTCCACAAACCTAAGTCTTATTTCTCTCATTAAATATGTGTGGTTTCTACCACACGCATTTATATACGGGATATATATATATATACGGGACAAATTACACTGATTGAGTTAGCCTCGAAGTAAGTTCTAAACTTGTGTTACGAGATACTAACTCAACGATACTATATTTTATAATAAATACTTATATAGATAAACATCCAAGACCCAAGACAATCAGAAAAAGTTCTTTTCTCATCATGCCCTGACCGGGATTCGAACCCGGGACCTCCGGTGTCACAGACAAGCGTAGTACCGCTGAGCCACAGAGGCCGTCATTTATTAAATGTACTCCGATAGTACTGGGAAACTGTGGGAAACACAACAATGTTAATTCGCGTATTTACATAAGGTGCATAGTCATATTTATTTTTAATACACAGAAGCAGAAGGACCTACTTTTGTTTATTTTTATCAGTCTTTAATATTTGTTAAAGTAAGTGTTCCATATAAATCACAAGACCAAGTACACTTTTTCGTGTACGAAATATCAGTATGTTCCTTAAAGTTTATCCAAAACATTGTATAATTATTAATTAGGATATTTTAATCTCAAAAACTTCTACACCGTGTAAACAAACTATCTAACTACCCGCATTTGCACTAGACGCCATTCTAACTCCACATGCACGCTTTACAGAATACCGAAGTTAAAGAAGAAGAATAGAAAATAAAAGCCGAACGACCGCCGAGATACATGTATGATATAGTTTAGTTATTTATTGTTACGAAGCTTTACTACGCAGACTATTGTTTCATTAATAATGTTCGTAAACCATTTATAAATACAATATTGCATTCTATATATTTTTGTTTGAATATCACTTGGATCTCGTTTACTTCAAAAATAAAATAAGTAAAATCCTGAAAAATTAATGTAGAAATTAAATTATTTAGGTCGAAATAAACATAGTTTTTTTATTTCCAAGGCACAGTTGAAAATATTTCATGTGACGAGTATTAATCTTGAGATACATTACTTTACAGTACAAAACTAAGGATTATTAATGAATCAATAATAAATTAGTATGTAGGCGCACTGTAAATGTTCTGTGACACGGTCTCAGTGAATTTTATCTGTCTAGACTACGAGATTATGTAGTGTGTTAATTCGAATTTAGTCATGTACTTTCGAGTACGCAAGTATTTACTGTGTCAAATTTAAATATTAACTTTTGACTAACGAGTTTAGATTTCAAGGAAATCTATTTCTTTATTAACGAATGATAAAATCTTAGTGCTTACATTTCTAGATGTTTTTTTTTCTACAATTTATATAATTCGTTATGTGACAGTTGATTATGTCTGTAATCTTGCCTAACCTGACATTATTTATGTAACTTAAAAGTCAATATTTTCGATTTTAAATATTTTCAGATGTGTATAATCATTTGTGACCTCAATTGTTTGTAACTTATAAATTTGCATTTTATATAAATTGAAGTATTTTGTAATAAATAGATGTCTTATCAATGTTTTGTGTTGCATAATTTATTCTATTTTAATCGTGTTTTTAATATAAAGTTTACGGCGCTTTGTACAGCTACGAACGCAATTGTTCGAGATCTTTATTATTTCTTAGCATGTTGCGACTAGCTTTTTAGTAGATTTTTATTTAACTAGAATTTACTACATAGATCTGCTAGTTTATTTATTATTCAGCGCTCCAAGTGTTATAATATTACAAATAATATTTAGAGCTCTGTCTGTGTCACAAAGAATATAAATCAGAATTTTAATATATTAAACGACGAATACGAATATAAGAGAGAGAATCTTTTATCATAATTACGAAATCAAATCAAATGTATCGAATTTTCAATATCATGAAAAAAACGTATTAAGCGCTTAAGTAGCTTTTGTCTCTCTTGGATATTATTGTTATTAATAATTACAATTTTACAATTACAGTTGTGTTTTTATTTTCTACTTACATTAAAATCACTTATTAACAACTTTCCGTTGTGTTCACATGTATAAATATATTTTTCAGTTAATAACACATTCGTTTCCACATTGCACATGTGACGCACTTGTTTTTACCGATGACCTACGTTGTAAGTTTATGTTTGTACGTAAGTCATAGGTATCCTACACTCTGAATCTCACTGACTGAGACAATCATAACTATGAAAATTGGTAAGTTGCTTGTTTTATTTCAACTTTATTTGCATTCCGCACCTTTCTTTGCATTTTGCGTCATTGTGGCTTGTAAGTGTTGTGATGATTTCAAGTTTAATGTAAATAATGTGTGTTCTGTGTTACAGTTTTTTCTCCAAATTGCGACGTAAAACGTGAACGTAAAGCCGCTACAAGAATGCGTCGCTTCAAATTATCTACGTTAATAAGAGTAGAATTACCATAATTTTAAATATTATTGGTTATTGATAGTCTGGTAGACGGATAAGGTTGGATAGGACTAAAAAATGTCCGTAATTGTTTGATATGCATGCATTTCAAAACTGCAAAAGTTCAATTTGTTATTTATAAAATAATACGAATGCAACGGTTTTATCTTTTTTTATGTACAAATATAAGTTGTTTAAAAATATAGTATTTAATTGTTTAAATTGCATTAACTTATTGTGACGATAAGATTACACCTCGTGGTATTGCATGTTGTATTGTCTGTTATTGTGTCATGTTTATAAGCAGAGTACTAACATTGTTACACGTTATGAGAACATTTTATGGGATGGTGTGCTGTTTGTGTGTTAAAACCGTTACTGTAAGTAACCGTGGTGCAAATTGTAAAAACTTCACATGCCATTTTATTTTCAAAAAGTACACTTTAAATACAAATATTGTATCATTTAGTTCATTGATAAATATTGAAACAAAACTATGGAAAAATTATATTCCGCTTAGATTGAGATGCGATGAGATTATTTCCTTTTCACACTTTTTAAGGATTTGGCACCTATTCTGAAGTAATATAGACTGTCGTTGAATGGTCGTAGAGGTGCTTCTAACAGTGATTACTCTTTTAAATACCACTTATATAATACAACTAAAACCTAGCAATAGGTGCCTACAGCAAAATTAGTGAATTTCCCAATTATGCCTTGGTTCTGGAGACCTGTCGGGATGACTGTAATAAATATGTATGTCCTAGGAAAAATTACAAATTGTAAGCGATTTCTACTTGCCAAGTAATAACCAATATATAGTATAATAAACTAAATTCAAGTTTTTTAACCAAGTCGTAGTTTAATTGGGTTAATTAATATTTTATTTTTTAACATAACACCTTTTTTCCTAGTTGTTAACGCTAGACGGCTGTTGTTTCGACATACAATGAAGCTAGGTCAACAGTTTTTGCCATACTCGTAGGAAAGAGCGAGTAGCAACCTAGAATGTATTTGATTAATAAAAAATAGACCTATTGTGCTCATTTAGGTATTAGGTTTTAATCAAACTTAATTCTAGATATTGAGAAAAACTATTCTAGACCATCAATGAAAGAAGTTTTGAAAAAAAAAGCTCTTAATACTTTTTTGTCTTGGTATGTACGTGGGTGCAGCGAGTTACCTTGGCTATTTATATAAAGGATAAATATACTGGAAAGTAATATTTAGGCATTGATTCTTGACACATACTAACCTAATTATAATCTACTTGCACCAAATATAAGTAAGCGTTACAATTTATAGTATAATCGCTATTAATTTAAATGTTACGCCATGTTGTTTCAAAAGTTAAATGTCTAGATCGTGTATGTTAATTTTAAAAATGTGTAAATTTTGATTTTCATTGCAAAAGTTCTATTAAAATGTATTTTAAAACTAAAAAAGTAATGAAAACATATATTTAAAAAAAACAAACTGTTTTTTAAATACTATGTTCAAAAATTATTCATGTTTGAATGAACACGTACGGACATGATAAACCTACTTTCATTCTGGAGAACTGTGATGCCAAAATAGAACTACGTGTAATGTTAAATAACTTTTGTTAATTTATTGATAGAGTCTATGTTTGCTCTATTTATTGCTTTTAGCGAGTAATAAATAAACTTTTCAAGATTGACTATTGTTTTTTTTATTTCTGCATACCTATATCGATGGTGGAAATGTCAAAGGGCTTAAAGGACAAATCACCGTTTTTCAGGAGAGCCGAAAAACTTTTTTTACAGATTTATAGGCATAACTTTTTTGTTTCTTAATCAATCTGTTTGATGTAAAAGACCATTTATATTAACTTTTTGAGCTGAGCCGTTTCAAATTGTTTAATTTACTCCATCTATCGTATTTTAAGAGATAGATGTCCTTTAAGTTTTGTGCTTTGGTGACATTGTCCTTTAAATCATAATTAGAAAAGCAATTAACAAATGTTTGAGGCTTAAAAGACGGCAATATTGTTTCTATAGCTCTTAAAAGATAAATACATTCTTAACATTAGCAAAAAAACATCCCTTAGGCTGTAAATAAGCTAATATTTTTATTATTTTCATTAATAGTATGGTATTAATAGTATTATTCTTGGTATGGTCCCGTTGTTGCATAATTTGCTTAGGTCATTGTATTTTGGCAAATTGTATGCTAAGGTATTGATTAATAGAGTCAGGAATGAAATTGATGACAAAATATGGAATGCTCAAGCGGGATTTCGAAAGGGAATGGGATGTACTGATCAGGTCTTTTTTTGCGGTGCATAGCCAAATAATTTTTTGGCCAAGAGTCAAAAAGTCTATTGCACATTCGTGGATTTGGAAAAGGCCTATAACAGAGTTGAGAGGAATGAATTGTGGTCAGCACTTTCTATGCATGGGGTGAGCAGTCTTTTAATACGAGCACTGAAATCCTTATATGAGGATTCGAGTGCTTGTGTCAGGATAAACGAAGCGCACACTGAGTGGTTTAAGATTGAGAAAGGCGTTAGGCAAGGATGTATTGCGTCACCGTGGCTGTTCAACCTATTTATGGATAGTTGTTTGACAGAATTGAAAGAGTCTGAAAGTGGATTAAGGATGAATGAGTTACTCGTCAAATGTCTGCTCTATGCCGACGATCAGGTTATACTGGCGTCATCAGCGGAGGAGTTACAGGAGATGGTAAAGTGTATGCATGAAGCTTTAAAAGAGAAAGGAATGAAAGTGAACGTAAGTAAAACAAAAACACTGGTTTTTGAAATGGAGAAAGAAATGACAGCATGTAATATTTTGATTGGAGGAGAAAAAGTTGAGCTAGTGAAAGAGTTTGTATATCTAGGATCAAAGTTTACATCAGATGGCAAGTGTGATAGTGATATTGAAAGGAGAGTGAACGCGGGGAACATGGTGAATGGAGCTTTGCATGCCTTTACGAGCAGTCAGAAACTATCCAAAAAGGCTCGACTGGCTGTGCACAGGGGCGTGTTGGTCCCGACATTAATGTATGGGAGTGAAAGTTGGGTATAGCAAAAGAAGCACGAAAGCAGAATAAATGCAGTGGAAATGAGAGCGTTAAGGAGTATGTTGGGTGTGAAATTGAGTGACCGGATAAGGAACAGCGTGATAAGGGAATGTTGTGATGTGAAAGAAGATGTAGTTACAGGAATAGAAAAGGGTATGTTGAGATGGTTCGGTCATGTGGAGAGGATGAATGAAAACAGGTTGACTAAGCAGATATACATGGAGGGTGTGGAGGGAAAGGTCGGAGTGGGAAGACCTAGACGAACGTATCTTGATCAAATTAAGGACGTCCTGGTAAAGGGTCAGGTCAAAAGTACCCGAAACCGCCGAGCTTGCATGAAGAGAGTTATGCATGTGGATGAAACGAAGGAAATATGCAGAGATCGTGGCAAGTGGAAAGAGGTAGTCTCTGCCTACCCCTCCGGGAAAGAGGCGTGATTTTATGTATGTATGTATGCATTATATTTTGCCCGAGAAATTGTTTGCTGCTTTGTATAAAGCGGCAACAAATTGATGTTTTCATAAGGCTCACTCTGAGCTAAAATATTGTTGGTAGCCTTCGGTAGCTTTTTTCCTCTTCGTTTAGTCTTCAAAGTTGGGACCTTGAAAATTTCTACTACCGTTGTTTTAGCGTCATCTTTCATAGAATATTTAATGTCAATGCTGTTCAAATTATTTTTTTCATAGTAACCACTCTCATTTTTCCAAAATCTTTGATAGGATCACCTAATAATGCTTTGACAGACAGTTCATTCCAATCCAATATGTCTGAATACTCTAGAGTTTCTACTTTACAAGGAAAAGGCTTTTTGCGTGCTGCTTCAATATACATAGGTTGGCCATTGTGATGGACTCCATACAATTAGTCTCTTCACTCCCCTCTCGATGACTGCGTGCATGGAGTCCACAGGCATACAAGAGTTTAATTGTTATTATAAGATTTTTTATTGTTAAAAAATCCGTGGGTCGTAAGTTTAATGTAAATTACAATGTGTCCTTTAAGTAAATAATTAATAATTAAAATATGGTTATTTGTGTTTTAAATATAATCACAACTTACGTGATGTCCTTTAAGCATTGAACACATTAAAATCGAAACGTTATGTTCAATTTGTTTGTTATGTCGACCTTTAATGCAAAAAATGAAAAAAACGCAAATTTTACTTGTCTAATATCTCGCTCATTTTTTGACTTAGAGAAAAGTTAATAATACCAATCGACAGCGCTTAAACTGTACTATAAAACCGCATCAAAAAGTGATTTTAGCCAATTTGTCCTTTAAGCCCTTTGACATTTCCACCATCGATATAATAAATGATCCTAGTAAGACTGTACTAAAGAGCGTAGATGTGCGAAAGTTTATTTGAGATCAGTGTTCTTTCCCGAACCGCGCGCCTTGTAAATTGAAGTCGTAAATAGACTTTAATTATTGAAGCACACGTTTTCCTTATAAATTAATACTGTTTCACATCTGTGTATCTCAAAAACTACTGAAATTAAGTACTCGTACCCTCAGTTCATTTTCCTGTGCAATCCAATCTAGAGGTCAGGATATAACGGGGACAAGACATAAAAACTGTCCGGTTAAATTTAAGTTAACGCCCACTTAGAACAGATATATAAAATAAAACAAAACAATATTGTGAATATTAATTATATTGTGTATTCTCTACAATAATTACACAATCTAAAAGGCACTGAAAAATATTTTACTTATTTGCTAATTGCATTTTATATGGCTATACGTAACGTAATAATTAAGTATAAAAAATTACCTATTTAAATCGCATAGTTTGTGCAATTTTAGTCTTAATGACAAAATCATTTTCTGAGGACAAACATCGCACACAAAGTAACAAAATACTCTTACTAACACTGATTAGTAATAATCTATGTTAATTTTTTTTTAATAGTATATGAAAAATGTAATCATCTTTTTGGTAAAACTGTTTTTTTTTTCATAAGCACCAAAACTATTCGAGGTCTCACAGTTACCATGTAAAATATAGAGCACCATTATATTAATAGAAATATTTGTAAAATACTTTGTACACGTATTCTTGACTTATGGGCAAATAAATTAATATACTTACTCTCTTAATTGTTTTAACACTACACAGAAATTGGTTAATGCAGTAGCCGGTAAGACAAACAAATTGATACATATTTCTTTTCCTTACAACTTCTTCAGGAGTTTCGTAACAAAATATTTAATAAACATCACGACAAGTCAACCAAACTCATCTTACATGCACAATATCTACTAACTTACAATGTATACTAAATCAATCGCACCTTGTAATCAGGAAGCAAGAACACAACACCTATATTATGAATACTGTTCACTAAATATAAAATCTGCAAAGTAAGAAGAACAGAAGCCCTGAGGTGCAAAAGGTATGATTATCATTAGAGTGGGCACGACCTTGCTGAATTTTCGTTTGTATAAATAAAACATACTTACCTAGAATCACGCCTCTTTTCCAGGCTATATATGTTTCTTTGTTTCTCGGCGACAGTACACGGCCCATTTTAATGAGAATCATCCCTTAATCCAGCTTAGATTATTGATAAACTTTTTGTTAATCCTAGTACAGGCGTGATTTGTGCATATTTGTTATTCCGCCAGGAAATATAGCGAAGCTTGGACCGACGATAACCTCTTAAGTTCTAGTTAAGAATCATAAACATATAGATCAATACTATATTATATAATTTTCACTTAAATGTTCAAACATCAAAACATTAAGTTTCAAAGCTGGCTCACAAATCGCGCCAACTACAAAATGCCTCGATAAGAGAAAGACTTCTAACTCTAAGCAAGATTAAAATCTGGTTCTTAAAAGTACTGAAATATCATCTACAAATTTAACTACTCACAGTCGGAATGTTAATATTCCTAACCTATTTAATACTAAGGCACTTGGTGCGTATAGGTGTTTAACATATCGTTATCACAATGTGCTTACAGTTTCAAATAAATCAACTTAAACTCGCTTCAGCATAAATAAAATCATACCACAGACAATACCGATACATCATTTTCATAAAAAAAATTACTGTGTAAATTCAAATGCCAATGACTTTATTAATACCTACTACACCGAAATTGGCCAATAAATCAAGACTGATAAGTGGTTAGTTGTGCAATAACTTCTTGCCTTACAAGTAGAAAGTGTATTTGTTTTTCATAATATGTTATTATTAAAATCCCCAAAATAAGTTTCATTACGTTGCTGAAAGCATCCATAAATTCATAATACAAACAATACTTTTGAAAATAATTAAACATTAATTGGTAACTATTATTAAAAATGTACGGTACAAATACATAAGAATGTTTTAAAAAATATAAAACTTAATCAAGTAAAGATACAATATATTTAATTTTAAATTCATTTAAAATATCCATATAAATGTCAACATATATAAAATGCGCGTCTTTAAGATATGATATATCTTATAATTGTAAAACCCTAGTACCTACTAGTAAAAGGTACAAAATAATACTTATTAAAAAGTTAGTACATAAGTTCTAGTGATTATACCTACCTAATTTAGTGCTATAATAGCAATACAAACATCACATCATCTTTGGATCAAAACATAAATTTTTAAGGAAATAATAATTTGTATTAATTTCTATAAATTTTAAGGTCCGTCATTTTTTATTGTGTTACGCAAGTAAACCGTATATCATAAACAATTATTTGTCAAAAAAAACAGCAGTGTTAAAAAATAATATATAGTTACATTTATGGAACAAAAGTCTTTTTATGACATATCAGGAACGGTATCGCAATTAAATGATTTTATAAAGTACTAAAAACTTATTGTAATATTCAGCTATTGCCTAGACTGCTATTAGAAGTTCCGCTTTCCTTATCAAACTTGACCACACTATCGCAATCCAAATAGTCCATGTCCGTCAACTGCCGCTTTATCATGAGATGCGGAGTCTTTCTCACTCTCTTCTCCTTCAAAAACTTGGGTATCATTTGTTTCCCTTCCATTAAATATTCAATAATAACCCTCTCGAAGAACAAAGCTATCAGAAAATTAAACGCCGCTATAGCTAATACTATATACGATAGAAGTACGTCATTCGGCATTCTTAATTGTAAGAATGTATACACCCAATGCGCGGGCGCAACAGTAATGTATATGCACAGAGCAGTCATAATACACATACTAATCATAAGTTGTTTGTTTGTAATTACTGATTTTCTGTAAGGAGACCCATGAGAGAAGACTATAGCTAGAATAACGTATTGAAACATGGAAACTGTGAAAATTGCGTAATTCTCCCAGCACTCGTTCTCTTCTTCCCCTTCGAAGGTATGCCTCACGTACCACGGGAAAAACGTTAGCGCGTAATAACTCAAATACTGGGCGACACCGATCAAAAACAATTGCCCTATCAAAGAAAAGAGGGGTACTAAACCCAGCAGCGACGTAAGGGGTGGTATTTTACACAATTTGCCCGTGTACGCTTCGGTCATGCCGAAGAAGAACGCAAAATTGACTATCAAAGCGACATCTATGTACAAAAACTGGAAATCCGTTAGATTCGAATCGAAATAATACAAAAAGGCTACGGAGAAAAATTCCGTAAGGGAATATGCTATCATGAACTTGAAGACTCCGAAGGAAGTGGACAGGGCTGCGCGGCCCTCGCGCAGCACCCTGGCCACGCACACGATGTCGGGCTGCGCCGCCGTGAAGGGCGCCGCCACCGAGCTCTCCAGCTCCGACAGCGAGATGCCGGTGTGCGCCGCGCGCAGGGCTCCACAGTCGTTCGCGCCGTCGCCACACATACCTATATTTTATATAAAAATAAATATATTTTTTATAAATTTTTGGGTACATTTACACTAATAGTAAACATCTAAAAACTGTACACATACCGACGTAGTACCCCAAGGCCTGGTACTCCAGCACGAGCTGCTGCTTCTGGTCGGACGTCATCCGGGCGAACACCGCGCCGCGCTCCACCACGCGGCCCACCATGTGCGGGTACTGCTCGCGGAGCACCTGACAAATCAATCATCAATCAAACGTTTTCCAAATTATTTACGACCACGGATGTCCTTCTCAATTTTTTTAATAATTCCTCAGAATGTCCAAAGTTTATATTGTTAGGCGTTGAAATGAAAATGAGGGCATAACCCACGTGCCAAAGATAAGACTCGCGAGTCTCAATTTTGGCATAAGAGCTCAAGCCGAGACCTATTATATGTAAAAAGAAAAACAAAGGTATAATAAAAATTGCAGTTGTTGCATGACAAAGAGTGACTCACCTTCCAGGCATCGCCCGTCATGACGACCTTGTACCGCGGCTCACCGTGAGCAGCCTCCGCGTCCGTAGTGTCGCTCTCGGAGCCCGAACCTCGCCACGAGCCATGCCCGCTGTCTACACTTCGCCAGGATCTTTGTAAAGCCATGCGACGCCCGATTGGTGCCTGAAGTTAAAATATTGTAGTGAGACAAGTATGATCGGCTAACACGAGCCTTACTATGAGTCATAACAATGGACTTGTGGGTCGTATTCAATAAAATAATTTGAATGACTTAAATTCAGTTTATTTTGCAATATGACATTTACTAAACACGTTAGCTAGAAATAACTAAATAAGAAAATTAACATACTACTCTGTCAAGAAAGTAGCAGGAAAAGATCAATAATACACAAACTGTTTGTTATTCATCCAAATTTATTTTATCACCTTCAAAATATGCTCCTTTAGAAACGATACACTTACGCCAACGAATAATCCAATCATCAAAACATTTTTTAAACGCTGTTTCCGGAATTGAGGTCAGTTCTCGCCGCGAATTCTCTTTTATGTCTTCTACCGATTGAAAACGGGTGCCACGAAGTGGTAATTTGAGTTTAGGAAAAAGAAAAAAGTCGGCTGGAGCCATATCTGGTGAATATGGTGGTTGCTCGATGGTATTTGTTGAGTGTTTGGTTAAAAATTCGTTCACAATGATGGCCTTGTGCGAAGGTGCATTATCATGGTGCAAAATCCAAGAATTTTCTTTCCACAAATCTGGCCTTTTTCGTCGGATTTGCTCTCTTAAACGCCGCATAACACTCAAATAATATTCCTTATTTACCGTTTGATCTTCCGGCAAGAATTCCGAGTGCACAACACCGCGATAGTCAAAGAAAACAGTCAACATGACTTTGACTTTCGAACGACTTTGGCGTGGTTTTTTCGGTTTCGGTTCAGTTGGAAGGCGCCACTCCGAAGCTTGTTGACTAGTTTGCATGTCAAACTCGTAAACCCACGTCTCGTCACCAGTAACAATGCGTTTCATGAATGTTGGGTCGGAATTGACTCGTTCTAGCATGTCCTCAGCGACTCTCATGCGATTGAGTTTTTGAAAAAAATTCAGGTCTTTTGGGACTAGCCGAGCGGCAACATGTTTCATACATACATATAATCACGTCTATATCCTTTGCGGGGTAGACAGAGCCGACAGTCTTGAAAAGACTGAATGGCCACGTTCAGCTATTTGACTTAATGATAGAATTGAGATTCAAATAGTGACAGGTTGCTAACTCATCGCCAAAAAAAAGAACCCCAAGTTTGTAAGCCTATCCCTTAGTCGCCTTTTACGACATCCATGGGAAAGAGATGGAGTTGTCCTATTCTTTTTTGTATTGGTGCCGGGAACCACACGGCACATGCCACAACATGTTTCATACCCAAATTATTAGTTAAAATGGTACGGATCGACTCGTGAGATACAGAAAGTTCGGTGGCTATCTCTCTCAAAGTTGAATGAGGATTTTCAGTCACTATTTCCTTCACTTTTGCGATGTTAACTTCAGTTGCAGACGTTGATGGCCTACCAGAGCGAGGCAAATCTTCCATCACATCTCGACCGCTTTTGAACGCTTTGTACCACTCATAAGCACGAGTTTTTGATAAAGTCGATTCACCGTAAGCCTTCTGTAACATTTTCAGTGACTCCGAACACGATATTCCATTGGCAATGCAAAATTTAAGACAAACTCTTTGTTCGATGTTTTTATCCATTATGAAATTAGCAATACACACTAGATGTGATATAACTAAAAATAGCACTGTATTTAATGTAAACAACAGATGCAACTCAAACTCCGCGCCAAAATGGAAAACAGTTGTGCCAATCTAACAACAACAAAAAAAACAAAAATTTGAATTTGGAACCATAGATAAATAATCCATTCCCGATACTTTTCTGACTGAATGTATATACACACACACACATACATTATACATAAAAAATATACCACTTTAAACGAGGTACGGAAGGTTAAAAAGTAGAGATGTTTGAAGGTAGAAACGTTTCATCGCTCTGACATTTTTCACCTTGCGTTTTTCTAGTAACACCACTAGTGCGAACCTAAGACTAGTGTATTTATCCCTCACGGGGTAGACAGATCCAATACTCACCCCGTGCAGAGAACTCTCGCAGAACAAGGCGGGCGTCTTCCCCGAGTTCTCCACGTGGAGGGTGACCACGCGTTCCCCACGCGCCAGGATACCGCACTCCTTGGCCACGCTCACTGCAGTGTGGATGTTGTCACCTGTTTAAACAAAATTTACATCAAGAGAATCTCAAAAAAAGTAGGTACGCAAAGTAGAAACTAATTGACTTACTAATTGATCAAACACACAGTGGTCCATAAAAATTTAAATAAGTAAACGAAGACTAAGAGAGAATTACTGAAACTTTCAGAAAAGGGAAAAAACAGATTATTAACGGATTCACAAAGTCGTGAGTAACCACTACTAATTTATGAATAATGAATTCCAATCTTTAATTGGTGTGAAATATAATCTTTGTAAAGTAAAATTGTTTCAGTAAAAGTAAGGACCAAAAGTTATAATTTCTGGGAAATCGCATAGAATCTAAAAAAGTGGTTATAATAAGTGATATCTTACGAATTTACATGCATGTAAATTCAAAGTATTCTCTATAATGACACAGAGATATTAACAATAGCTTTAACTAAACTGGTTAAAAGAACTGTTTCTACCTGTGATCATAACGACGTGTATGTTGGCCTCCTTGAGTTCCCTGATGATGTCTGTGGTGGCTGCCTTCAGGCGGTTCTCCATGATCACCAGCCCGAGAAACTCCAGGTCTTTCTCCACCTACAATATTGATAAGTTTACTTTTTTCCATACAGTTTGAATGCCGTGTGGTTCCCGGCACCAATGGATAAAAATGGGATCACTCCATCTCTATCACATGGACGTCGTAAAAGGCGACAAATAATAAGTTTATAAACATGGGATTCTTCATTCGGGTGATGGTCAAGCAAACTGTCCCTAACTTGAACTCAATTCGAACGAACGTGGCCTCCCCATCTTTTCGAGATTGTTGACTCTGTCTAATCCGTAAGGGACGCAATGTACATATGTAATTTCCCGAGGGTAGTGAATATACAAACATAAAACATTTCCAAAAAATAAAAAAATAGATCTTTCTTCTGACCGTAAGTCCCATTTACACACTTGATGGGGTAAGACAAGTTTTACACGAAGCGACTTCCGTCTGACCTCCGCAACGTTTACATTATCCATGGAATGTGTAGGTTCGCTCACGATTTTCTCCCTCACCGCATACATTCAAACTAGTGTCCCAGAAAAGATTCATTGGCATATAGCATAAGTGGCAGTTTTCGGAGTTGATCAGTCATTATATATTTATATTATTATATATTTAAAGAAGCCTCCGTACCTCCTCCCTGGTCATCCTCTGTAGTTGTTTGAAGGTGGTTTCCATCATTCTTGTAGCTAGAGCGATCACTCGGTAACCTTTCTCCGCGTATGAACTTAGCACTTCGTTGAGATTGTCGGGCACTGAAAAAAATAACTTTACTTTAACATTAAGTGCCTTATTTTTATTTCTTCAAAATTATTTCTCTGGATGAAGCGAAGGAAGTATGCAGAGATCGTCGCAAGTGGAAAGAGGTAGTCTCTGCCTACCCCACCGGGAAAGAGGTGTGATTTTATATATTTATGTATGTATTTCTCTGTATAAGTCTTTAAACTCTCCGACAGTGCTTACTAACATCACAAAGTAACCAATTGAAGGATAAAACAAAACAAAATAAAAACAAAAACCTACCTAGTGGAAATAAATAGAAGTAACATACACGATACTTTCTCTAATATTTGTGTTACCCAATCCTTAGTGGCAGCTGTGGGATTCACAAAGTTCATCAATATAAATAAAGTAAGGCAAATCAATAGGATTAATTTACCAGTGTGAGGTACACATAGAGTGCGCAACATCTCCGGCGCGCCCTTGCAGTACACCCGCAGGACATCCTCGCCCAGCATGCGCACCACTACGGAACTCCGTTGCAGGGACGATACGAATTGGTGTTGTTGGACGATACCTAGTTCTAGGGGCAGCTGGGGGATAACAGAAATATATATTTTTTTAAATAATAGACAAAATATTCGTAATTAAGAAAGGGAAGATCTCAATTTAAAACGGAGAGTTGTAACTACTGTGCTTATCTTTTCACAGCATTCAAAGCATCACTTACACGTATTTTATTGTCTCGGAAGTTTGAAGATAGTAGCTGATAATGCGTTCGAGAAACCTACAAACTATCTAAGGATCAAATATCAGGGCACACCGCCTCCACCGGACCCAAGAATAAGGGGCAAACCAGAGGAATTCCAGTTTTGAAATTGATAACATACCGAGTCAATATCAAATTGAGATACATACATGTATGTCGTCCACGTTAATGTTGGCAGACTTCCTCGGCCTGACGATGGTCGGCGTCAGGATCTCGTACTTGGCGGTGTCAGGTACATCAGGCTCTTCCAACTCCCATCCTGTGGATTCGAACATCTGAAACAATGATATGTATGCTTGAGAATGTTAGAAAATCATTTTTATAAAATTACGTTTAATTAAAGATTCACGTGATTATGATACCTACCGAAAATAGTTTTTTGGTAATCAGCTAATTTTAAGTGACACGCAAACGCCGATTAATTTAATATAATAAAAAATTAATTAAATGACTCCACAGTTGCTGATTCGTGTATTAAGATTTCGATCGCAAATTTCCTAAAAATAATGATTAGGATAGGAGCAAAGCACGTGTAATTATTTATGTAATTATATTTAAAAAAATCACAAAAAATATCCAATCATACCTTCAAGTCCAAGGGATCCCCAGCTAACTCCCCATCCAGCAAAGTCAAGCTGTGACAGGTAGCCATGCCCATCTTGAGGTCGTGGAGGTCGTTCATGTGTCGGGGGTCGCGTACCGCCCGCCCCAGCCGCGGACGTGAGGCGGCCGCGCTGCACGCCACCACGCCCCACATGTCCAGGCCGTCCTCTGTTAATGTGCCTGTCTGTATACAAAGTGGAACATTAGATAAAGAAAGAATATAGATATTTGGGCCAAGTGACCTTAAATTAAAACTGATGACGCCGAAGATCGGGTAAAATGATAGAGCAAAGTCGGGTGATTAAAGGAAATACGGGATTAGCTAAGTACTTGCCTTACCTTGTGAACTTTTGTTATGTCACAAAGTATTAAGTTAGGTCACTACAGGGTGACATTTAAAACAACTGCATCCTTTTAAACATAGACTATACCCATGCTTCTGAGCCGTTTGAGCCTATTTTTATTTAAATTAAACGTCATCATTTTCACATTTAAAAAACCCTCAAAAACTACGTCACACGCTTTAATACAGACCAATATTACAAAAAGAAATTAAACCTAAACATGTAAATAAATGTCTGAAAGATAAATTATTATTCTAGTATCAAGATCAAGTAAAGTACAGAGTTGTCGAGATCGCTCAGCTGAATGAATTGTGTCGTTGACCTCTGAATCTTACGCGTCACTTTTGGTATTTGTCGCGGGGTGATATGACGTGTTTAGGATCGTGGATATGAATATTATATTTTTTTTCGTACTTTCTGAAATATAAACCGATAATTTTCTTTTAACGTTTTTAAATATCCTTTAGATGAGTACACTTAACAGTTAAATTTATGCAGTTGAATTAAATGTCACCCTGTATATCTATGACATTTTGTATCTTAATCTATACCATGGAAGTGATTTCGTGGGATGATGTGGAATAGAGATAAAAATAATAACAAGTTTCACAACTCTTTACCGGAGAGATAAAGGTGGGTAAAGACTATATCTTCTAACCGCCGCGCCTCTGCATAGTTCCTTCGCTTCATCCACACCCATCACTGTCTTCGTGCAAAATCTTCAAAGTAGTAGGATGGTAAGTCGATACGAACCTTATCAAAACAGACGCAGTCCAAGGAGCCGCTGACGTTGACCGCCCTGGTGTTGAGGCAGGCCACGCGCGCCGCCCGCAGCCGCGCCACGGCGTACAGCCGCCCCACCGTCATGGCGGCGGGCAGCGCGGGCGGGATCACGATCGTCACGATGTCCAGCGCCTTCAGCACTATGTCGCCGGGGGTCATCGAGCGGTACGCCTGCGGGAGAAGGTCACGTCTATATCCCTTGCAGGGTAGACAGAGCCAACTGTCTTGATAAGACTGAATGGCCACGTTCAGCTGTTTGGCTTGATGATAGAATTGAGATTCAAATATAGTCCATCGCCTAAAAAAGAATCCCAAGAAAGGAATTCAATCTTTTTGACGGTCTCTGTGGCGCAGCGGTAGTACGCATGTCTGTGACACCGGAGGGTTCGATTTCCGGCCAGGGCATGATGAAAAACGAACTCTCTCTGATTGGTCACGGCCTTGGATGTTTATCTATATGAGATTTTTTTATCAAAAATATAGTATCGTTGAGTCAGTATCTCTTAACGCAAGTCTCAAACTTACTTCGAGGCTAACTCAGTCTGTGCAATCTGTCCAAAAATAAACTTATTTTTGTAGAGATTCCTGAAGTAAATCTTTTTTTCAACCTTAGATCTCCGCGCGCCCTTTTTGTATAGGAAAGGGGAGTACCCTATGTCATTCATAGAAATTCAGTGGTAACACAATTTCACATTTATTTAGCATTTACATTAAGATGAATTTCTACTAAACGAAAAACAACTATCCTCACCTTCAGAGCCACAGTATAAGAGAGTCCCAGAACAGCCAAGAAGGCGAGAATAATGATGAACTTATAAGAGTCGCGGTCGAACTTGAAGTCAGCGGGCACAGGGTACAGGATGCTGCGCACGAGTTGACCCTTACTGGTGTTGTACCCGGTTCTTAGAACTAATGCCCTGTTGAATAACAAATACTAATATGTATAAAACAGGCCCATAATAGTAGTATGTAATTAAGATACATACATACATACATATAATCACGTCTATATCCCTTGCGGGGCAGACAGAGCCTACAGTCTTTACAAGACTGATAGGCCACGTTCAACTATTTGGCTTTAAGATAGGATTGAGATTCAAATAGTGACAGGTTGCTAGCCCATCGCCTAAAAGAAGAATCCCAAGTTTATAAGCCTACCCCTTAGTCGGCTTTTACGACATCCATGGGAAAGAGATGGAGTGGTCCTATTCTTTTTTGTATTGGTGCCGGGAACCACACGGCACACTAATTAAGATGACCACCTGAATCTTCTATACTTAAGACCCCCGGATATTTTTTGCTGTCAAAATCCTAAGACCCGGTCCATGTATTTTCTTTCTCAATTTTTTTAAACCGGCTGATTCTCTACGAGGTCGGAGTATTACACCGGGCCGATCACGAGAGGTTCCAAAGTATTCCCCTGGGGAACACCACACATGACACTCACTTGACGGGCTCGTTGTCGTAGTATCTGGTCTGGATGACCCTGGTGCCGCAGAATAGCAGGCTGGAGGCGTGCTCCTTCATGTCGAATGGTTTGTCTACGCGGAGCAGTGCAGTCTTCGTTACAGGGACCGATTCCCCTGGAGAACATAGAAGTTTTTGCTAAAATTCATTGATTTAACCAGGAAAGGATCTTATTTGGTAAACGCTCTGTGGTGTGTGGTGATAATACAGTTTCGGTAAGGTGCCCAAGCAAAGGTATGAGTCGTTTCGTATAAAAAACCTTATCCAATGTAGGGTTATAATTCATCGTACACCCTTCGACCAGAGACGTAAAGAATTTAATCAGGACTAACGCGAGGAGGAAGAATAAACTTCAATGGGTTTTCAAGTCTTACTTTTATAATACTTATAGATAATATTATACCTGTGCCGTGTGGTTCCCGGCACCAATACAAAAAAGAATGGGACCACTCCATCTCTTTCCCATGGATGTCGTAAAAGGCGACTAAGGGATAGGCTTACAAACTTGGGATTCTTTTATAGGCGATGGGCTAGCAACCTGTCACTAGTTGAATTTCAATTCGTTAAGCCAAATAGCTGAACGTGGCCATTCAGTATTTACAAGACTGTTGGCTCTGTCTACCTCGCAAGGGAAATAGACGTGACAATATGTATAAATAAAATAAATAAATATATACGGGACAAATTACACATATTGAGTTAGCCTCGAAGTAAGTTCGAAACTTGTGTTACGAGATACTAACTCAACGATACTATATTTTATAATAAATACTTATATAGATAAACATCCAAGACACAGGCCAATCACAGAAAGTTCATTTCTCATCATGCCCTGACCGGGATTCGAACCCGAGACCTCCGGTGACACAGACAAGCGCACTACCGCTGCGCCACAGAGGCCGTCAAAATTAATATGTATGTATTATACCTGTCAGCATGCTCTCATTGGCGACGGCGGCACCGGTCAGCAGCGCGGCGTCGAAGTGCAGCAAGCAGCCCCGCGGGGGGAGCACCACCACGTCCCCGGGCGCCACGGCGCGGCTGTCCGCGGCGCGCCCGTCCCACAGCTCCACCGTGTCGTGGGCCTCCACTGTCGCTTTCAGGCTGTGCTGGTTCTGGAAGGTGGAAGATGTTGTGAGGTGCGGCTTTTAGGATTAAGGTACCCCCAAAAGTAGATGGCTAAGGCTCGAGATTGTAAATATTTAATGAAAATGGAACAAGACTAGATTCTGAATTAATAAAACACGTTTGTTTTTCTGAACTTAATAACCTGTTGTGACTCTTTGTTGTTTGTTTGTAGTGAAACTGTAAAGTTTTTGTACACCAAAAAAACACATCCAGTTAAAAATTGTTCGTTTAGATTAATTTAAATAAAGTGTATAAAAACACAAAATTGCAATTACTCGGACATAATCTTGCCTATGTCAATTATAATAAACATCGGATAATTATTTTTTGTATAGAAATAATTAAAAAAAAATTTTATAGTTATATCATTAACCTTCTTAGTCTGTATAACAGACGTGGCCACACCGAACGTAGACATGAGAACCACGGCTATACAATAGTAGTAGTAGGGCTCCGCCAGCCACACAGCTATGGTGAAGAGTTGGAACACGTAGAACGGGTTGAATACTTCCAGCAGAATCAGAGTCAAGATGGATTGAACTGGGACTTTGATCTCGTTCAGGCCGTAGATATTTAACCTGTAGATAATATACGAATCATATATTATATCTTCAAAGAAATCAAAAATCAATCAATTTAACATTGAATGCTTATTTTTGTAGGTAAACGCTGTAAGCCTTATTGATTCTTGCAATAAACAACAATACACTTATTAATAGCCTTTGATAAAGTATATCACATAGTTTTACGTTACTCTAATCATTGCTTGAAATAAATATGGGGAAAAATTATTTAAATATTAAATTCATAACAAAACTAAATAATTATACGTGATAAGAATCAAGACGATAATAGGCTATTTTACACCATGTAAAAAAAAATATAAAAATGCACGTATCTTATAGATTTTGTAAAAAATAAAAGAAAAACATCGATCATTATTCATAAAAGTGCAATATGGATTTTATAATTCAATTTAAAAAATCCTCTTTTTTAATCTGTTCTTCAAAAGTCGAAAACGCTATCCGCCATGTTGGGTACTGACGTGACGTCATACTTTTAGTAAACAAATATCGAATCGAAAACATATTGATGATGTAAGGCTCTGTTTATTTTGAAATTTTAAAATTTCTATCACGTTTTTGGGTTTTTACTCTTTAATAATTTAATAGAATCATGGAAGACGGTTTTGTGAAAGCAGACAATATAAATCTACCGAGGATTAATACGTTGATGGTTTCTCATTTTAATATCACTTGGCAGTGGAATCCACAATTTTTCTGGTGTTTTTATACTTGTATTCTTGCATTCAGGAACAAGACACCAACAATATGTATTGTAATTCATTATTACAAAAATCTTTTTACTTTAGTCTTACGTAGAGCCGTATTGTTTACTAAAAGTATGACGTCACGAGTCAAAACAGCATGGCGGATGACGTTTTCGCGCGAAAATACAAAATCATAAATAATAAATCGTTTTTAGAGCACTTTTCGGCTTCAAAAAATTTTAATAAAAATTCTATAGGTATAACACAGTCTCAGGATTGATTTAAAACAGTTTTCAAAAAAGAGTGTAATAGCCTATTAAATATGTGATATTTTTACAATCGTATTTGGCGTTCCACAAGGCTCTAACCTAGGCCCACTATTAACTTAATATGACAGATATTGAAGTACTTACATCCGCACTCGTCTCTCACTTGACGGTGCCCTGGCGCCCATGGCCTGTAGTTGGGCGCACGTGACTCCAGTCTCAATGCCAGCCAGGCGTGACCACATAGAGCGCACGCCATCCCAGATGAGAGTTTGTTTCTTGTGCCGAAAATATCGGTAATTTTGAACGTCTAATGGAGTAAAATTCAGATATTTAGTAGAAACGTATAAGAGATAACATTAAAAATGTCCGATAGTGGAACAGTCTATAAATATAATGAAATGACGGATAAAAAAATGGCTTCATTCAACGAAACCGATATAAACAAAAATTATGATTTTAAAATGAACATCATCCTCTGCGCTTACACATAGTTCGTCGTTCAGGAAAAGAATTAAGCTCAAAGCCGTAATTTGATTTGGTTTCCCTCGAATTTCAAAACACATCTTAAAGTAGAAAAAAGAAATAAACAATTATTTTACCGAGTGTGGATCCATCATCCAAATGTATGGGAGTATGTATGGCGTCTGCGCTTTCAACAGTTTGCTCTTTACTGCCAACATCATCTTGAAATCCTTCATTAAATAAACCACTGAAAACAAAATATGTAATTTTATTTAGACAATGTTTGTTTGTAATCATCATTTCAAAAATCAAATTACAATAAGAATATAGCTCATTCTTAAAAGGAAAAATTTGAACAAGATAGAAATGTTTCCTTCATCTTGCCTATATTTATGGTACTTACCTTTTTTTTTAGGCTGGTAGAATAGACATTAAGAATATTTTTCTCAATCCAATTTCATAGTAATAAGCAAATTATAATGATGTTAAAAAATTTATAACTTTAAAAATTAAATATTGGCTTTTTGTCAAACAAATATATGAGAGAAATTAATTTACTCAAAATAAAAAGTACCTTATGTCTGCTATGTTTTTGTTCAATATCCTATGTATGTAGAAACTCTTGTATTTTTTCTGATATGTCTCCTGAAAAATACAAAGAAGACGCATGCATTAATATTTAACCTACATGATAATAGAAAGAACATATGGAAAGTTTATTCATAGTCTTCCATTTTCATAGTTTAACATTCAATCTGTGTATTAAAATTTTTTCATTAAGTCATCGAGTTGAACCTGTCATTAGTCTTTTCGAAACCATTGGATAAAATATGTAATCTTTTAACGTAAAATAATCTTTCTTTTATTTAAATTAGAATATGGTCACTTACAACCACTAACACTTGATCGGCCACCTGGAAGCAGCACCTCACTGATGTAGCATAAAGTAACCAGGTGGGGAGCCAATGGAAGACCAGAAATGGCAGGCCACAGCTGATGGTCGATAGGATGTACACGAGGATCGTCCGCCATCGGCTTTTATGGTAGCCATACACTACCTGCAGAAAAATATTTGATAAAGAATTATGTAAATAATAATATGTTACTCTGAGCAAACTGAAATCTTGTAGTCTTGCTGGAATGTAGCCAGTTTATTCATTTCAGAAATAAACTTCCATATTCCAATAAAAGATCATTATTCTGAAGAGCTGTGATATTGCAAAGAGTGCAACTCATTACGAAATGACAACACTTCACTCTGAAGTTCTCTACGAGACTGGTATAGTCACACCGAGTGACAAAAGCCTCTTGAAAAAAAATGTAGTGTTACAAGTCAAATGATGAGGCCAGGTCTTATTTATCTTCCTGCCCTCTGAGTTTTATCGGATTCACTGCCCTAAGAATTAATTGAAATTCTAATTTACCCTATGTAAATTAGGGTACATTATAATTTCAAGTTCTTTGAATTTGTAACAATATCCTTCATCATATGCCATCAGCCAATTTCAATGAAGTATGCTACACTGGCTGAGCCTAGCAGCAGCAGGCAGGCTTTGCTTAGTGGCTGTAGTGCCCGAAATTACCATGAAAATCAGTAAGTTAACTTGATGGAACAAATAAACATACAACTTACTTTTGTACTTAGGTTTAATTAGGATTAGCAAGGACATAAAACATTCATTTGATGTACTATAACACATATTCAATTGACTTTATTGTGAGTCACTACAGCTGCGATTCGTGACTAATAATGCAAACAAGGAAATAGCACAGGAAATCAGATGGTCTGTTTTGTTGCCTAATGACATATACATACACAACTAGCTTCCACCCATGGCTTTGCTCACATTACTATGTGAAATGCAATAATTGAAATACTTAATATTGTACCCATACATACATAAAATCACGCCTCTTTCCCGGAGGGGTAGGCAGAGACTACCTCTTTCTCTGCATATTTTCTTCGCTTCATCCACATTCATAACTCTCTTCATGCAAGCTCGGCGGTTTCGGCTACTTTTGACCTGACCCTTTACCAGGACATCCTTAATTTGATCAAGATACGTTCGTCTAGGTCTTCCCACTCCGACCTTTCCCTCCACACCCTCCATGTATATCTGCTTAGTCAACCTGTTTTCATTCATCCTCTCCACATGATCGAACCATCTCAACATACCCTTTTCTATTCCAGTAACTACATCTTCTTTCACATCACAACATTCTCTTATCACGCTGTTCCTTATCTGGTCACTCAATTTCACACCCAACATACTCCTTAACGCTCTCATTTCCACTGCATTTATTCTGCTTTCGTGCTTCTTTTGCCATACCTAACTTTCACACCCATACATTAATGTCGGGCCTTTTTGGATAGTAGTAAATATTGTACCCTAAAATAATAATATTATAATATCAAAAAAAACTTGGCTATGTTAGGTCATTCCCAAAGTATTCAATGTACAGTTGAAACAATGCTTCTTTTATATTATATTAAATTGACAATATTAATTAATAAAACTTTATTGAGCCTTAATACAAGCTTAAATATGTGAACCTAATGCTACTCGTAATTCTCCACCAGTCCATCTTTAGAAATTAGCCAACAGATAATATAAGTGGTGTCAATTAGAGATTGAAAAACACAGAACAATATTACATGATTATCAACATTAATCATACAAATATTGCTTGTAAACTATGTTGCAATTATCCAAACATAATAGTTTAATGATAATTGTATCACATGAATTTGATAAGCAAATGAATGGCCCGACTATTAAGCCAGTAATAAAATTATCATATTTATGATATACTATGTTGCTTTATCAATAACCAGCAAATTTAAAGCACTATAAAATTAGTTTCAGTGATAACAAACAAAATTTACTTTTTAAGAAAAATTTATTTTTAGGGGTATCACCACAACTCTCGTGGAGGCAATAGGAGACTTGAGAACTGGCTTAATAGTCGGGCTGTTCATGTGTTTATCAAATTCATGTCATACCATTATCATGAGGTTTTGTTCTCAAAATTACTCCTTTAAAGTGACTAACTTTTTAACCTCTCAGCTGCTGTGGCGCATATGTGCGCCACAACCGTAAACTGCTGTGGCGCACATATGCGCCAACTATCCGAGACAACTTAAAACTCGATTTTAAGCTTAAAATACATATCGTTATGGTTTAAAATTGTTTAATTTACATCCCAAACATACTCAGCAACCACAGACAACAGAAATTAATCTGTTACTTTAAAATAAAAATTGTTGAAAATCAGTTCAAAACAGATCCTGTTTCATAAGTGCGTGACCTTGAGAGATTTATTTTGAAAAATATTGGATTTTTGAAAGAAATAATATGATTTAATTGCAAAAACTGTGTTATTTATTAAAAATATGATAAATATGATGTTCATCTTGATCAAATAATACATAAAAACTATTTTTTTGTGGTTATAATGTGGAAAAAAAGACTACTATAGATCGCGCAAGTGTTTTTGTTGAATGTTGTAACTAAAGGTCTAATAAAGTAAAATGAAATGAATTTATTTGCTATAATATGGTGTTATAATATGCAAAACATATCTAGCTTTGACTGTACAATAGTATTTTATTAACTTCAAAGCAAATATTCCTATATTTTCATCAAATTCCGAAGCAAGTCACGCGCGACATTTTTCGTTCAAATCCGCCGCAGTTTTAGTGTCTCGGTAGTACGGGCGCTTAGCATCTGAGAGGTTAATAAAGTGGGATGCTAGAAAAACAACTAATTATTACCTGTTCAAAGTCAGGGTCTGTATTAATCCTTTGTACCAAGAATTTAGAAAACAAAGCTTCCTGGGAGAATCTTACATCCTCAGTTATCAAAGGCTGATTGTCATCTTCAGATTCCATGTTTTTATTTTATAATAGCTTCTAAGTTATTATTATTTTTGTTTATACTTTACAATTTTATGAGATTAACAGATGCCTTTCAAATATCCAATCATTTCTCCCTTGAAGGATGTGCATCCTATTTATCCTCAATGAAAACCACTTCCAATGATGTCAATAAAATTTAATGGCAGGAAGATCACGAAGAAATTTATTTTATCAAAATACCTAGTTGTACTGCTTCTTCTTCACTAGAGAAAACCAAAATAGTTTGCAAGACCTTGACTTTCTTGGACTAACCATTTACATTATTGCTTTCAATAAATAAAACTATTTACATAATATAACAACTTAAAATTTGATTGCGAATATTATGAATTCTCCCAATTATTGTATCACTAGTAAACAGATGGTTTTGTTTGGTTTAGAATAATTTAAATTCGATGCAATTCGTATCATCATATTTTATGAGAACTTTATTGTTTTCATTTGAACGCACATGGCTAAATCAAAAACAACTTTTGGACTAAGATCACAAATTCAAATTCAAACTTTTATTTGCACGATTATGTCTAATTTAGTATAGAATTTTTTTTATTGAATTTGTTTCGACTTTTACTTGAAAAACAAAACGACAGTTTACGACAGAACAAAACTGAGAAACTGACTGAACCAGTGTTGGAAAAGTGTTAATAAACTACTATCGATAGAATATCGATATCGATACTTGAAATGAAAAGCTATAGGTAGGAAAAGCCATACATACATACATACATAAAGTCATGCCTCTTATTAATTAACTTTCGTACAATTGTAAACGAGAGATGGATTACCTATCTTACTTCCACATTTTCGCAAATTTATCAATTTGCGACCGCTTGTGGTAAATTTATGACCTTACGGATATCCATTCGTAAAATTCTAATTTAAATCAAATTATCCATAGATAACAACAGTCACTAAAAATGTTATGATTTACTCAGTTAACTTACCATTTGACTGTCTTCAATATTTAGATGTTGCTCCAAAATCAACTTTTTCAAAGTCATTCTTATAGGTTCTGAGATTCTTAAAAGAAACTGAAACAAACAAACATTGTCATTATAAGGAAGGTTTTTTTTATGCAATACATGTCAGTGTCCTGAATTTCTTACTTTCTTCGTATTACGTATAAAGTTTTAAGAACACATGTTTTTTATTAATTGATAATAATATTATCAAAACCTCATTAATATCGACACAACACTACAGTTTACCTCTTTCAATGTCAATCAATTTTCATCGTAAATGTCAATGTCAGCATCTACTGTCAGCCAGAAAAAATATTGTCAATGTCAGTGAAGTCAATGAATCAATGAAAATCTGTGGTGTGTTGTGTTGTGAATTTTAGCGTGGTGGTTTAAAAACGAAAAACGTGTAGCTAAAGTGTGTAGCTCTCAGTAAACCTAACATTTATCAATTTTTCAAATTGTAAGTATTTATTAAACCGCATAACAATATGTAACCAATATAACCTCAAAATGTTTCTACAATTCTACATTATTCAAAGCACACGTTCTAATACATGTGTATGCAAGTATATTCTAGATTTTTCATAAAGTTACCTGCGTCACCTGGCAATAGAACTAAAAATGAGACATGACAACAACAAAATCCAGTTGGTAATATTTACTATGAAAACAATCAGAAGCATAATAATTTGCTATTTTTTTTTCAGTTCAAAGCAAGATGATCATCCCTGTGAGATGTTTTACCTGCGGGAAGGTGATCGGGAACAAATGGGAGACATACTTAGGGTTATTACAAGCTGAATATACGGAAGGGTTGGTATTAAATTTATTTCTTTGTTAGCTCACATTTTTCATAAGCAGGTTTCTTCAGCTATTAAGCTTCCTGTAGCTTGGTAGAACCCTCAGTTAGTGTGAATTATTTGGTGCCATTATTTTAAACAAAGCCATTTAATATTATTTTTTTTAGTTAGGTTTAGTTATTTAGTTTACAGCAAGATAGGTCGGTTACAGACAGTTGTGGATATAATAATGTGTGGATGCCAAGACGAAGGAGAAGAATGTTTTTACAGTCACCTAATGCTCCATGAAATTCATTCATTCATATAATCATATCAATATCCCTTGCTATTCAAGTAGTGACAGATTGCTAGCCTGTCGCCTATAAGAAGACTCCCAAGTTAAAAAGCCTATTCCTTAGTCACCTTTTACGACATCCATGGTAAAGAGATGCAGTGGTCCTATTCTTTTTTTCATTGTTGCCGAAAACCCCACTCCTTGAAATTGTTGTTGGTAATTTGTTTTATAACACCACTAGCTGTGCCCGCGACTTCGTCCGTGTGGAATAGCTATTTTGGGCATCATATTTATTTTTGCAAACATCCTCCTCGGCTTTATCAATTATAGCTGCTAATTGTTATGCGACTTGGCGACGACTTGGCCCACATCATTACCCGCGACCGAACGGAGACCGTATATATGCGTTAAGGGTGAGAGGTTGTGCGTTTGTGTGTTTGTTTGTGCAAACCAATGTTAGCAAATATCTCCAAAACTACTGGTCCGATTTTAATGCGGTTTGCACTACTGGATTTAGATTTGATTGGTGCATATTCTTAGATAGGTGTTATGGTTACAAATCACCAGGATGCGCTGCAGTATACAATTGTTTACATAAATGAATGTTAGCATGTATCTCCAAAACCACGGGTTCAATTTGAATGCAGTTTTCACTGCTACATACAAAGGAAGTATTATAAGTAGAATGATACCTATCTATATGTAGGAAGTAGGATAGAGCAAGGCGATCGAAAGATGCGGGGTGAGGGGGGGTCAGGCGGTCACGCGTATTAGAAAGAACGCTGGTTCGCCGTATTAAATGTTTCGCTGCAAATTGCTTATAACGACTATATCTCAAAACCTATTCGTCTGATTTATATACTGTAAATGGCAATTTTAGTCTAAATGAAAAGCCGAAAGTAATAAACATATACTGAATTAAAGAAAATTGGTTTCAAAATAACTTATGTTTTATTATGAAATAAAAAATAGAAAATAAAAATTAATGACAAAGGAATTATAAAACAGTAGTAGTAAGTCGAACAATCAGTTATAGTCAATTACCTCTGATTAAAATTATAACAAAATTAAATTTATAAACAAAACAATTTAAATCAGAGTAAAAAGCGTGGGGTGCATTTTACTTCATTTTCATAACTCTCTTGTCATAAATATGTGCTAATAGAATGATTTTAATATTTACTACATCAGGCACCCCACGCTTTTTACTCAGATTTAAATTGTTTTGTTTATAAATTTAATTTTGTTATAATTTTAATCAGAGGTAATTGACTATAACTGATTGTTCGACTTACTACTACTGTTTTATAATTCCTTTGTCATTAATTTTTATTTTCTATTTTTTAGTTTGATTAGCAATAAAGCGTAGTTTTTTAGTTTTTTTAAACTATTATTTATTTTCTATTTTTTAGTTCGATTAGCAATAAAACGCGTAGTTTTTTAGTTTTTTTATACAATTATTTTTTGGAAGTTAACACTTCTAGTATAACTATCTTACTAGAAAAAACTTTCGCAACCATGCGCCCATCGCCGGAGGTTTTCTCAACTAACTTTCTTAAAGTTATATGTGGCCTGATTGGATTAAATCTCATAATATTCTCATAATGATGATTCTTTTTTAGGCGATGGGCTTGCAACCTGTCACTATTTGAATCTCAATTCTATCTTAAAGCCAAATAGCTGAACGTGGCCTATCAGTCTTTACAAGACTGTTGGCTCTGTCTACCCCGCAAGGGATATAGACGTGATTATATGTATGTATGATGATTGTTAAACCCAGTTGAAAAGAATTTTATAGTGATAAATCACTGTTAATAATATTTTTGACTATCCAGCAAACATAATAATTTTCGATTGTGGCCTTGCCAGGAATCAAACCACAAGATTAAGAGGCAGATTGACACAGGAACAAAAATATTTCAAACATACCTCCACTGCCTTTACAACCAGGAACGCAACAATGTTTATCGGCAGACATCGTGGCACTTTCGTTGTAAAACTGTCTTTCACAAAAACAAACACAAACTTGGGACTCCTATCTCAAATAATCAGGTACTTTTTACAGGAGTCCTATCTGCACAACACAGTGAACACAGTCAGAGTCCAATCTCAGATGATAAAATCACACGAATATCCGGAAGAACAAAGCTCGACTCAACGGAAGATTCCAAACTACAAATAACGACAAGTTATCAGCACAAAACAAAGTGCAAATAGGTAAATACACAGGCACCGGTATTAAAAAACAGAAAGAAAGTTTACAGGTTTTCTAATCGAATTCGAAACTTACTGCAAAACTTATTTGACATAAATAAATGTCACTCATTTCTTAAACGAGTATTACAGTGTTGCTATTATAAATAGGCAAAAGATACCTAATGTTAATTCAAGAATTGCATTAATATGTTTAATACGTATTAAATATCACAAAGTTCTGTAGGTAGTAACTTTATTCTTGTATTGTTGTAAATTTAGTTGTTCAATTTTCATTTATTACTTTTGTTTTATTACTTATATATTTTTTATTGTTTTAAAATATTCTACTAATTCTACTATTGTTTCTAATGGTAATTCTAAATGGAGCGATGCGATGAAATAAAAAAGCCTCAGATTAATAGTAACATTATATGGAAATATATTACATCTCTTTTTGGACTCCTTATACGTCAGAACTTCTTGGTTTCTTGTATAGAGATTACTGGCAATGGTGCTATCTCTGTCTCTCTTACTCTCATACGAAGGATCTAAAAATGAATTTATTAATCCTGGCAGTTTTAATAAGGATAATGAGAAACTCTTATCAAAATATTGCATTGTCATCGGTCCTTGATACGTGTGCAAAGTTTCAAGTTGATCAGACTTTTTTAAATCAGTGAAAATTAAGCTCAAAGATTCCGTTACATACATACATACATACATACATACATACAACCCAAGCTAATAAAAGCGTAGTAAAAATAATCTTAAAAAATGAACATAAAAGTGGTTATTGTAAGTAAACCTTAAGAGATAGATATATGCTCTCGCGGACTTTTTTGTGGCAAAAAATGAGTACTTCACATCTTTGGTACATTGTTTTACTATATCTTTGTTGGTTTGCGCAGCGTTCGCGTGGAAAGCTCGCAGATGGCCGACTCATTCAACTTTCACCTGCATTGTTGACGTTTCCCGTAGGAAATCCGGGATAAAATGTAGCCTATAGCCTTCCTCGATAAATAGACTATCTAACAGTGAAAGAATTATTCAAATCGGTTCAGTAGTTTCTGAGATTAGCGCGTTTAAACAAACAAACAAACAAAACAAACTCTTCAGCTTTATAATATTAGTATAGATTAGTATAGATATTCCACTTAAGAAAGCTTTGTTCTTGTACATCTTGTTTTAAAATGACTTTCTTCAGTCTTGTCAATAGCTTTATTTCCATATTATGTAAGTTAGCTTTTATCATTATTAATTTAAGTTGGTCTGTCCAAGGAAGCTGAGTGGTGGTCTCAATTATCTAATTATTTCTAATAATTTTAAAATTAGCAGGTATCTTACCCTTGACAGCAGGAATGTATGTAGGTACAATGTTTATTGCTACTTAGCAAAATTATCTTTGTGGTAAAAACTATGTTTGTTTCTTTTTTATTCCAGTGACGCCTTGGATGCACTGGGTCTGAAAAGGTACTGCTGCCGAAGAATGCTGTTGGGACATGTGGACCTCATTGAGAAACTACTCAACTACGCACCTTTGGAAAAGTAATTATAGTTCTTAAAGTAATAGGATTTCTACTAAAATGGAGTAATATTATTGTTTGTGAAATTCTTATAATATAAAATGTTACTCTTGCACTTTATATGTAAAATGTACAGTCAAATAACACCATGAAATTGCTCAGTGAAATTTATTTTTGTTGTTTTTCATATTCCTGAGTGCATGCAAACTACTACACTACTACAAAAAACAACTACATGTTTAGTTTCAGTTCAAATAGATAATATTCAACTTTATATTTAATGATCACAGGCATAACATAGAATGTAACATCAACTGTTATCTTCCTAGTTCATTGTATATGCATAGAGACTTTGAGTTGCAAAAAATCCATCTAGTGTGTAAGAAAATATGTTTAATTAGGATCAGTAAGATATTAAGTAATAAATAAGATACACAATTATATTTCTTACTTTATTATTTTTCCTAACAATTACTCGGGTGTCGTAGAAAGGCAATTAAGGGATAGACTTATTAACTTGGTATTCTTGGCTAGAAAACCTGTCACTATTTGAATCTCAATTCTATCAAACCTAACAGCTGAACATGGCCTGTCAGACTTTTAAGACTCCTTGCTCTGTCTACCCCCAAGGGACGGACAATAGACGTTATATTGATGAATGGATGGAAAAATTACCCCTTTTTTTTAAATCATATCTATCCATATCTCATATTCATTTTTTTATACAAGTTGAAGATTGATTATTCAGTAGGTACCTTCACTTGAGCATCTCAAACAACAATGTTCTTAAGGATTCTTTTATCACAAGATCATGGTTTACACTTGTAAATAAATACTAGACACGGCAAGGTAATAAAGCTGAAGAACAACAATAAAATGCTCTCTCTAGTAGAACATTGTTGACTAAACAATAAACGATGATGGTATTGTTGTAATAAAGATAAAACTATTGACATTGAGCATCAGGTACTTGAAGAACTGGCAAATTTTTAAATAACGAAGTTGTTCTTTTTTTGCAAATAATTTTTGTTTGTTTTATGTCTGTTTCTTGTGTTGCTATCACAAATGCAGACTCAAGGTAAAGGGAGCACTAAGGTTTAGGGTGCAACTGGGAATACGCAAAGATGAAAGAGAGAGAGGCTACATTTCAAAAGGGGAATTTCTGCCGAAAGCGAAGCCCTAAATAGCCAATCAAATAATGATACCTCTAAGTCTAGATCATAAATAGAAGCAAATGTAAGGGGTTTGAGGAAAACTGCCAGGATACACCAATGTCGCCAACCGGCGAGACCTCGTAACATTTAAACTGGTTTGTTGCGTCAAGATCTTTCTTAATCCTTACAAGTTCCATGAACACCTACACAGAATCTCAATTTGTCGCTATTTTGAAATTAAATTATGCTTAATTTTTTTTTTTTTTGTGAGCATCATAGAGCGAGTTTTTATTATTCAGAGGTAATCTGAAAAAGCCTCAATACATACCTCCAGTACTTCTGAACGGAGTACCTTTGAACTATGTTTCACATTTTAAGTATCTTGGTCATATTGTGACAGAAGACCTGAAGGATGACCAAGACATTGAAAGGGAACGCAAGGCTCTGTCGATTAGAGGCAATATGTTGGCCCACAGATTCACATGGTGTACAACAGGAGTTAAACTTACGTTATTTAGAGCCTTCTGCCAAAACTTTTATCTACACCTGTGCTCTGTGGACCAGCTTTTCGCAGAGGTCGTACGATGCTCTGCGCGTCCAATATAATAACACCTTTAGGGCCCTGTTTCGGCTCCCCCGCTACTGCAGTGCATCAGGCATGTTCGCAGATGCAGCGATAGATGACTTCTACGCAATCATGCGCAAGAAGTCGCTATCGCTCATACGCAGGGTCAGGGGGAGCGGGAACAGAGTCCTGAGGATGATAGCAGACAGGATGGACGCAGCGGTCTTCAGGAGGTTCACTGAGTTACATGTGACGAGGTGAACCTTCTGAGAACCATGTAAGTAAACTTAAACTTAAACTAAAAATTAAAATTATTATTATTATTATTTTGTAATGGAATTTATTATTATTTAATTTATTATTATTATTCAATGAATGTATTAAAATGTAATTTTGTGTCAACGATATGGGTCTAGAAACCTGGAATAAATGATTTTTATTTTATTTATTTTATTTTTATAAATAAATTAAAAGGTATTTTTTTCAGAAAACTTATTTATTTTCAGGAGTAGTATACTTTATAATATAAATATATTATTGGACAGATCACATTACCGCCAATTTGATAACAACTGAAAAACTGTCGCTTCAAACTTCGCTTTTGGGACTGCGATAGATTTTCGGGCAATAAAAATGGCAGCGCGTGCGCCATAGCCGCGTGCCACGGGGGCTGGTTGCGTCTTTTCCTCTTTAGAGAGGAACTCGAGGGGAATTTTATATTGAGTCACATTCATTCCATAAATATTCTTTTCGATTATTGCAGGAATTTAACTTCTACGAGTATGCTTAGTGCTCTCCCCAACGAAAAATAAGGTTATTGTGGTCGTTAGTCGGTCATTCAATAAAATATAACAGAATAATTTAATTTCAAAAATTTTGAAATTCTAACGAAATCATTATTGTTCACTGTAATTTGATGCGGTGACCCTAGTAGTAATAATCTTAGCACCTTGATGACATTGCATCTAATAACGGTTGAAACCTCGTAAAATATACCTGTTTAATTGCACTTATTAGGATTACCTTCTTATGTTTCCTGCTAGAAGTTAAAATTATTTAAGTGTTAACTATTTATTGCCTTAATAAAGTAGGTAGATAAATGCAATAAGACCTGTAGGTACTTACGCACAAACCACTTACCGAGTACATACACTTACCTTCAGCAATTGATGTTTGAAATTCAAATAGGTAGTGACAGGACAAATAATCAGATAAAATCTCGTAAACTCTCATTATCTTTCTACTCTATCCGAAGTAAGATATGTATATTTGTATGTATTTATAATATGTATTACTAATAGGTACCTATCTTTGTATTGTAAAATGTTTAGCAGTTATTAAATTTGCTTTGCGCCAAACTCCTGTTTGGTTTCATTAGCGATAAATCCGCCATTGCACCATCTTTGTCACTTTTGTGCTGTTTTGTATGTTTTACTCTTATGGTACAATAAAGAGTTTATGTATCTATACTTACGGATTATATTATATCTGTGAAGGACAAAGAAATTTCTGTCCTAATGTTTGTGGGCGATGGACTAGCAACGTTTGGCTGTCTGACTCTGACCTCGTTGTCAAGCTGAACGTGGCCTTTCAGTCTTATAGAGTCTGTTTTCTTTGTCTTTCCCAAAAGGGATAAAGGCATGATATACATATAAGTATGTTTTGTAAGAGTTTTACATTTACAACCAGCTGAATAATAAAGGTACGAATAATAACAGCCATAATAATTTTGCGCCATTGTAAATTTCCTACCACTTCACAAAAACCAACCACGTTTAAATAATCGTCATCACAATTTAGCACAGTGATTATGTAAGCAAGCAATTTTAAGCTGTTTACGACGCGGGCCGCATAGATAATGAGATGTCATTCGAACAAATTGTATTTAAATAAGAGTACGAACGTCGTATAAGTATTTATCATAGAAATTGACTTGAGTCTTGTTACAGGAAAACGAACTTATATTTCTCAATCCTAGATCATAGCTGAAATACAATACCTTTATTTGATCTTAGCTTATACCCTGATGTAAGCTCTTTTACCTCAACATAGAGATGTCTCTATGTTGAGTTACAAGAGTCATGAGTGATTGAGTGTGTTCCCGGTTACAGCCATTACTGTTTTGTTGTTTCAGAGCCCTGAGCCCACTTTCTTTTTGTTTTTACACACAGTTATTTATTGCAAATAAATAAACAAAGATTAAAAATAAAGGTAAAGTAGTCATAGTAAAATTACCTATAATTGGTTCTCAATTCTCTTATGTAAGACTAGAGGCCGCCCGCGACTTCGTCCGCATGGAAACCCTATCAATCCCGCGGGAACTCTGGGATAAAAAGTAGCCTATGTGTTATTCTGGGTCTTCAGCTACCTACATACCAAATTTCATGGTAATCGGTTCAGTAGTTTTTGCGTGAAAGAGTAACAAACATCCATACATCCATACAAACTTTCGCCTTTATAATAGTTGTAGGATAAGGGAATTCCAAATCTTGGCGGTTCTTGTCTCCTTTTTTGACGTTATGGGATATGGCTTTATTTCGACGTACCTAGTGGGAAACTCCATTTCACATTAAACACTTGGTGGGTAGGTTGTCCGCTTTATAGCCATACTTTTCTAAACGTGTTCTTAAATTTAAACTTAAGAGTTTTCCATAAAGAGTGGTGATGTCAAGTGATGATGGATTGGATATGTTTCACAAAATTTAAATTTTAGAAGTGCCGTATGATATCCCGTAATCTAGAATAGAACCACTCCATATCTTTCCCGTGGATGTCGTAAAAGGCTACTAATGAAAAGGCTTCAAAACTTGATTCCTCATGTAGCTAATGCGCTAGCAACTTGTTACTATTTGAATTTCAATTTGATCATAAAGCCATACAGCTGAACGTGACCTTTCAGTATATTTAAGACTGGTGGCTCTGTCTTCATCGCAAAATATATAGACGTGACTATATATATATATATTTATGTTGACGCAGACACAAAATGTAGCTTAAAAAATATCAGTACGCAAATGTAATTTTGCAACGCGTTAAGACTGAGGGCAATGACTGTCCTCAAATGTATGCAGCGGCAACAGACTGTAGCTAATTCTGCGTCATCATCTGCGCACACTGCAGAATCCACGTGAGATGCAGTTTCGTTTAGAGCAGACAGTTCATCAAGATACGTTATGTATATTTAGAACTAATTCGAAGAACGGTCAATTGGTACATGTATATATTTACATGGAATGGAGTAGGTACATATACGTTATACTAAATTGTGAGTTGGTCTCACGTTGGTCTTTTTCCGAACTTAAGTAATTTTAGATACTTTAAGTAAGCTGATCTCTGAGTTAGCTCAGTTAAGTCTCCAGTGAGAACACCTCTTATTTTGGCATAACAATATGCAACGCCATTTTTGTTTTTGCCATCAAGTTTCCGCCTGCATTTTTGAGCAGTTACTTCTTATATTTCTTTCTCAAACTGTGTTATTAAATTTTTACTAATTTCGTATTCAATGCTGACTTCAGAGGTCAAACTTACATATCTCTGTACGTCGTATCCCGATGTTTCCAACCATCCCGTAGATACAAAACAAATAGACATGAAATGCGGCAGTTTCCTCGATGCGTTATTGTGAAGAAGCTATAGACTTCACGCTCCGCTGGTCATTGAAGGCTGAAGGATAATGGTCCACAATCAGTTGCCAACCGACCGGAACCAACAGCGCTTTGATGGATTTATTTTATTGTAAAATCTTTCAAAAAAATGCAAATTTCGATCCTTCTTTTAAACATATGTAGCGGGAGCGGTGATTCAGCTCGACCGCTACCAAAGGGAGATCTTCCATCATCGACACCTAGCGTTATGCCTGGGGAACCGCGGCTCCGACGATGTTGTGTCGGAGGTTGTATATATTGCTCCAATCCGTAAAATCTTAGCTTGCGCGATTTAGGTTTTCCCTGTTTTTGACTGATAGCGTCGCGAAATTTTATTTTTTATTTTTGTGACTTGTGGCGTAGGTATGTATGTCGCCACACATTTGTTCGGTTTTTGGAGTGCCTGTATTCTGGCCTGGAACCTGGATAATTATTCGAAAATATGTTGTTTTAATAATTAACTTTTTAATGCTCTTTTGCTTTTATTATTGTGTACTTAGGTGTCTAGTATGGTATGTACTCGTACCTATCACACTCTTACTAAGTACGCATGAATCTTTTAAGTACTTATTAATATATTTTAGCATTTGTGATTCCCCGTCATGTTGAGTCACTGGGATGAATATGGTAAGGCTTTTGTGAAGTAAGTAAGTACGTAAGTCACTACACTATAAAACAAGTACAACCTCAAATCTGTAGGGGACGCTGGACTCTGAAGCAATATAGCTAGAGATGCAATCGGGAACACACTGTAATTTATAGTGCGGGAGAGAGATATTTCTAGTAATATGTGAGAAAATTAATAAGAAAAGCCCGACCCAGTCTGTTCATCAGCTCACCATTAAATTCCTAAAATGGAAAAGCTCTATATACGGTCATGGGTGTAAACTGAGCCTTACTATTCCAGCTCCCAGCTGAGGCGTATCAAAAATTAAAACATCAACTTGACCTCAACCGGGAATTATTGACCTTTAGTTTTTGGCTGTCAGGCAGACGTCACGTCATGAATCATGATTACCGCGTTTCCACGTGTCGCGGGTCCCCGGTAATCCCCAGACTGAGGGGGACCTTGGATTCCCCTTTCGATGATATATTGCAAATATATTGCCAATTGGCCGCTACCTGTTGCTAAGCCTAGATTTAAGGTGTCGGGTATAGCTTCGACATTTCTGTGTACTGCACAGTTGTATTGGAAACTAATCGTGGTCGCACTAAAGAAAGTTAAACCGAGTTCCGACTTCCAATTCTATGAAACTTTTTCTGATAAATTTAAAGCCCAACACAAAAAGTAAAATTTAGATAGACGTGTATAGTATAATTGGCAATGTTTTGGAAAAGTTAAGTGATAAAACGCATAAAGTAGGTATGCTGAGATTGTAGCATGTCAAAATTTACAAAGCCACTAGGATATGTCCGAAAAAAAAAGGCACTTCGCACGTAAAAACATCATAGATGATTTAGAACAATCCTTGTTCCACATTTCAGGCAACATATTACAAAAGCAGGTGTTACACGACACTTAGGTACCTAGTCTTATTACTTCAAAGTTCTATTAACTTAATGGGCCTTAATAACTTACTAGTAACATAGTTCTCTACAATACTCATGAATAATGTTTAAATTGTAAAGAAAACGTTTGTTATGGAAATTTTCTTATTCTGGTTGATACTCAGTAATGTAATATAATAAATGTACGTACGTACGTACAATAAATGTACGTGATGTAATGTAAACTGGATAGTACAAATATTGTAATTGCATGTGCAAGTATGCTGCTATGGGAATCTTGGGGATAAACCGCTTCATGGTCGATGAATCGAATAATCTGGATAGATTGGTGTATAAATGTAAAATGCAAGAGAGTTGCCTGCGCTGGTATGGCCATATTGTGCAGAAGCCTGCAAACTATCTGGAGGACATTTATCTGGCTATGCCGCCTCCGCTAGGTCCGGGTAGAAGAAGGTAGACCCGAGAAATCCTGGCTTGATGTCGCGAGAGAAGATATGCGTCTTTTATGCGTGTAAAGGTCCTACGATTGAAGACGCTTTAGACCGGAAGACGTAGAAAGAAAAAAGTAAGAAAGTGAGGCGAAATAGCGGAGGGTACAACTGGAAACACGTTATTCAAGTAAGTTTTGTTACAATTAATTATGTCGCACTGGCTTCCACTTTTTGTTTCCCTGTGTTGTGGGAGTCAGAAAATGAGAGAGAAAGTTTGGTGTATAAAAGTGACTGACAGGTACCTTTTATTACGTATACCTCGAAAAATATAGGAAAGCCATCTTTCCACTTGCCACGATTCTAACAAACTTCTTTTGTTACATTCACATTCATCTTTTTCATCTCGTCGGTTCAAGGTCCTCTTGACCTTTCAACCAAACCTTCCTCGATTTGATCAAGGTATGCTCGTGAATAACCCTACTCTCTAATAGACCGTCGTATCGAAGTTATGCCTTGAATATAATAGAAAAGAATAGATTTATTTTCAAAATTGGATACAAGGTATCACTTATTGACGTCACATCACTTAAATCTAATTATAACTATTACCGCTTCCAAAGCGCATGTGTAGAAGAAGCGGCGGAACAAACTACACTGCAGCATTTTCATCGGACGTCAATATACAAATATAGATCTCTTAAATCTAAATCATGGACGAATGCACATTGTCTACATTGAAAAACATGAATGAATGTAGAACAAGTTACTCGTATTTCAATACGAATTACTTGAAGTGGTAGGGTATGGGTATTGGCCTAATCTGGGTCACATCGCAAACTGCAATACTTCTAAAGATCCGACTACAAGCTTTAGTTAAATATCATATTTTAACTACACGAAATGACACCGGACATTACTTCACTTTCTTTGGAAACCGATAAGCTATCAATCCAGGTTAACGAATATTTTATACATACCCACTCACCTACATACATGATAATAGAAGAATTTGAAGTACTTACTTGTTGTGAAGTGAATGAAACACTTTACCAGATATCGATGGTAATGCATCAAATTGATGTGTAAATATTTATTTGGTAAGTATAGTAACTACTTACTTAGTACCAAATAAATATTTGTAAAAAAAGTAATAAGTTATTGACACTTATTAGTAAGGATTTTTTTTGACATCACATTTTTGTTTCGACCTTCACCGCATTTATCGAAATTTGACAGACGTAAGAATTCAAAAACTTAGAAGGACATAAGTAGGTATATATGGATCTCCATGCATAACTAGGAAAAGTATTATTACTATCGAGAGCAACAGCAGGAAAGAGTTATCTTAGATACCTTTTGTTTTGTGCTTGCTACGTCTCAAGTTATGAATTAAATTGTTCCAGCCCCTATAGCATGGCACGCTGTTTTTGTCGCGCGAAAAACTAACATTGTGTCGTTTCGCGCGGATTTTCGCGTGATAAAAACGGCATCGCGCGTGCGAGCAACAGAAGACAATATACTGATGTTATATATTTAGAAATTTTGCTTGAAGATGCTACAAATTTATTAAATACTTACCTACCTGCCTAGGATTAATTTCAAAGTACTTACTAACTTGGACTTACTATTACTAATTCGTTAGTCTTATCGCTACTAATTTAAACGGTAATCACGCTCATGGCATGTCACTGATTTATTATAAACGATTTATGAACGCGCCGCTTTATTTTTGACCCCCGACGGAAAAAGAGGGGTGACAGAAGAGATGTGTTTTATAAGTGAGCCGGTGTGTCTGTGTTGCGTGTGTGTGATAGTCGCAGATATAACAGTTTTCTTTTTAAATATTATAACAAACTAAATTATATATCATGTCAGAGATCAATGGATTGAAGTGTGAGTGTCACTTATTTCATGGGATTACTAAAACAAAATCATCAAACTTAACTGGACAACTCGAATCAAAGGCAAAAATATTGTCCTTTTTTTTACGAAAATTAGGCATGTTATATACTTACGTAGGCACGTACAATTCAAGTTTTTAAGATAAAGTAGGTACCTATATATAGTTAAGAGTTTGGAGAAGGACATAGGGTACTTTTCATCTAGGTAAAAATTATATTTCCAGTGAGATTTGCGAAAAACCTGTAATTTTTTGTAGGTGGCGCTTAATTCGCTGGTGAAAATGGCGCTAAATTCGCGCGAATAAAAGCCTAGTAGGTTATATATACACATATTCATTCACTCATTGACCACGAAATCTGAAAAACCAATATGAATCAATAAAGATGAAATTTGACAGAAAAGTAGATTGTAACTAAAAGTCGTCCGCTATAGTAGTAGGATTTACCACAAGTTATTTTTACTTTTTTAGTCTATGCCTTTTGGTCTTAAAAAAAATATGATTACGCAATTGTTGTATCAATGAGTCAGTCGTGAAAGTTTCGGACGTAACCCACAGACAGACACACGAGTTACATAAACTACATTAATATACTTGTAGCCCGTGTATCGGTTATACGCGATAGGTCGCCATTTGTCAGTTTAACCTTCGACCTTAAAAGGGGTGTTCAAGAACAATCAGGTGTGAATAAAACTGACATCTGTGTAAAGTATGATTATGGTTTATTGGACGGAGTGTCAGGTCAGCTCAGCGGTCATGCCCCTGTCTGTACCGTGAATTCGAAGCCGTGAATTAATCCTCTGGTGTACAGCATTATTAATTACTAGAGGCCGCCCGCGACTTCGTCCGCATGGAAACCCTATCAATCCCGCGGGAACTCTGGGATAAAAAGTAGCCTATGTGTTATTCTGGGTCTTCAGCTACCTACATACCAAATTTCATGGTAATCGGTTCAGTAGTTTTTGCGTGAAAGAGTAACAAACATCCATACAAACTTTCGCCTTTATAATAGTAGTAGGATCTAGCCAAAAGATTGATCCATGAATGATCTAATATTGAAAGAAATCAAATAACATTTTTTTTATCTCTTCCCATACAAATTGAACTAAAACCCAAAAGCTAATGCCACATCATATTGATTGCCGGAATTTCAAAATTTTTAACGAATGTTATCGTGTCCCAAAGTAATAGTTTATCGGGAAAAATCGTAATTTTTAAAAAGCCACCCTTTCAACTATAAAAAAAAAGACGTTAAAAACGCTTATATATACATATCTAAACCAAAAACTTCTTAACTAAATTAACAATCATTTGACATACTACCCAAAAAAACAAATAGTAGTAAACGACCCAAAAAAAGATTTTGTTCCCGTAGGATGCAATGACAAGCAAGCGGAGTCGCGGATTTAAACCTAGCAGATTATACTTGTCACGTGACCTCTATTATAATCACATATATCAAGCTGTCAAGTCCACTAAATAAGCGGTTATTATGTACGATTATAAGTAACACCGTGGTATGGTTGGTGTTTATGTCCAATTTATTATTATTTTTTAGTTTTACATTTATTTACGCCCATGGATGTCGTAAAAGGCGACTAAGAAATAAGCTTATAAATTTGGGATTCCTTTTTTAGGCGACGGGCTAACAACCTGTCACTATATGAATCTCAATTCTATCAGCTGAACTGAACGTGGCCTCAGTCTTTTCAAGACTGTTAGCTATGCTTACCCTGAAAGGGATATAGACGTGATTATATGTATGTTACGCTTACGATTTAGACAGCTCCAACGTCCTCGAAAAGACTCAAAAGCCACGTTTAGCTAAATGGCTTTTAATAATGGAGCATAATCAAAAAAATAAGGATATGTAGAGATCGTGGCAAGAGGATCTTCTCTTAACCCGTTTCTCTGAGCAAGAGGCTTGATTATATCTGTGTATCAAAAGTTAGAACTTTGTTTGTGTAATGCTTTTAATAATACATCTGCAAACTAACAAAGTATATTTTTAAACAGGAAGTAAGTGTACCAAAGTATTTATAAGTACGTACATACTTATATAATATTTTTTTCTCATCATAGCGTATTCGATTGAATAGGATACATGTAACTAAATTGTAAATATAATAATGTATGAGATCAATCTTTAAACAAAGCATATTTATTTAAAAAATGAATACTATGAATGGGTAAAAAGTTACAAACTTATATTTCTCAACCATTAGAAAAGACAATGAACTTTACAATACATTAGGTATACATATATAATGAACAATTTATGAGTTAATCGTTGCCTCTTATCTTCGTTTTTATATACATATCTACATATGGTCACGTATATATCCCTTGCGGGGTAGACAGAGCCAACAGTCTTGAAATGACTGAATGGCCACGTTCAGCTATTTGGCTTAATGATAGAATTGAGATTCAAATAGTGACAGGTTGCTAACCCATCGCCTAAAAAAAATACTAAGTTTGTAAGCCTATCCCTTAGTCGCCTTTTACGACATCCACGGGAAAGAGATGGAGTGGTCCTATTCTTTTTTGTATTGGTGCCGGGAACCACACGGCATTTATATAATTAACAGTATATTAGACTATCCTACTTAGCCTCGCATCTAGACTAATCTCGTACTAGGAATAGGAGATAAAGTAACTTTTATTGATTATTTGTTTGTAGCACTAATCATCGAAAATACTGAACCGATTAAAACAAAATCAGCTTAATCGGCCCCGCCATTTTCAAGTTGAAGTTATTTTGATAAAAAACATCTATTTGACTCGTACAGTCTAAATTAAATTCATCTGTAATGATGATACTAACATACCTTTAAGGTTCTGAAAACTACTTACTTAGTGAGAAATAAAACAGATCCTAAAACTCACTTTTGTCGGGATTTCACTCCCCGTGGTTGTGAGACTGTTAAATTACGAAACTTTTTCCTTTTCAAACGACAACATCGTAGATACAATCAAAATTCAAACAAATTAAATAAGTAGTTACCTGAATAAAAATATTTTTCAATTAAAGTTACATACTGCACACATATTGAACGTATTACGGATTTTTTATTGCTGAATACGTCTGTACGTCACCAAAAATGCAATACCACAACAATATCAGTGAAGAAAAGTCAATGTTTTCATAACATAATCAACGCGGGGAAATTCCTCAACAAAGTACTTACAAATTTAACCGAATAAATGCCTGGTCAAAGGCCCTTGCGCACGTTGGTTTCAGAAATTGTAATATTTTTAAAGGTTGATGGAATCTAACCTTAGCCCTATTTGGGAAATTTCCATTAAAAAAAAATGTACAATTGAAGAGTACTTTCAACGGACATTGTTTTTTATATTTCGTTGTATGTAAAGCTTAATAGGCGGAGCATTATCTACCAGTCAACTATTGGGTCTGACCAGAGAACTAATATGGAAAGAGCGATTAATGAGGATCAGCGGAAAGATCGTTTCTGCCAGACCCTTCGGGAAAGTGGCGTGATTTTATGTAGGTACCAACTAGCTGTTGACCGCGACTTCACCTTCTCTATTACTTTTAACTATTTCCAATGTAGACATAGAAGCTATAGTATATTATTGCATAGTTTCATGAAAATTCCGAAAAGGCTGCCGTTCAGTTTTTTTCCGTGAAAGAGCAAGTAACATACATCCACACATACTTATAACCTCCTGCATTTATAATATTAGTAAGACAGGATGTATATTTATAAAATTCCGTTTTAAAACAAATCAGAATTCAGAATCAGAATTTTTCCAACTTCTCAATATTTACCTACTTATATTCCAAAGGTTTGCGACAATCACACTTCTGCACAATGCCCGATTTCCAGTAATTCTCAACATAGGTATATAAAAATACGCGTAACATGACATATCACCCGCATGCTAATGAGAACCGGATTTGTATAAATATCACAACAATATGTAGTTTAATGTTTTCAGTCCAAAATAAACACTTCACTGCATCATCTCCGAAATTTGAGATTTTATGTCAACATTTTTCAAGAGTTGCCTTTTAGGATATTATAAATTTACAATGTAATTATTTAACATCAGGCAATCTAATGTATCTAGTATTACTCGTATATTATGCCGATTTCATAGAATACATTCTTGATGGAAATAAAGCGTGTAAAATACTATATATTGTCAACTATGGCCGGCGAAACAAATTGATTTATTTTCTAAATTCCGATATAAAATAAGAAATTTTTAACATTTTTATGATGTTTGGTCTAAATAATTTATGAAACAAAAAAAAATTATGAAGAATCCATATCTTCCAGCAACGAGAAAAGTTATTTACGAAACTCAATCGTAATTCAGGCCATATCATATTTTTTTAAATGTCTTCATCTTCTTAATTATAAGATCTAGCTCTTAATGGTGGACTCTCCACTTATCTTCACCGACAAGAGTTAGTTACCAATAAAAAAAAAGCAAAAAGCTTAGATAATTTATTGTGTACAACCAAAAAGAAATGCGTGTGGTTTGCAGCGTGATCATCACTGACACTGACATTGATTCCATCGAGTAGTGTTTAGCAACAGCAAAGTGATAAGTTATAATATGATCAATACGGGTATACATATGATTCATGCATTGTTTTTGAACCGTTCTTAAGCGATGCAAATTTGCGAATACTTTTCTTAGTACGAGTACGAGTATGTTGCTTAAATTCAATTAAGATATTAGCGTATCTGCTTTTCTAGGAGAGCAATTCTTTTAAATCTACGGTATTTCAGCGTTTTTCCACTTTTTAACTTTATAAATTGATAAACTGGACTCGAAATGAGAATTAAAGAACCTAAAGCGAACACACAAAAATGTTAAAAATGTTTATTAATTATATTTCCTTTTAGCAGTTCAATTAACTAGCTAATTAAATAACAATCTTTGACGTAAGGAAAGTTGAATGTTTGACACTTAAATTACAAGGGAAAATTATTTCGTTTTCAAATTAGGATTAAATTGGGATTGGCCCCATACTTATGTTAAATAATTCAAGGTGTCTCGTAATGAAGGATCTGTAGCATTCCCTCTTACTCATACTTAGTTGAACCAAGTATAATTCTGTGCTTAAACCATTTTAATAAGTATATTCCTAGGTACACCGGTATAAAAAGTGGTAAGTCCCTCTATACTAAGACCACAATCAAGAAGTCCAAATATTAAGCTAGGAAAGGCTAGGCTTTTGGAGGTTTTACATTATACTTAGTTAATTCTTACTTACTTTAATCACACGCAATGTGGCTTAAGTTTATGTGTACCACTTTTATTCAGCTTCAGTTTCTATTGTGCGATTGTGACCACACAATAATTCAAAATAACGACTGCATTCGAATAACCATACAATTGACCGCAACAAAACAGTGAGACAGTTTTGTAAGTTAGTGTATAATGTGTATATTGCATCTGTCTATGGTTGGTAATTTGATATTAATAATGTTCATATTTTTTAATTTTGCTACTAAAGAATTAGGAGTGCTTTGAAAAAAATACCATTGCTAAATTACATTAAAAAAAATCTAGGGACTTTACACTTTTCTAAAGAAAAATTGTATAATAGTGGTACAAAAATAATAGGTACCTGCAATATTGGAGTCCTCTGTCACAAAGAGAAACATTCAATTTACACTCATTTTATTTTCACGCACAACCACATACAATTTTACGCGCCAAAACTCGGGTTTTCGCGCGCAGTGAAAATAATGGCCGCCGGCGCCCGCGCGCTGTTTGAATGCGAGTGCGACTGTCGATCGGCTCTCGAAGGAAGGTCGAAGATATTGAGGCATCGCTTGTCATTTGCCAAGAGTAACATTAGCATGCAACGAGACCGTCATTTAAAAACTAACAGATAATTTCACAGCTGAAGCGATTTTCTTTGTTTTCCAGCGTGACTCGTTTGGTGCACTTTGTCAATATTAACATTACAATTTTAATTTTTCAGTGCCTACTTACACGAGTTTGACTTTTTAATTTTCAAGTCTAGAAAGTCTGTGGATGCGTAATCTATTTATCAGTTTTGCTTAATTCTATGAACCAAATGCAAACTACACACGTCACAAAAGTCCCTGCGGTTTATTATATTCACATTGCGACGATGTATAGAAGGCGATACAGTTATTCAAATTATGGATTTTATTATATATCACGGAATTCGAATGAAATACTTACAAGAAATACATATCAAAGATTTAAAAATTATGACATTTACTTACCGGTATTTACTTGTCAAAGATAAAAAGTAGGTAGGTATGCAATACCTAAATGTAATATTGTTAGTAGGTATGTATTTTGATGTTGTAATTGTTCGTGATATCCGGTAAATGACAATACAACAGACATACAGAACATCTTTAAATAACGAGACATGTATAAAAAACTCAAAGGGGTTTGATTTCAGGCAGGCCAACGATGGGAAATGTTAGTTTAGTTGACAATTTAAATAAGTCTTTTCTCAGCATGATTTTAAGGATCAAAACAAGTGTGGATATAATATCTTGAGCTTTTAAATCAATGAATCAAAATTGATATTACATTTAAAGAGATAATATTTGGATTTTGTGAGTAACAAACTCTTCAAAAACCACTGGAGACCAATTTTAATGATATTTGTCACAGAGACAATCAAAACCTTCAGGAGTAATAAAGACTAAGTATTAGGTATATTTTTTAGGGCTTTGTTTTCGCTAAAACTAGTCGATTATATACACGCATATAATTGCATTCATTCTGTTTCATTATCTGACTACGGTTGCTGTAAAAATCCTCCTTTAGGTACCCTAGTACCAGCAGTGTAGGGTGAGAAGCCAGTCGGAAATGCCAAAGGGGCGGGACATTGAATGACTACTTACTGAATTTGGGATTTTTCTTTTAGAAACAGCAAACTGTCACTATCCGAATCTCAATTCTATCAAAGTGAACTTCACCTTTCGGTCTTTACGAGACTATTGGGCCTGTCTTGACCGTCAGGTATAAAGACGTAATATAAGTATGTATAATTATTTTCCTCATTAGCTTGCTTAATTGTTAGGAATTATTTTCCTGTAAAGCAACAGATAAAAAAACATTTCTAAAAGCAAGACTGATCTCATTTGAAAACAAACTTTTATTATTTTTATATTCACCTATTGTTATCACAATCATAAATGTTTCAAGGTTCTGCAAATAGGACTTGATGAGAAATAGATTACATACATACTTATTTGTTTTCTTTATTTTTTTATAATTTTTCTTAATGACTTGACACTGGTTCCTACAATCAAATCGTGTAGGAACCAGAATCGAAGACTTTGTTCCCATAAAAAATTTCTTACATCCGAAATTAATACGTGTGGCCCTAATAGTATATTCTTCCTCCTGGATTTTTATCTCGGATACATCCTCACACTATTTTGGAGGGGTTTGCCCTTGACCATGGATTCTGGGTTGGGTGACTCAGGTTTTTACATCCAGCGACTAATCTGACCTTCGCAACCTTTGCAGGGCAACCTTACTCATATTGGATCATGGTTACATATTTAATTTTGTACCATCTCTGTTTTGTATGTTTTACTTTTATGGAGCAATAAAGAGTTTTATCTATCTATCAATTTCTTGAATGTGCAGGTTTCCTCGCGATGTTTTCCCTCACCGTAAGGGTTAGCATTCAAACTAATGTACATAACTCAGAAGAGACATTGTTACATGGCCCAGGTAAGATTTGAACAGGTTCTCTGCGTGTAATACTTGCGCTTATTCTTAACCGTTCGAAAACCAGCGTCACAAAAAGCCTACTGTTTTCTTTTACTGGGTGCTTTTTGTGGCTCGGCCAGGAAGTGCGACACCTTTAACGGTGACTCGTGGTACCTTCAATACTTCGACTGAACTAAACGGAATAAGTTAATAAATATATACTTGACAATTTATACAATTGATTGAATAGTATCATAAATATTATACGATGCTTATCATATTTCAACGTCATTGAACTCAGTTTCTAAAAAAGATTAGATTAAATCATAAATAGGCCTATCTCAAGTTGTAGCCTGGAGTGAAGGTCACGCCTCGTTGCTATGATCCATTGAAACTGATTAAATAGCCAAGGTTTGCTTATATTTCACTACATTTTCCCCGTTTCTATAACGATGATCGAACTCAAGAATTGAGCTTCTGAGAATAAAGATTCTTCTCCACACCTGAACTTTACTACAAACAAACATTGTTCTTTATATGGGTCACAACAAAGAATAACAACTTTGAATGTTCTTTTTAACTTCTTTTAAAAATGTTTTCTTAAAATATTTTTTAAGATTGTTCATTTATCTTATCTTTTGTGATATCATATCATTCGACATCATACAATTCGGAGTAAAAGTAGAGATGTTCGGTACACAGTCACAGGTCTAACACACCCACGGGGGAACACAACAATATAAACACAGGTTATTTATATAATTCATTTATTTAAATTGTATAGTTTTCACATTGTCGCTACGAGTTTCAAGACGTGAAACACCAGCATTACATATAAAATGAGAACACAATTCACAAAACTAGGTTCAAGAGAAATGCAGCGGTCCAACCAAAGCTTTAACGTCCTACAACTTTGCTATGCGGCCTGTAGCAAATAAGACTTAAATTCAACTAAATGTACTTACTTGGCAGTTTTGCGAGACTTGAGTGGCAGAAAATATTTTACACACATAATGTCCGATTAGCAGAACGACATAAAAAAAGTACCAATTGCGAATGTTGTCGCGAAATGACTATTAAAAGTCATCGTAAGACTGTTTTGCCAGACAGACATTATGCGTTGAACGAAAAAAAAAGTACTTGCTTAATACTGATTGGTGCCAAGTTGATAGCTTATGCGGGAGTTCAGAAGTGGGATCAAGACATAAGCTATCACAATTTTAAGTTCCACGGCTGACGAATTGACTTGTCTCAGCCCGATGTAAAATTAAAAAAAAGCTATACAATAATTGACTAAATATCTTAAATTGCTACTAGGGTAGACGTTTCATTCAGCGAATTATAGAAGAAAAAAATTTGCCATTTTTTCTAAATAATTCGATGTGTTACGCTCCCGAAATAAGAAACTAATGTCATCGCATTTGTCAGTACCTAAAAGAAACGCTGGGACGTTACAGGGATGGTCTTCGTTGATGCGACAGCGATCAACCGGGATTGTTCTAAATTAATTTCCTGTAGGTTCACCGGTCCCTGGGCAAGCTCCCAACTTACTATATCTATTGAGCGTAATAATACACAAAGGCAGTCAACTTAATAAAATAATCGAAATAAAAATGCTAGGTTGAGTATAGTGAGATAAGTTTAAATAATAAAATTACTTGGAAACTTCCAATACGAACGACGACACGAAAAACTCTCACGAGATTAACAAAATTAATTATTTCATGTATGTCAATTAGAATTATGTATTTATTATTTACATAAGGATTCAACAAGTTTTTTTGTTACAGATCCCATTTAAAAAAAAATCATTATAAACAAATGAGTTAATAACATTCTAAAACCAAATTGTGCGCTCGGTTTAACTTATTTATACGAATTTTGTTCTGTTGACTAATCACTCATTATTTGTTTAATTAAAAACCGATTCATGTCAATTATTTATGATATAATCAGTCTCGTGAGAATTCATCGTGTAAGCCATCACAGACTCATAAAACTGCAATCAAAGTGTGTATTTCATATAATTGATACATAAAAATTATGTAATCGAAAAAAATAACTACAAACTAAAAATAAAAATGCTTTTAGTATTTAATACATACATCGTAGGCCTTTTAAAACAGGAAGACAAAAAAAGTGACCAACAATATTAGTGACTGACAAACATCAGGTTACCTGCACCTCAATTACAAAAGCTGATGGCTTTTTGGACCCTTGTGGTTTCATGTATTTATAAATACAATGCTATTTTCTATTGGAGCCTTGGTCACAAAATTTTAAGAAAGTGTAACAATAATACCATACCATATTTGGTATGACAAAAAAAATTATTATATGTTCAGCCAATTTTTTTTTGATATCAAAAGTTTACTACGATTGAGAAAAATTTTATGTGAGAAATCTATTTAATTTTTGGCTAGATAACAGAAATTTTAAAAGTTATTAGGTAATTATTGTCCAAATTCATAGCTCTCAACAAGACTGAACATTTCAACAGCATTTTGCATATATAGAACCTTGATGCTTTTCAGTCACATTAATCGAGCATATTGCACTAAAACACGGTACTGTTTTAGAAGCGTATTCTTAACCAAATACGAATCTGTACTCACATTTTTATGTCAGTAAATAAAAAAAATACATCGAAATTAATTACAAAAGAATTAGTACTGCGGTGCTCTACAAAAAGCATTTTAAAAATGCCCAGATATGTTCAATTTCAAGAAATAAATCAACAATTCAATTGGATAAGTAGTAAAATGTCCACAAAATAATATTATAATACGCGAAATATATGTAACTCTCCATATTATATGGCAAAGGGGCATTTATACGTCCCCCTTCTATTTAAGCGCATGTATAAATTATACAGTATTAAATTATACAACGCATCATAACATTCTCCATGCTATAATCAGAAAACGATAGCATAGCTTAGCTTATAATTAGCGAAGGCCTTGTAACTACCTACCCTTACATCATTTTAATAATTCCGATTATAAGGTCACCATTTTGTTACAAATACACCATCTTTATCACTTGAGAACGTAACGAGGTACAACTTAAATTCAATTAATTAAGATATTTGATTTGTAGAAAATTGTTATTTAATCACACACATAATAGTATCGCTTAATCTACGGCTTCGAGAGGGAATTTTTTTTTCATAAAAAACAATCGCTCTAAGCCCGGGACTTTGCAAGCCCGAGCCGAGGCGGCTACCCCGCGCCACACGCCCGGACATTGGCAACGGTCTAAATCTAACACTATGCGGTAAATATCAATTTCACAGCTGACGTGTAGCGGGGTGTAACAAACTCGCCCCGCATTTGGCATGACATATAAAAATTCAGTTAAAATCTTGTTTGTAACATCGTTGCAAGATTCTACGAATTCACGTTGACGCTTAGTTACGTAAGCGTAAAAATTCGGCTCTCAAAGCATACGCGTCGTTCGGTAAAATGATCAAAGAGTTACTTAACAGTGGTCGAGGTTCCTAAACGTAACCAGACTTAGTAGGCACTAACACCAACACACCCGACTCGTACGTCCTTACATTACGTTATATGTATAATACATAGAAAACAGTAAAACACGTTAATGATTCTCGCACAATTCCACTAGAGTCCGTTATACTTATTTATAGTCTTTATTTATTGAGATCAATTTTGCCTCTATGCACTAGTATAGCCCCGCGGTGCCGCGCGTCTATAGGAACATGTCACGGACGGATTCCCTGGAAGAGACGCGTTACAAGTTACTAGCGCGCTTGTTCGAGGGAATCGCTCGACGGGATGGCGCGGGCAATATCCCGCACGGAGGTTTTCATGGAAAATAACGTGCGAGGGAATTCCTCGCGCCATTTAATTTACTCTGATGACTCTGGCTGAATGTTGCAAGGCGACATTGAAGTCAGTTGACGGATTAAAACAACTCAATACATAAGTATGTTAGTCAAACTGGAGTAAACTCCTGGTCCGTTGGCTCCTGTTGTCCAATGTCAAAAATTATACAATATTTTATGTGCCAAAAAAAATATTTTTGTCCTACAGTGGTAGGTAGTAGTCACATGTTATGCTTGTACACAGCTCAGAAGATACCTGGGCCACTTCCCTTATACTAATCAAGGCGAGGTGGTACAGTGATCCCTGAGTCCATCATGCAGTAAAATATTGCTTGCAACATCCAGATTTTAGAGATTTAAGGCTTGCACGCTACATTTTGCATCAATTTTATTATGTATTATCTTTACTTTATGCTCGCTATTTTACCACAATAGTGGAATGTCTTGTTATCGTTCAAGTCAATTGCCATGAACTATACAAGCAATATTGAAGTATCTTCTTCTTGTAACTTACTCAAAATAAATAAGGCAATTTAAAAAGATGTTTTTACACTGAAAAACATTTCGAGTTACTTAATTAGCAGTTTAAAACTATTTCGAGAAAAAATTTCCTCTGCAAGTATAGTCAAAGACGATGTCACATTAGAATCGCTGCAAAACGTGGCGGGTGTCGCAAGACGCGCGGCGGCGGAGGGACGCGGTATCGCGGCAAGCCTCGAAAACACTCATACAATACAACATGTCGCATCACCTATAAAATTATATATACAATTTTGCTGTAAACTAAATTTGATTCATCGTCCAGCAGTTGTGTTAATTAGTTCATATTTCATTTTATTGCACACTGGTATAAATTTAATTTAATTTATTGCTGAATCTGTCAGGAAATTATGACATATGACGCCGTGAAGGGACAATCATTTTCTATTGTCATTGCATGTTGCATTGTAATAATGTTTGGTTCGCACTCGACGGAGAGCGGGCGGGTATCACACGTGACGTCACAGGGGGGCGGAGACCGCATCGCACACGGTTCGCGGCACGAGCACACTTTGTCATACACTAGTTTCGACACGGCACTGGTCACTCGTGGCTTCACTGGTCACACGTCGCTTGTCAACACGGGGGCGACACTGCACCCGTCAGCAGAGGCAGAAGCGGTGGCGGGGCGCGGGTCATCAGGCGCGGCCGTCGAGCGAGCCGTCGGAGTCGCGCGCCAGGCGCAGCTCGCGCTCCAGGTCCAGCGAGCGCCGCTCCAGCTCCGCGCGCGCGCCCGCGCCGCCGCCGCGACGCGGCGCCTCCAGCGACGACACCTGACAAGTTAACATCATAAAAATATTTAAAACCCAGACTAGACACTGTATTGTCATAGTGTATTTTTATTCTTTAACTTCAATTAATTAGATTGTAACCCATATTGGAAAATATCTGATATATTGAAGCCGCAGCCATCTTGGGTTTTCTTAAATTATAGAACATTCCAAATCCGACTAATTCACCTTTCAAAATTCACTTTGCTTAATTAATATTATATCGCATAAATCGCAAGAAAAATAACGAATGGACTGGTGATCGTATCATTATAGTTTCCGAATAAACCTAGGATTATCAAAGAATCATTCAAATAAGTGATGATGTCACCGGGACTATCGCCAGAAGAAAAATGAGAATAACTGGCGTACTACAATTCTTCTTGTAGCCGATGGGCTAGCAATCTGTCACTATTTGAAGATTCAATTCAAGAAGCTAAACGTGACCTGTCAGTCTTAGTGAGAGTGTTGTCTCTGTCCACCCCATAAGGAATAGACGTGATTATATATATTCAGTCACCTTGGCGAGCCGCGCGGAGGGCGGGCGCTAGGAGGGCGCGGGCAGATGCGGCAGCTTGGCGGCCGCCCAGTACCGCCCGCAGCCCACGCCGCTCACGCCGCTCACTCCGCTCACCCCGCTCGCCGCGCCGCCAGACACCGACCCGCTCTCCTCCGATAGTGCCGCTTGCAGTTTCGCTTCTGAAATTCCAAAAGGAATCAATTACCTTCGGCTGAAATGAAGTGTGATATAATGAAGCACGTTAGGTTTATTTCTTTAACTGCTTAGGACAAATATAGTCGCACGTTTGACCGTTTTATTTCGACAAAGGGGTCTTCAATGTTCCTTTTACATACACACATACATATAATCATCCCTCATTCTCCATTTTACAATGTTCCTTTTGGACATAATCAAGAAGCAGACTCTAAATACAGCAAAAAAAATATTAAATTGACACTTAATTTCTTGGAAAATATTGAATAATTTATGTGAAGTAGCTTGCAATGTAGCCCCACGCTCAGAAGTATTCTTCAAGTTTAGGTTTTACAATGGTAAATCGTAACTAAACGACGCAGATGGCACGTAACAAACCTCCATTGGTCATAATGCCATACATTAAATGTAAATCAGGATAAGGGTCCTCTTTCTTTGTATGCGCTAATAAAAAAAGAGATAGAACACTAACTGGCTTGGTGCGTGCCGGTGAAGGTGACGGGCGTGCGCGCGAGCGGCGTGCGCAGGGAGCCGCCGCGCGCGCCGCTGCCGCCCGCCGCGCCCGCGCCCGCGCCGCCCTGCAACCGCACATCACGGAACCCTCACTATTACTGATGCATTATGTGTATGTCAAGGTAGGTATACTACAACATTAATGTACACGAAGAAAGCTAAAGTTTGGCTGTATTTGTCTAATAAATCCAGGTATCACAAGAGATACCACTTTTATTTTATTCTATTACTTTTATATCAAAAAAATCATGCCTAACCAACGGGACGTTTTTAGAAGAAGGCTTCGACGCTTTTGGCAAATAAGACCAAAAAAAATAGCAGCGAGCATACAAAAATTCCCATTCAACTGAAAGTGAGTAAAATTGTTCAAAACATACATTTTAAAACAACATTTTAAAATTCACCATCGTTCCCGTAAACGAGAAAAATGTCGCAAAGTCAAATCTATATTCTATAACAACCATTTCAAACAATTTTTATAAGTTTTACAAAGTTTTCTAATAGAATATTGTTCAAAATTAATTTATTGCACAAAGCAAAGATTTGACACGTATGTCGGTGATCGAAGTCACGCAAGCTCGCGCGCATAACAAAATTAAAAATACTCAAAAATACCCAAAAGTGATTACTGCTGTGTGATAATTATTCAATTCATTCACCTCTAAGACAAGGAACAGTGCCCCAGGGACAGAAGATTAACAGCAAGCCAAATTCACAAAAAATTACCTTTTAGTCGGCATTGTTTCTATTTTGGGTGTTAATTTATATCAACAAGCATTAGTTTACGCAACAATGACTAAAACATAATATCGATAATACTTACAAGTGTTTCTTTACAATGTGTCATGAGTAAGATAAAAATGGAATAAGAATAAATTAAAATGTATTCCCATTTGTTTTCGTTTTGATAATGAACAAAAAGAAAAATACGAATTTAGCACACTAACTATTGGCTTGGCTAACGCAATACAACTTTCCTATGTATGAAAAAAATTTCGACAAACATAAATTAAATGCAACTCAACAATAAACACGTTTGACGTTTGTGACTGGCACAATTGCCGCCAAAAAGAAAAATAAAAAAAAATAACTCAAAAAGCGAACCAAAACAAACCTATTTGTCTATGCACTTTGTTTGCGCGGGTCGCTTCGCGTTCGCGGTCGCGAACTGCGCTCTACTAACATGGGACGGCTGCGCCAGCTGGCTGACGAGCTGGCCGACATGTTGCGTGGTCGCGTGCGGCTCGTCGTCGTGCGGCGGCCGCGGCAGGCGGCGTCGGAGCCACGCGTGACGTAAGGCTTGCGCGGGCGTTAACCGTTTGTCTGGGTCCCATTCGAGGCATCTGAAATGTGCGAACGAGGGTATCTATTAGATATCTGAGTCAAGAAAACAAAGAAATGGTGATATTAGGAACTTAACTAGAGCTAACTATGCCTTACAATGGATGTTATTTATTTTTAACATGCCAATTAGGGGAGCAAATACATTTTATAAACACATTGCAAAGAAAAACGCAAATACGTCATATGTAAACAAGATGTAAGCATATAGCTTTTACAAGCAATTGTTTGGTCTTATTTACAAATGTTATATTTAACTTTACTGTAATTTTTCCAGAGCAGGGACAGATATACGTACATTTATAGAAGAGTTTTCCAAACTAAAGACTCCCTATAGCAATTTCGGCCGTACGCTCATAATCCGAAATGGTTCGGCTTGCCTACAGACTGTGATATATGTATTTGTTTGTGTAGTGTAAGGCTTAAAAGGTCCAGGTACACCAACTCACCTTCTTATAAAGTCAATGAAAAATTTGTCTTGGCACCCTTTCAGGGCTGTGACGAAACTCTTGGAGTTGGGCGGGCCGCGGGGCTTTCCTCTCCGGGACATGCCTGAAAACATTTTTAAAAATATATTAATTTAAACAAAAAAAATAAACATGTAGTATTCTCTCAAGTTAGACCTTGACAGGGTTCTTTCTCTCTTCCTTGCTACGCCTTACTTTCTTTAATTTTTGTTTCCAACCTGCGATAGCCCTTTTTTATTAAAATTTGTACTATCTTTTCATTCTTTTAAACAATATCGGAACTAATACTCAAATACAATATATCCAAAAGATCTTTAGATTTTTTACCACACCAAGTTAGAAGAACATTGTAAAATGTATCCCAATCTTTGCAAGGTTATTGAGGGTTGAAATCAAAATTTATTTAATTTGTCACGCAGACAATCTTGTCCATTAAAGGTGCCAGTCAAAAGGATCATTATTTACTTTGAATTTGGAGTAGACATACATGAATTTAATTAATCTCAACAGAACTCAATTACATACCCCATATAAACAAGAAACCCGACGCCGATTTCAGTAAAAAGCAATTACCCGACAAAATAACAGAGTATCGTTACACCAGACAGTAGCAACGCCTTGGCGGCCGCCCAATTTCGCCAGACTATTAGGGTGTAGGCACTTTGGTAACTACTAGACATTTTTTGTGCAAGAGGAGGGTGCTTGAATAGATTGCAAGAAATTGATACGATAGTAAGCAGTATTCAAATGGTTTTTGAATTAATTTTCTTTTTCTTAAAGTATAAAAATTATTATATATAGTTTAAGTAATAATGTGTAGTCTAACTTTGGTGACATTAATGACACATGCCATTGCTTGTTTGGAGCCAAATAGGATTTGCAAATATAATGATCGAAAATGTAGTAAAGGTGGCTACAAATTCCTACTCTAATACATGATTTGCTCAAAAGTATTGGAATGCAATAAAAAATGTGACTAGAGAAATTTCATTTCTCACAATTTTTGTTGAACCAAAAAAAACCCGATATAAAAGTTAGGTATTTTTGTCTAGTAACCCACGCATCGCTCAAACTATCAAATGATTAACCAATGAGTCGTTGTCACCAAATCATCACCGTTGATGATGAGATGATTCACCAAAACATTGCATTCTGCCGTGTGACGTTTCTCGGGTTATTGCCGCATGCTCTGGCTTTGATTTTGTAAATATTGTGAATGTGCAGTTATAAATAGATCGCTAATCATGAGGCGACGATGGACTACTGCATTGGGCGAAATGTTTACATGCCAATCGTTAGATCATTGCAAAATTATGAATGTTCATTCAAAATTAAACTATGTCGTATAAATATAAATCTGAATAATAATTGTTTAAAATTCCTTTTTTTTGTCTCTTATTCATTATAAACTGTTAACCGCAGCTCTACCCGCGTTAAACTTGAATTCCTGGATTACCCGTTAGCGTAAAAAAGGTTCTATTCTACATATCTTTACCAAATTTCTTCAAAATTTGTTTTTGAGTTTATTCGTTACAAACAAAAATACAAAAACACAATAAAATTTTTTTTACTACTGTTAAATTCTTTTCTCTCTTCTACACCAAACATTATACAATTTCCGTAAGTTACTAATTGTATAGTTAGAAAAACCGTAAAGGCGTTACAAAAGGCTCCCAAAGGATAAAGGCGTTATATTTACTCTCCAAGCTTTTGTAATTAAGTTTTTTTCTATAATTTACCTCCACTTAGCACCGTGTTGCCATCGGGCAGCGTCGTCGCCGTGCAGTACCGCGGCAGACCTTTACTGCTGATGAAGTTTTTGGACCGTTTCCCCTGCTCTATCAGCTTCTGCGGAGGCATCCCTAACAGCTCGATGATGCACGCCATTTGATCCGTTTCGTCTTCCCCAGGGAGCAGTGGGAAACCTGGAAATTGTGGCATGAAACTTAAGAAATGCTTTTTCGAAAATGTCAATCAGATTTTTTTGGGCTTTGTTTGCTAATAGTGAAGAATAATCTAAAAGTGAATCGTCATCTGTCTTATCTTTTTCTACCCTATGTGTTCAAATGCTTCTATTTGATATGAACAAATTATCTGACATTCTTATTTGAGAACTGAAAATTCAATGTAAACGAAATTGAATTTGTCATCCGTTTTATATTATTCCAATTTATAGCACTAATAACCAAGTAGAAATACTTGGTATCTGTTTTTGCGTGTTGGGAACATCGATTTCTACATCAAGGGCCGCAAAACAGCGTCTCGGGCAAAATGGCGCTAGGTAACTGGCGCCTTTGCGGCCACAGAAAGCTAGATGAACCAGAGGATAATGCCGAGAAGCGCGTGAAATAATAAATGAAAATACAAAATATTTTTAAGAGTTCTGCAAATACTGTACAAAGATTTTTTCAGCGCAAATACAGATTTAGAAACCTACTGAAAAACCTGTTTATTCAATCATACCTTTTTTTTTCAATATTGCTTCATTTCGATTCCGCGGCGTACGGAATAAACAGGAATAACCAGTTCAATCGTAGGTCAAGAAACCATTCCGATCATATTGGAAAGAAGTTATCGATATTATTAAACCGGTTCGTATGTGAGTTAATTGTATTGCGGAGGACTACTAGAAGAAAGTTGATAAGAAGTCTTCATCGATGTAATAATTGATACAGAAAATCTGAACAAAGTTTATGTTTTGCGGTGGACACAGTTTAGAAATTCATTAACTTTGATACATTTAACGCACACTGACATAAACATGAAACTAGGCTATTAAACGGCTAAACGCATCGATTCGCGTTATCATTATCGGCGTTTCTCCAGTTGTGTTCTCTCCACGGGAAGAAACCCAGGCAGTCAGTTAAGTTCACGTACCCCTATGTTGCCATGTTAAAAGGAAACCTGACTAAACTAGGATCATCTTTACTCCTACAGTTGCAAAGTACAGGTTTCCTCACGATTGTCCTTCACTGTAAGAGCTAAGCTAAATGAAGATATATAATATAAGTAATCGTTAAAACTAACTCAACGGTAGAGAAAAATCCCCGTCGTGCTATAAACATAACCATGATTACATGGTTTTAGTGAAATTCAAACCAGGGTACCATAAAAGGAGTAGACTCTTAAACTCAACTTGAATGATGAACCTTGCTAGAGCTATTCAAATGAAACAGTATACCAACCTGTGAGCAGTTCCGCCAGTATGCACCCCAAGGACCACATGTCGATGGGCATCCCGTACCGCGCGCCCATCATGACCTCGGGCGCTCGATAGAACCTAGACTGAATGTACGTGTACACCCGCTGGTGTTCATAGCACGAGCTCCCGAAGTCTATCACCTGGAAATATCATTTATTAAGTTAATACAATAGGTAATAAGATAGTGATAGGAATAAAAAAGTCAATGATTAGGTTCGGTCACGTGAAGAGGATGAATAAAAGCTGGTGTACCAAGCAAGTATACAAAGAAGAGTGTGAATGGGAACTTTGGAGCGGGAAAGCCAAGAAGATTGAACCTTTATTAAATTGGAGACGTCCTCGCGAAAGACAAGATCGATAATAACTTAAACTGAAGAAATTGCAAGAAGAGATTAGAAGTATGCAGAGATCTTGGCAAATGGAAAGATTTGATCACTGCCTACCCCTCCGGGAAAGAGCCGTGAGTTCAAATATACCTACCGCTTTATCCTTTACTCGATAGACAGAGCCAATAATCTCGAAATGTCTAGAAAATCAAGTCTGGCTGAATGATTTAATGATGAAATACATTTGATGTAGCTACCTATGTAAATATAACTCAAATAACAAACTGAAGCTTCTTTTTCAGCTATTACACTATAATAGCCTCAATACAATTCTAGTTAGAACTCCTTACACATTGTTATTCCCGTTGGAAACTAGTACGAAATTTCCCGGAAGACCTCGAACCCGCCCGTGAAAACAAACATTACGTAAACTAACCGCTCTTGTGATAACCGATTTATCACAAACAAAAGAAAATTGATGAAGTGTTATAGGAAGGCGCGAGCTGGCTGTATGAAAATCATATTTTTGGGAGTGTTGGTGAAAGATCAGGTAAGTTCACTTCACTAAGGTTGCAGGAAGTACTTAGCGATAAAAATGTGGATGAAGAGAAATGAATGCAGGGACCGCGGCAAGAGGAAAGATGATATCGCCAAATAGTAATAGTAATAAAGAAGAACACGTTATATAGAGAAACAGTTATGGAAAATCAAATCTAATAGCTTAATTCATTTTTCGTATTGGTATCAATTGCTATTTACTAATTACAATAATTACAAAAATAGTTTTAGTGGAAAAATACTTTGGCAAATTTATTTGTATGAAAGAAACACGTTATTGTTTTTTTTATAGAACTAAGAAATTGTGTATATTCCACCCATGGAGCCTAAAAATTGTGGCACAGTTCCATTTTAACGTAGGCTGTTTTTGCGTTTTGCTGTTGTTTACCTTACCAGCTGAAATTAGAGCATTTTGTTTAAATTGTACATTTGCGTATACAAATTTGACCTTCCTACTTTGTATACGGAAAAGGTAAATTTCAAAGGCTTAGGAAATCAATAATTATTGATAGCGATTAATGGTATTTTACATGTTATGTTTATAAGACTTCAACAGACTTTATATAAGGAAGAGGTAATATTTAACTGAATAATATTTTTGTATATTCGATGCAATAACTAAGATTTGAAGTTAAATGAAAAAAAAACATATTGTTAGTCCTGGGTAAAAATTCTGACTGGATACATATATTGGATGAAAAATATATAGGTAGGCATATTTATCATTATCAGTCTCTGCAAAGCCTATTCGCAAACTAAGCTTAAAGGTTGGATGTCCCCCACAAGTAAGTGTAAGTAAAGTTTGGAATCTTTAACACAATCCGGATTTTATCATTTGTTTTAACTTTTTTATGAAATCGATCGACGGACTAACCATATTAAGAATAACATACTTAAACATCACATAAACAAATTCAACGAAAAATATATGGAGCAAATCAAAAGAAACTTAACACGAAGTAGTCGACTAACACATTTTGAGGAGTCGGCTGATGAACCGGCGCGGGTTACAATTATCGTTTTCTGTAGAAAAGCGTGAAGGAATCGCTCCCGATGACCTAATATTCGGGTTTCTCCGAAGCGCCAGGCCTGGCAGAGGCCCAAGGTCTGCATCGTCGTCACCCGTCTGGTCATTTATCCATAAAAAAAATCACATCACCTGTCTGTTCAACTTTACAATTCAATTATTTTTTCTGTTGATTCATAGTGGCGTCTCAATAAAATACAGCTCTTCTACGTAGTTAATAAAAAACGTAAGATATTAGTTATTTCTTACTACTATACGACTAATACTACTATAAAACTACTCCTGTATGATTTTTCTCTATTTAACCAAATTATACCCATAAAATCGGTTTACAGATTCCTGAAATCAATGATTACATTACTCAAAATCAAAGTAAAAAGAAACAGTTTTGTATTTGTGAAGTGCAATTATATTTATTTAGTTTGATCCCACCTAAAGTTCTCTGTCAGACCCAATAGTTGAATGGTATCCGCCTATTTTAGGTCTTTTGTACAAAAAAGTTTTAGTAAATAAAAAAAGGAGATTTTGTTTTCAGTAAAAATTTTGCATTAAGATGAAAATGAATATAGTAAACCACCGAATAATTAGTCAATCTTCATCGTCATTCCGAGAAGAAAAACGGAAGCAATTAATATTAGCACACGTGAAGTATCCAAATTGATGATTTTCGTGAGTTTTCTGTCTATTTTTTGGCAGATCTCCTAAAGCAACTAATTACGCTGTAAACAGTGTAACGAAAGACGGCATTGTTTCTTAGAACGGATCCTTTGTTTTATTAACTGGAGTGGAAAATGAGTTAAATATTGCTCGTAAACGATCGTACTTCAACCCGGATTTTCTGTCTATAAATCGAAGATTTATCTTCTATATCTATTCCTATACATCAGTGAGGGAAAACATTGGGACAACTGGATCTGTAACCATGATCCTATATGGGTTAGGTTCCTGTGCAGAGTCTGCGGCTGCCACACCAGAGTTGCTTGGTGTAAGATCTTCATTTACCTAATCCTGGATCGTGACACTAAAAATATAAATGTAGAAGACAAAATCGTTTCCATAAATTATCTTGGGTATGTTTGAAATTAGCATGTAACATATAATGTGACTATATTCAAATTACAACGTTTTAAAACCTTATAAAACCACAATTGATAGTTCATTACCTAGTCATGAAATATCAACAAAGCTGATAATATCGGCCCTTATCTGTGAGGAAATAGAGTTACAAATTGAGAATCTAGTTTTAGCATTCGTACGTAAATCAAACTATGGAATACAAATAAAAAATTAACAGATACTACACACACTGCTCCACGCGTTAGAAACCAATGATTCTTGATTTCTGTCTGAAAAAACATTCAGACAAATTAAATCTGTGCTAATATAATAAACCGGAAGAACTTATTGAAACATTTATGGTGTGTTTATTTGAACGCAGTCATATATTTGAAAACAACAGTTGGAATAAAAATATATTTGTGGGGTTAATTGCCTGATTCCCGAAAGCTTTTTGCTATAAGTGTTGTATAGTGAATATGGTCCTCTCACGATGGGTGAGGGGTGCAGGGTACTTGTAAAACTAGTCTGCAGTTTAACATAAATTATATCATACGATATTTTAGAACGGTGCTCCGCTACTTTTAGGATTTCGAAAAAAAATAAAGAACCAATGTTACTCCTGAGAGCTATTTTATACCTATTAGTAAAGTAGAATTAAATCGGCCGTGTAGTTGTTGAATAAATACGTTATAAACACAAATGCAAAATGTTCTCGTTTTGAAAATAAAAGGTTAAAAAAGGCTTAAATTGTTGTACTATTAAAAAATGTGTAAATTTTTTTCATTAGTACGACAATAGTTAATTATATAATTCAAGGGGTTTTTGTGTACACCCTCTATTTTGTAACTAAAACCGAACACAAATTTAGATTGTCATATCGCCAGGTACATTGATTTGTGTCCCGGCCGCTGTGACGTCACTCTCCTGTGTCACACGTGACCAGAAACGTGAATCTACGGAAATCGGTGCAGTCGTAAATGCCGCACTAAATGGCCACTGTGCGGTCTTATTCATAGTTCTGGAACTATTATTTACAATACAATCGGGATTCTTCTTTTAGGTGTTAAGTAAGTGATTTGTCACTATTTGAATCTGAATTCTAATATCAGCCATACAGGTTAAAAGTGTACAAACAGTTTAAAGTAACAATAACTTGTTATTTGATTGAGAGCAATAATATTTTGGCTCGTTGTAATAACTAGCTATGTATTTATAATCCGCGCCACTCCGGCTACGAAAGCCGGTAAACAAGCCGATAAAACATTGTAAATGTGACGTTTTTCGGAGGACAAACAATATTCTGTTTGTAAATGGTAGTTAAAAAATAACATGAGGGCCTTTGCAATATTATTTGGAAGGTATATCTACATACATATATAAAATCACGCTTTTTTCCTGGAGGGACTATATCTCTGAACTTGCCTCGATCCCTGCGTACTTTTTGGCTTTATCGTCATTTATAATTCTCTTCATGCACGTTCATCAGTTTAGGGTACTCTCGATCTGACCTGGTCTTTGGCTAGGTGGTTCTCGACTTGATCAAAGTAAGTACTCGTTATTGTAAATGGATCATTTAAAATGATGAAATGACAGTGGATAGGGCGGCTACTTCGCAATGTAATTACTATGTTAACCTTTCAATCGAAATTATTGTAAATTCTTTCTATAGTTTCCGAGTTTATCCATTACCGACGAACAAACAAATATTCTCTATAGCATCAGCGTCTATAACAAGCTGCATAGTTTCACTGAACACGGCTAGAGCGTTTTCTAATACAATTGTTAGGAAAAATCAACAAACATAAATTATTTTTGAAATCCGGATGTTTCCAATCAACAGTGCCTTAAAGGCGATCGCCTTCCCTGTTGTTTTCATTTAATAAATGTGTTTCTGGAAGCCATTATTTTCCTTTGTTTCGTTTACGCAAATTGTTTCTAGTGAAATGCGAGTACCCCAAAACTGCAACTGTATAGGAGTGATGAAATACTTAAAAATAGAAGAATATGTAATCAAAACATTTTTGAAAGATATACATCGGCGACGACTATCTCCAGGCGGATTCCGTACCTAGTCAGAGGGTGTTAAGCCCACCAATCGTGTGTACAATATCTTGTTTGTAAAATCTTTATTGTACAGAAATTTACACATGTCTTTGATGAGTAAGTGATCTCACCCCTGGGGGCGCCAAACACCCCGTTTACGTCATATCGATCAGACCCTAGCGCCTAGTCCCTTTTGATTGGTACAGCTTTCTTTTATGAGAAACGCACATCTGACCGCGCGCCGCAGTCGCTGCAGCAGCGGCGCCTGCGGCGCGTTTGTTTGCGGTCACCTTTATACTTAAGAGAACATACTTATCTTACTATTGGGTTTGAAGATCCCACTTAAATTGGGAAGAATAATTTGTAAATTAATCTACCGAACAGTTCCTGATTAAATGTCGGTTACCTGTAACAAATAAAATTTATACCGTTAGTAATAGGAACTATATCATCATTACATAAGTATGCGTTTGATCACGCTGATTTCTGAAACTACCGAAGACTGGGGAGAAAATTGTCGGAAAGCGCATACCAGCGAGGTCCTCAATGGACAAGATGCCATACAAGCTGAAGCTCGAACAGGTAACACGCAAAGATTAAGAAGAAAATGGGAAAGAGAAATGACAGAAAGAGACGGCAGACCCAAGAGCATATTGGCTGTGGTGTGGTACAGGTAATGGTAACACGCAATTAAAAATTAAGGAAAAACACAAACACATCCGAGCGTTGAATTGGGATATCGATGAGTAAGTAATTTGGGTGAATTCACAATTTCTTGGTGAATTTAGTTTTGCAGGCCAATGCTGACGTCGGGTTTACCTGTTCACGCGTTTACTCATGTTTTGTAGTAAACACACGTTGTCGGGCAATATAGGATGTTTAAACAGGTGTTGCTATAAGTGACGTAATAATTATCCAGCAAAATATAGCAGAAAATACATGACGTCTTTACGAGGTAGACAGAGATTTAAGTTGGTTAGCTTATTTATCAAAGTTTAGATTTAGATAATGACAGGTTTCTAGTTTATTCTTAATTCAAGTTCAGAAGCCTATTGCTTGATTGCGCGAGAGTGAAGTATTTGACACACACTGTTTTTTCTTCGCAACCAGACGAACATGAAAGCTTGCAAGTTAAATGTATTCATTTAAAAGGGGAAGACATCCATAGGAAAGATACGGAACGGTTCTATTCTAAGTGTCTAATAACTGACGTCTAATAACCAAAATCTATTTTATTTTGAAAAACACGCTATATACTTCTAACATTAGTAAATGCTTGACAGATTGACTTTGAAACATACTTTGAGATACGGAATAACATGCTAACATTAACGCTGGCATAAAACAAAAAGTTGACCACATCGTGAAAGGAAATGGCACAAAATTAACCTCGGCCATAAGTGCGCATGACCTACGGTATCATCTGCGCTCCATTCCACGCAACAATGGCAAAGCTATGAAGGTGATGCATCTCGGGTAACGGAACGCGTTTCTTGTCATACAAACAATGAGCATAGAACCATAACTGATAACACAATGATGTTAAAAAAAAGAATTTTCAAAACACAACATATTGTAAACTGTCGCAAGACATCAAGATGAGCTATGCATGCACGTTGACCCTGATAGTACGTATTTTTTTTTATTAACAATCAATATCTTGTACGTAAAAATAATTCATCGCATAATAACTGTAATTTTTTTATAGTATACGTGTCTACTCTGTGAAAGAGACGTGATTGTATGTATCTTGTTACCATGCAATTTTTACTAATGATGATGAATTTATTGGTACGATTTACAACCATAATTATGGTTTATTACCTATTTTGTTACTTACAAACGCCCTGTGGCCACTCAATACAGACTTCATTAAGTTCATAGCTCCTATTTCTCTCTCAGATCGATGGCCGGAGGATTCCAACAATAAGGAAGTTATCAAAAGGTCTAACAACAGATATCTGACCCTGACCTTAAGTGGTAATGTTATATTTACCGTTGATTTAATTAGCCTGGTATTATTTCTTTACATCAGTTCGTAAACTATGATGGAACATTTAGTGGTAGTTTTAAATAACATGTTTCTATGCATACACATATTTTACATCACTTACATGAGAACATAAAATACAAAAACAAAAATATAATCTTTATATGAATCGTTCAAGTATATTTATTTTTTAAGTCAAGCCAAAGAAAACACTCCGACAACACACTTTACTAATTAAAAATACTAAGTCGCGTGCTACGTCTAAATGCAAGCAATTAAGAGATTTCAAATCAATATTGGTATTGCACCAATAAATCAATACTAATCGTTATTTGCTGATGTTTTAATTGATTTAAACTGTTTACACTCAAGTGATAATATATGTACATATTTTATTACGTAGTAAAAATTTATGTTTAGCTAACATTTAATAAATTAAATAACATTCATTAATTTCAATCAATCTTTCTTGACACTTACTCATGGATGTCGTAAAAGGTGACTAAGGGATAGCGTAATAAACTTGAAATTCTTCTTTTAGGCAATGGGCTACCAAACTCTTTAAATCTCAATTTCATCATTAAACCATACAGCTGAACGTGGCCTTTCAATCTTTGTGAGACTGTTGGCTCTATCTACCACGTAAGGGATAAATATGTGATTATGAAGAGTCTGTATGTTCTTCTAAATTTATTATTTTTTTACTAATGTTTTATTTTCCTTTGCAATAATGGGTTATTCATTAATTCACACAAAAGACTAGAGCAGCCAACAATTTTACACGTAATACGATTGTTCGTTACCCTTAACTTCATTGGACAAAAGTCGAGTAAGTAAATAATGTTTCAATTTATAAGGCCATCGACATTCAACACACGCACGCATGCCGTGGCCTTGCGAAGATCGGCCTGAACTTTTAGGCCTTATCGATCGTCCAGCCTAGCAACAGCGATCTTACAGAATAAATAATAAACAATTTTCATCAATATCGTGTATCAAGGGGTAGGCTAATAAACTTGGGATTCTTTTTTTAGGCCATGAGCTAGCAACCTGTCACTACTTGAATCTCAATTCCATCATCAAGCTATACAACTAAAGGTTGCCTACATCATAAGGGATAAGGAGTTGATCGTATATCGTTTGTATCTTATCAATAGCGTTGGTCCCGATTGCGTTCGGTATCTGGAGAGCAGCCCGGGTTGCGGTGAGGTGTAAAAGGCTATGAGAAGGGGACATTTTCAGTAAAATTGTACTACAATGAATAATATTGAGTGCTAACGACATTAAGTCAAGCAAGGATTGAGTATACGTGCCATGGAGACAAATACAAAAAAAAAACATTGTTGGATTCTAATTATTTACAATTTATGAAACCAACGATATTGAAACCAAAATAATACCATTTAAATAAGACCTAAATTTAATCTTTTGATTTCATTAACGGTACGGGATTGAACTTCATGTGTCCACCATATAAAAAGTCAAATGCATTAAAAGCTTGTTAAATAAAGACGGCCTCAAAAATACATTTGAAACCAATAAATTCGTGCCAAAAATAAAATGTAACAAGACAAGACTGAACTATTATGAAATTCCAAGTAATGTATGGATAGCATTTGGGTCATTGAAACTCTATCATTCTAATTTTACAGAAACATGTGAATACCGGGAGAAATATAAAAATATCCAATGTTTTTGCTTGGAATTTTTCGGCATGTTACAATTAGGACGACAACAATTAATTAATATGTAATAAGACATTTGGGACATGAAAGTTAGTAGGAAAACAATCTTTGAAAATAATGAAATTTTGAAGTCAGTTAATAAAGAAGAAAGCTTAACGAAAACAATTAAGATTACGGAGACATGAAAATGAGGTAGTTTTCCTTAGACACCTAAATAAACGCAAATGCGCTGGAAAATTACAATCTATGATATTTCACTTCCTTTTGTTCATGAAATAACTCACGCAAAATATACGACTCTTGATTTTTGGCAGATACATATGACGTTGTGTAATGAAAAATTATGCTTTATATGCGTAAATTACGATGCGTTTCTTTATGTGGAGAATTACAAAGGACCATTTTGACTGTACGGTACAACTAGCTTTAATCTGCGGCTTCACTCACTCATAGCAGTGATTAATTAAAAATTGTTTGTTCTTCTTAATCTAGGTAACAAACAAAGAAAATTTATATCTTGATGATTATGATTCTATATACTAACTTCATTCGCATTAACATTATAAGTTAGGATAACAGTACCTACTAGTAATTAGTGCCGTATGGTTTCCGGCACCAATACAAAAAAGAGAAGGACCACTCCATGTCTTTTCCATGAATGTCGTAGAAGGTGACTAAGGGAAGGCTTACAAACTTGCGATTTTTTTTTGGCGATGGGCTAGCAACCTGTCACTATTTGAATGCAATTCTATCATCATTAACCCAAACAGCTGAACGTGGCCTATCATTCTTTTTAAGACTGTTGCTTTGTCTACTCTGCTAGGGATATAGACGTGACTATATATATGTATATGCATGTCTGAGAATTTGTTCGTCTAGGGACTTATTCTCTCTGGATTTTATAAATTTAAATTGTGCTAGATAAAAAGATCTCTTTTAATTTTGATTTGTATTAAGAATTTAGTGAAACAAATTCCGATTAATCACTACATGAGAATGGTTTTTAGCATTAATTCATGACACAGATCTTGATGTTATATCGTTCTGCTGTAAGCACCGGTTTATTATCGGTAAAGAGAGTAACGAGATAAAAATGGCGGCGGTCTTAAATTCGATAATATCGTTTAAACTGACAACTGTTAAATAGCACTCCGCATGGCCTACATCAATAATATGCCAGGCACTTTGTGACTTTTACCGATAACCAATATATATGAAAATTTTAAGTCAATATTTACACTACTTCCAATATTTCGAGATCCATTGTACCTAAATGGATCTAGTGATGAAAATTATGATCAGTATAGTTCCATCACGGAACTGTACTAGTGTCCTACATCGAAAAATTTCACGTAAATTAAGAAAACAAGTTCCTACATCTTCAAAATTTCCGTTATTCTTCCATACTCCGAGTGGATACTAAAGTCAGGTAAATAAAATTATATGTATTGTCTAACCTAAAAAATAAGCAACTTAGCATAACCCACGTCAATCAATCACACTGTATTCAGTCAATATTCCCTATAAAAAATGTCTATCTTGTCAAAAGCTGGTAGCATGTAAACTAAAATATCATAATAGCGCCTGTGGAACATACACTGAATTATGCATAGGTTTCGGTCGACGAGCCGGCCCGAAATATACAAGGCATAACGATACTAGCGCACTAAAAATATAACCGTTATCGACCTTAAAATTAGTTAGCAAACCTGCAGAGGTGTTGCATACATCAGGAAGAGGTTTCCGAGGAAAACAGGAACCCTAAGTGAAGCCTGTTCTTTACCATCGACGGTGCTTCCCTTTCTGAGTGAAGACGAACCAACCCCATCTACGCATCTACGAAAAATATAATGGTTTTATGCTATTTTATCTTCTTCGTGTCGATGATATAAAAATTAAATTTTATGCACTTGGATTGCATTTGTGTTAACCTTGATAATTCGGAATCATCGTGACGATAAACTATTCAACTAGTCTAGTTTTATGTCATGACTCTAAATAATCGCCAATTTTCAGTCCGCTAATCGTCATAGTACATAAATGCATTCACACGGTCCATCAATGTTCCGGGAATCGATGCAGAATGCAGGTCATTTAGCTTTGTTGTGCTCGCGCCGTGGATGCGAACGACAGGAGCTGACAGATGGGCCACATCAGTCAAATTGTAACTTCGATTATATACAAACATACATTCGTCTTTATCCCTTGCGGGGTAGACTGAGCGAACAGCCTTCAAAAGACTGAAGGGCCAAATTTAGTTGTATGGCTTATTGGAATTGAGATGCAAATATTGACAGGATGCTAGCCCATTGCGTACAAGAAGAATTCTAAGTTCATTAATCTTTATTCCCCTATCATTACTTTTATCCCACTCAACTTAAATGTCGGAATGTTCAAATAAAATTTCTGCATGCAGAGCAGAGCTTTAAATTGCTTGTCGGCTCTGTCTTCAGATTTATGTTAGTGCCATGGCTCAGCCGACTAGTAGTGATTAGTAAACAATGGACGTCGTAATCGAAGTCGATAACAAGCAATCAATGTTTAATACCACGTTAAATTGCCGCATTGAATCTAAATTAACTCTTATTCGGGTAAAAAGTAATAAAACACCATACTGTTACGAATATACAGTTTACATTTATGTACATTCCGAGCGCCAAACAACCGCTACTTTTCATTACTTCTCATTATGGCGTAGAGACTTCAATAACATACACAATCGTGCACGTCTTTATCTAACTTCGAAAGGACTCGTCGCTATACGAATCTGCCTGCCACCGACCATCTTTTATATACATACATAAAATCACGCCTCTTTCCCGGAGGGGTAGGCAGAGACTACTTCTTTCCACTTGCCACGATCTCTGCATATTTTCCGCATACCGCTCCCGCCGGGAACGAGACGTGATGGGGTGCGGACACCATCGCTGCCATTAAGGTGCTTTTTAAATTGACAATATAGAGGCTATATTGAAATTATACTTTTATAGGACTTACAGATTCGTTGTTTTAAAGCTTAAGAGCGGGACTGACCAAATGTTGTTATACGAGTAGTACTAGTTAATTCTACTAAAATTTGTCATATTTGTCATATATGTAGGTATAAGAATTATTTTTCCCTGCTTTGACTGGTCGTCGACAGCAGTCATGTAAACAAAACACACGGCACGTTCCGTTTTGTTTACATTCGCACACCGATACGGAACACGTGCGAACTGCACTTGCGCAAGCGCACGTCATGTGTCCACGCTTGGAAACAAAGGTCCCGTGTTACTCGTGCGATTAGATTACGATTAGCATGATTAGTGTCTCGTGCTTTATGTTTTTTTAATTTATTATTTCATCCACACTAATATTACACATGTGGGTGTTTGAATCTCAATTCCATCATTAAGCTAGACAGCTGAACGTTGCCATAGCATTTCTCTGTCTACCTCGTAAGGGGGATACAGACGTGATTATATGTTTGTGTTTGTTTATCCGTCTTTTACCTCAAAACCGATCTCCATGAAAGTTTCATAAGTTTACATAGTATGAGTCCACACGGAATTAGGTTCACACAGAGTTCTTTTGGCAAGGCCAGCGAAAGCGTTAATAAAAATAAAATGGCCTAAATGAATATAGGTTTAAGTAAAACAGAAAAACGAAAGATCAAAATTTAAATATTAACAAGTCATACCAGATTGTTTAAGCAATATTAAACATTTATCACACATGTGTTTTGACAAACATCATGTTAATTACTAGACACGTGATAACCTATTGAAGTCGGCTAAAAATAGAAAATTGGAGCCAATTAAAACGAAAACGGTCATTAAACCGCTGTGATTAAACGATGTTTACTTTTGCTTACTAATATGTACGTGTAAATATTGACAAAAGTTAGCAGTTGAGAACTATTCACGAGTGTTGACGAGGCATTTCTTATTATCTCTTCTCATTGTAGGAAGGTTTGTAGGAAGGCAATTACTTAGTATCGTAAAAAGCCATCATTTTCATACCTATCTATCTTTCTTTACGGTTAAAATAATAATATGAATTGGTAACGTAGCAAAATACCCCATTTCTTTATAGAGATATCGTAGGAAGGGATCAAAAATTATTAGGACACCATACAAGTAAGGTAGTGAAAGATAATTAAAAATTAAAAAGAAATTGACTTTAAAAAAATACTAAAAAGTTTCGAATCATTCTGGTTCACAATAACGAGAATTTGCAATAAATGTTTATTATAGGAAGCGGGATTTGGGTTAATTTACTTTCTCGTTAGATTTTAAATGTAGTTAGGCAACATTTAATTAGTTTTTCGAAACATTTATGAGCAAAATATGCTCATATAACATTTTGAGCCGTTAGAAGATCACTCAACCCACCGAACAAAAGTTAACACTGACAACGTAACAACAATAAATTGATAAAAAATATATTTTTTGATACACATTAAACAATTCATATAAGTAATATCATAAAAACAATATTGTATCCAAATTGCCAAAAAAAAAAATGCAATATAGTACAAACTAGTATTACTTAAAACGATCAAACGAAAAGATCAAATAAGCTATCCCCAATGAGGTTTGCAACGCTAGTGTTTAATAACACGTGAATTTCGGCCTACTTTCCGCGTTTTAGCGTAAGCCCGCCATTTTCACGTAATACCTCCACGCATATTTTGTACGCGCACATCAAAGAAAATCATCCTGAACAAAATACAAAAAGAACGTGGTTCTGAATTCTTGCTGCACTAGTTTCACCTTCAACTCCGCCTGCGTGGAAAGAACCCCTTGTCATTGTTCATACTCTACACTATATGTATGGTAAATTTCATGAAGATCGGTTCAGCCGATTAACAGTGAAAAGTGAGAAACAAACCTACTTTCACATTCATATTCTTTGTATGAATTGGAGACATACATTAGTCTATGGGTACTTGACTACTACGAGAAGAGATGTATTATAGAAAAGTTTGTTTAAAAATATATGTGCAGTGCAAGTTATATGACAAACATATGATAAATATATGTGCAGCGTAAGTTTACTTCCTAATGAGGTACCCTAATGCCAGGAGGTAATTAACCCACAGTACCCAAATATTAATATTCAGTTTATTGACTCTTCCTTGAACGAGCCTTTTTATGTTTAACGTAAGCCGATCGTCCTTAAAATGTTTTAAATTCATTTGCACAAATTTGTTCGCGGTTAAGACAACATTGATTTTGGAACGTAATATTGTACTTCCATTATGCGTTTTGTTTATCCTTTTCATACCTTATTCATGTTGAAATGCGCATAAATTTAGTAATTTTGACAGGAGCTTATGGTCATCAGAGTAATGCACTGTGAACTTACATATTTCAGAAAACTGTGGTTATTTCTGTGTATAAAACTTTGTTTTCACAACCTTATTCTATACGATCATATTTGCTTTTTAAAATATACATAATTTTCATGACCCAACTTTGGCGTCGTCGTGTTTAAAAATATATACTTACGTGCATACCCATGTAAGTACCTTCATACATGTTTTCACTTGCCACTAACCCTGCATACATCTTTTTTTAATTTCATCCACATTAATCATCTTCATGAAAGCTCGTCGGTTTAAGGTTAAGTAAGATATTCCCAATTCAAAATAAACTATGAAGTAAGTTAAACATATACAGTACATAACTTGTATGTACCTTGGTTGCGTCTGTAGCTATAATTCGAACAATTAAATTTAAATGCTGTTAAATAATTAAATATTTTATAATAATTAAACAGCAGAAATTTGGAAAAAAAAATGCTTTATTAAACTTTGTTTTATTATAGTAATATTTTTGCCACATTTATGTTACACAACCGTATATCTTTCACTGCTAATAAAACGTGCAAAACGACATTTTTAACGATGTGTTTGTTGTTTAAAAAGACTTAATGAGATCGAATGGGGGCACACGTTTCTGTGGTAAAGATTCAGCGAACATTCGATATTTATATCATTGGAAGTTGGTTTCTGATTAGGTTTTCGATCATAAACATGAATGCTGTGACGCCGTGCCCGCTGGTATTTATATATAATACAGGGTGGGCCAGGAATTAGTTAACATTTTAAAAATTCATTAAAAAAAAACTATTATATTTACATCAAAAATTATTTATTTATGAGATAGCTTATAAAATGGAAATTACTTTTTAAAAATAATATCATTTAAATAGCCACCATCACGGCGTTGGCATTCCTCTAAAAGAGCACGAAAATTTTCGAATACTCGCCGTAATAAAGATCGTGGGATCGCTGACATTTCGTCTCTTATTTTCGCCTTTAATTGAAGCAATGTCTTTGGTTTGTGGGTATAGACACGATGTTTTAGATATCCCCAAAGAAAAAAATCGGCTGGCGTTAGGTCAGGGCTCCTAGGTGGCCACGGAATGTCACCTCTTTGGGAAATGAGCTTTTCTGGGAACATTTCTTTGACGACCGGTAGGGATTCATTAGACGTGTGGCAAGTCGCTCCATCTTGCTGAAACCACGTCTGCCGATTGTAGCCGGCAAATTCTTGCAGCTGTGGTGTCAAAAATTCTCTCAGCAGCTTCACATACTCGGAGGAGTTTACTGTGATCGTACGGCCACGAAAATCCTCAAAAAAATAAGGTCCAATGATTCCTGTAGCTGAAATGGCTGCCCATAGTGACCTTAGGGGAATGAAGAGGCCTTTGTTGTTTAGCCCTGGGATTTTCGCTGCTCCAATATCTGTAATTTTGTTTATTGACGTGCCCATTGAGATGGAAGTGGGCTTCGTCAGAGAACAAGATGTTGTCAAAGTTACGGAAGCGATCCAACATTGTTTCAGCATATGTTTTGCGTAAAATCAAATCATTAGGCTTTAGTTCTTGCACTAATTGAATCTTATATGGATGTAATTTTAAATCACATTTCAAAATGCGGCGTAAAGACGTGCGAGATATGCCTAATTCAGCCGAGCGTTTGCGCGTCGACAAATTTGGATCGCGCCGTACTGAAGCTGAAACTCTCTGCACGTTCTCATCACTCCGTGAAGTCCGTGGGCCGCCGGTTTGCTTCACATTTAGCGTCGATCCGGTCTTTTCAAATTTGTTTACCCATTTCTTTATTAAAACTGAGCTTGGGCACTCATTTAGGTCGTGTAAATGGAATTCCACGCGAAATAGACGCCGCACAGAGTGAGCGAACTATTGTTTAAATAAAATTGCTTTACCCAAAAGGCACGCTGCGGTCCCGTGAAGCGATCCATGTCAACTAAATTTCCAAGAACTGAGCTAGCTGTTAGACCTCTCCCCGCACCACGCCCCTCTGCTGTTTGCGCGCGAAGTCAAATTCAAATGTAAACAAATTCATGGCCCACCCTGTATAAATAATACGTAAATAATATTTCTACCATCAGCATGGTACAAATATACTACGAAGTTAACGCACTGGGAATCGAACTCGGAACATTTGATCTCACCACTCAAATGTTCCGAGTTCGATTCCCAGTGCTGGCCATTAAATGTTCATTTGATTCATAGTCCAGCCTGGGTACCTACTCATTTATTTGTCATTGCGCACATCGGATGCACGAGGCAAGCACCAAGTTGAAAGGGACCGTTTAGTGTTGCTATTTAATTTCACAGCTTATAAAGTCATTGATAAGCATAAGCTTTCCAATTACGATATCTGGTCTTTTCACGCGATTTTTTACGCTTCTTACCAGATTATTGGTCTTATCAGTCAAATATCTTACTAAAAAGAATCTCCTTCTTCTTCATTTTGGTGTTAGTCCCGTTTACATCCTCACATCTTTGGAGAGTAGCCCTAAAAATATAAAAGTAGCTTATTCAGGATTCGAATCCGGAAACTTTCCCACAAAACCTGTCACTATCACTTTCACAAATAGACTTAACTAAAAAAAACTTTCAAGTTACGAAATAATGACAACACTCAACACGGCAGATATAAACATATCAAAGCGGACGGACAGACACGTTAATTCTGTTTACTATAGCGACAAGACGCCTCTACTTTTGTTGACTGCTAACTAATTGGGCCCTTCCGTAAGAAAAACAAATTTGGTTTTTATTATTTCATAATTGGTAGGAATTTCCTGTTATTTTAGCATGATAAATGGATTCGAATCACAAACTTAACTAAATTTTGAGATAGTATAATTCTTACATTGTTATTTGTCCTGTATATATTTATTTATTTATTTATTTTATTCACGATTCTACTGGTGAGATTCTTCTATGCCCACGATACGGGATTGGGCAAGTCAGGAGTCAGATTTTTACATGTACCGACACCCGTCTGACCTCTGCAACCTTTGCGGGGGAAAGTAACCCATACGGGGTTATGAATAACATAGAGTCGCTTTAATGTGCAGTTTTCTCGTGATGGCAAGTGGAAAGATGTAGACTCTGCCTACCACTCCGGGAAAAAGGCGTGATTTTATATTTATGTTACTCGCGATGTTTCCCTCGTAAGCGCATCGGTTAGCGACGGGTTAGGTTCCCCTGCAAAGGTTGCGGAGGTCAGAAGGGAGTCGCTATGAATTTAAACCTGACTTAACCAATCCATAGTCATGGTCAATAGGCGGAACAATCCGGGGATCTCTCCTAAATGAGGATGATTTAACCACTCAGTATATCTCAAGCCTATTCTATTATATATCCTCTTCAGAAACATCAGAATTGGTAGCTTTGATTTGTACGAAAGCTGTTGAACCAACACACCTGCGGATATACCAAGTCAAATATTTGTCGACACCGTTAGACAAACAGAAATTACGATCACTGTTTGTTTAGACGGCTTACAGTAGTAATGATTCGTACTAGAGACATGGTGTCTGTTTGTCCTCAGCCTACATAGGTAGTACATCACGCCACTTTTTACAATCCTTGCATACTTCTTTTGCTTCAATGACATTTATCAATTTTTCACGCGACCTTCGTCCGTTTTGGTTACTCGTGATTAAAGTACGTTCGTCTTGGCCTTCCCCTACCAACTTTCCCCTTACATTCGCCTTGTTTATTTCCTTCGTTGTAATTAATAAATACCTTTCACTTGACATAATGTGATTGAAAGTTTTATTGTATTTAAGGACAATTCATTTTGATTCCATTCGAAGAATCTTCATTCCATCATAAACTAAACGGGACCTTTCAGTCTTTCCCGAGTTTGTTGTCTCCTTCTACCCCTTCTAGCCAAGAAACATGACTGATTAACATTTGTTCGTGTGTGTATACGTGTGAATGTACAAGTCAAGTACATTCAATTATTTTAAAGTACCTTTTAATTTGATAATACGAGTTTTAAGTCAAATCGGCATCCCGATTAGATACTGCGACTAGAATTTTAGTCGAAACCGGGTGTCTTAAATACAAGTTTCATTTTCATTCGGGTTTTGCGACGTGGGTTTTGAATGTCGCCATCGTCTACCACAAACCGCAATATTACTTTGACATTAAATTGAATCGTGCAATGAATTTACACTACTTTTCATTCGGCTTTACTTGCAATTTCTGAAAATTATTTACTACTTGGGTTGGGATATTTCTTTTGATAGATAAGTGACATAAGCGGAGATCCGAAGTGGATCTTAGACAAGCCCACCGATTGTAGTTCTTCTTTCTTTATCGTCACTATTTCCCACTGTTTACGTGGGGTCGGCACAGTACGTTATGTTTTTTCCATGACTTGTATTCATTAATTGTCGTTCATTTTTGCTACATGCCAAATGCACTGCACACACATATGTGCCCAATACACTTATCACATACATCACTATTTCGATAAACTCTTGACATTTCTTAGGAAAAAACGATGCTATAATTTAGGAGACTTCTCGAATAACGTCAAGTTAGACAAGCTTTTCAACTACTCGATTCAATTGACGTATGTCACGCTTTGTGCCCTCAGGGAAACCCTTCTTCAAGGGGAAAGCTCTTTATAAACCACTTGGATTTGGATACTATTGGGGTTACTGAATTTAACGATTACCGAATACTGAAAATAACGCTGTTAGTGTTTGTGCATCGATAAATAGGTAACAAAGCAGTCTCCTTTCTGGGTCTATACTATTCTAGACCATTAATATTTGCCTTTGTATCATATTAGAAGCTTCCCTAAAATCAACTACATACCTTCTAAAATTATTTCTTGTCTTCAAAATGTCCCGAAAAGCGAACGTGTCTACCCTGGCAACCTTATTCATGAACCATCAACCGCATTCACCGCAAGCGTCTACACGTATAAAAAAACGTTTAAATCATCTTAGCTAATGACGTGCGACCGCTTCGAAGAAGCCTAGCTAGTTGGCAGACACATTTCTTTCGACCAGACAGGAAAAACGGCGATAACTCGACCAATTATTATAGCATTCTCCATCCGAAGATGCTGGAAGCATTCTACTTGTCTCGAAATATGTGGTGTTTCTTTACAAGAAATGGATGCTTTGTTTTATCAATTTAAACTTTTCCCTTTTTATTTCAGTGTATTTGAGTTTCAAATATTTCTAATTCTTAATCTATGTGATTTGTACCGTATGGGTATATTTATTATTTCTCTATGACGATTAGGAGTTTTTGTAATAAGCTCATTACTTGTTTCGTGCACTGCTAGGCACTAAGTTCTTTATGCGGTCCGGTTTGTTAATTTTACCAGTTGACACTATATGAAAATATAGTTTGTTTTTATTTCATTGTTCAAAGAACAACGGCTAACAATGTTAAAGCAAATTTCATATTACATACCTAAATGATATTTTCCAAAATTTAAGTATTAAATTGCAAATTCGTTACATTTTAATTCAGTTTTTTACTGCATTAAAGTACTTAATTAAACATACCTGAATGTTAGCAGCAATCAAGACAGTATACTGATTGATTACTTATTAAAAATGTTCGGCGCGTATCGAATCACCTCAATAAAAATGTAATTATACGTACCTACAGGAATAAAGTCGTTGCAGAGTCCAGGCGAACCGTTATGTCAGGCCAATAAATTTAACAGTGCCTCAGATTGCAGGCTGCTTCGCTGATCGTCCGACATTTCAATTTAGCACTATTATACAGAGCTGGTTTAATTAAAGCCCGGTTTTACGGAATCACAATGCCTTGGTGTGTGTAAAATAAGGGAGGTGTAGAATTAACACTTAGTTGCCGAAGCGGGTGATGTCTTGTAATTAAGAAAGAACATTTGTGCTTACTTAATTTTTAATTAAACAAAATTGTTAATTAAAATAAGCATAACATTTAACTTATAAATGCCACATAAAAGACGAGAATTAACAGTTGCTGAAATAAACAAAAAACTGAAAAGCAGTGTCCAGTATATTGTTAAACTGATATAACTTATTCTACATCATTCAGTTACTTTAAAGTAAAACATTTTCGGACCTTGATTTTTATCTATAAACATTTCACTTCGAACATTTCTGAATAATCCTTATTTTGTAGCAAAGTGAAATCTCAGCTGCCTAGACCAATTAATTTGTGGGCAGCAATTATACGCCGCTACTTGTACTGAACATTCATTTGTGTTGACTACTGCTTGTAGGTATTGCGGAAGTATTTAGTATTTCACACAATATAATATAGGTACTTTGTCGTTGTGGATTGACATCACTGAAGATAGAAATATATACGGGACAAATCACACAAATTGAGCCAGCCCTAAAGTAAGTTCGAGTTATAAAGTAACTAAACGATAAATACATTTTTTATAATAAATAATTAATTAAAGATAAATAACCAAGACTCAGACCAATCAGAAAAAACTTTTTCCATCATGACCTGACCATCACACCTGGATCTTTTTGTTCAGAGGTGAAAATCCGACAACTCCACCAATCAGGCCGTCATATGATAGAAGCATCTACAACGCTTCCGATAAGAGCCGATGCAATGTTTAAGCCTTTTAATAAACGATTCAAAAAGACAATAACTCAATAGAGAAACAAGCGTAAATCCATTTAGCAAAAAGGGTCGAGTTTGTACCTAACAACAACAGGCTGGAAGGAAAAAAGAAGGTACAAAGATGCACATTGTATATACATACATATATTGGTTTGTTGGTAGCAAATGAAACAGAGTGGAAAATCGAAAACATAGACGGTGCTTACTCAAAACATACATAAACTCCAGTTAAAAGCTTTTGCTTCCTTAAAATAACGTTCGAACGGTAAACGTGCTAAAAGGTAACGCAATGAAAAAAAATACAGAGCCAGTCAGACGATGCTCCGTTGGTCAATAAAAAAAGACCTCGCTGAACCACACGGTTATGTTCGAAGGAGCATGAGGAAAATTTATAATATAAACTTTATTTTATTTCACTCTCGTTAAAGAGATTATAGAATGTATGATTTGCCGAAGACCGAATAAAGTGGAAAGAAAAATGTTATTAGTTTCGTCGTACACCGAGTACGTACAAAATAAGTGATGGCCGTAGAGGCAATGGGAGATATGAAGTGTCTAAAAATCTAAAGACTACCATTTGTACTATATTATTACGTCATTTTCCGAAAATATGTTTATATGAATGTCAAAACGAGTATACTTAATGAAAACTAAAAATTAGATAGATTTTTTTATTGACGTTGCAAGGTATTGCTTAATGACGTCAACGTAAGTAGTATTATATCTACTACCGCTTCCAAAGCCCAAGTAGTGTAGAAGAAGCGGCGGAACAAACTAAACTGAAGCATTTTCACCGGACGTTTATTTACAACTGGATCACAGATTAACTGATTCACAGCTCGTGTGTAGGCCCCTTAAGAACCAACAAATGAAGAATCCATCACCTCAACACGTGCTCACCAGTGGGCACGGTCAGGGAGCGACAACTAGGTCAATCCATTATTTATAGGCCGATACGTCAGAGCGCGTAACACGTGCGTTACGTAGCGTTACGTTCCCGATGAAAAAGATTCTCACTAGTAGGAGGCACGTAAATTGATCTATAGGCCATTTCTAAGGGTACTGAAATAAAGGTTAACTTAACAATCTTGACACGTCTTTTTGATGAAAAATACATTTCTGCAAAAAATATTTATAGTTATTAGCAAAATCGTTATGACTTCTGTTATAACATTTTGCTTTTCTTCACATACGAGCTAAAAATTTATTTTAAATGTGTATAAATTAAAAATAAAAAAAAAAAATATTTTTAAACAACAGAATATGCGTATCAAGATTGATTAGCTTTGTTTCAGTACCTGTAGAAATGGACTATAATTTGTGTCAAAAAGTCAATTTAAGTAATAGAACTTGCCTGATTATTTCAACTTATACTTTGGTTATAACAGTTTTTTTGTGCTGTGCTTTTAGGTTATAAGAAGATTATGAAGAAAAACACAAGAATTTTTTTCTTTTCAATGCCTATAAACATCACTGCAATTAATTATTGTAAAAAACTTGCTTACAAGTAATTTTTTTTCAACAATTAGAGATCAAAACACCGGCGGCAGAAAATCAATCATAAATTGTCACACCTAATTTTTTGTCGATATAATATCTTAATTGCTGATCAATAGAAGAAAGAGGATTTGCCTACAAATAGTTAAAAACTAAAATTTATACAAAGCTAGGTTAGACAATCCAGTGTCAAAGTCAATAAGCTCTCTGCTCCACCCGACGTAAAATTACGGTAGGACGACGAAAAACATCAACAACGCAAATGACCGTTAAGTTCAAACAAAGTCATTGTCGCCGGAGCAATACGATACCAAAACAGTAGAAAAGAGGATTATACAACAAGCCAGCATTGGCCAAAGTCCAAATAATTGAAAGACAAAGAGTGACTAACGCGCGATAAATCAACGGAGTGCGTATGTATGTGATTTGAATAATTTGTGTTGTCATGTGGCGGATTTGATGGGCCAATGTAGGTTTATTATGTTCCCTACTGTTGTTTCACTATGTAATATGCTACTCATTCAAGTGTAGGTAAAGTTAACTAATTATTTCGAAGTGTTTTAGTCGTGAGAAAAGCCACATACACACATCTAATGCTTTATCTACTAATTAGGAAAAGTTATTGGTAATCACAGTAATAGAACTTGTAGTTTTTCAATAATTTCAGTTTATTTTTCAATATATCAGTTAATTGACGTCACAACATAATGCCAATAATATACATGTTTATATATATACCTGAATTCACGCCTCCTTCCTGGAGGTGTAAGCGGAGACTACACCTTTCCACTTGCCACAATCTTTACATACTTCTTTCGCTCACATCCACATTCATAACCCTCTTCATGCAAGCTTGGCGGTTTCAGGTACTCTTGATCTAACCTTTTGCCAGGACGTCTTGGCAAAATAAAAAGATACGAGTATATCAGTGTAATACTAAATATTGCCTGCTGGTTCCCAAGAAACGATACCCGATGATGTTCTTGATAAAATTTATGAGGCAGTAAAAATATCTTCATAGTAAAATCGAAAAAGGGAACGCGATTTATTACGAGTAGTCACTTTCATCTCGCAGGATGACAAAGTACACGGATAACTTACGATTAATATTAGTTGCGCAGGAAGAGAACTATTAACTTTCTCTATTATGAGGTAAAAGTAGTTTACCGGTCGAAGACACTACTAATTTCTGTACTTTGTTTTGAAAATACAGCGAAGGACACTATTTTTAGATAAAAAATGTTTAGAGTGAAGAAAACCGTGTTCTTTTCTTTGTCTGTGATGGGTAACAAGTTGTTAGCCGCGACTTCGCACGCGTACACAAAGAAAAAGGCTTTTTATCGACTTAATTGAAAATTATATCAGATATCTTCACTAGATTGCTGCAAAGTTTAAAAATACGTTCAGTAATTTTGCATGAAAGAGTAACAAATACACACATTCTTGCAAACTTTCGTTTAATATTATTACGAATGGAAAACTAAGGAGTCTCAGGTCAAAGCCACAGAAAGCCGAATTCGGATGCTTACATATTTATAAAGTAATATAAACTATATCAATATGCATCGAAAGATCAACACCAGAGACGAAATGTAAGTAACAGTGAGTTAACTTTAGAGAATCAAAGATGTACCAAAAATATTACAAAAATCGTCCTGTTGCTGAAATTACTTTGGTTCGTGTGGAAATTTCAGGATAAAGGTTTATTTTGTTGTTTTTGTCATGTTAGGCATAAGATCATATTGTATCAAAATCAACAACGTTCATGATTTCCTAGAGGCAGCATTTATAATAACCTTTTTTTAATCAAAAATAGTTTGCGCTTTCAAATTCCTGTCATATTCCAATAGAGACTTTTGTAATATTATTTCAACGGAATTTTTTCATAGATTTTGGATTGGCTACGTTAATGCGCAGATACTTGTTGTTAAGCAAAATTTTAAATTAATATTTTGTAGTTCTTACGTGCAATAAAGAAAGTTCATACGTTCAAAGTTCACCTTCTCATAGTTTCTGTACTGTGGTATGGCAACATGGCACGTTGCAAATTTCACGTGTCTGACGTCGATACACGGAGTGTTGGTACATACCGATGCACTCGACTTCCAATACACTTAAGTTCAGCAAAGGATATTTGCACGAAATGTGAAAATATATTAAAGGGAATGGGGAAGGATTCATATCAATTTTAAATGCGGAAAAACGGAACTGTTGTTCCTCGACCTGCAACAAATGCAACAGTTGTTGGAGGTCGTAAAGTAATCCCGCTAATTACATAACGATGGTAAAAATTTTGACGCGATTATCAAAACTTATTATGTACTTTGTATGCGTATTGCACATCATACCAGCAAATTATATTTTGTTAATGTCTAGACCGTGATCAAAAAAAGTTAACAAGAAGATCAGACTCTAGATAATAAGAATGGACTAGAAATAATTATTTCGGATTGCACCTTACTAAATATTAATTATTAAATATCATCATGGTGCTACTTTTGTGCACACTTCACATATAGTCCTTTTACCTTGTGCAACTTGTAAGCTTATACTTGCGCTGGACCCGAATTCAGGTGCTGACGTCAATGCAAGGAGTGTATCCTCAGCTATAGAAAATACAGAAGAGTACTCAACATTTGCAAGATTATTCTGTTTGCTAGGTTATGATCCGCAAATGTAATAAGAGGTAAAAAATAACTTTAACAACTATTTTTCATTTATACAAGAGTATATACTCGTAATATGACATCAGTTAGTACCAACTAGATTATGACGGCGGCTCCGCCCAATACAATAAATACATCATGTGTCAACAACATTTGTCAATAACTCTCTATTGCACTTTAATGAATTACAGCAAATTCACATGTATTAAAAACATAGTAGTAAAAGGCGACCTTTCACTAAAAGCGACCTCAGTATCGTAATATCTTTTTTATATTTTTCTCAATAATAAATTATTTCAATGCTTGTTTGGCTAGCAGTTATTCAGCCATTCAGGAAATGTGTGATCTGCAAATGTTGCTCAATGCTTGAATTGTTAGTAACCACTAAAGAATATTTCACATTATAGATTTGTATTATGTTCGTTCTATTCTCTCGTTAATTTGCGACGGTTTGTGAGTTGCTGCATACGTGCACTTAACTGCACCTAAGGATCTCGTAAATGTAGATAAGAGCTTCTGTGCGCAACTGCGCAGTACAGTTTTAAGGTCACTTTTAGGTATTTTTATGTAAAAATGTAATGTACCTACTATATAGGGTTGGTAAAGCGTTTCAAAACTTTTGTTATCTTTCAGAACATTTTATTTAGAAGAACATTAAAAAGTGAAGAGATATTTGCCTTCGTACAATCGACGAATTATAAAACGAACATTATTAACGTAAAAGTGTGTTTGAATATTTCTCATCTTCAAGACGTCACTTATTGAAATGTCGCCCAATACAAGAATAAAAATATATTGTTCTAATTAGCTAAAATTGTGAGTACCATACAAAAGCGAAGCCGTTATTAGAAACCTAGTTGTAAATAAAACAAACCTAATTAGAAGTGACAAAATTGACGACCGGAAGAGGACAACGACATTTCTCTCGAACTTGTTCAAACTAGTTATTATGAGGTGTGAGAGACGAAAGCTAGCTCACGACAGTTATATAGCTTATCAAAGGGTTGTTTAATTAACATGTCTCCATTATGACGTCTATTTCCAAAGTTATATTAATATGTATAGCAAACTTGTCTCTAACATCTGCGTACTTTGGCCCGGATGATTTATTTCTGAGGTTATTATGATAACAGTTTTCGATTGGTTGTGAAAGAATTGGAATTGGAATACCGTTCAAGTATATTGTATAAATCACGTCTTTATTGTTTACGAGACAGACAGAGCCAACAGTCTCGAATATACTGGAATCCACGTTCACAGATGGCTTGATGATGAAATTTTGATTTAGATAGTAATAGTTTGTTATTCCTACAAGAAGAATGCTAAATTTGTTAGCCTTTTTGTTGATTGGATTTTACAATCTGTTTGTTAGAAGGGAAGCAGGTGGCACAGGCTATAATACGTACTAACAGACCAACACGAAAGGTTTATAAATAAAGGTAAAATAACAAGTAACTATTCCAAAGGTACCATTATCAATGACAAAGGTTTGGTCAAGAGTATCTGAAACGGCTGAGCGAAAGAAGTATGCAGGGATCGTGGCAAGTGGAAAGAAGTCTCTGCCTACCCTTCCGGAAAGACGCGTGATATTATGTGCGTAGGTACTATGATCCATGGCCATGATCATGATACAGGTTCCAGATCAATAGGAAACCTGCAGAAAAGACGACAAATGAGAAAAAATTCGCGGAAATCTAAAAACATAGTTCTCCGTAATTTACAGTGCATTGACTTTTATATATTTCTTATGTTTCTTAATTTTTCTCCGAAAGATATAATAGTGACTTCCTCAACCAAAGATTTATTAATTTTATAACTTAAATAACAATAAGGATTGATTGATGATTGATTGGTAGTCCTATATAAAATTTTGTTTTGTTATTATGGAATACATTCTGGGAGAGCAGACTCTCAAGAGAAACTATTTTTTTTTTTTTTGGTAAAAAGGAAGCAAACTATAAAATACGGCTAAAATAAAATGATGAAAACGGTTATTTTAAAATTCGAGTGTTATCTGATTATTAAAATCAAACTTGTACATTCTTAAGCTCTGTTAATATTCCTACTCCAAGTAAAAGTAAACAATTGGTTTAAGGTTCTATTGCATCATCTCCCTTCACGTGTTCTTAGAACGGCGCAACCGCATCCTGGCATAGAGAGGCGCCAGCGGTTGCACCCTTTTAGTCTTCCCCGAAAACGTACCCCGAAATAAGGCGCAGTCAACGTGTTAAGTGGAAGTCGGTGAGGAAGCGTCTTCCTGTAACCCGCCCTCTTTAGCGTCCTGCTATAAATACTCGAACCTGAAGCGAAACGCCTTCAGTTGTTCAGCCGATCCCGGAGTGAGAGCTTGCCAAATCCCGGTGTTCCCGAGCCGACAACGTGACTACGAACGCGTTTACAATACACGCAGCTTACTCAACGCATTTCGTAATCTGGACTAGCATCAAATTGTTAAAAAAAAATATTGACTGTGTCTCGTGCTATTGTTTGTGAAAAGTGTCTCAAGATGTTGGACAAGTCCATCCTTGGTGGCAGTTGGGAAAGTGTGGTAAGTTGCGAGCAACTTGAAAATTTTTACATTTACAGGCACGTAACCTTGTAGCAGTTGAGAATATGATAATCCAAAGATAAATAAAAAAGTCTGAGATAGGAACCGTCAGTTAAACAAAGCAAGGTTAATTATCATTAAAATTCTTTCAAATTAATCTCAAAAACAATAGAACCATATAAGAACCGTTGAAATTAGTGACGCTCATGCGTGAGAAATGTGTGACCATAAACAAGTCAATCCCACGTATTTGGATTACGGAATCAGTGGCTGTGGCCGGCAAGTTACGCAAAGTGCATGGCCAGTAAATACGCTTTAAAGGCAACTGACTTCTCTATGGTTGCTGTCATTGAACTATAGCGCGTGCGTGCCGATGTTTGAATATGGAATTACGTTCTTTTTGTGTCAAAGTTCTTGACATTGCCTCTTATCTTGCCATAGACTTTTTAAACAATAGATTAATCAACCAGTTATTGATTGGCCCGATTACGATCGATACAAGTTATGATTGTAATCATCCGATTTCTAATTTAATTCAGCTTAAAGGTTATTCTAGATCTTGATTACAACCTTGACAGAATTTTATGTTAGGTAATCTATTGTAATATTTAATTAACAAGGCTTTAAATGAACACTCTCTATGCAATGGCAATAACATAAAGTTACATAAATTAAATATCATACATTTCGTAATACTTTCTATCGAGGAAAAAAAATTGATTCCATCATTTCATTGCAATTAAAATATTATACGATTACAACAAACCGTTCAGTTTAAAAATTCCATCAAATGTTAAACATTCTAAAGAATCCTCAAAGTAAGGTTATATAAACGACTATTCAAATTTGAAAGGAAATAAAAGCGTTGAGATTTAGCTGAGGCATTGAATCGTCATTACCGTATACAAAGCAGCAAAAAAATACTGTACAGTTAGAAAGTGTTTGATTGTCAAACAATGAATGTCATAATTTCTGTCAAATCGCCGATGGAACCGGGCGTGTCGGGCGATATTTGCAATCCAACCGGTTAGACTCCTATTCCAATTTACTTTCGCCAATTCTATGGAACTTCGTGTATTTCTTCAGCATCTTTCGTGCCAATATGACTATTAGCTAATATGGAACTGCATACCTGATCTCTAATGACACGATCTGCTTATATTACTATACTAAGAGATTATTCTAGTAATAAGTCAATCAAGATAAAATCAAACGTTAAAATACGTCTCTAGATTTACCTCTCCAATTATTCGCGTTAGATAGCCCAAGAGAATAATGAAGTTATAACAATTCAGTCGATTTGACTTTTTGACACAGATAAATTTCATAACGTACTAGATAATGTCTAAACTTGACATAGTAGAACTAGAATCTAGATTTCGTGTTGCAAGTAACCAACTAATAGTTGTCATTGGCCGGCAATCATTCCGGTTCGATTTGAAAGCAGAGCCGTGATCAGATAAAGACAAATGACGTTTTAAAATGAAACACACATTGGAATGTGATAGACAGAGAACCGTGAAGTCATGGAATGAAAATTATGAAATGATTAAAAATGTGTATCAATTTGTCCTATGTCGTAACTGTTGCTGTTATAAACGTTTATATCAACGTATTCTGTCGTAAATCACAACCGTGTTTATGTCTCGATTATGCAAGATCAAACGTTTTGGACACTCACATTTTTAACTGAAGGATAGACCGATAATAGTTTAACATTTGTGTCTACAACATATGTTGTATAAAGACAGGACAAGAAAATAATAAACAACTTGAGAATTTTATACTGAAACTGAAAATAATGTTACCGTAACTTTCAAAATTCATCACTATTTCGGTATAACATTTGTTTGTCATTTACGCTTTGAATAATATGGCTTAATGATGAAATTGAGATTTACGCTTTGAGTAGTATGCCTTAATGATGAAATTGAGATTCAAATAGTGACAGGTTGTTAACCCATCGCCTATAAGATAATCCCATGTTTATTAGTTCCATTAGACGAATTTTAAATAGAAATATATTTCTTTCTATAGGATGATCAAGCACTTAGAAGTTACATTGACCTGCAAATACCATCCTCATCCAAGCATGACACTAAACGGTGCAATATCTATAAAAAATCTATTACTCACTTTGAACAAGATGAGTAAAAAATGCGTGGGTGTGCACAGTTAGTCAGAGAAAGGGATCATCGTAGTCATAGGACACTCACGTATGGTCTATTTATAACTAACAAATCCAGGCGAAATGTCAAATCATACATATTATTGTTACCATATTTATGTAAGAAGACATATGAGCACACAGTTCTGATTAATTATTATTATTTCGTTATCATAAAAAAGATTATTAATATAATACAAAATGAGTAGGCCAGATGAAAAAGTATACACAACATCTGTAAACATAACAATTTTAGGCAAAACTACATTACATTCGCACATTTTAAGGCACCGAAAGTTTTGCGAATTGAAATGAGTACGGACCAACTTTACCTAACGGAGTATAAAAACCAAGCATTCGAAATAGTATTCTAAAGTCGACTCTGCGTTTTTCGCAACAAGTTTCAAATTGACCTTTCGGGTTCGGGTTAACGCTAAAATCTATATGAATAATTAATATGCTTTCTGGCGTGCATAATATAGGATCATGAATAACGCGGTACATCTAGCGAATGAGCTTATGAAACAAACTGGGGTCAACTCATTTCATACAAACGCTGAAATTCCAGTTAGCTAGATTTTCACCATATAGTTACAATGAAAATTTAAACAGGTGACTTATCTATCCTTTGCTTATATTGGGCATTAATAGCATTATATATTTGATAGCTATTTATTATATCATCAAAAGTGAAACGGGTATGATGATGTCCAAATTTATTGGTCGACACATCATTATAAATCTGCTTATATTACTCGTATTTGTCTGTTTTAATTGCAGTAAACATTTCGTTTTAGTAAATTTACATAACTGAGTTTTTAAATGGTTTAAATTTCCACTTTAACAATACTATTAACCCAAATTGATGTGGTTTGGAAATAATTTATTGCTCATAATATGAAAATCCGCAAACACATTATCCCGCTCTAAATCCATTTACAGTTAATAATCCCAATGCAAGCTTAGATAATATTAGAAGTTGCATTGAAAATTCTCAAGTATTGTCCAAAATAGCGCGCGACAAATTTAACTACAGTTATCACCTTCAGTCCTATAATAACTACCCACAAATAAACCAACTATGCACGTCAGTCCAGAAATACTATACGCATTTTAACGTAATATTAAAGCACAGTCGTGAAATGGGACACGATGTAGAAACAACGTTAGAATAGAGAAGACATGCCAAATTTTCAAAGTTGCTTATTGACTAAAAAATTCTATGGGTTCTTTGGGATCTATCTCACGCGACTGAAATCTTTCACGGTCACTGTTGAGTAAATAAGTTTCAAATCCTTCTTATTTCAAAGGTTACGAGTATATAATCATTGAATCGTCCATCTTTGTTGATTGTCTTTAACGACAATGCGTCGTCACATTTCTCTCTTTAATTAGGCAATGTTTAATATTTTCTAGGATCGATTTAATCCACTTAGTAGTGGAGTTATCCGAATTATCTACAGTGCATTTCATAAAAAATATTAGACCTTCGAATCATCCATCCGTCATTCGTTGACACCGATAAGATTTCGGCCAAAAAAAAAACTCACCAATGCCAGACAAATCAAATGTGGCGTTACCTGAAAAAAGATAAACGTCAAGGTTAATAGTGAAATTAAAAACAAATGCTGCAGACTACATACGGACGACTTAATTTGCCATTTTAATTAGACCGTGCTAACGAACGCCAGCAATAGAACGACTATTTCAAAGTGACCCATTTTGTCCGACCCCAATTCTTGGTGCACTGTTATTTTTTACGTTAACACATTTAAAATAATGTTACACAACACCCAGGCTGTCAAAACATAGCCGAGCAGATTTGTCGTGTCAGAAACAACGGTCTTCAAAATTCTGTTGCTTCAAGGTGTAACAGATTCAGATGTAACGGAGTTTCGACCTAAATAAAAAAAAGAAAATTTTAAAATTTATAATGCAAGTTTGAATGGGACAGAAATACCAAAATTTAAATTGGTTCACTAGAACCGGACCTGGACCTACCCGAGGCAAGTGCAAGTTATGCACTTGCCTCGGGTAGGTCCACAACATTATAGCACTAAAACACACCATGTTCTAATGAAATCTAATAATACCGCTCCTATTTCTGCGTGACCTATTATCTGACCAGTGGCCAGCTCGAGGAATTTCAAGAAATCCCATAAAAATATTGCACAATATCACAGGACTTTAAAATTAAACACAACGTAACGAAAGAGTGACCACTCAGCGATTGTGCAACAACACTCGTAGTTAACCACGAAAGCTTTTTGTGCTTCAAAAGATTTATAAACCAACATTTAAAAATTGCTAGTAAACAAATATTTTTACGAGATTAAATTGCTGTATTTTTCTTACTATTAATCTTTCTCGTTCCCTTCAGTTGATTCAATCGTCCATGCGTATTAGTTTTGTGGTTATGCAGTGTCATTGTTCGCGTAATAAAATCTAATTTGACATCACCTCGATAATGGCCTAGACCTCCTTTACTAAATTACGACTGCAACAATAGACAATGAAAGACTCGTTGATCAAAGAAACACTTCACCCAGACATAAATCAGGATCTTTCAATACATCTGTAAAACTTAGTAGACCTTGATTGAGATATAAATAACACAGAATAAACTTCCTGACAGTTCATGGCTGTTTTCAAAGTTCATTTTTAAGCCGAAGATATTCAGCTTGGCTTAACATATGGTGGGAACGACAGGTGCTGGTAGACATAAATAACCCAACAGCCGCCGATGGAAAAGGACGGCCGTCGAGCCCTAACCGACCGTAAAGTCACGTCCGATATTTATGTTACTGCCACTTTAAATAATCCTAAAGACTTCTAAATGTTTATTGGCCACTTGGAACACCGATGTTTACACAAGTTTATTGTTACTGATGGCGTTTTCATCTCGTTTCAGGTGTCGAGGGATGACTACGAAATTGACTACAGTCCGAGTCCAAGAGGTTCGCCCTTGAAGGACACGTCCAACATTCAAGATGATCAGCCCTACTGTATCAGCCGTCACAACCCCAACAAGACTTTCCGTCGAGAATCTGTAATCGCTTCATGGAAGCATTTGAAGAAGGAAAGGGAGCAAGCATTAGGAAAGCGCGTGGTGTATGTCGATGCTGACAGCTACCAGGATTACTATGGTCGGAATAAAGTCAAAAGGTGCAAGAGCGAAAGAACTGCTTGCTCTCCTCGAGTACCAAAGAAGGTAAAACGCACGTACTCTGTTTTATACCGATACGATCCAAATGAAGAGAAAGTCGTCAAAGAGTATAAATACCAGCTACCCAAAGAACAAGAAGCCCCAGAAGATGCTACTTATACGCCGATGCAGAGGTCCGTTTCCGAGCCATTCTTGCACCCTGATAGAGTACCAAAGAAGAAAGTTAAGAGATCCATTACAACACTATTAAACATCAAGACCAAATTCCTCAACATCTTCACATCAAAGAGTTAATTAAGAATTTAGTGCCTTTTAGGACTAATTCAATGGGTGAATAAAATTTATTGGTTAGATAAATCATAATATCGCCAAAAACAAAAAGTGCCGAAGCGAAAAATTAGCCATTGACATTACTTTGTTTCTTGGCCCTGTTGCAATTTATCTTACAAATATCTTTTACCTGTCTATTAAAACTTGTTCTTTGGGAAGTAGTTGCTCAATCCAATGCATTTTTATATTAAGGGCGTCATGCAAATTTTTGATGGGATCAATTAGTTTGTTTGCCAAATTAGTTGTAAGAATTAAGTTTAAGTCTTTTATAGTATAGTAATTTGCTATTATTAATAAACTCTAAACCTATATACCGAGCCTTGCATCATGATAGCATTATGTTAATGACAAACAGACATAGCCAAAAAATCAGGTGTAGATGAAATAGACCTAACTAAAATATTATTGAATAACATAACCTAGATGAGTAGGTTTTTCTACTGTACCAAATGTATTTTAACTAAACTTAAACATACATATAATTGTGATATATGTACGTGTGTTGTGATCTGTGTATGTAGACCACTAAATGATGAAATCATTACAAATAAATTAGTTAATGTCATGTATTTTGAATTAGTAAATTAAAAACATAAATTTGTCAAATATTATATAATAAGAGAAAAATTAAAGATGTAATAAAACAGTAATATAATAATATGAATGAAATGGATGATAGTGGATAAGAATTTAAATTGTTGTCAATTGTAATGAATAGGAGATGTATTGAATTTAAAACGGAGCTAATGTTAAAATTTAAAGCAATTTATTCAATTAAAAAAAAGCTGTATATTATTGAGGTGTCAATAATAAAACATGCGTATATCTAACACATCACAAAAGTTTATTTAAACTGTGAGGTCATAAGGAAAAAACATTGTATCTAATACAATACTTGTTTATTGTTTAGAAATGCAAAGTGATATTATAAAAGCAAATTATTTTTAATTCTAAATTTTGTAAATTATTAATAATAATAAGTACAAAGATGTTAATAAAAACAAATGGCTGTAGGTAGTAAAATATCTACAGTCTACTTGTCTATGCCAAAGCCAAGTGAGGAAATGACAATAGGAAAACCTATCTCGGCTATAGGACAAATTAGATTGAATTAATAAATTAACGAATTAGTCATATCAATGGTTTCATTCCTGTTATGTAAGAGTTAGTGGGTATGTAGATTTTTAAGTATAATAATATATGGTATTATGATGAAATATATGCATAATTTCAGTCTCAAATGTAATGCCAAAAGTTATTATGCAAATTCAAGTTCACTACTTTCGATCCAAAAAGTGAACGTTTGTAACGTTTTAAAATTGATACCAAAATGTAGAATATATTTTCATCTTAAATCCCTTACTATCACTATATATTTTAATTTAATAATGTTATTTGTGTTTGTCTTTTTCATCATTATCTATTTAAGATAAGAATAACTTTGATTTTTTTTAAAGCTTTTTAGGTAAAAAAATATATATAGGTAATAAACGTCCATCATTTTATATTTTAATATTAAATTAAAATAATTTATGTATTATACTTACATGAAGTGAGATGAGGAAAGAAGATAAAAATAAGAGTAATGTAAGTAGTACTTTAATAATAGATTAAGTTATTGTAAATTTTGTATTTTTTTTATAAAATAAAGAATAATGTTTCAAGTTTAATGTGTTCCTAATAATGTGTAAATACATAAAATCACGCCTCTTTCCCGGAGGGGTAGGCAATTATGGTATGGAAAATTAAATATATATTTTTAAAGGACTTTCCTTTTCTATTTGTACCTTTTATCTAAATCTTTAATTTTTCCGATGAGCTTTTTCATTAAAATTAGATTTTATTATATTTATTATTATATTATATTACATTTTAGAGCGCAGATTGCTAAGCAGATCGTTGCGTCGTTGCGGTCTTCCTTGCTCTGTGAACGGATCCGAATGACACAGTAAAGCAATGGGCCCGCATGCCGTATTGTTATTAGGTATATTAATAGAGTTTCAGATAGGCTTTTGTCAGAAATATGCGGGATGGACCCGCTCATTTTTGATAAAATATTATATTCGGGAGACATAATTAAATGATAGAGGTATATTTGCACCACTTCATTAAATCATTGTATTTTTTATTAAAAGCTTTTATTTAGTTTGACTTGTATGGTAACAAACTTTCAAATTTATTTTGACCCACTTCCCGGTATCCGATTGAGCTGAATTTTTTACTGCAAAATCGTATTTTTTCATTTATTTATTAAAAAAATTTTACTTTACTTTACGTAACTGTTTATGTTTGCATTTTTTTGCTCGCGGACTGCGAGCCTGAACATGTACAGACAACATAAAAGGTTGCTTCGCTAATTTACATTTCATGGTACAACTTGCTAATTCAAAAACGGTTGGCGGCGGAACAAAATAACCTCATTTACATTCTAGCATGTTCATCTCAGTCAGAGCTCAGTCTCGCGTCTCTGAGACTCGTGGTAAAAGACTCGAATCGATCGTTTGAACCGAGCTTATCCTTGAAATTAACATTGAAAATTGAATAACGTTTTTCATTCGTACTGTATTCTCAAAGGACATAAGACAACAGGCTCAAAGGACAACAGATTTCAGTAAGTATTAGTCTTTTTAAATCTGAAAAGATTGATTGTTACGTTGACCACAAAAGTTTCGAACTTACTTCGAGGCTTACTTATTCCATGAAATCTGTGCAGTATATATTTATATTTATTTTGTATTATTTGACTAGGCTCGGCAATGACAGTTTAGACTCTCTTAGTACATCACTACGCTAAGCTAGACGGACGCTCCGGCTAACTCCAGGCGTGCCGTAACATTCGTTATTAAGCAAAGTAATCAACTTACAGGGAACTTCGAGATAAACAAGCCATTTTCCAATAATTGGATGAAGTAATAAATAGCAGAAGTAAACTTGAAGGTTAGCTAATCACAAAACTTAAGACTCACAAACTATGAACATGTGTTTTGCTCGGGGGATTTATCATTTTTGCAACTACTTTGGAAAGCCTGATAAGCATCTATTATGAATCCATGCTATCACAGGTCCCACTGGGTTATCTCATGCTGAGGCAAGTGGGAAGACTTTATCCCTGCAGTCCCATGGGACTAGTGACACTAACGGAATCGTCTCAGTCTAAGGGTTGCACAGTGGGTTACATAGAAAGGTAGGTACAGGTATATTACCTACAGTAAGTCTACGATATAAAGATGCCTTACTATTCCATGTGGCCCGCTGTACCTGAAGATTCCGTGTAATAATAAACGGAACTAAGGTGTTGAAAAGAAAACCTTTTCAGACTTCATGCATTATTCTATCGAGCAATTTATACCAAGATCCTATCAAATCTGCCTGCCGGTTGGATAATACAAATAAAAGCATGCACAGAATTAACACATACTATAATAATCCATACTGAAATCAACAAGGATAAAAGCATATTTTTTTGATGTATGGATTTGAGATTAAAGCTTCACATTTGGATACGGATATGAAAATAAAAATATATTCCAATTTCAGCGAAAACAAATCAATAAATTAACAATAAAATGATAAATATGGTAAAATAGTGCCACAAAACACATTTGTTTTTGTCTCTTCTCATAGGTATCTGACCTAAAGCAAAAGTACAGAAAAACAAAGAAATCTCATACATATATTGTTAAACAAGTACATATGTATTTAGTTTCTATGCTCCAACATTTTGTGGTGCCGTTCCTGGTGCCCGTGGGAACACGAGAACGCGGTGAAATTTGAATAAGCTACACGTTCGGTGTGTTCCAGCCTAATCGTGGGGTTAAGAAATGTGTTAATATACAATCCCATGGCATTGAAATATAGGAAGACGTGGACTGAAAACAATGTATACTATACATACATACTATCTTTCTAATATAAAAAAGCGAGTTTGTAAGACTTTGTTTTTGTTACTCTTTCACGCAAAAACTACTAAACGGATTTTCTTTAAACTTTTAAGAAATAAAGCTAAGACATTGGAATAACATAATAAGTTAAAATATAAGGCGGACGAATACAAGGGCAACACTAGTACATACCTATTCACTATTCAAATCACGCCTTTTTTCTTGGTGGGATAGGCAGAGATTACGTCTTTCCACTTGCCACGATCCCTACACTTCTTTCGCTCATGTAAGATTAAATTGTTTCAAAGTATACTCGTATAAATGTAAAGCTATTATTTCTTTTATTATCAATATCAAGGGCGAGAAAGTTTTATTAGTCAACCATCATCTCCCTGGCGTTAGTCATGTCTGTGTCCTCATCTCTGTGGAGAGGGCTACTAGCCCTGGAATTAGGATTTTAAACGAAGCAGCTCCTGTCCGACCTCCGGAACCTTTGCAATGGCTGCCCCTTTTCCGATTATGGTTACACACATCCAGTCACCAGAATATGCAGGTTTCCTCACAATGTTTTACCTCACCGTGATCTTATTAGTTAGGTTAGTCCAGTTCAGATTTATTATTAGAAAGTATGATGAATTATCTCGCTGTCGGTTGTGGTATGTTTATTTTGAAAAGGAAGATGCACTTATTTACATACACAAATTATCAACAGACGTGACGTGACGACAATGGTAAGATTAAAAAAAAATGCAGTCAAGATACATACATACGTATTAAGTAATACTCGTACCTGTTGCCCGGTAGGCATAAACGACATCTTTCACTTGCCACTTTCGTAGTATACATTTTTTGCCTCATCCACATTCATCAATCTTTCCATGCAAGCTCGTCTTTATAAGAATATCCGAATTTTGATTTTCCGTGGACCCAGGGTCCGAAGCGTAGCAGCGGAGGGCGCAACTAACAAGTAGTTTTGCATCTACTTAAAACTACTTATTATAATAAGTAGTTTACTATATGGTAATAAGTAGTACTACTGATTACTACAAAACTACTTATTACTGTATAGTAATAAGAAGTTTTGCATATACTTAATTTATTTTTTAAACTCCCGTTGGCTATCCATCTATCTACCTAGCCGTACGATATTATCGGTAATCATATATTATTATATTCAAAGTTTTTGTGGTCAACCGGCGTCACAATCTGACCCGATTAAACCCGCTGGCAACGAGATCCAAACAAATTAAAAAATCAATTAATTATGTTGGTCAATACGCTCTTTAAGACACGGTTAATTTTACTGCCCGATCACGACCGGCTACTGGGCGTTATTTAGTTTTTTAAGAGACTTTCTCTTGTAATTAATGCGGGGTACACGAATTTGAGTTTCGTCACTGTACCGAGATATATTTAAAAGAAGGTTTAGGAAAAAGAACGAAAACTTGTATTACTTGTTGTGAGTTCATTGTTTTAAAGATTACTTTTGGTTTTCCATGTATCGTGGTCGAAAAGTGTCAATTTTAGCCGTATGCATTATTGCCCAAATTAATAATAGCATTAAAAACATCATTAACCCATTTAGATGGACTTAGTATTCGAGTACTTTCGAAAGTACTGTTTTTCCTAAATGAGATAAATGCATGATATTATTACGTATGTTTGTAAAAGAAAAAAAAATCTGGCTAACACAATTCTGCAAAAAAGGAGGACATGGAATCGAAGTTGAATGGTCAGATAACGGGTTTAATATGCTAATCTAATTGTTATTAATTAGCGGATAAACAAAATATTAACACACCGATATGGAATAAGAACGATAAAAAATATTAAGATGTTATTTTTATTATGTGTTATCGTGAATAACGTAGGTACATGGACTTTCTCTACAAAAACCAGTTTGATCGAGGATTAGAGTCTCAAAAGACTGGAAGGCTACGTTCAGCTTATGATGGCATTGAGATTTTTATAGTGACAGGTTGCTAGCCCATATCTTAAAAGAAGAATTTTAGATATTGTGTAGTAAGTATTTGGAGACGACTGAATTGATACAAAATCTAAGATAGATAGAGAATATTAAAATGTAGACTCTCTGTTTCAGTAGCTCGCCTTTAGACAATGTCGGACATAATCGCCGCTGTTACAAAAGGTCAAGGAATGCTTTTGCGCACAATTAACAATGCAACGAATGCATTGTATTACAGTATCGGCTTTTACGTCTTAATTGCACCTTTAATATTAAGCGAATTTTAAGAACTGCCTAATTAATGTGAAGGTTTGTGACATAAAATATTGACATTGCAGACAGATATCTTTAATTTCGGTCCCAAGTCGTCTGTTAAAGCTCTCTCGTCTCAGAAAAAGTCTGTTAAAGCTAATTTAACAATAAAATGTGCTGCTGCTTTTTACCACTTTAAAAAAAGGTTGTTATGTTGATGTGGATGTGTTGTATTTTTTACATTTAATTTTCCTATCACTAGTCACAAGCGAGATTTTATATTAACGAGTTAAAAAATAGTGATGAACGAATTCTTCTGTACAATATTTAATTTCTTTGTATTTTAATGACCGTTATTACTTCGCCAGGAAATGCCCGCTTTTAGGATCCCGATGAAAAAGTATAAAATGACCAGGTAAAATATTATCCACAGATTCAAGCCTTCAATAAATATATATATATATATAATCATGTCTATATCTCTTGCTGGTTAGACAGAACCAACAGTCTTGAAAAGACTGAAAGGTCACGTCCAGCTTTCAATCCTTCAATCTCCTGTACGATCAAACTGAACACAACTTTCAGTATACTTGACACTGAACCCCCCACAGGTAAACAAATAACAAAACATCAGTAGATGGAAAACTAAATGGGGGGGGACGTTGACACAGGTCACCAATCCATTATGAGATCACGATCACGAAAATATTGACACTGCGATGGCAACGTTACAAAGTCTTATCTAAACAACTATTGTGCTTCATAATAGCAAGAAGTGGGACCTTATAGTTGAGTCGTGATGGTCTTGATTGGTTGATAGACGTTGATTTGGCCGTTATTGTCGATGGTACTTACCGGATCTTTTTAATAGTTGACTTCGTATTGTCAATACCTCTTTTCGTTCCCGTTTATTTATATATTTAAACTTTAGCATAATTAAAAGATAGAGAGAGAGAGAGAGAGAGAAAGTCAGCCAATTGTTTAGTTAAAAACAATGACTTCTTTCTTTAAATAGCCACCAACAACTACGTAAGGATAAAAATGCTAAAAAACTTTAATTATAACCTGTCATTTCGTTTTCAAATCGACTCATTCATTTCACATGCAAAATTATGTACCTACTTGTGCAATTTACTGTATATAAATTGTGTCATTTTCCCAAAGGGGTTGACAGGCCTCAGGTCGATAAAAACAGGGGCTATAGGTGTTGATGGCGAAATCTTTTGTCAGTTTCAAAACCTCAAAATTCCCTCGAAGATATGTATTGTCATTTGAAACCAAATTTCTCATGTAATTTCCACAAATTCGTGCCGTGAGCGCGTCATTATACCGAAACGGGATAGAAATATATAATTTGACCAAAACGGATGAATATTTATTTTAACAGCGGTTATAAAAAAAATAACATTTTATAACATGACCTCAGGCTGATATGGCAATGTGACGTCGTTCTCAACTTGGTGAAATTTGGCCGCGATATTGTTGAAAACATGGGCTGAACAGGCGTGAATTTAAATTAAACATTGTGTTCAAATAATTTTATTATAGCAATTAATTATTAATTTGGAAAGCACGTGTTAGTGAACGCCTCTCCGTTTTCGTTGTCATTAGTCATACATTTTTTTCAAATTAATATGTAAATTTATGTTCAAATTTCTCCTTTCCAAAGAATAATTAAGTTAAAAAATTACAAATTAGGGGGTTAATGATTGTTATAAAAATATTTTTGATCAGATGAGATTTTAAATTTGTTTTGTTTACGTATAAAACATCGTTTTTCGGAAATATTCTCAGTTATTCGTCAAGTATCAAGTTGCTAGTCGATCTTCTAATTAGAAAGTTATCCCTATCTGTCACCAGAATTTAACAATCACAAATAGAATTGCTTCTGCATACCAAAGCAATACTTACGTTTTACCTCAAAATTACGTAAATCTTACTATAACTTTCCAAATCTTCTCCGCCATTGCGTTTTTCGCCGACATACCTGTGAACAAAAGAATACACCGATTAATCTTTTTGTTAATCGCAACACGTAATTGGCCTGTCAATCATAAACGCAATCAGTCAGTCAAACCGAGAGCCGTGTTCCGAATATCCTCACTGCCAATTTAGGGGGTCGCGGATTCATTTATATATGACTAGAGGCCGCCCGCGACTTCGTCCGCATGGAAACCCTATCAATCCCGCGGGAACTCTGGGATAAAAAGTAGCCTATGTGTTATTCTGGGTCTTCAGCTACCTACATACCAAATTTCATGGTAATCGGTTCAGTAGTTTTTGCGTGAAAGAGTAACAAACATCCATACAAACTTTGGCCGTTATAATAGTAGTAGGACTAGCTTTCCCGCGCAGTTTCACCTGCGAACAGTATTGCTTAAATTTATTCCACGGAAATAGTTCCTCTTTTTCCTCCTCCTCACCTCGTATTGATGGACGTTGAAAGACAATTTAATAGTGTATAAATTAGTCAAAAACTTCATTAAATAGAGGTTCTGCGAAATTATTGATCTTTTGTTCGCTATCAATGTTTTCTCAGCCATTAATGTGAGGCCATAATAATTTCTGTTTATTAAGTACGAGCAATAAAATTAAATTTAAGATGCACTTTATACAACTTGCTATACAATTATTGGGCATAGAACTTTATGAGAGTCGTATCTTTGGCATTTTATTGTGTTAATCTCATAGAATGTATTCAGCCTGTGGTTAGTTTATGGCTGTTTAACACTCGTTAGAATCGCATCAAGTTATGAAATATTAATCACGATCAGACAAAGTTCTCATTGGCCGAGTTGTCTGTTGCAATGTATAGTTACGAGTTCTTGAACGTTACCGTAAAATACGTACCTAACTAGAAGGTCATTTCACACATGTAAATTGTAAATTATTCTATGGATAAAGAATTTGGTAAGGGCTATGGATGGGTAAAGGTATAAAATACATTTAGTACTTGTACATAATCAATCATACAAAACCTTCACAAACACAAACAGGGAACCGAATTAGTGGGTGTTCATACTAAGTTTAGATTTTATTTTATCTAATGTACGTTACTCATAAAGAGTTATGGCACAGCGCGATTCAAACTTTGGTGTTTTGGCACGGGTAGGTACGTCTATGAAACGAACACCATAACCACTCGCCCACTCGCTCAAACACTCGACTATTGTAGTCTAATCTCAATACCGATGAACGCAAGACATCCTCACGGGGAACGAGATATGGGTTTAATTAAAAATGTTAGCCATAAATCTGCGATACCGATCGGATAACGGTGCCGAGTAAAAGGTCCTATAAATACGTAAGTACTGAAGGAAACTTGGGTTTAAATTTAAGGCTTCTTCTTCCTCCTAGCGTTAGTTCGGTTACATCCTCACCTCTGGAGTGGAGTCCGGGGTACTTTACGACTTCATGATTCTTTATAGGGTAAGTCACGTTTTTACACAAAGCGACTCCCATCTGTTCTCCGCAATTTTATACAGAAGGGCTCATTTTGGATAATGGTTACACATACATATGTGCAGGTTTCCTTACGATGTTATCCCTCACCGTAAGAGGTTTGGTTAGCGCTCAACCTAATGTACATAACTTAGAAAAGAATCATTGGTACATGGTCGAGGCTGGATTTGAACCTGTTGAACCACACACATTAGTTGCGCATTTCAGCCGGACATCGTAACCGTTTGACCACCGACACTCTCATGGCGTGTAAAAAGCGTTTAATCCAATAAGGATGAAACATTTAGAACGAGAAGATTAAACAAACAAATCATATTTTTATGATGTTTTAATGGTGTGGCGTTTTTTGGGATTTACGAAAGAGCTCATAAACCGACCATGCGATGGAATGAGTCGTAAATATTGCATTAACATACATACAAATCTGCAGCACCGTCAGTCGTAATTAAAAATTATTACTTTTTGTAACAGATATCGGAGAGTATGTAAGTTCAACACGCCTTAAAAGATCTGAAAGTCATTTTTTCATATTTTCTGGCTGCATTTAACAGGTTATGTACTAATCTAAACTAAGCATGTAAAGTGTAGGTAAAGATTATAAAACACACAGTTCTCGAATGGGACATAACACATTCAGAAAAGTCAAAATACTAATTTTATCGGGCAATAGGTACCGCAGGCTTTGCATTCATACATATATAAAACACGCCTACATCCCTTGCGGGGTAGACAGAGCCAACAGTCTTGAAAAGACTGGAAGGTGACAGGTTGCCAGCCCATCGCTTATAAGAAGAATCCCAAGCCCTTCTCCTAGCTGCCTTTTACGACATCCATGGAAAAGAAAGTGGTCTTATTATAAAATGTCGGGAATCATAAGGCTTTGCGTACTGAGATTACAAACTAATAACATTATGTGAACGAATTAAGAGTATATAGGTAATCTACTATCAATATCCACGCCAGAAAAAAATACCAGTAGACAAATATATTTTTCTTTCTTACGAAGTTTCTTACACATAAAATCCATGATAAACATAAAAATGAATCACCACTGGAACTAATAAAACTACGGAGTAGACTTAGCGTGACCCTTTTCGACCTTGAGGGCTGGATGTCTATACAGCACAATGGCATCACGTTTAACGATAACAATCGCCTACATTGTCAAGGTATCAATCTGTTATACGATAGGAAATAGGCAAAAAAAATGCTACATGTTCCACACATACTACCTACAACATGTCTTAATCCCTAAGGTAGACAGAGTAAAAGATACGGGGACCACTTACGTGTACTAGTCTTGTCACATCTCGGTCCCGGAGGAGTAGGCAGATATTACTTCTTTCCACTTCTACGACCCTAATCCTCAAAATATATACTTCTTTCGAGTCGTTAATAGCTTATTATTTCGCTAAATACGTGTGCAGTGAGGTCCCCGGCACTTGCCTTAGAATAGGACCACTCGATATTGTCCCATGGATGTCGTAAAATGCGACTAAGGGAAAGGCTTATAAACTTGTTATTCTTCAAGTAGGCGATGGGGTAGCTGTCAATTCCATCATTAAGCCATACAGCGGAACGTGTCCTTCCAGTCTTAAGATTGTTGGCTCTGTCTTCCATGCAAAGATATAGACGTTATTATATGTACAATTAGAACGAAACAAAAGGTGAGACATCGTCTGTACAGCAATACAGTTTAACTCAAATACACACTCGACTTGCATTAACTTGCCGGTACTTACTGAGCAAAATCATCTATTGAAGTCCAGTCTAGTCTAGACTACTATACTGCCCAACTAAGCGCAAAAGCGGTAACTCAAAGAAAGCGAGTTTTGAGATAATTGAAGTTATGTAAAAATAGTTATATATATACTTTATGTATAGTTTTTTTTATTTGTTAAATATTATTTATATATTATATAGGGTGTATTTGTTATCACATTAGTTAAATTATCAAAAATGTATAATAATGTACTTTATTCATGAGATACGGTTACACCGCTTAGTAAACTATAGAATTAAAATTGAGATACCGCTTTTTCGTTAGCTCTTCTCAAACATGTGTGTATACAAAAAGGAATGTATTTTCTATCGAATAAAATATGTATTATTTGAAAAAAAAAAACAATTAAAGTATATATATAACGTTTTTTTATTATTAAAATTTGAAATTACATAAAAAAATATTTAAAAACAAACGGTTTTTGGAAGGAATTTTATTAGTCAAAAGTAGGGAGTTCTCTCCAAAAGGACATTCTATTTTGTGGTATTATATTTTGAAAAGATTTCAAAATATTTTCTTTTTTGTTTCTTGAAATTCCTTCCGGAGCAGTTTTCTTTTTTGGTGGAGGCAAGACATGACTTTTTAAAATTTTTTTTCCTATAATGCTAGCAGTAATTGCATTTTGATCGAATCCTGTTTTGTAGGTGATATCAAAACTGCCTCTTTTAACTTCAACTTCAACCATTTCGCTGACATATGGACGCGGTTTAATTCGAGACAGTGCATATTGTGTGGTATAATCATCCCAGTCATAAAAGTCTTGCATGTTCATCTCTTTAAGTTTTACATTTTTTCCTGCAGTGCTAACTGCCTGAGAAAAATCTGCGAAATCATAAATTTTGTTTTTCATGCGTTTTATGGACAGCTCTACCCTATGATGGAAACTATCAGCTGACATAAAGGTGTGGCCGGATTCAAAATATTTGATGACAATCTTGTCGGCGTTGATATCCTTAGAATTTATAATATAAATTAAGAAAGAAAAAAACGTCCAGTTTTTGTTCTGGGAGGAACAATTATCAACCCATAGTATGATATTTTTTTTATCCCGATGAAAAATAAAAAATTGATAGTATGCACTTATAATTTCGGCTTTGGAACGTCCAAACAACCCTTCATACCATAGTACAGGAAAAACACTCAAATCTTTTCGGCCTTGACCAGTTGGCACGAAACTTTCGTTGTAAACCACTATCCTATGAGTAAAAATAGCAGTTTTGAACATGTCTATCCTGGGCAGCATGATAACTTTTTGTAAATCAGCAGAATATACAACAGTATCAGTTTCATTTAGCTCACTGTCTAATTTATACTGCTCTCTGGACATGTATGCCCGTTTGTTATGACTTTTCCACTTCGTGCAACCTAGACAGTCTTCTTTAAGGTTTTCTTTGGTATGTGTATCATCGTGTAAACGGAACTCTTCACAGTCCTCACACTCTTCGTGGCCAAGCTTTACAAAAGAAATATTTAATTCTGCGACTACTTCTCGATATTTATCGTAAGATACTTTGCAAGACGGATTTTTTTCTAAAAAGTCTTTATGCATCGCACTGATTGTCAAATCACTGGGTAAGTATAAGCGATTGGGAGCGTGTTCACGCCTGTAATGAGATATACTCGGCTCAAAGCTCATTATATGTTCCTTAATAGGAGTAGATTCAATTTTATTGTGAGGAGTAGCTCCCAGTCTTTTGTCTACTGGTGGTGCAACCGTGTCGTTAGAATTGGCCAAAGCCGTATGTAAAGGTTTGTCATTAGATGATTTGTAGCCCAAAGTTGTCAAAAAGAAGGTTTTACATACTCCATACTTTGTACCGAGCACGTCCTTAAGTGAATAACTGTAGCTTACTTTTTTTCTGTACTCCTCTGATTCAAATCTTGTTACTGTTCTTTGTTTCACAGATTTAGCTGAGGTGTGATGCAGCATATAAGCCTTCCTCTCTTTGTCATTCAAACTCCAGAAGCTCTCATTTATAATTTTTCGCTGCTCTTCCGATATATTTTGGATACACTGCTTTTTGCATGAAGCAGGACAGGGTGGTTTAACGTTATGTTTCTCTCTAATCTCACTTTTTTTCACTTCATTTCTGACTTTGAGAGGTTGGTCGTGTTTTTTTCTTTTCCTAATTGTACCGGCCTTAGTATAAGTTGTAAGATTATGTGTATTTCCATCAGCTATCTCGTTTTGTGTCAGATTCTCGGTGTCCCTAAGATTATCATTTGGTGTCACTTCGTGTCCTTGAGATGAATTCTCAACAGATTTTTCGTATTGAACACTTATCACATTTGAATTATTCCTAAGAGATTCAGAAGTGCAAATAGTATTATCGGAAGCAGTTATCAATATTTTTTCTGTATCATCTTGAAAAATACAGGATCTTTGTTGATCTTCAATAGTATCTGTGATCAAAGGTTCTGGATTACCGCAATTAAAAACATTGTGTATGTTGTGTGTATTAAAACAAAAGCCTGGCGATGATATGTCACTTAAATCATTATGTTCAATAATTGGCACAGTTGTCAATGTGATCAACGAGTTAGGGGATTTGTTGTTATTCCCGATTTCTGTGTTTTGATCATCCTGATGCATAGCGAAATAATCAACGTTTGATGTACACGGACCCGATAAAAAATGTGAATCTTCAAAGTCGAAACCATTTGAGGAAGGAAGAATCGGAGCTAGTAATTGATCAGCACTGTTGAATCTTGAAAATGCGGGATCATCATCTGAATCACTAGTAGGAAAAAAGTCGGGATCGATCGTTTTAATATTACGTTGTAATTGTTTGGATTCCTTAAACTTTTCCCTCAACGCCTTATTTTTTTGTGCTAAAAGCATCATCATTTTCGTATTTCTTTGCGACATGGTTTATCTGTAACAATATTTAATAAGTATAACTGAATTATTTTATTCATCAAAAACGTTTAGTTATCTTTAACAAACATAATACAAATTATATATTTGGGAAATAAATTAAAATATTGCACTTACGTAATGTAAAGTGCAAATCAACTTATTATCATCGGAACAACAATAACCGTATGGCTGGGAAAATATGATTAAAAATAATTTACTTTATGTTCTGGTAGATCAAGGTCAATTTTGCTAAGTACGAATGCGTACGAGGGCGCGCACGCCAACCGCAAGAAAGTTTAACACAAAATTTCTAATTTTGCAATGATTATGGTTACAAAATGCTAAAATAATATTTAATAGGACTTACCTGAATGTCAATGTATGAAGTGACCCCATTAAGCACCTTAATTTACAGTTTTTTTCTCAATTTTGCACAAATATCATGACCTCTTCACAACAAAAACAAACAAGTTATGACACGAATTTGCGAACGAATTTGCCAAGGGCAGGGATAAATCACTGTAAAATGTATTAGAAATTCGATCTTATCCAGTAAAACCATAAGGGCTAATTTAATTTTGCTATTGCAACCGTATCTCACTAATTCAAAACAGTTTGCGTATTATGCAAGCATTAAAATACTAAGCATTATAGCGGTAACTCATTACTGATTTTACTCATCCTACTTACCGCTTATCGGCTAAGCAAAAGTTGTGTATTTATTTAAGAATTTTAGCGATATTTAAATTTGCGGCTGGTTGCCTACGTAATATTAATATACCTCTAACACCCTTAGTGATATATGGTAAAACTGAGATAGAAAAATCTTTCTTAAGGTTTTTTCATACGTTTTGAACAAGATATTGCTAAATGGCTTAGTCCAGTAGATGCGTATTTTTTAAAGCTATCCGATGGCATAAAAATCAATTTTACGATTTTTTTTGAGATACCGCTTTTGCGCTTAGCAGGGCAGTATATAACTGCCAGACTAAGCTATTTGCTTCTGGACCGTGCACTTAGATACTTTAAATTCCATATGACGTGAAGACAAATAGAAAAGGATATAAGAGTCTGTTCGAATTTTATTTGATGTATGATAAAAACTTAATAGTTAACTTTATTAAGTGTATTTACTGTTGCAACATTTGATAAGTGTATATTTACAAAAAACAAACGAAAAGACATCTCCAATCACATATTTTCTTCATATTTTATCACCGTTTGATCAAATCACGCCTCGACGAAAGGCTAGGTCCATATTACCTTTAACCGATCTGTCATGAAAAGATTGAAAAATGACGATGACGCAAATAAAATATGCAAGGATCGTGCTAAGTGTAAAACTACAGTCAAGGCTTGCCAATTTGAATCTCAATTCTATCATTGAGCCGAATAGCTGAACGTGGCCATTCAGTCTTTTCAAGACTGTTGGCTCTATCTACCCCGCAAGGGACATAGACGTGACCATATGTATGTATGTATGTAATGCTTGCCAACCCGAGAAAGAGGCGTGATATATATATACATATATATGATCAAACACAATGACATAAATCTAAATTATTCAACATTTCTGTGGTCACAATACATCGTACGATGACGTCTTACACAACGTGTGGTCACTTGGCACGCCTCCAGGCTTTGTCCGTTTCAGCCTGGATGTACTTACATACGCTATTGTGGCGGTCCTTATTGTCCTGTTACAGCCGCTGGTGTTAAATGAGATGGGTTGTGGTTAAATATTATTGCTCGGTTGAAAAGTAAATGTTTCCGGTAGCTGGAGTTCGCTCAGTTAAATTTAAAGATAGATGTAAGTATGAAGTTAAGATTACTTTATAAAGTTACTTTTGAAAAGATAGTTGAATGTCGTGACAATTTATCAAATTTTTTAAACTGCATGCATCAAACAAGAAAGGGGAGATAAACAGAATAAAAAAAATCAAAAGCAGTTTATAATTGGAAAAAAAAATAAAATCGTAATGATAGTTCAGTCACCACAAAAAGCTCAACGATGTATAACAAATAATAAACTGCCAATTTTAATTATTCCGTAACACCAATGCGCGCGCACGTCCCGAGTTCAGTAAATTAAAGTACAATGGTGATAAATTTTGTAGCATCAGATTTTGTTGGGTGGTTACTGGGTAGCTGAACCCCCACCCGTTACAACGTTCCCTTCTCCCGTGGGAACGTAATGCATGCCTAAATAATAAAAAAAGCACTTATCGGTTATTGGCTCTAATTCACGCATTTATTTTAATGGTTATTTATATTGTTCAAGCATTCATATTGAATAACTTTGCGTTGAATAAATTTTTTGGTTGGTTCTGTTAATAGTTTTGTTTTGTTCATAAATTGGACAAAACTTATTTGACAAAATGTGTAAGTAAAAATTACCACTTAAATATTTCTGAAAGCAGGACGAGTATAAGTACATAATTTGTTTGTTCAAACTGCATGCGTCGAAGGTAAAAAAAAAGTGTATTCTATATACAGTTTATTAAGTTTAAATAATATTTGAGTCTTGAAAGTCCACAATAGTTTAATAGATACATATATGCCCTCAGCCTCGGCTTACCAGTTACATGTAGGCCCTTAGTCACGCTTTGTTAAATGCAACACACTCATATTTAACGAAAGAACACAATAATAGAAAATACCGACTAACTGCTGCACGTCTCTTCCTTAACAATAACTTTTTAATGACCCCCTCTCGATATATTTTCCCATCACTAGTGTAGCAATTATTTCTGTAGAAATAATGCCAGTATTGTCGGAGTAATGTAGATTCATTTATAGCGACCAACATTTTTAATCATTGGGGATGTTTTGCTGTTATTGAGTAATTAATTGATTTATTAAAAGAAATTTATACACATACGGTAAGTTAAAAATCTATTTTTGTTTGAAATAAATACAGGTACAGTCAAACCTTCAATTATACGTTTATCAATTGCTTTTGATTACACATCTAAATGGGTCACTCTTTATTAGTTTAATGCACTTAAAAATGGTCCAGGGTAATTAACGACTTGAAAGGCTTATTTATGTGATAAGATGCATGATGCATAATACACGCGTGGCAGAAGCAAACGTGCACGGATACGTTTTTATCACTATCAATGCACTATCGATAGTATTCATAAACGACACTATTGTTTTTATCGATAAACTGAACAGTGTTTAATTTAAAGCATGTACTACTGTATATATATACTTTGCATGTGTTTAATGAAATGTTATGCAAAGAACTGAAAACACATTCGTACTACGACGAGTAGTTTTTAATTTTATGTAAGAGGAAATTTTGATGAAAATAATAATGTTAATAAACACGTCTTAGGGTAGACGAAGCAAATAGTCAAAACACTCGATGGGCATGTTTAACAGCTTTTTAATGATTAAATTTGAAGAACTTTCAGAAGAAACTGAAGGAGCCCTACACCCTAGCGGTAGAAAATGGCTAAAGAAGAATAAAAGTAGCTGTTTGTTAATCTAAAGGTTTCTAAGAAACTTTCTTCATTTTCTATCAATAAACAAATCAATAAGCAAATGAAAACCGTAAGAAGTTGAAATTGTGATTGTGATACCTTTACTATATTTTTATGAACAATATTTGACCAGCATTCCTTAATATTTTTCCTGTAGACTGTACCTAGAAATTCTGCGGCGTCGTCGTGCTTTTACCATTTTATTATGATTTGTAGTTTTGCAAACCTACAAGAAAACGGCATGAATCATGTTGAACTGTACTAGTGCAACACACACACAAACAGTCACGTTCGTAATCTGCTTCATTTATTAGTTACTAGCTCTTGCTCAGGGGTCCGCTTGCCTATATAGTCGTTTTACTCAACTTTTTCCGGAACGAGTAATTTTTTTTTGTTTTACAAGTATGTATGAATGTTCGTTCATATACATCCTTACCGTTTTCTCTGGCTTCCTTTATTCTTCTTTTTATACGCTCTCGACTATAACGGATGTTCCTTACTCTACCTTGTAAGGACATTCCTTATGATTTTATGTTAGAACCTATAACATTATCTTATTCGTTTTACGTAAGTTTAACATAAAATATCACGTTTCGTTCTTAAATTTAAATTATGTATTATTATTCAAATTAGTTGGTACTAAATCAGATTCTAACGATAAATTTTAGCGGTTCCGCGAAGGTTGGACCGACGCACGCTTAACGTCTAAATATGGCGTCCCTTTGTGTAGCCAGGTTCCTCAAACACGAGGGTTGCCAAGTGATAAAAATTACGTAGCTACGCGTTGATAGATTCCTTTAATGGTCTTTTCGAAATAAAAAAGGGGGATGTTCGTAAATCCATAATTTAATTAACTTCATTATTTTCATTTAAAAACTTAGTTTATTATTATTTTTCAAGATAACAATCTAAAATAGTTTCAAATCATTCATGTGATGTTTTAATTTACTATAAGACAGGTCTTTACCTAATTTAATTTGCCCAAATTCTGGGCGAAATCTCGAAGGTTTAGCGTATTCTAGACATGAGACATTTACCTTACAATATTCTCTATTCACACTCTCCGTGTATAATGCTTAGACCTACTTTCTTTCTTCTCTCTACATGACCGAACCATCTTATCATTCAGGTGAAGGGATTTAAAAAAAAAAAATATCCGCTTTCTGTCAACCCTATCAGAAACGGTACTTAATTTAGACCCTTTGTGATGCACATATCGTCCTCAAAGCATGGCCTTTGTGATCGTCTTTGCACTGGGACATGTGTGCTAAAGATTTACACCGCCACTTGAACTTCATAAATTTACATCGGCCATTATATACAAACATATACAACAAACGCTTTGGCTTTATATACATATATGGAATCCGTTAGGCCATCTCACCTTGTCCAGGATATCATACATTAGTAATAATAATGCATGTTAAAATAACTAATGGACAGGTTTGTATTATTGTACTTGGTGGCCCAATATCAGGAGAGACTTGGGGAACCTGGACACATGAGACACTCCAGAGTTATCCACTCTGGCGCAAATTGACAAGGAGACCCTACCCCACGTAGGTGGGACAAGGGAAGGAGAAGATGAGATCAGGTTTGTTTTATCCCAGAGAATTATAAATTACTACGTTTTTATTACTTTAAACTTCATCCGAATTAACTTACGCAAAACAATAGATACAGTCAACAACAAAAATAATAAAAAGAGCGTAATCATCCTAATTTCCTGGAAAATAATTAGGGCTGGAATCGAACCCCATATCCGATACATACATCAGGGGTGCGTAATATAAACAAATGGCGCCACCCATGCGCTACAAAATTCATACTGGTTAAGTCAGATACGATTGAAAAGGAAAAGTTACTTTTTGTATATACTAATATAGTTAGTGGTGATTTGGTGTTGCAATTCTCTGGGATTATCAAGGTGACACGTCAAAATTCATCGGAATCTATGCAGAAGAAGATTTTGCTTGTAAGAGTTACAACAAGAATAGTAGTAACACTAGTTTTTAAAGCCAGACGGCATTAAATCCGCCTTTTGTAAATTTTATACTGCAGGATAAAGTTTTAAATAAATACTACAAAAAAGTCCATAGAAAATATAACATGCAACAAGGGAGTTGAGACAAATTTGTAGACACTTGAAACCAAACATTCGCCTTAGCGTTTCGCTGATCGAGTACAAATTTTGCTATTCGCCTTTGTTAAAGCTATTAGTCGTGCTATTAGTGTGTGTCCGAGCTTTGTCCGCCTTAATGAGGACATCCTGGACATTGTCTGCCTTTGTCCATCTAAGATTCCACTTACTCCACAATACTATCAATGTTTTTGTTATTCATACGTCTTTATCCAGAAGCGTAAGTTTAGGTCATAATTTTTGAAATGTCTTTATCCCTTGTGGAGGAGACAGTGTCAACAGTAAAAAAAAAACTGAAAGGCCACGCTCAGCTATATGGCTCAATGAAGGAATCGAGATTCAGATAGTGATAGGTTGATAGGCTATGGCCTATCAGAAGAATCCCAATTTAGAAATATGCGACAATGAAATCAGAATTTAATTAATAACAATTACAATAAAATTATGCTGTAATTTAATTACATTTACATTAGGTCAAGGGTGTGTGGGTCAAAGAGAAATATGGCCAAGGTTTACAGTGATCAAGACTCGAAACAAAAGGTTTACTGACGCGGTCAAGATCAACGTTGGTAAGTAACAATTCTAGCATATTTTTTAATTATATGTGATTTCCTAATTTGTAACATCATCGTAAAAAATATTAATTGGAAAACCGTATTGAGATTTTAGGAATGCGATAGATACAGATGCTTACCGGTCAGTAAAGAAAAATATTTCGCGAGCCTTGATTTGCCTTAAGTAATACTCAATAATCAAAAGCATATGACAATCATTGGCTCAAATCAATTAAGATTGATTAGTGGTCTGAATTTAAGGTTGCTAATAAAAAATATCATTAAATGCGAGTGAAACAAATAAGATTTCGGCAGGAAAACAGATTACAACCCATATCCAATACTGAAAAAATAGCCACCACAAAACCACAAACCTAAGGTCATTCAACCATGCAATTGCACTGACAACAATGCATTATGCTTACGTACAGTGCGTCGATATTCAAGTTGACGGCTGAAATTTATGATTATTATTGTTTGTTATTTTTCTAAACAAACAACAACATATGTCTGTTACGTGCGTTGTCCACTGCGCTTAGGTTAAGCAGTAAGATTAAGTGGATTGTATGGTATTAAAAACATAGTGTTTTCGAGGGAAAGGGAGGGAGTTGGATACTCGTATACATACTTCAATGTTCGCGCTTTCGAGCGGTCGTCTAGCCGAGCGCTTTATAAAGAATTCTTTGCCAAATACTTTAACAGGTGTAATATAACCGTTGTATTATTGGCGTAAATAAATAAATATTTTGTTTATTTTACTCTCACCCACTCTTCCACCATTTTTCTCCTAATCTTCAGAAAGTGGTATGGTTAACGGCTGGATGGTTTTTGGAAAACACATTCTATACTAGAAAACTTTATATTTACTGTGTTTGGATTGCGTGGCGAGCCTCTTTAACCAAGTTATCAACGAATTTAATTAACTGAATTAAATGCTGTACTTACGATTGTTATCAGACAAGACGCCTTATTGACCTGTGTCGTCTTGAGTTATGTTACGAGTTTCATATGAAAGGCTCTGTCCTACAGTAATGGAGTCATAAATATTATTTTATTGACTGATGCAATGCGATAATATGATGACTGAGTCTCAACCATCGATTCAACTGATATTTTATTAATGACTCATGAGTTAAAATATACGGAAAAGGTAACTGACATATTTATCAGCGTATAAAAGCCACGGAAAACCGTTATAGAAATCTACATGCATAAAATTATAGCACGTGTTTATCCCCCTAGAGGATAGACAGAACTAACAGTCACGAAGTCTGAGAGCCCAATTCTATGATTAAGCTTTCCAGGTAACCGTACCTGGAAAGCTTAATCATAGAATTGAGCTTCATATACTTTCTCATACATATAGTATAGTCACGTCTTTATCCCCAACTGGGTAGACAGAGCCACTAATCTTGAATGGACTGAAAGGCTACGTTCAGCAGTATCAATTAATGTTCAAATATTCATAGGTTGCTAGCCCATCGCCCACAATATAAATCCCAAGTGTAGCCTTTCCCTTAGTTGCACTTATGCAATCTGTTATCCCATTATAAGATATCTGCAGTGAGATTAGGGGTCATTCTATTCTGTTCCGGAAATTACACGTGTATGAAAGAACACACCTAATTAATAATCCAGCTGATCGATCACCACACAAAGTTAACACGTCAGTCATTTCGTTACAGTACATCGAGCAACACAGCGTACAGCCCGGAACAACGCTAGAGTTTCGAAATACACTAACTAGTAATAAAGAGAGGCTAGGGCCAGAGTTTGATAGACGGCGACCGTGAATATTATAATGGCTTTTTTTGGGTGCTTTCTACTGAGGATCAAGTTTTAAAAATAAGAATAACGACCATTAGCTAAGCCCGAACAAAGCTGAAATCCGATGTCAGCTGGTCCAGCTGAGTGAAATCAATTGACGAAGAGAGCCGATACCGGTCGATGTGAATATAAAGGTAAAATTCGCGTATCACTACCACCCGCGAGTCTAAAACTGTTCTAACCTTCATTTGAAATTAACGGTTCTACGACATTTTTCTTCCTCGTGCCTTCAGCGGATTCTGTCTGATTCTCAAAATGAACTCATTGGTAGACTCTACCCGCTACCCGCTATAATCACGAGCGACGCTTACTGGCGGATGTGTTTACGGTGCGTCGCCACGGGACGTTGCGCATGATGGGTTCACCAAACTCCAACTGGACAGGCGACGAAGATCCCTGATCGATGGAAACTTTACAAAAGGAAATTGAGGAGTTGCTGACAATCGATGTCAGCATATCAGAGCTATTAAAGCCATTGATAACCTCCTAAATATGTATGTCCCTCATGAAGTGGAAATGTCAATAAGAATATATTATGCATGTTTCAGGCCCTTTCTTCTGTCCATAAATAATATGTAGGTTCAACAACGGTAGGTTGTATTTTTAACTACGTGTCAACTGATATCCCGGGCAGACAAAATCACATTCATCCACATTCATAAGGCTCTTTATGCAACCTCGTCGGTATCGGGTACTCTTGACCCGACCTTTTAAATAAAGACATTAACGACTATCAATGGGTTTTTGCTAAATGAAGAAGCTGTTTCAAAAGGCAACAATTTCTAATTCCAACATAAAAAGGTATTTTTAAAGTTGAAAAACACTTACGCAAGTTATTTATTCAGCTCAATTAGACTTCAGTTTAATATTGTCTACGTAAACACTTTCGCCAATTAAGTTATGAATTCATATTCAAACTAATACCGGTGAGAGATTTTTGGAATTAAGTTTCAACTTTTTAAACTGTTGTAAAACTCACTGGAGTGAAGTAATAAAAAATAATTAGTTACAAAAGTGAAACTAAGCTTAGTTGTTGTTGTATAAATTTTATGTATAATGAGTTATAAAAAAGCCATCAATACAAGTTATCTATGAAAACCGTTCAACGGGAAATATCTTAAATCACAAAAGTCGTAAACCGAAAATAAAACAAACATACATATACTTAGAGGAACCACGAGCCATTAAAACGATAGTTTCGTTTACAAGTAACTACATATCTAGTGACTATTAAAAAGCTCCAAATACACAAATTAACGAAAGGAAATATATGATCTTCATTCCATTATATTGGGAGTATAAAGGAGTTGAAACAGAAGCAAGCAGTACTTCCGAATCCAACAAAATATCACTAAAAGCTGAAAACACGGACATGATACACACACAAACACACACATCACACCTCTAGCCGGGTAGCCAGAGTCTGTAGTCACAAGACGCCACGGTAAGATGGCTTAAATTAATGAAATAAAATTATAATACGGAAAATATCTATACTTTTATTATTTTGTCGCCATCAATATCAGTGTCGAATAAACACTGTCCTCAGGGTGGTTGAACAACAAAACAAAGAGATGTTATCTTGACGACTTGGTGAATATATTTCAGAAAGAAAGTATTATACTACTTGTTTTTCTACCTCTTTTAGTTATGAGGCACAATTTTATTTGAAATTAAATAATCATTAATTCTGAGACTATTTGATGATGTTATTGCAAGAAAAAAGAAAAGACGAAGCTCTTTAGAAGCCTCAAGTACAAAACAGCAACAAATTTCATATAATCATAATAATATCTAGTTAAATAAGTCTTTGTTATCGACGGGGACCTTCTAAAGCCATTCGTTAGCATAGCCACATCAGGCAAAAAGGCAAATTGAATCCAACAGGACAGGTTTGAACAGGGACGGCGATATCATGGTTATCAAGTCAGAGTGAGACAGATCGATTTAAGTGAACTCTGGTCACGGAATTATGGAAAGAGACGGAGTCAATCGTCTCCTGAGGGAAAAAAGTGATGCAGCTTGGGAGAGTTCGTTGCCTTGTGTGTTCCACAGTTAAAAAATATGGAGATCTCCGTAAGAGATTAACCGAAACGACGACTGCTTACGCCGGTCTTATTAAATCCAATTTGTTTTTATAATCTGTTCCGTCTTTGAAGAGATCTAGTAGCAATTATCTCATCGTATTTTTTTTTATTAAATTTCAATTATCTTGTGTTGAGTTTGGTGTAATTTTGTCACGCCCCTTTAGATATGACATCACTAGTAATGGGGTTACTAACACCCCACATGTTGGGGACAGATTTCAGAGGGTTCGGTGATCGATATCGCTTTAGGGTTTATTTTTATGCACTGCCGTTTTTGTAATATTTAAATCTTGCATGTGTTTATAATTGCTATTCTCCACAGATTCAAAATTACGCTTCTTTCTCAAAGGAGCAGGCAATTACTAATTTTTTTACTTACTACATCCTCCGTACTTCTTTTAGATGTCTGGACGTCGGTTTAAGGTACCTTTGATCTCCTTAAAAAACCTTAGAAAATAGGAAACGTACATCTTTCTTTTGTAAGAAAGTACGTTTGTCTTTCTTTAGGCCTTCTTCTTCCAACGTTTATGTTGATGAATCACTATTAAAAAAGAAAATATACAAAATGTAATATACAAAAGTAAATTTTTGATTCCGTGGCTTAAGCTTTCACAACTCTAAAATTGCACAATAAACTGCACATCAAATTAATATTCCCGTTTTCCGCTTTTACTCCCTGTAGTCTAACATTAGTTTTGACGTCATGGATGACGTCATGACCCTATTTCCCGAACTAACTCTGGAGCATAATTTGTTGCAGTTGCGAATGAGAACAGTCTTTCGTCCAACCTTAGATAAATCTTTCTAATTGCTATTATGCATACTTCCTAGTCGATTAGAAACGATGAATGTCTTTCAGTGAATACTTCGAATGTTTCAGATTCCTTCTTTATGACAATGACATCCTAAATAACTTAAAATATTGATATTAGTGATGTGATTACGGATGAAGTACTAGCCGAGGTGACGATAAAATATTAATATGTATATGTTACGGGTAATGCTAGAAGATAGAGTAAACCTAGGTTTACTCGGGATTACCTAGGATTACCCGAGCCTTTTGGATAAAGTTAGAATATTTACTTATATTCGGCGTTTACCCGTATATAACTAAGTCTAGTCTACCCAACACTGGTTCAGGTTCGCTGGAAGAGATTCCACTTAGGGATAAACCCGCCTTTGTACTGTACTGTTTTATATTTGTAATGTACTCCTTTAGTGAACAATAAAGCATTTACTTACTGGTTGGGTTATGTTTGGTGTTAGTCTGAATTATAATTGAAATAAATTTTAATTCGGAGGTTACCCATACCATATATGTATAACCATGCGTTCTTACACGCGTACGAAATCGCAGGCTAAAGCTAATATCAAAATAATAAAAATACGTCTAGCTGCATCCGAATCTCGTGTAAGACTGGGCTAGTAATGGCACACGCACACGTGATTTTTACGCCAACTATTTTTGTACAGTCACTGCGCGGACGCATGGGGATATGTTGGTTGGCGAAAATAGATTGCAATAGTGATGGGGCTCTGTCGATAGAAATGGTGATTACATTTATATATTTTTTAAGAACATTTCAGCACATTTAAGATGATATCATAAAGCCAAACAGTTGAACGTGGGTTTTCAGCCTTTTGAAGAATGTCGGCTCTGGCCACCCCCAATGAATATATATGTGATTATATGTTATGTTAAGATGATCCAATAAGTATGGGTCAAGTCAGACCCAATCCAGGATCATGGTCGAAACTTAGGTTAATTTTTTAAGAAAAAGCAGAAATTGGAGTCTATTAAAAAACAACGATCACTATCGTATTATTTTGGTTAGCGTAACAGAATTGTTATGTAATATATTATAATACAAAATAGAAACATTATTACTTTCAATTAAATTTTTTACCATTTTAATTCTTTTATTTTAACTACGCTGTTAAACTGGACACTTTATAGTGAGAACTTAGAGCTTTATTCGACGAGGTTGAATGATGATGTACTTGTGGATGAAAGAAATTGTTTCTCTACTCCTCCGAGAAAGAGTGTGTTATACGTATTTATGATACTGTCTACTTCCTAAAGAATTAAATCACTGCAAAGGCATGAAGCTCATGATTATAACTAACATTTTGTTAAGAATCAATTTAGTATACTTTCCTTATTTTAAGATATTGATCTCCCTCTCTTGCGCACTGTGCTGGTCATTTATTATAGTCCGTTTGTTCAGATTTTATCAAATATTCTTTAAAAGTTCATCATCTGGACAAGATAAATCTTTATTTGATTAGTACACAGGTCGTAAATGTTCAACAATCAAATACATTACAGCAACATGATTGATTGATATCGATAGTGTCAATCAGAAATTAATGGTCAGGTGAAAGAACAGGTCACAAATCAAAATAATAAAAAATCGAAAATATAAATTAATATTTTAATCGATATATCGATAAATATATTTTTTTGATATCGATACGAGAACATCTCTATTTCTAAAATAACATGTTACAGTTTTACTCAGTTTGAACAGAGGACTGATCGAGTTCACACGTTTGTCTGTATTTAGCAAAAAAATGTTTTATTATAAGATTTGGCAGATAAAACAAGAGTGTCTTGAAGTAAGCTCAACACAGCTTACGATGAAATGACGAATTCTATTCTGTCCGTTAGTAGTTTATTACAGTCACAATAAATAACTTCATAAAGGATTCAACGTAAAAAGAAAAACAAATTCATTAATTCATAATTATTGTAAATCGACCCATTTAATATGGATTCAGAATTTTTCGGCTATAATTATTACCTTGACCAGATGTGATCGAACCCGGAACCTGCACTCAGAGGCAAGCAACCACTGCGCCACGGCAAGCGACAAAATCAGTGAATCATCAATTTTCTTAATTATGACTACTTAACTTACACAGTCACGTCCCATGGGTATAGACATTATTTTTTTACGAGAGTTGTTTGGAAACGCCTGCGGACATCCGGTAGCCATTGTTTAAGGGACTTGACCGAGGCATTGGACCTCAAACCTATATTTACTCGTTGCGTCGCACTACACGCCTAGGTTGTGAATCTGAATATACTTTACTGATTGACTGCTAGACAACGCTGAACCCAAACCGCAGTGAAATTTGGCATGTAGGTTGTGGTCTAATGCGTAGACCACATAAGGAACCTACAAGAAGAAAATAAATATTAAGAGAGGGACTTTTTCTAGTCAATATTATAATCTCTGGTTTTTCTAAGTGACCGACTGACAGATAACTACGTGATGTCGAAATCTAAAATTTGACTTATGTATGTTCTATACTATAAAGGACCATTAAGAGGGGATAAAAGTTTAACGCTTTTTTTCAAGTTTCATTCATTTCAAGTTAATTAACTAGAATTTATGAAAAAAAAAGATGGCTTATGTGCAAAGATCCAACGTTCAGTTAATGACTTTGCTTAAATTAATACTAAGGTAGATCTATCGTTACTTTGTGTTTTTGCCGTGACTGGCTTGTGGACTAATGACTAACGTAAACATTCACAGTAATCGATAATAATATTTAATTGAAATTTAATAAACTTATATAATTACTTATATAGTTCCCTATTTTATGTTCTCATTGTTATGTAAGAGACAGTACCACATGTAAGTAAAATGAATTCCTTACATGCCTAATTAAAGTTAAGAATCCTTGTGGGTCACATTGTTCCCAGTGCATACAACTATGCAATAACTATTTGTCGTAATTACAACACTCGTAATATAAACAATTTGTTGCAATTAACACAGCGATCCGGAAGCGAGCCAAGGATACACAGCTGCAATTTCAATGCTGAGTGCGTATGATAACTTTATATACGCACTACTTCAACATTACGAGTGGATACATGATTACTATTCATACACAATAATAATAACAACAAACCAGTTTCATTATCGTGAAACTTAGTATGTATATACATACATACATAAAATCACACCTCTTTCCCGGAGGGGTAGGCAGAGACTACCTCTTCCCACTTGCCACGATCTCAGCATACTTTCTAATATGTATATTATTACATTTATGACTGTAAACAAAAGTACTGCTCGTACGGGATTTGCCATAATAAAAACGCGTGAGCGATACCAAAGCTAGTATATTATGACCTGTTTGTGATTAGTTCCTACTTAATGTTATGAATGTTAATTAGCGTTTTGAAAGAAAATAAAGAGCATTTTGAATTTACAAGATAAAGTGAGCATTAGGACAACTACAGAAACCAGACGACTAAGTTTAGACGAAATTTGATTTAAAGGCATTATTACTTACCCAAAATGTTCATTCGTTAACTTCCTAGTTTGATTTATCATATTTTTATTATAAACGATCAATATATCCGGATATCGGTCAGTCTGAGAATAGACCGGGTGGCAACGCCCTGCGTTCTCCTGCTGTTGCTAAAAATATTGAAGAATTTATTGACACCGAAATATATTGATTTACGCAGAACAGTTTAGGTGAGTGCTGTTTTTGTGAGGCACATAAACGTAAAAATAAAAATATTATACTGAGAGCAGTTGAATGTTTCTGTTGTCCTAATTCCATATACGTTAAAGTCCAAGATGACTGAAATATCCATTAAATGATTTAAACGCTGAATCCATTCACTCCTTTCTATTTATTTTCTCTCGGAAAAATATGCGTTTTGATAAGAAATAATTTTTGTTAAGTTCTCACGAGGTTGAATCTCGGGAGAAAGCTATCATCATCAAGCTGTAACACAGGTCCAACGAAAACAAAGATGCAACGAACACATTTGGAATCTTAAGACCGTCTGTTTACCTAATCAGAAGTCAAAAGAAAACTGATATTTTTTGTAAATGTTACGCCGTGTACCAAACTTACAACCGGAAGATTGTAGGAACTGCATGTTAATCTCAATAATAGTCATAACAATGTCAAAAGAGAATCTAGCGAAAAATATAGTCACGTGCGTGCAACTCCCAAAATCAAGATCTGTCGAAGAGTGGATGCATAACAATAGGTTCGGACAGCGTGAACGACTTTCTACTTGCGTAAGCGCATGCCCGCCATTTTTATTTTACTAAATTACATATAATCGGTGCCATATTGCATTAGTTACATTACGTTGGCACATGGTATTGTAATTAAAGTTTATACATACATAATGTATAAAGTTAATTAACCAATGTGTGAGACAGTGTTACCTAGCATCAGAATGAAAAGTAGCAGAATTTAAATTTTTAAGTTGTATGTAGAAAATGAGTTTAAAAATTCTCATTTTTGTTTGTTGGAAAAAAATATCTTTTAGTAATTTTGTATATAAACTATCCAAGAGTGTTGGACCATACCTAAAAGTTACCCAAAGTGATTTTTTCCCCTTTGATCTAGCCCATTATGTATAAGCCTACTATAGTTACTCAAGGTAACGTTCGTAATGTCAATACCCGGAGCATAAAAAATAGTAGGCATACCTCTGTACTCCACGACACTGTATGAAGATTTTTCAAACAATCAATAATATCATTACCAGTATCTTGATATGGTAACTAGACAGCCACATGAACAGGATAAATGAGGTCAAATACCTGCAACAAAAGAAAAAAAATTAGTCAAAAAAGGTGATGAAAAACAACATAGTTTAGTAGTTAGAATATTCAACCTTGTTTGTAGTACAAAAGGATATAAAATTAAGTGTAACGATATGTCAGCGTGAAGGTACTCGTAATAAACTACTGATATTATTGGACGGATTTAAGTAGAACAAAACGTACATACATATATAAGATTGAGACACAACTCAATCTTACTTATATTATAGTATATACAAAGACGTTTATCAAGAACTCGCTTCGCTATTGGTTATCCCTAGGAGGTTTGCTCCGTCGTCCGTAATCAAGACAGGAAAGGCAGGATATTTGGAAAGTTGCCATTGCCAACTCCACCGGAATTCCGGGATTCTCCCGGATGTTTGAAATCAAGGTGACCAAAAAATTGTTAAGATCATTTAGGCACTCCCAGTGGCATTTGTGGTTACCTTAGATGAGAATCCGCCTTCTCATAACAGGAGAACTTTACATCCTCTTATTACGGAATCAGCCGCCTAGCGATAGTTACCAAAATTGCAGCTGTCTCACAAACTCATACTTATTTCTCTTTCTCCATTTCTCGGGTCACCATAATTACACAAACGGCTAAAGTGACAAAGGGCATTAAGTCATATGGCTCATCAGGGCTTTCCGTCGAAAACTTATGGAAATCGACAAGATAAGAGAAAATAAGACGACATTTACATCTATCAAAATTAGAATCCGCTTATAAAACGAAAAAAGCACTATCATACTTATTTTCATATACTACTAACTATACATATACATATGTAACTATAATCCTATAATGATACTTTACAAAAGCTTGCATAGCTTTTGCAAGAGAAACTTTGATAAGCTCAACTTTCTCGGATTATGGTTACGCCTGTAAAAGCCCCATCAAAGTCACATCAGCTACTTTCTGAATTGTTGTAAAATAGTATTAAAAATATTATATATTACTATTTATCGTTCATTTTATATGAGGTTTTGCACGTAAACAATGAGTGCTATACGTTTGACGTGTCGGTCTGTCTGTGGCATCATAGCTCACAAACTCATGAAGTGATTTCAATTTAGTTTCTTTTTTTTGTTTAAAGGTGAAAAAATTTACTTGCGAGTGTTCTTATACAAGTTTGATCAAAATCGGTTTAGCCGTTTAAAAGTTATGGGAGTTGAAGATGGTGAAGGAAGACCGATGTCGGCGAATATACTCGAGTGAAAGCGCACTGATAGAGAACATTGATGGTTTAATCGAGGGTGTTCTTAGCTTAACCCCCGTTGCAAAAAAAGAGATGCCAAAGCGGTGAACTCATTTATGTTGATATTTAGACTGTGTCTTAACATGTCAGTCTGTCAGTTTACTCTTGCAAATAAATAGAAAATAGATGGATATATAATAAAGCAAAAGTAATGCTAATTGTAAATACCGATTTTGCATGAAGTCCACCAATCATAGCATTTTAATGAGAAAAAATTACAGGGTACTTTAATCCCCAGGATATTTTATAGAGAAATCAATCAACTCTATACAAAAAACCCATCGGGCACCTAGGCAGGTCTAGACCAGACGTAGGTTGACGACCCCGAGCTTGACCTTCCTCTTACACTATAATTACGAACTCTATCATGTTTTATGGCCTTGTTTGCTAGGGTTCACACACGATATATTTTGATAATCGATAGATTTCCGATTAACATACATACATATAATGACGTATTCATCTCTTATATGATAGACAGAGCCGACCATATCGAAAAGACTGGAAGGCCACGTTCAGCAGCATGAAATTAAGATTCAAATGGTGACAGGTTACTAGCCCATTGTCTTAAAAGAATCAAAATCAAATATTTCAAGGGCAATAATTTATAGAATGATTTTTCATTAAATGAGGTAACCCCAAAAAATTCTTAAACCGACTTATATTTATTAAAAATCCTGTTCGAAAAAAGAAAAGTTAGAATTTTCTTTTTTAACTATTAAGTCACGTATTTTTTATCAATTGTACGATAGGTCTAGTTGAACGCCAGGTGATAAACATACCTTTAGGTAAAAATAAATCAATTATAAATAATAAGTTTCATATTCTGCAGTTTTGTAAAATAATAATAATAGGCAACTGACGACCCTACTCCACAGAGTCCGAGAGCTATGCATTTTTTGCGGCTGGCAATTTTAATAAATACGATTTTATTAACAACATCCACGGGTTCGATAGCAATCTGATATTGTTGTTCTACACGCGGAGAACACGGAAAAACAACTTGTCTGTTGAAAACAATTATTTCAGCTACTTTGTAAGAAACAATTACCCTTAACACAATAAAAAAAGATGAAATACAATAATTACGCTAGCCCTCTCTTCAATAAAAAATTTAGTGTTGCTTATTTTTAGGGTAGGTAGACCACTTCACAATTATTGGTATTTAATGTCAAAAGTTTGATTTGATCACTTAATAAGGACAACTAGGATAGGCTCATTCTTTTATCCAAAGATCATTTTCTACATAATTTACCTTTTGACCAATTGTAAATAATTTGATGAGGTTTTTTGTATTTTTCAAACACTTTTCTATGTCTTCTTATACGAATATTACATGACGCGGACAGCTCGTAATAAAAAAATAATTAAACGCTAAGTTTATAACCTGGCCCGCAATTAAACATCAAGCTATAGCGGGACAGGGCATAAATCAGCGACCAACAGGAAAATATGAAGTCGTCTAGTCGTCAAACAATCATTACTGTCCCGTTAGTTGGCTAGACTCAAACCAGACTGTTAAATCAACTTGGAAAACGAAGTTTTACAGAATATTGTGTAGGATAAAATTTATCGGTTAGAAACTTAATATTTATTTTATGATCTTAAAAACAATACACGTTCGTCTTGATTGAAACATTTTCTACATAACTTTCTTCATTCCCACAATGTTTTGGCAACAAACTTGACAAGATTACTCAAGAGGCAAGAGCACTTTTTAAAATTACTCAGTTTACAACTAAAGTTATCCCACAAGGCACAAATTAGCAATGTTGCTCAGCAACTGTGACCTGTAAAACACCAAGACCTATAAAATTAATCGCAAGATGAGACCTCATGCTTACATACATACATACATACATACATAAAATCACGCCTCTTTCCCGGAGGGGTAGGCAGAGACTACCTCTTTCCACTTGCCACGATCTCTGCATACTTCTTTCGCTTCGTCCACCTCATGCTTTCTACCTGTAATTGCAGTTGTAAGCGTTTAATAACTAGATTGTTTGATTCTTTTACGTCGCAATCGCAACGATCGCAAATTAACCTACAAAACAGATTATTAAGGCCTCGTTTAACAGTCGAAACTGCCTTCAGGCATATGACGCGCGACCGATGGAATACATCAGTTGTTGACTATATTATATTATATACGGGAACCTTTTACCTACAAAATTAAAGTTACCCATTTTATTTCTCTCTCGTCACCATCGTTTATACTTCTCTTCCCATTTTGCTTTGCTTTTCGGCGTTACCAATTTTAAGTAAATATATTTTTTAAAAGTAAAGTTAACTTATGTGACTAAATCTATCTGCTAGTAAAATTCCAATTTAAATCAGTCATCCTGACCTGATGCTCAATAATTATAAACAAAAAAAACGTTACTTACGTTCAAGAAAGATCTGAAAAAATATTTACAAATTAAGGCCAAAAGATAATCTCATAGATGATAGCGTTGATGTCGATCGCTATATAAACACACCAATTACCTTATGTCCCATTGTTATTTATCTTTATTATCTTTCAATTGTTGTCGTGCTACTTTGTTGGTTTTACTTTCAACACGAACATGAAAATGTTATTCAGAGCGTGGTATCTATACGATTAGAAATTGATGCGACAAAATAAATAAAATGTAGTAAATGGGACAGAGTAACAAGTGAAAGTATATTTTCATGAAATATTATAAAGGAGTAATAAATAGAAAATTACTATAAATTATGTAGTCTTCAATTTAATTTATTTATGAATGGTTAATAATATTCTGTGAATATAAAAAAATACAGAATAATTTGCGCATATAGTTGCACCAAATTAAGTTGAGTTGCCGAATCATTGCTTCGGTGACACACATCCAGTTGAATACGCAAAAAAATCAACAGTTAACACATGCGGTACCAAATGCGTGGGCGCAATGTAAACTAGGAGGTCAGTTGTGTTGGTACAATAAACCGATCGATCGTTGAACTGCCAATTTATTGACGGTTATTACAACGGACGAATGTAGGAATATAAGAATCAAGTGAATGCGACTGAACTCATCAATGATGCTGATCCGCATTGGCACTTCCCTATTTGCCTATGCAAATTATTCTAAATTTGATCTCTCGCATGATTCGAATCTCAAATTTAAATTAAAAAATTTTGAATAACCAATTTATTGTTCAGTTTTCGAATTATTTTGTCTAATTCTTTTTAAACTACAATACAAACTATTAGTTAGTAAGGGACAGTCTTCTACAAACATACCTCTGGCACATCTGTTAATGTTATTAATTTTTTAATACATACATATGGTCACGTCTATATCCCTTGTGGGGTAGGCAGAGCCAACAGTCTTGAAAAGACTGATGAGCTACGTTCAGCTGTTTGGCTTAATGATAGAATTTAGATTCAAATAGTAACAGGTTAGCCTATCGCCTAAAAAAAGAATCCCAAGTTTGTAAGACTATCTCTGAGTCGCCTTTTACGAAATCCATGGGAAAGAGATGGAGAGGTCTTATTCTTTTTTGTACTGGTGCCGGGAACCACACGGCACAATTTGTTGATATTTTATTTAAAACCCAAATTTAAGCTAAAACAACGAATTCCTTTGTTTCCTTATTCCACTGCGTAAGCTTGTTAAATGCTCATTAAACATTGACACAAAGATTAAGAAAGATGAAACAACATCTTTATGAAAATCATTATTTCCATGAAAGGTGGTCAGACAACCCTGAGTGCAAATTAAATCCAGTCTGGACAATGCCCTAATTATACTCCGGACGTTCGAAGAACTTGATTCACATCTGACACTGAAAACGCATGTCGATGACCTAAGGAAAATCCTGGGGCGGTAATAAAAAGACGGGAATTCTTGGAAGACGACGAAAATTATTGTTTGATGCAATTCTAAGAAAGACCAACATTATTCCAGTAACATTTATTTATGTTTTTAAGTTGTTACCTAAATAATAATATCTTGTTGGTAGTGGTTAGAAAATTATTGATACTGCCGCGTGATGCATTCTGTACGGCTACCATGATATGTTCTCGAGCAGTCGTAAGGAATTGTCAAGAATTATTTGTATGGAAATCATAAATATTACAGACAACATTACTCTGATTATATGATGAATTCAATAAATCGATAGCTTAAAAATCAGAATATTTGGATTGAATCAATAATTAACGTGAATACACATACAATAAAATCAAGCAGCATAGTTTCCAAGTAACCTATCTGAAATGAGCCGCGACGGACAATGACCGACGCAAGTGGGTCATAGCTTCATGACGTCATATGTGTACATGCCGTTACCAATACAATAGCTATGGAAATTAGTTTTTTTTTCAGAGATGTAACTGTTGCTAATTGTAAGCAAAGGTGCGAACTATTAAGTTCGACGTTTGTTGTGGGCGTGAGTGTCTACGCAATGGGACGCCCACAACATAATATTTAATGACTGACGTGATGGGCCACATTTGTGTTTGACTATCTAACCGCATGCAAAATGACAGTCTCCTGAAGTATATTTTAAAAACACAAAAGTAGTGTTAACGGCTCAGCCAGCATACATTATTTAGAACTTAAAATCTAATCATATTTAAACAATAGTACAATGTTACTTACTACTGCTAGTTAACTTTTTATTGATAAAAATGTTTAAACAAATAAGTCTTTAGGGATGGTCTTTCATGTCTTCGTACAACAACTTCAACAACTCATTCGCATTTGCGACTCTGCTATCATTTTAAAAAGTACACCTTCTAAGAAGTGCTGTGCCTTCTACCTCAACTAAATATTCATGAATATTTCACATTCGACAACCCAAGTTGTTGAACCCATAAATAAATAATACTCCGAAGTCAATGCACGCCAAGCAGTCTGCGAACATTTCCGTCAACAAAACCAGAAACGGAAGAAAATTCTCATTTTGCTTATCATTATTACTTGAATCATTAGTACGTACTCACACTCATTGCGTGTCTGTCAAGTGTCAAGAATAACCCATATTTCCTCAGTTTAACTGATAAAGCGTAAATGGGTCGTACGTTGAACTTTTGTTGGTATAAAAATCATGGTGTCATAAGGGGCGAAGGTTATTAACATTGTCCAATAATCAAATCAAGTACGGGGCTATTTTTGTATGTTTCAACTAAATAATAATAAAGATGGCTATGAAAATAGAGAACTACCTTATGCCCGTCGCTCCGCCGGCGTTAATCTGAAATTCCTGTTTTTGTCGTTCTCGTGATAATTTCCAGAACAGATTCCGATAATTTTCTACATTCACACAAAATATTATCAATATAAAACAAAATGCCGTACGTTCGTAACAAACAGACAGATAGACTTCCGCATTCGTATTAGTATGAAAGAAAACATTATTTTTAAACAGTAATCACAAAAAGCATTTTATCCTTTACCTCGACTCGAAATTTAGTTTTAGTTTATAGTTAGTATCAGGGCATGAAATTAAAGCAAAGCGGGAAATGGGACAAACGGGGTAAGAGAACGACTATTAATGTGGGACAAGTTAAAAAGTACATCTTAATTATTTTATTTAAAAATTTTTTTTATGCATTTAATAATTTAAAGCATTACATAATAGTAAAATCTCAAATGTCAATAAAAATGACTGTCACGTCTCATAATAGAGGTATTTTAGCGAGCAGTGTCATTACGCAGTAATAGAGCGTAAAATTGGACGTTCAAAATGAAAGTTCTTATACTTTTCTTTTTAATAACGTTCATACATTTTGGATTTTATGGTCATGCAATATTGTGGAACTAACTAATTTAATTTATGAAACATGTTTAGTCTGATATAAGGCAATATTTCTAGATACGGGAAGCTTATAAAATCAACTTACGTTGGAAAAAAAGGTATTTTATATAAATACTCAAAATAGATAACTGAGAAGCATAGAAGAAAATATTGAAGAAAAGCAAGGAAACAGCCTTGCCCTGTAACCCAGATAGTAACTGATTTCTGATGACTACGATGACGCTTGATTACGCCGGAAGCAGTTGACGATTGACGCCCGATGACGGACAGACAGATGAGACAAGACTTCCCGCTTTCTCGTGTTATAAATCTGTTTGTGGGATGTTTTAATGGATTGGTTGGTTTTAGATAAATAACCGGCTTTTTACGACTCGATAAAAATAAAACACGTTTTGATACTGCTGTGAAATGAACCGATCGTTAACGTTTCATATCATTTTCTTTTTATGAAATTATGTTATTAATATTTCAGCCCAAAATTAAAAAAGTTTCTTGTTCCTTCAAATGTTATAAATTTATATAACCAGTTGTTATACAAGAAACGCTTCAAAGTAGTCACACTACGGCGCGGCGGCAGAGCAGTTCAAGCGCGGGCCCGCGTTTACTTTGATATGACGAGTTTCTTATACATATTACAACCTGGGTGCGGTCCCGCTTTCAAACTGCATTGCTTCTGACCTGTTTGTGGTGTGCTCTGGCTTTATCACTAGTAGTATGATTCTTATGGGCAACTAAGGTTTCCTTCATTCAATTTTATTTAAAAACAACCCTCGTCCATTGCATTCCTATCATCTCGTTTCTTTACGATTCGTTTCCAACAGAAAAAAATACTTTAGCAATAAAAAGCCACTGCAAAGTTACCTTTTATGGAACTCTGTGACGCGGTAATAGAGGCGAGATTGCAGTGAATTTGGATTGGTTTAAATGCTGTTAATTGTACAATGAGAAGATGAACTACAGTTTCACGGAGACAGAACATAGATTTTTTTTTAATGCAAAGCAAGTAAATCGTTAAGCAACCTAACTGTTCCTTGGCGACCTCAAAACACTATGTCGAGATAATCTTTTCGTGTTTGTATAGTTGCATATGCACAAAGGTCGCCGGTGCATGTACAGATGAGGACGATTTGCATAAGGTTATACAGCTCCTACCAATGCAACAAGTACCGATGACACAAATGACGAAACAACAGAAGTGTACTTCGAGCATGACAAAGCATATTTTCTCCTTATTCTTGGCCAGGATAAGTAGGTATTTACAAGAAAAGACTTTTTCTGATTAATGGTGTATGTACCTTAACTGAGTGGCACTTAGTCCTTGTCTTGACTCGACTTAGCTTTGTCGTATCAATGAGTTACAAGCTCACGAGTTTTATTGTTTTAACGTACGGTTATAACGCCGTACTGCTCAGAAAACCTGCCGTGTACGAGAGGCCGAAGACAATCAGAAAAATAAAAATGTGTATAATTTATTTTGAATATGTTCTAAAGATGTTATGGAGTGGTCTCTGTTATTACTATAATTTGTGTCCGTGGGCCGCAACGGATATTGCCGAAGCCTTGCGAATGCGTGATTAGCGTTTCGCAAACTGCACGCGGTGTGACGTCAGCATCTTTGTGTTTTTTTAAATAATCCTCTTTATTTCACTTCTTTTTGAACTTGAAAAGCTAGTCCATACATTAATATATTTATTCTTCAAGGTATTTTTTTTCATTGTTTCTGAAATCTCAAAAAATGCTAATTTTTATGTATCTTGCCACAGCTGTATGGCTTAATGATGGAATTGAGATGCAAATAGTGAAAGCTTGCTAGCCCATCACGTAAAAGAAGAATCCCAAGCTTTTCAACGTATCCTTTAAATCGTCTTTTACGACATACAAGAAACCACACAAATATATTTATTTTTTAATTCCTTCCCAAAATGTATTTAACATGCTTTGGCTAATGTGTGATTGTTTACATCCTTGAGATGTTCTTGTAAGCAAAATGTTGGCATTTATATTGATTATTCGCTGTAAGACAGAGAGAGAATAAGGAATACTTACTAAATATAGCTTACTCTGCGGGAGTCCAGTCGTGTCTCCAAATGAACGTATCTTAAACTATAAGATTAAAAAGGATATACATATATATAAATATATAATGCGATTCATACTTATTATTATATTACTCCTAGCATCAACTCCAGTTGCGTCCTCATCACCCTGGAGATAAACTTACCCATGGCTTATAAACACGATCCTGGATAAGGTTAATTATTACATAACAGTATTGCCGCGGAGCGACCCCTAACTTTGTTTATTATTACGAGGAGTTATCGTTAACAGTGACAGAATGGTAGTCCATCTCCTAATAGAAGAATCCTAAGTATATTAGCTTTTGTATTGAGTCCTACAATCCGTACAGAAGTAGCTGGAGCACACTTAGTTTGTTCTTCGCAACCAGACCTACCCACAGCATGGAATGAGAGGAGATTCTCGTGCCAAATAAAGGTAAAATCACACTTACGTCCTTCGCGTATTGCGCGCAGCCCGCAATCGAAAGTAGACCGATATAACTGTACCGTGGACGGTACACGAACGCCTCACATATGGTAATTGGCCAACGTGCTGAGGATTTCCCTTTCTAACGACACTTATCGCGAGTTACATGGCTTATTTGGCGGTAACTAATAAATGGTTATTTTAAATAGGTTTTGTCAGGGTTTAACTAAGATATTAGTTTAAGTGAGCTTACCACCAAGTCCACCAACGTCACGCAATATCGAAAACATTGAACAACCAACATAAAGCTTTGCACCACTAATTAACCAAAGCGTATGTTTTTTTTAAACTATACCTTCTGCTATAGAAATATCTCTTCCCATTCATTTTCATTGTTACATCGTGGTTTTCATTTTTTTATATCGTTCGCACACAGGAAGTTTTCTATGCAGATTTTTCATCGATTTTAAGGAAATATCTTTAAAGTACAGACACCGGTCAGGTCAGAGCCGCCCCCGCAATCAGGCCTATTCGGGGTTAGTGCTCGCTTGCGTGTTAATCTTGACCTTAGCAACAAATTTAGCCGTTTTGTGCTAAATTAGCTAGCATGTTGGTAGGACTATAAAATGTACTGTTCAAAGTGTGCGTGCTTTATTGAAACTAACTAAAGTTGTTGTGATTCTTTTATGTCGAACAGTACGAAACTAATAATGGAAATAAAATTAAGCTATTTTTTATGGAAAAGGATTCTCATATTTATAGGTTTGTTTCTATGATTGTTTCACTAGGAAAGGAAGTAAAATTTGCTTATTTCCTTTGATTTCTAAGTTTAAAATTTTCAGGGTTCCGAGAAAATTCATATGTAAAGTCGATGCGAGAGAGAAATAGATACATGCGCGATGAACCGATGATCTTGTAAAGTCCGCGGGGAAACGTTGGATGCAGGCCGCCTCCAACAGAGCGAGGTCATAAAGGGAAGCATTTGTTCAGCAATCGCTATTATGATGATGATGGGAAAATTAATCAGAACCTTAACCATAGGCTTAATAATAAGCATGTAGCGGGAGCGATCATTCGGTTCGACCGCTACTAAAGGGAAGACCTTCCGCCAGGCTAGGTGTTATGCCTGGGAAACCGCGGCTCCAAGGATGTCGAGTCGGAGGTTGTATCCGTGAAATCTTTGTATATTTAAGACACTTCGCTGCTATTAGTTGACCGCGTCATTTTCATAACCCCTAGCCTGGCGGAAGATCTCATAGTGGCAGTCGAACCGAATACACGCTCGCCGACAAACAGATTAGATTGATTGGACCAAATAAAAATACCCCGTTTGTTATATTTATGGAGGTCATTCACAACAAGACAGACAGAAAGTGGTTACGTATTATCTAGTTAAAATATAAAGATAAATTAACGACACGTCCGTAAAATTACGAGAAAAAACATTTAACTAATTAATTTAAGTGCTTTCTAGCGTTTCCTTGCGAATACACTCATCTCTAATCCGACAGGTTTCCGAGAAATCTACTCTCACGTACAGTGAAAGTCACACAGTTCTTTTGTTTTTTAATATAAAATCTTGAGTCAAAAATACAGGTAACTATTCTGCAATATAATAACCAGGTTAAATAAGAAACAATCGAATAGTGATAAGTTTTTATCGAAGTATATGTGACTGATAATACTAGAATATTAGGTAATCTGTGCCGATAATATTACTATCTAGAAAAATAAATAGAACTGATTTCTTACAAAGGAATGTCCAAAAACATGCTATGTGTAATATGTAACATAATGCAACAAATAAAACTAACTTATAATTTTATTTAATGGATAAGAGTTCTACCAAGCTTTTGCTCAAAGAGTTTTGCGATAAATTACCTTCTAGATTTGAAATTACATGTTTGATATACGTTAGTTACTTTTTTGCATTAAATCCTACACAGAAAAACATTAACCGCCTACATTACAAATGGCAACAGTCAGCATTATAGCAATCTTCAAATTCGTCGTTACCTTTTCAAACTCTTTTACGTGGAGTCGGCACAGCATGCAAGTTTTAACAACTGGTCCTGTCACTTGCCATCTCATTTTTTTCTACTTCATTCTGGCCTAATGAACATACGAAATGGAACCTATAGAGACAGGAAAGGATAAAAAAGTATAATAATGGCTTTGGTTTTGTATCACGCGAAAACATATCGCTGTCCCGTTCCACGTCAAAATAAGTAAAAAGCCAAACAGTTTTTCGCGCGGTAAAAACGGCATCGCGCAAGACACGCCGCGGGGGCTGAGGCATATCAAATTCTTATAATTTACTGGCTTGCATACTTTTGTCGTTTTCCATGGCGCGACCACCCAACATCTGACGTCAAGTCAAAGATTCAATACACGATTTATTCATCTATTATGAACTAGATTGATGGCATAATAGCTACTATTCATATCCATAAGTATTCGGATCGCAGCCAAATGCAAACGCTTTGCGGCGCCATATTAGTGGCCCGGTGCGTTGACCCCCGTGGACGATTGCGCAACTCCTGCGCATCCACTGACCAATGTCAATACTTCATTTACTTTGTTTGGACGCAAGCATTTAGGATGATGTATAGATTGTGACGATGAAGCTTGTACTATGCTACCAGCTTAAAAGAAAAATTAGATTGATGTAGGTAATGTAATGAAAATTTGACGATGATACGACGAGATATGATTATAACGAAGTAATTATCATAAGTTCGAAATATTAACTAGTTTTTTTAGGTATGTTCCAGCTTCCAGCCGTGATTAAGTATTGGTACTACTAGCTTCTGTTAAATCGGCCTGTCCCTTTTAAGGACATCTAGTAGGTAAATTGTTAAAGAACACTCAGTTCATCTACAGTTCACCGTGTGACATCGAACACAATAATCTCACTTTTGGTTCAGAGGTTGGACTGACAGAGAATACCATATGTACATTTTAAAATGCAATAAACTTTAAATAAACAAATCAAATTGAAATGGGACACCCATATAAATCACATAAAAACAACAATAAGAGAAGCGATGAAATTGCATTTCGTCGATTGCATACGAATCGCATATCGCGATAAAAATTCAAATGCAGTCGTGCAAGCCATGCGCCGGCCGCGGTCCCGTTAGCTGCACTCGTCCGTCTACAGTTTTAGGGATCCTTGGTTTTTGTTTATGTTTTTACCTACCTACAAAACAAAAATATTTTGAATAAATTACTACTACTGCTGCTACTTTTTCAGACACCAGGAAAAATATAATACTCGTATGACTCTAGAATAAATATTTACTTTCATATGATCGTACAATATAAATAAGTATAATCAAGTTTTTATCCCTTACGGGATATACAGGGCCAATATTCTTGAAAAGAATGAAAGCCCATGTTGAACTGTATGGCTTAATGATAGAATTGAGATTCAAATAGTTTTTTTTTACCTTCCCTTGATTTGCTTTGTGGCATACACTTGTTGTTCCTTTGCTGCATAAACAGCATGGAAGTTTTATATTTATTCTACACAAAAAGTGTTAAAAAAAACGATACTTTTTTTCAGATTTTCGATAAATAATAACATGAACCTTTCCTTGAAGAAATAAATATTTCATACGACTGCTTCATACTTAGATAAAATGATTTATCGCACGAAAAAATACACACATGACAGCAAAAAAAATAATACAAATAAATGGTCGCTATGGTAATGGTACAAAGACTAACAGTTGAAAGACGTTCAAAGTTCTGACCAAATTTATAACAGCAGTCAGTAATAATTTTATTTAATATTTGGATAACAAATATACATACATACATATGGTCACGTCTATATCCCTTGCAAGACAGAGCCAACAGGCTTGAAAAGACTGAAGGGCCACGTTCAGCTATTTGGCTTAATGATAGAATTGAGATTCAAATAGTGACAGGTTGCTAGCCCATCGCCTAACTAAGAATCCCAAATTTGTAAGCCTTTCCCTTAGTCGCCTTTTACGATATTCATGGGAAAGAGATGGAGTGGTCCTATTCTTTTTTGTATTGGTGCCGGGAACCAAACGGCATAACAAATATCTAAGACATAAATAATGGGCGTCAGGCATTAAGTTATGAAACCTGAAACACGCACGCCAAATTTCAACACCCGTGGTCCGCTATTATGTCTCTTCTTAAAACTTTGATCCTTCTAAGAAACACAATCTAAATCACTTCTTTTAAATATGGAACCAACAGTTCGTTCTTGGCAGATTTTTAACAGCGTTCACTGATGCATTTTTTTATGTATACTCGAAATGGAAGCCAAATCTTATTGGTGGTTTGCATCGTATTTCCACATGCCCGATACGATTTTAATAACGACAACCATTTTTTTTCGACACTTAAGGATTGGGGAATTAAATCGGATAAGTATAAACATTTGTGTGAAGAATCGTGGAGTATTACATTTCTTGATATTTGAATTTGATCATGTTGGATACGGATTTTTCCCGGATCGCCCAAAAACCATTACAATGGGGGAAACTTTCCGTGGATACTTTAAAAAAATATTTAAATCACTACTGACATTAACCACAGATGTGTATGATTTTTTTATACATATAATCACGTCTTTATCCCTTATTGGGTAGACAAGGCTGACAATCTCGAAAAGACTGAAAGGTCACGATCAAAAGACTAGACCGCCGTTAGGTGGATGGCTTATTGATAGCTATTTAGCTATATTGGCTACATCCAGCTGACCTCGGCCTTAAGTATTTTTGAGACTATTGACTCTACCTACTCCGTAAGAGATAAAGGCTTGATATAATAATATGTATGAAATCGAATAATTCACGCTCGGCGGAAGGCGACCCGCTCCTACGCCGGCGGTTCATGTACCAATTAAATGATCCGCATGGTTTCCTGTGTTCAACTCGTTACAACTTTCATCTGCAAGCGGTTAAATTTTATTAATTACTTCGCGGGAATTAATCATTGACTTTACTGTTATGTCGGGCTTCATATGTGCGAAGGTAATTTAATATTCAAAGAATTGAATCACTGAAATGTCATATGACGACAATGTAGTTCAATAAGAAAGGACCACTTTTCATTATAGATATAAAATTTCAATGTTTTGGTGATCTTTTTATGTTTTTCCTGACGTCCACCAAACAACGCACGGTCACTCAGCTACTACGTCACAATGGTTGTGGCAAAACTGACAACTTACACATAGAATAGTTGAGAATTAAATTAGTGATGATCAGGAGGGATACAGGAAATATAACCACATTTCCTGTATCTCTCCTAAAAGACCCTAGAACGACAAAGATAATTTTGTTTAAAAAAAAACAATACAAAAGTATCACCTTATAAAATTCCTCATCTAATCCACATCCAGGTAATCCCTATAACAATGACAGACGACCAAACTTACCAAGTTATCAGTACGCGTAATCGGCATAAAAACGGTGCGGAGCCATAAAAACTGTAACACAAATAAGAGGACATTTCTATGACTACTGTTTACATTGTACTGTTAATTGCGATGCGAGCCAGGTCATTGTACTGGTTAAACTGCCCAAAATGAGAGTAAACTCAGTAATGCTTGCATGTCTGCTCTGACACATATTTTCGCTTCCCGCCATTTGACAATGCGGCCCGTTATTATGCAAATTATTGAAACTTTGGAGGAGACACTTGTATATTTTTACAAGAAGTATAAAATAACAATATTGAAGTTTTTGGAGGAAAATTTTAAAAAGAATAAAATAAAATAATATTGTTTCCGTGACATAGTAGAAAGAAGAGTCGAGTAGAGCCGTCCACCCTTGTAGCGACCCATCTTGTGAAATACAATACTGTAGTGTAGCTATCTAAAACAAACGTTTGGTCATGCCGCCTCAGCGGGTTAAATGGTACAATAAATCTTTAAAAAAAGAACAAGCATTTTATCATCTGACATTCCTACAAATTACTGTGTTCGAAATGCAAAACATAAGTTATCCTTCTGCACATTTTTATTTTAGACCCCATTGTTTTTTTTTTCGCGCCGAATTCGTCGACGTGTGGGTGCCATTTTTTTGCGATGATGACGAATTGATTGGACGAATGGGGACAGTGAATTATAGCAAATGTGGGTGTATGGGTTAATGATTCTGATGGAAGGACCGTTGGTTCACCCGCTTCTCATCAAAGTACGTCGCCAATTGCTCGGCACCAATATTTGCGAATGTGGGTGAGTCTGTCTAAATGAAATCTATGTCGTTCTAAGGTTTCAATCGTGTGCTCTCTCTGTGGATTAATGGTCTCTCTCCCTGATCATCATCAATTAAGCTGCCTGCGTGACTACATCCATTGAGATCTTTCGAAACATTAGTAGCTTTTCATGCACAGGAAGAGATAAATGCTCCTATTCTACTTTGTGCAGATCCAAAACTTTTCTACCATTTGAAGGTTGACCATTTTTCGATGAAGTAACTCGGAGAATCCTATCACTGGGAACATAGTATCTTTCTGTCAATAAGTCTGTTAGCTCGATCAGTCTGTACACTTCTTTTGACGTTTAATCAAGGCGTCTAATGTTTTTTAATGAACGCCGTGACGTCTGGCCGCTTGGCGCCGTGATCGGCCTTGCCGGCGAAGGAATTGTAATGTCTCATTATTATACAGTAACTATGGAAGAAGATTTGAGATCTTTGCAAAAGTTCCTTTGGCTTGTATTTATACATCCTAGCTCATAATATGTGAAAATAATTTAACTGATCTTGAAGGTATTTTACATATACCTATGAAGGTAACTATTCTACATGCTTTTAATGAATTCGGAAAAGGTTCTTGTAGTCTTGTAGGACACACACGCAGTATATCTTAGATAAGATATAAAAAATGATTAAAATTTAAAATTGCACTTAATTTATATACCTATTAAACTGGTTGTCCTGTTTTGATATTTAACATTAACACATAGACTTCGCTTTAAAACGGTAACGGGCTACTTTTTATAAAAGAAATTATAATTTCTTGGAAGACATGCGATAAACAACATTCAACAGAGATTAGCTGTAGGTGAGAAACAGTTGCAAAAACTAGATTTTCCGTGTGCAGTCGTGCATTACAATAATAAGGATTTTATAATCTTATACCGAGAGGACAACCCGTTTAAAACGAAGAATCCCGTTAATTCCCGTTCCCGCGGAAATTTTTGGGAAATCATCTCTTAGTGCACCCGCAGACAACATATGGACCTACATGCAAAATTTCAAGTCTCTAGACCCAGTAGTTTGGGCTGTGCATTGTCCGTCAGTCAGACATTGAGTCGCTCTCTAACGGAAGAGTTATATATGTATAGAGATATTTTATAATATGACAGGCTGCTCACTGGGCTAGTCCCTACATTCAAATATAGGAACTCAGAAAATGATAAAATGGAATTTCGAATTATTGTTGCATAAAAATTTGTACAATTTGTACACACACCGGAACACTTAAGGAGTCTTAAGAAATATTTCCTAGTTTGATTGTGAATCATTAAGTTGTCATTTTAGTTAGGCAAAATGCAGACTTATATGTTGCAGATAAAAGGGATGAATAATCTATTTGCTTACCACTGCTAACGTGCAAGAGTTAATCTCGTTACATACCTGAAACAAAGGAAAAATAACATAATTAATTACACACACGCGCAGCCTCTCCATTAAACTTAATATAAACTCAAATTAATTTATTTTAATGTAGGCAGTTATCTTTCTACTTTTAGAAAGAGCATAAATATTAAACAAAGAAAAACAAATTAAACACGTGAACATAAACGGCACACATTAATAAACAACTAATCATTTTCACACTAACAGTGATAGAAAATATGTACCATTCAACTCCATATACATAAAAGCATAATAATCAACGTGTTAAACAATTAATGCGGTCCAAGCAAGGCCGTTCAGTAATCTTACCATATTCTTGACCAAGCGGGTCATTAAACATTCCCATATAGATCTGACTCCAACTCGAATGGTATTGAAAGTCGTAATTATTTCGTTTTATGCTTCACGAAGGTCAAGGTATTGAGAATTAGCCAGTTTGATTACAGTCCTTTTGCGACAATGTTGAAATTTTTAAAATTTGAGGATTATTAACATATTTTTTTTTATAACCAGAGAAATAGAAAAATATTATTCCAAACTGGCATCATTTACAGTTTGAAGGCGATATCAGGCGAAAATAATCTTTCAGTTTTAGAAAGCGGTCAGCGTTATAGAGCTATTTATTTACTTTTGTACACAGATAATATGAGTATGACTCATGGAAAGTAAGTGCAAGGATTTTTCATAGTTAAACGACTTACGGATAGAGTATTTTTCATTAGTGACTTACTTAATGCATTTCCTTGAGTTTGTTGATTTACATAGACAGTAGTATAAACTCATATCCGGTATTTACGTATCGCGTCACGCGAATACAAATTCCCTGAATATTGAATGTAGATACACAATCTTATCTGTGATATTATTCATTATGCATTATATCGTGAAACTATGAAAGAAAAGATACATTAGAATATGGGAATAGAATTGTTATCTCTTTTTCTCTCACATCTTTACGCGTTCCCAGTTGCACCCTCCGCCATTTGGCTTTAGGGTCTAAAGCCCGCGTTGTATTCTTTGTTGTTACCTTAAATTTTGTGTAATAGTTTCGTATATTAATCGTGTTGTTTACAGGAATATCCATAAAATCCTTTTTAATTCTGCCAGAAATATATGGCAAGAAATACTGTGTTTTACAATAAATTCTCCAGAGATTGTGTTTAAAAAAATATCAACTGGGACTTAAACATATTACATTCCGAGTGATTTTTTGATAATTTCGCTGATTAAAGTTTTACGAGGAACTCCTCTTTTCAATGCCGATAACATACAGGTAGTCACGTGTGGCAATGTGCAATGGATAAACCACCACACCATCACGGATGTCCACGATAGGTCACGAATCAGGAAATGCTAATCAGTTACTTCGGATATGAGTCACTTATTTTCTTATGATTAGTGCAATGATGCATCCTTTTATGGGGCGTTTCCTTATGGTGCGATTTTGGTGTTGTTCTCAGACTAATTGAATGTTTGGCCATGTGTATTCTAAATAAAGGTGAACTCATGGTAAGATGTTGAATTGGATGCTCATTCATATTATGGTTTCAGCAAAAATGGGACCACTATCAATTCCGGGGGATGTAGGAACTTAGATCAAAAATATAAAAGAGTACACAGATGATCATGACTGAGATTTTTCGAAATTCCTGCGGGAACGGAAATTAGGGGGATATTTTGTCAGACAGGGCCGCGGGATACTCTAGTCCATACAATCCACAGTATGGTTTGTTTGTTTATTTTTTACTTCTTAACAGTTGATCCAAAAAACAATGCCCATCAAATTATGCTTTTTATAGTATGGAGTACGGAAATGTACATCATGGTATTTTAGCGCGATCGAAACCGCGTTCTGAACCTAGTATAAAACTGATGCAATATTATTTTATTTATATTAAATTTGATGCCAATAAGAAGACAATGACTAAGACTTTTCTTATATCATGGTTTTTTCTTTGAATACTCCATACAAATAATTCAACTTTGCACCATGTGTCACAGTTACAGCTGACTAACGTAGATTAAATTTACAGTTGATCGCCGTATAAAATTCGTATAACAGCTATTTGTGAGAACATTAACTTTTTACCACGATTTTACCTTATTTCATATTCTCAGCGTGTCCAGACCAAAAAGGTGCCGACTCGCATACTATCACGTTATTCGTAGCATAGTACATAGAATAGGCACTTTTTGTTTGATCCGAAATCATTAAGTTCATGTTGTAATACAAAGTTGAAGATGATGCGTCTGTATGTCCTCTGTATAAAAAATATTGTAACCATACAGAATGTTGATCCTTTCAATAGTTTTCTAGATCGCTTTTCTGTATGTAATTAACTGACATTAAAAGATTATTATTAAATTTTTGAAAAATGGCGTAGGATATATCGTCGCCAGTTATTAACGAATCCAATTAGTAAAAAAATTAAGTGATATAAAGTACCCCCTAACGTGGGTTATGGAATAAAGTCAAGGTCTTGACATTCGTCAAGGAAAAGGTTAAATAAATAGTAATGAAAAAATGCCATGACATACCAATAAAATAAAACTGCCACAGACGTCCTTGAAGATATAGAGTAGAAGTTAGTTAGTTACATATGGAATATCACAGATAAAGATCAAATCAGATACCGCCAATTCTGAGTGAACTGGTTGAATTGTTATCATATTAGAACCAAACCCTTTTTTTTTTCTTTCAAATTAATTGCACTTGAATAAATGTAATCAGGATTTACTATTGTATTTCCTAACAGTCAAATTTTCATTCTTTCTGATTATCAGAGTTAGTTAAGGCTTGTAGTTCCGCCCGGTAAAACTTATACGGAAATATGTATATAAACGTAAACGAAACGTATATTGAAATATGTATATATATTCCCGTGGGTATATCGGGATCTTTTCTTAGTGTTTATTGATTAAAAAAAAAATACTTCAGTTAACGACGATCATAACGGATATCGAATGAAACAATTTCTAAACGAGTAGACCTCTTGAACATCACCATTGTAACTACTACGCAATTTGACGCGTACTTGTGGAATCTAGCCTAGTCTATGTCTGTTTGAAATACGTATTCACATCATATAGATGGTAATGTGATAAGATCGTTACACATCGCACCCGTTATCATTATCAATATACGTAATCGAGGGCGTCTGTCTGATAACGACTGTTATTATTGTTATGTACAACGTCCTGATATTAATTTACTGCAATTTTGAAACTTTTCCGGCTTTATAAGAGAAGGTTATGTTAGTATACTAAGGTTCATTGTTTATATTTCAGCATAGTAGGACTACCTCACCTTTACATAGACCAACTAAAGGTTATATAAAATTGAACGCAAAATTCAAATCCTTTCACGGCACGTTGTTTTAATGACTTGAAAAATGCTGTGTTTTAGCTATCTAGCTATTAAGGTTTGATGAACAAATAAGACTTACTTGGTAGATAGGTATTATGGAGTACCCTTCTTCTCAGTCGGGGGTTAAAATAAAACGATATAGAAGGGACAGAAAGCGATACTGTGGGCGATGAATTATTAATATGGAATACAATGGGAAAATGTAAATGACGCAGACATGGGCATCGATCCAGTGTCATGAAATGAACAACGATGTGATTAACAGGGTTCGAAATAACAAAAACCAACTCAACAGTTTCAAAACCAAAGGTTATATCAAATTATTTACTTTTCATTCAGCCAAATGGCTTTCACGGGAAACGCTTATAAACTTGGGATTCTTCTTATAGCCTATATTCAATCATAAAGCTGAACGTGGCCTTTAAATTTTTTAAAGGCTCTGTCATTCCCGCAATGTACATAGACTGGATGATAAGTATATAAGTCTATTTACTTACATCGACCACGGATAACCAGCACGAGCGCATCCGAGCGAAACAAGTATTTTTCTCAAAACTAAGATGCACGTTCCGACATTTTTATCATTCCAATCTGAACCTTATTCCGCGAACACAGGATACAATGTTTATCGAGATCAATTCGATCGTATTAATGCATAATGGAATATAATTTCCGATCTGAGGGAAAGCTTTGTTACTTTCCAATAATATTTACCGAATTTACTTCGTTTTGAAACGAAGCTATATAATTTATTTATTAAGTAAATTTTTAGAGAAAAGAGTAGGTTTAACTACTTAACATCGCAAATGATTAGCCAATTACATATCAATAACAAACAGGTATTAGAAGAATTTTCATACCGGATAGGAGTACTGCTCCTATTGTAATAAACTGTTTTATTCAAGAAAAGCCACAGTTTAAACCCAATTAGGAAGAAATGGTAAGACCACAGTCAATAACTTACGTTAATATGGCGGTAATAAAACTGATGATTAACATAATTATGAACTCTTTAACATATTATATTAGTACTGTGGGAATCAGAGTTCAACAAATCTTTTCTCACGCCATCCGAAGTCACTTAACAGGCCTAGTTTGATCATTATCTAATTAAGTAAAGGAAGGACTCCTAGTGACTAATGCCAGTGCCGGCCCAAGCAGGTTTCATGGAAGGGGCAAGATTCAATAATTGTGATACCCCTGCGTTTTCAATTTACTGTTGAACAACGATTATCTCTGTGTACCGTTAGCGTTGGAGCCAACCAATACGTGAAAACCTAGACGTACATGCTACCTATAATACAAATGAAAATCATCTCGACATCCAAACAAGGGCCAAAATTAAATTAAATCATAACGATCCATAAAATACACCGGTAGGCATGTTCAGTATATTGTTGGAAGGTTGAATAAAAGTCTTAATAGCTCTTTCTGTTCAGTACTAGTACAACAACTTTACAACGGGTTTTACAAATATGGCGGCTATTACCAAGGTGGCACCATTTGGTAGATATGCACACTTCAAGCGGATTGATATCCTTGTAGGGCCGGCAATATAAGGAACAGAGGAAAAGGTCCGTTACTCTAGCAGAGTCAAGCAAGTTTCGCATATTTAACTCATTACTTGGTAAATAAGTAGCTTTTTCACATAGTTGGGGGTTTCAACGGAAGTCGCCGATAACATTCGTAAATTCAAACATGTTAAGTCTACAGAAAAGAAGCAACCGCGAATACACACATACGTACGAGTATTTTTATCACTTACGGGGAAGACAAACTACTGTCTCAAAAAATAGCAAGGCCACGTTCAGCTATACGGCTTAATGATGGGATTGAGATTCTAATAGTGCAATTGCTGTAGCTTCAATTTGAGAAACTTATTACAGTAAAACACTTAAGACTCAAAATAAGGCGAAGGACGAAATCTAGCGGAAGCTGGAATTGAAAAGTTCCCACTCCTGGTTCAGTCCATATAATGTATCCAATACGGAAATGGAATCTATTCTCGGGATCTGCCGTCGTGGAAATTGAAAATAGAAAACTACAGCCAGAAGTAACATCTCTTCTACTTGTGACAGTTACAGGTCATATAATCTTTTCCCTAGTTTTTGTCAGTGACTACAGACACTCTTAGCTTATCTTCCGTCCGGCATGACTAGAGTATAAATTACAATGTTATACTCTAAGTAAATGACACTAAGCAGACTTAGAAAGTTTTGTTGCAAAAGTTATTAATTTCAACTTTGACTTTAGTCAATGTAATTATAATTTTATCTCTATTGAACATTGGAATTGGAAACAATTGAGAAATTCGAATGTTCCGATAAACACTTCCTCTTTATTTAGTGTAAATCATCACCAACTATTCTTGTCCTTCTAATGGAGCAATGCAAGAACATTAAACACACACAAAAAGGTTTGTCATTCGAACAATTACTCCTTAGTGTTTTTATAGTCTAATAGGACAATTATAAAATAAATAAGTACATCCTTGCATACGAAAACGAGTTCCAATTCTACAATACTAGTTTGATTAACAAAAACCTAGTTTAAAAGCTTCAACTGGTCTTTCATTTCCAATAATTAAACTTTGAAACCAAGAATAGTTAAACTGGTTTACCAATTACCATTTCCTGCGAATACAAAACCACCTTGTCAAATTATAAACAAATATATGGGTCATTCCACAATAATAGTACCACTCATTGTCCGCAACACCTTTCACATAGTACAATTAGTAATATTTTGTAACAAAATTGTTAAATAACAGCTCGAAATGTGTTTTATTTAGTACTGATATATTTAGGAATATATATATTTAAAATAAATTTGAAATCTCTCATTAAGTCCCCGAAATATCAGTCCCTAGGCATGTCCGCACTCCAAAATTTTATGTTTGGGCACACATATTTATAGATACATCAACTGTATACTTTATTTGCTTTAACCACTGTCTAGTTTATCATATTTACACCAAATTTTATTCATATTTTGTAGTTTAAAGAAAAAAATAAAACGATTTTTTAAAGTTAATAAAGTGTCCTCGATTTAATACGTCATTCCCTAGCCAGACCAAGATTTTAAAATTTCGCGCACTAATATGAATAAAGAGTGAATGACATGTAGTCGATTTAATAGTACGACACCAATTTCTCCACAGACCATAGTCGCTGAGAGGCGGCCATTTTGTAAATTAGTGCGAACGCGGCAGTTGTTGCGGAAACACGTGTGGATCCAGTCACTTTGTCATTCCCTCGGTGAGTAGTTTTATTGTTCATAATAGGTAATTGATGATAATTAAACAATATTTACGTGTGATTTTTCGGTCTTCTACGATACATCGTTTTGAACAGCTTGAATTAGAGTTTTAACCTGCATTTGTCTTAAGTTTTATTCCAAATCGTCAGTCCCTGGACCATCAGGCCCTAGCTTTTAACTTTGCTAGGGACTGACGGATATAGCTAGGGAATGACGATAATTATATATTGTGATATTAACAAAATATTTAAATCTAGATTAAAAGCGAAATGAACTAAAATCTTTGTGAAAAGATATTAGGGGACAAAAAAGTCTTATTTTATATAAGAAACTTAACCCTAAATGACTTTTTTTATGTTGTTAATATCAATGCAGTATTACTCATTTTAATAAACATTTTATATCTTTAATAAAATGAATAATACTACATTTAATGATTGGCTTTTTTATTCTGAGTTTAGAATAATTATAATGTGTTTGTGGTTGTTGGTCATATAATTAAGCATGAATGAATTTTTCCATTTTGCAGAAAAATGCCACCAAAAAAGAAACCAAAATTGTCCAAAGAGGATATAGCCCTTAAAAAATCAGCCGCCGCAAAAGCTCGATTGGAAAAAATCAAGAGTGATCCAATTCTGTTGGCAGAATACAAAGAGAAAGAAAGACAGAAATATTTAAAAAAGAAAGAGAAGGGATAACGTAAGTCTATTCAGGATATGACCCCACGCGAGCAGAGAAAAATTAGAAAAAAATGGAAAAAATATTCTACTGATTACAGAAAGAAGAAAACAATTACAAAAGACTGTGAGAATTATGTTGCTCAGAATACGCCACCTACATCTGAAAATGAAGAAGATATAGGTCCAGAACCACAGATCATTAATAACAATAACGAAGACCTTAGACAAGTGGAAGCTTAAAGAAGAAGTCGACATCAACGGAAGATAAGAAATAAAGTGTTACAGGAAAAATGTGCACTTATTGATAAGTTAAGAAGAAACTTAATACTCAACTTAAGAAGAAACTTAATACTCAACAGAAGAAATACAGTAGACTGAAACGAAAAATTAAGAAAGCGAAAAAATTGCTCACACCTAAAAGTAAAATAGAACAAATGGCAGAAGATCCTAACCAAAGTAGAGAACTGGTCAAAAAGGCTTTCTTTGGCGAAATTTTGCAAGCTCAAATTACAGAGAATATTTCAAAAGCTCATCTCATCAAGAAAAATCCAACTTCAAACAACTTTTGTCTCGTCCCAAAGTAGAAAAATATAAACTTTGGCGACAAGGTTGTAACTCTTTGTTGTATAACAAGATTCGGCGCAAAACTATTAAACGTAGTGAGAAAACTAAGAAAGATTTAATAGTTGAAATGGTTCACAGATTTTATGAAGACGATAGCATTAGTCGCGCTGCAGCTGGCAAAAAGGAGTGTATTACTCGCAATAAAATCAAAAAACAAAAACGGTATTTGCTACTCATTGGAAAATATACACCAAAAGTTTCTTCAAACAAGGACATTGACAATTGGATATTCACTGTTTAGTAGATTACGTCCATTTTGGGTTGTTCCCCCTAAACTAACAGATCGCGATACTTGTGCCTGCATAATACATGAAAATATGAATCTAAAATTGTCTGCTTTAAAAAAATCTAAGATTCTGCACTATGACAATTATCAAACAGGATTACAGATACTTTGTCGCATTCGTTATTCCGAAAAATGCTTATTGAGACAGTGCAACGGTTGCTCTACTAAAGTTACTTTCCTTAAAGTATGCAATAAATACATACATACATACATAAAATCACGCCTCTTTCCCGGAGGGGTAGGAAGGGACTACCTCTTTCCACTTGCCATGATCTCTGCATACTTCCTTCGCTTCATCCACATTCATAACTTTCTTCATACAAGCTCGGCGGTTTCGGGTACTTTTGACCTGACTCTTTGCTAGGACGTCCTTAATTTGATCAAGATACGTTCGTCTAGGTCTTCCCACTCCGACCTTTCCCTCCACACTCTCCTTGTATATCTGCTTAGTCAACCTGCTTTCATTCATCCTCTCCACATGACCGAACCATCTTAACATACCCTTTTCTATTCCTGTAACTACATCTTCTTTCACATCACAACATTCCCTTATCACGCTGTTCCTTATCCTGTCACTCAATTTCACACCCATCATACTCCTTAACGCTCTCATTTCCACTGCATTTATTCTGCTTTCATGCTTCTTTCGCCATACCCAACTTTCACTCCCATACATTAATGTCGAGACCAACACGCTCCTGTGCACAGCCAGTCGAGCCTTTTTGGATAGTTTCTGACTGCTCATAAAGGCATGCAAAGCTCCATTCACCATGTTCCCCGCGTTCATTCTCCTTTCAATATCACTATCATACTTGCCATGAAGTGTTAACGAGTTAGGTTTTTTGTCTTGTTTTTATAAATAAATATGATTCCAAATGCATAACCAACTTATTTTATAACAATATCACTATTGATTATCAGTCCCTAGGAATACCTATCAGTCCCTAGATGCCCAATAATCAGTCCCTAACTAGAGCTGTCAGTCCCTAGATGTCTAAATTGGAAAAACTCCAAATTTCTCTTAAAATAAAGGATAAAATGACTGGCCCTTTTAGGTGTAAGATAGTTAATCAATTACACGTGATATACACTACTCAAGTATCCAAAAGCATCTTAAAAATCTTTAGGACAAAACAATATCAGAATTAATCAGATTTTTGTGGAATGACCCATATATGTACGATACGTGTACAGTACATTACAGTTATTAAGTTGGGAAGAAAATCCTTAGTCAAACGCTTGCATGATTGGATTTTAGAATATGGATGAAGAAAAAGATGCAGTTACATGTTCAAATCATATCTTGGCTATAGTATCAATAACTTTTTCCAAGTTCCAATGTGAAGGGGAAAACATCGTAAGGAAACCTGCACATTCAGGTAACTGGATGTGTAACCGTGTTCCAATATGGGTAGGATCCCCTGCAAATGTTGCCAAGGTCAGATGAGAGTCTTACCTTCTTTATGTATAAATTTAACTCGTAACCGTATATGTAACCGGAACTTATGCTAGGACGAAGGAGAAACCTTAACATCAAGATGCGTAATGCCAAAACACACTAACATGACGTTGCATCGCCAAATCAACAAATCGATTTACAATCAATCGAGAGACAATACTCGATTTAGTCGGCGAGTTACGCACCTGTACCGGACGTGGCGATTTTTTTAATGCGCAGCTGCCGCCGAGTATCGTCGAGTGCACAATTGTTTCGGATAATTGTACGTTTCTGTTTGTATACAAGTTCTTTTTTTGTTTGTTTTCCGTTGTTACGAGTCGAGTGCTGCACGTCAAGTTCAGAGGGGTTTTAATTACTTATAGTGAGTGTTTTAAATAGGCGTAGCATGAATGCAAAATATATAAAGTCTTTTTGAAACTGTGGCGACATCTCTACGCCACTCGTCACGATATCCAATCTCACAACTGTCAATCATCGCGAAGAAATTGACGCGCTCAACCAATAGCAGCGAAGAATCTAAATCGCGATTTCAAAGATTTCACGGATTGGAGCTATATATACAACCTCCGACACAACATCGTCGGAACCGCGGTTCCCCAGGCATAACACCTAGCCTGGCGGAAGATCTTCCCTTTGGTGGCGGTCGAGCCGAATCATCGCTCCCGCTACAAAACTATAATCTGCTTTGGAGCTAATAGTCGACACTATTGGAAATATGCTACGACGAGAGAGAGACTAAGCATAAACAAAGAAAAATGTATCGCCTTGTTCCTTCGGGGAAAAAAACGCAAAGCCGTTTTATAGCAAGACAAGATTTTAACTCAAATAATATTCAGTTTCCATAACAAGGCAACTTTGACCTAACACAAAATCAGTGAAGAACAAAAATGGAGATTTATCGCACTCAATCCTGTCGTGATTTATAACGTGACCTGGAATATTGTGTTTGTTTAGATCAGGGAAAAATGGAGATTAATAAATTCTCAAATAACGGATTATAAAATATAACATCACCCGTAATAGGTTTTATGTAAATACTTAATTTTCTTACTGTTTTTAAAGTGTTCAATGTTAGTTATTACATATTTTCATTATCATTAACGGTTTACTCGTACGTAGGGGAACTCAAAATGTTTTGAGAAGAAGGGTGTTTTTTTGTATTTAAATTTTTTTAATCACCCTTAATGCTTATGAAGCATAAGTTAACCTTTTGTAGTTTGAAAGCTTAAAAACGTTTAAATAAATAAATATTGAATAATAAGCTGCACAACATTTTCTAAAACATGTCATTTTGATATTATTTTATATTTGATATTAGTTTCTTTCATCTTTTTCTAGGCTTCTTCTTCATTACATTTCCTGCTTTTCTGTGATCTGCAACAAGCCGAAATCAATATCGTAGATTAATTCGCACAAGTGCCGCCTATCAGACGATATGTTTTCATTGAAATGTTACCTTGGTGTGTTGTACAAGCTTTCATGTTAATGATTTTATGCGTAAAATAATTTCATATCCATTGTTATTTTGTATGTGTTCATCGGTTAGTTTTCTGGGCTAGAATTCAAATTGGTTATTTGTTAAAATAAAAAAAGGAAAATTAGGTCACCTCTAAGGAACATATTCTTTTTTGACATAATATGTCTTCTTTAAATCAGTCGATTATTAAGCATCTCGACTAAGTATGTCAATATTGATTAGCGATTACCTATTTTAAGTCAGTGGCTGTACCTGTTATTAGTAGTAACAACACTGCCTTTATTTATATTGCGTTTTAAAGATGTCATCAATATCAAATTATCTTTATTCGGGTTAATAGCTCCTCACGTGTGTTTGGAATCCACAATAAATGATCTTGCTCATAATTGTTATTGATGAAGTTATAAGATAATAGATAAGATATCGTTCAACGAGAAGGCCGGCATTATTTTTTTAAATATTGAGGCAGGTATTGAAAATGAATGATTAAAATTTAATAATACATTCATGAGCAAATCAAAAAGGAGAAAAAAAAATATCAAAGGAATTTGGTAGCGTTTGCGAGTTTTCCTTCTATAAAACAAACAAATCTTAAAAGATCAATCGTTTTTTTTGTTGTATAAACAAAATGACAAAGTTTTGAGCTATATAGAAGCATTACGATTTACCCAGAATGTCGAAGAACAAAGAATGTCGGAATAACATTATATAATTTCTGCTCAATGTCAAAATCGGTTTAATTATAAATATTCGAAAATACCTTCATGTTATGAAAACTTCGAAGCTCAGATCATTATTTACGGAAATAAGTACATAAATTTTTTTCATGGCACATTCTTTGCCCGTACTTATATAAAATCCATTCTTGAGAACTAGAGTGCCTTTTGCCTAAAAGTGGGAACAGTAGAGTTCAAAACGAAGTTTTGAGTCATTGTTTATCAAGATTTATTTCAATTCCATCAAAAACCATTGAACTGAACTTGGCCTTCTAATCTTCTCAACAATTATTGGCTCTGTCTATCCAGTAAGTTCTTCCTCATACGAATCCACAGTTCTCAGCTGTGAATACAACGCAATAAATCATTAGATACAGTCACGAACACAAAACATCACATTCGCGGTACTGCACTATGCCGCAAGAAATTGTTTAGAAACAGTAGTCTAACTTCGAGACACCAGATTTTTTTAAGGTAATAATAATATTATTAAGAATACCGTGGCTACTGATTAGAAGAACGTAGAAAACATCTTTTTAATGATGAGGATTCACGGACTAACACGAAGAAAAGAGTCACGACATTGCAGCAAAAGTTACGTTGAACCTAGAATCAAATTCGTATTAATATAAATGCTAAAGTATCTGTTTGTTACGCTTTCACTTCTAAACTATAGAACCGATTTTGATTAAACTTGGTACAAAGGTGGAGTTGACCCCGAATAAGAACATGAACAAGGGGTTAAAAGAGGGGATGAATGTTTGTACGGAAACCCACCCACCAACCACCACCACCAAGCGGACGAACTCAAGGGCGAAAGCTAGAAGCTGTAGATTATTTAAAAACTGGAACATATAATAAAGTAAAAAATATAATAAAGAAATGACGCCATAACATTATATAAAAGTAGTTTAGCCAGATGAGAATTTGCTGTTCGCCCTTACCGTAAGAGCATCGGTTAGTATTCAAACTAATGTAAACATAACTTTGAAAATAGTCATTGGCACATGGCCGAGGTGGAATTTGAAGCTGTGCCTTTCCGCGCATCACACATTTTAACCGATTCGACTACCAACGCTCTTAATCTCATGAACACTACCTTCTGTACTGCAATATATTATGACCGCACAATACACCGCTATGCTCGTATCGATCGATATACGGGTTGCGATCTCGAAGACTTTCACACACGACCGCAGACGCCGCTTTTCTAGAACAATGCTGTTGCTATGTAAGTAGTTTTCAAATCCTAAAACAATACTACCTGTGTTAGTCCTCTTCTTCTTCTTCCTCTTTTCGTCAGTCCCGGTTACATATACACCTCTCTGTAGACGACTGGGGTGCGCCTTTTTTGACCATGGCCCTGGATTGTATCAGGTATATATATACATATATATATACCTTCCGATCTACGCAAACTTTGCACAGAAACAAACCTACATCCAGTTGCCTGAATGTGCACGGTTCTTCAATATGATTTCTTACCTTTTAGAGCATCGGTTAGCATTGGAACTAATAGTGTAGGTAGTAGTAGTATGATGTGACAAAACAAAATGTGACTAACTGATGTACCTACTCATTTATCTAATCCACCACAACAGGTCACCACGTAATAAGCACCATAGAAAATTTGGCAGAGCATCCGATGAGGAAGTATTTTTCTCTATATTTCCATTTTAACAAAGCCAAAAATCAAGTACATGAGGTAAGCGTATATTTTTGGCTAGTGACTAAGCTTTTTATTCTGGGGCTATATAGCTATTAGCTTTAACTGAACCTTTCAAATTATTTTTTACCTCTGCCGAGGTCAGCAGCAGCTAATGATGTTTACGTAAAATTAAATTTACTTTTACCAGCGGCCATCTTAACTACAAACAATCCATCGAAAGTGGCCAAATGGATGATGGAAAACAAAATACACCTTCACCATCAGCATCACTACATTTCAGAGAAGGTCGACTACATGTGTAACTACTTTCTACGAAGTAAGATGGTCTGATATGTATAAAAAAATATAAGAAGCAGTTTCGCTTTCTAATAAGGAACCAAGACAACCTATGAATAAAGACCAAAAATTATGATAGTCTGGAATAGAATTTTAGAAAGTATGTGATTAAGCTACATTTATCCAAGACGATGAAGTGAGAAGGTCTAGACGAGTACCTTGATTGATAAAATCGGCGACGTTCAAAAGGTCAGGTGAAGAGTACTTCAAAACGACGAGCTTGCGTAAAGAGTTATGAATGTGGATGAAGCGAAAGAAGTATGCAGGGATCATGACAAGTAGAAAGATGTAATCTCTACCTACCCCACCAGGGAATAGGCGTGGAGTTTATATCTGAATATGTACATATATGTATTCAGACACGCTTTTTACAGATAAAATACGAACACTTATTTTCATTACTGAAGGAATGACTCTCAACAAGATGTTCAAAAATACACAATAACTGACCTACCGAACTCGGGTAACGTCTGGTCGGGTCGCTAGTTCATTAAGTTTATAAATAAACATTCAGCACAATGGGAAAGCACAGAGCAAGCAATTCTTTGAAGCGGTCATTACATGTTGCGTAATTTTCTTAAATGACAAAAGTGAAATAAGTATAAAAGATTATGTTTTCCAAGTGGTGGCGAAAGTGCCGCGACACTGACTGAGTGGACACGGAGAGGTTACCACTGACCCCGAAATCATTACGGCACGTTATATGATGGGTTCCGTATAAAGTGTAAATTACAAGTCAGCGAAATAAAATTAAAATACAGACCGCTGATTCAATTACGCGACCAGGCAGTTACAAAATGTAACCTTTAAAAAAAATGGAAATAAACCTTAACACACAAAAAATAGTTTCAAGGATGAGGCTGTTCCTTAAGCTAACGTCCAATCTTTATGCTTTTAACACTATGGACCTAAAACGGGGAAAATATTGCAGGAGAGAAGTTGCTGAGGAAAACACAAGACCTTTTAGAACAGCTTTTTTTCACCGACCGATTAATAAATATACACCTAATGGAACTAACACTTACTAAGTTTATTCCTCACGCAAATCTCTTCGTATTATAAGCAAAGTATTGATGAAGAAGCCACTGAACCCTAAAGCGAGTTCCGGCCTCCATGGCGCCAGTCACAAGGTCGCCTCGACATGAATATGGAACGGTGAAAACTGGAGTCGCTTTCGTTACCCATGACCTGTGAATATCTTTACATACAATCACATTTTATATTGATTATATGGATATTATTCGACGACGTCAGTTTCTCTAGAGTTTTAAGCTGTGAAGTAAGCTTTGAATTGGATTTACACAAGTACCAAATTAAATTATAAAGTTGTTGCTCTTTCAGTTTGGAGTCCGGAAAAAAAGTCGGAAGAGGACATTTTTCTTAGCTCTTTGTCTAGTTTGCGGTAAATCATCTCGCATGCAATCTCTTTTTTTTCAATTCAATTCATTTTCATTCATTCAATCATTAACAACAGGTGACACTGTAATTTTACATTGATGGTATTGTATTTACAATACCATCAAAAGGTTTAACATACTTCATAGGATAATCAGTAAAAATAAGATCCCTAGCAGCTGATTCAGGTATATTCTATTAAGGTTCACTGTACAAGTGAATTTCTTGTTCTGAAGAAGTATTATTCGGATGAAAATATTTTGATATCAGAAATATCTAAAACTATAAGTACAATATAATGGGAAATGCCTGAAAGCGGACTTCAGATCCAAAGTAAAATAGTAAAGAGCCATTGAGATACGCAAAGATAAAAGAGAGATATAAAACGTTTTTGAAATAATTTTCTGCACTAGTAGATACTTCTCAATCAACCTGAAGACTACCTGTTCGATTTACGAAGACTTGTTACACATTTGACCTTATTTTTGGACGAACGTTACCGAATTGCGCTTGCGCAACCGTTGTGACATTTTCACGGCCCAAAATAGTGGCCGTGTGGCCCAGTTCCCGGTTGTTTTGGGCCAGGCCACTGTTTTTTTAACAGTATAAGTGGAGGTCGTCTAATGCTAGGGTTAGAGACACTAGTCTTTTGCAAGGAAAAAAATGACATCCTACATAATTTCGCTTTCAGTCCCGAAGGATACACGGGTTGTTGATGTAATTTTGCATATATTTCTCTATATATTTCTTTATTTTATTAAAAGCACATAAAAATGCAATGAACCATTTGCAAATGAATAGTATAGTAGGCTTCGATGTATGAAACTATTCGAAGTTCTCAACCCAAAGAAATAGGATGATTGAATTAGACTAATTAAGTATACCTAAACTATGGTAAATTTGGTCAATTAAATTATATCATATTTATTAATTAAATAAATTAATCCCCTTACTTCACTAATCCATTATAATATCATCATAGTCAATCAATTAAATATAGTCAATTAGACTTTCACAGTACAATCTAAATAAGTAGCCAGTAAACAAAACGATACTATTTTAGTTATACTTTGTCCGAATCAAATCAAAACTAAAACGGTCGTCCACAAAAACGCTGTCGAGTAACAATACGCGACCCAATAAATCCAGGCTAATAGTTGGATTGTGACGTCACCCGGGAGAATTGTCTAGACTGATTCTTGAGCGGTCTGGAGTCTAGACATGTTGGTTTACTGGCCGTTATCTAAATTAAAATATGTCGGAAGATGGACTACTTTCTTTTTATGAAGTGTTAAATTTATTTAGAATACCATAACACAAGTTAATATACATACAATAGCACTTGCCGGGATTCGAACCGAGATCTTGTTTCTCAAAAGCGCAGGCACACTATCTCCACGACTACAGAGGTAGACAGTGTATATAACTTTATACATACCTTACACTAAATTTAACGCAGCAGTTTTGCAGTCCGTGACGTTAATGCATAGAAAATTACCTGTAAAGATATAAAAATAAATTAATGTTATCTACAATTTTATTTCTTTAAAAATTTACGTAAGTACATAAAGTAAATCACCAAGTTTCCTAAATAATACAGGAAATCAAGAAAGTAACTAAATAACCTCAAATCTTCAAATTCAAGTTTTTATCCCCACCAGAAATCGTTGTCAATATCAGCCAATTTTTTCAAATATTTTCTGTAGATATAGCAAAAACAGTAGTTACACAATAACCGAAATAAAAATAGTAAAAGCAAAACGTTTCGACTGGCGGCCTAACTAACAATCCTAGCACTTTCGCTCTTGAAACATAACATAGGGTTGCCACACGTAGGGTTTTTATTAAAATGACAAACAGAAGTAAAACCTTGAACGAAAATTTTCAAATATTTGTACGCTCAATGTCAGTGAACACAGTAGAGTTGTTAGGGTAAGGGAAAACATCGTAAAGAGACCTGCACATTCAGGCACCTGGACTGCATATCTTAACTATACATGTATACTCTCCAGAGATATGTAACGTAGCTGAGACTAACGCCAGAGAGAAGAAGACACTAGAATGGCATTTGGCTGCGCGTCCAAATTAATCACATTTTCCTTTTTACATCTGTGATAAGAAATAACGCATAATAATGATTGACATAAACGTTAAACCCAAAACTTGATTGTTTATAATATTTTAGTGTAATGACGAACCAAAGCCATAATTTTTGTCAATACATATCTTTATCACGAAAGGAAAGAAGTATACACATGCAGGGATCGTGGAAAGTGAAAAAAAAAATAATTTCTGCCTATCCTTCCGGAATAGAGACGTGATTTTATGTGTGATTGATATCTTTTTGTACACATAGCATGTATACAACATGCATGCAATGCAACAACATGCATGATATGCAACATATCAAATTAGTCATTTTTTTTTTTATTGTTATCCTATCCGCCAACCCTATTTAACTCGAAGCGTGGGCTAACCGCCAAATTTTGCGCCGAAATTCTGATAATATTTCGCGTACATTTGGCTTTGGCACCGTGATTCGATTTAAACGGAATGATAACTCCGATAGCGATCGTATAATGTGCAATCGTGTTCAAATGTTAAATCTACAAATGATACGAGTATGTGTAAGCGAAACAAAATGTAACTGCAACTGAATTAAAATTGTTTTCCGCGAACTGATTATCTCTTTGCGATTAAAGGGAAGAATATGAAATCTATGCTTGCAATTAATGTTTGCCACATGGCCCGAAAATATGACTTTCTGATGCTGTAAGATTCAAACCCTAAATGTCATTGTTTACTTTGCCTAACCTCAAAAAAATTGAATTTTCTTATTTAAGTTGTACATTAAAGGTAGATTTAGAGCAGGTTTGTCACATTGAAAATCTTAAAATGTTGAAGATTAATGTCATTAAATAAAATCTCACAAATTTACATGAAACAAGAAGTATTTCACTGGGCTACAATTTACAAAAAGTTTGCAAAAGGAGTCCCGTATTCGCTAATTGGCCTCAGTTCCAGTGGCAACAAACCACACATGAGTCGAATCCGCATAGTCAGCATTCCCACCGTTTACGGGCTCCTAACTAATGACCTCAGCGAAATTTAATTATTTTAGTTACACGTTCCCAGTTTCAACAGCACGTTAATATTTTTTTTAATTCTTATTGAAAGTACCTTGACGATAAAGCTTTAATTTTATAAGCAGGAAACGATTTCTACTTTTCATTATGTCAATTCCAACTTTATTTTAAAGCCCTAGAATCTCGATCACTATAAATCTATATTTAAAAACGTACTTACATACATCTGCTTTAATAAAAGAGGGAAATACGATAAGTTGTATTAAATAGCTAAGAGTATATTAGAAAATTACAGTTGTGGCACAGAAAGACAAATTTAATATTGACATTTTGCGTAAACTTCCGAAGCCACTAATAAAATGAAACACAAGTCGTAGAAAGTTAAGGGTTTGATAAACATCGATTTTTAAACGTGGGACCGATCCGCACCATTTGTTGGGGTGGTCAGACCAACTTGCAACAGTCTAAAAATATTTAGCTCACATGAAAATGCCCTATGGTTTTAATAATCATACGTAGTCTTCACCCTACCCACAAAATTGTCCGAATGCTGATTGTAGAACAGGGGACTAAAATAGCGGAGTTACGTGTGCTAGCCCGGTTAGGTGGCCAAGCGGAACAAATGACCAATCGATGTAAAAACACCAGTTTTTATATAGCATGTCAAATTTTATGAAGACTGATCATGTAACTTTTGCTTCAACTTCTTAAATGGAAGGATTTTGGCGTTCCGTTCTAGTTCATCAAGGAACTTCTAAGCTGAAAATGTGTTGAGCGGTGGAATAAAAACTGTAAGTAGATTCTTATTGACATTGCCATCCTCCATTGCCTTGATATATCGCCATCCTATAAATATATTTAACTAGCTGTTGCCCGCGACTTCGTCCGCGTAACCCACACTAAAAATGACGAAGTTTCATACAAACTTGCAACCCTTATTTCACCCCCTTAGGAACAGAATTTCCAAAAATCCTTTCTTAGTGGATCCCTCCTAGTTAAAATCTACCTTCCTGCCAAATTTCATCTTTATTGGCTCATTAGATTTCGAGATTTCGTGATTCCTAAGTGAGTGTTTTTCGCTTTTATATATATAGATATGCACAAGCAAGACCATGATTTTCCTACAAATATTTTTATGGTGCATACAAATAGCGTTCCGGAAATCAAAACCGGAACCTCTGAGAACTGGCCAATAGAATAACATAACAATTAACCATACATGGAGCTCGTTACAGCGATCCCTAACTTAAAATAGTATATTTAAATGTTAGGAACGCACGCGGTCGTGTTTGCAATTCGTAATGTCTTCCTATTAAAGGCGTATTTATTTGCGGTTGGTTTGGTTAGAAACGATTGAAAAGTTCTAGTTATGGAAATGGAAGAAAAGGTAAAAATAAAGTGGCAGAGGAAGTATACACACAATATAAAAAGTACTGAATAAACGTAAAGGTAAAGTATAGAGATGTGGTCAACTTGTATACATCTACCTATATAATCAATTTAATTAATAAGTCGTTTGCCGGGAATTTACCTTGCGAACACAGTTAATTTTAACAAAAGTGTGAATATCTCCAATACAAATTAATGGATTTTGATGCCCTGCGAACTTAAAAATTCCTCTACACTCATTTTGGATTTCAAACCAACGGTATGAAAGTTATCGTACTATAACAAATACATGTATCTACATAAAAAAAATAGCCCTAAGATGATTGGTAACAATTAGGTACATATTAAACATATATAATCGTAAAAAAGTAACTCGAACCAATATTAATCTATATGTTAATCATTATTTATACAACCAGGTAAAACGCCATATCCGTTTCCGTCCACGTGGCGCCCGAAGGTCTGACCTATAGTTAAACCTGTCAAAACTGTTGTTAGGCATAACTAGGTAAAACGGAACTTAATATTTGGTATATTGCTAACATGCATGATATAATTTCGCTATAAAATATTTATGGTTGAATAAAAATATTTTAAAGCGAAATTATATTATATAATAACAAAAATAAATATTCTAGTTATATAAAATCAACATAACATTATTTTTTAACAGATCTTTGCTGTGAAGTATGTGCGTGAGAAGTACGTGATTAAATATGACGACTCGTTAAAGTAACGAGCCATATAATATTACACAATCTTTTCTAAATAAACCCATATCTTTACTGGTCATAAAGAATGACACATAAAAATCGTAGAGAAGCTAACAATGAACCTAAATGAAATGTCGACCAAAATAAGACGCATAGATATGGGTATACCCTATTAAATAAAGTACGCAGACTCAATTGTTAGCAAGGCTTACCTTTGTGAATTTAATAAGGGTTCGGAAGGCAGCGAAGAAACAAAGGAATAAGAAACTAAAAGAAGCGTATCAGTTCAAGCTCAAGCAACAATATTTTGATTTGATTAAATTGGATCATCCTTGTTACAATTGGAGATTTTTATACTTGATCGAAGCGATTGAATCTTAAAAAAAACTTCCTAAATATCTATTTAATATTTTAATTTTTAAAAAACTATATTTATAAAAATTTTAATAAAAAAACTATTATAAAAATTTTAATTATATAAAAAACTTCCTAAATATCTATTTTATCAAAACAATACGGATTGTAGTAACTAGAATAACTACATTTAAGAAATTTCACAAAATGCGGTAGTTGAAACTTTTTGATTAATAAATCGCCCTTTGTCCTTATTAATTTATTAATCGTATCTTGATCAAATTCAGGACGTCCTGGTAAAGGGTCAGGTCAAAAGTACCCGAAACCGCCGAGCTTGTATGAAGAGAGTTATGAATGTGGATGAAGCGAAGAGAGTATGCAGAGATCGTAGCAAGTGGAAAGAGGTAGTCTCTGCCTACCCCTCCGGGAAAGAGGCGTGATTTTATGTATGTATGTATGTATGTAAATCGCCCTTTTGGACATATAAACCATAAAAAATATCAGGAATAAAAAGAATAAAGTTACCATTTTCTTACGAAATACCTTCGTATCTTTTTTATTATAATAATTTATAAGATAAAACGTAATCAAACTCGAAAATCGGGCCAGGTTGTTATACTTTGAAATGTCAGAATGTCACTTCACTTTCCAATGTCAAGCAATTACCGCACGGATAGTTTTTCAAATTAACTAAATAAGCCTAGTCCAATACGATTCCGGCAATTGTTTAGTAGTGAAAGACAATCACAGGATGTACCTACGTTAAGGTCAAGTGCCATTAGGCTTTTAATGTACTTTATATCTTCAAATCAGTATGTTTCAATTGAATTGCTCTTGGCCCGCGCCCGCGACTCCGCCCGTGTTATCTGAAATATCTTATTATTTACCATTCGTGCGGGAATTTCGGGTAATATGAGGAACCTACATAACAAAATTAAACATTATCAGATCCAACTGTTTGAGCTGTTCGGTATAGATCAGTCAATCCGATATAATTGTCTATCATCAAGATACTTAAGATATGTAGGATCTTTACGACTATTTACATATATACTTTTACAATATTTTCTACAGGGACTTAAGTTATATTATTTTAAAAAAATGTGAATACTCATTTTGGTACCTCAAATTCGAATGTTACCTTAGTAAATCTAACAGTTCTCAATGTACTCCGAATTGATCTATAATTGAACCAACAAAGGATTGCTAAGGCTGATTACCGGTATCGGGGCTGGGTATCGAACCCGTGACTTCGGGGTCACAGACCCAATGTCAATATAAAGGTCAATGACTATTGATGAACTTGTAACGTCAATACTTTTTTTTTTGGAAATTGTTTGAATTTTCAAATGTTTTCTTATAATACAGTTAAAGTAATTAGAAAACAGTCGAAAGTAAATAAGACTCATAGAGAAACGCAACTTTAACATTTTATAATGCAGTTTGCATCACATATTACACTAAAACAAGCTCTGCTCGCGACTCCGCTTGCGTACAGTGACGTTTCAAAGCACCAAAAGAACAGTACTTTTATTACAGATGGGATTTCTCTTGTACAAACATACATACTTTACAATATTAATAAAAAATATGTATTTCCAATACATATTTACTGACTAACAGTATTACCCGGAATACGACGGTAAGACCAGAGGTAACAAAGAGTTCTAAAGTAAAATAACCTTGTTAATATATTCTTTGTTTCAGTAGCACTTTGATAAAATCTACTTAAGGCATTTTTTCCATATATCCATATAAACCATAATTACGTCTCAGGTAACCCATTTAGTTTGGACCTTGGGCATTCGTGACTGAACGGTGTAATAAATAAGCAATCGAATTGTGGTTTTCAATTATTGACGCTTCAGACTAGATAAAAACCTTAGACAGCGCGTTTCTGATAATAATATCCTCGGGACCTAAATGCGCAACGAACTAAAAATTTTGATACATTGGAGAAAAATTTAAGACATTTACGCCCCAAAACATACATTTCAGAATATTCAAATTTAACCGTTAATTTCATAACATTTTCCTAAAACTTTGTCGATATTTGCTTAGACTCGTACGTACACTTTTTTACGTTTAATTCTTAACAGGAACAAAAGTATTCTTTATTTTTATGTTCAGAGCACGCCGCCTTTATTGTTTAGCTTACCTCACCGAACGCTATTTGGCAGCCAAACCAGGGATTTAAGATATTGCTCTTATAATATAGGTTCAAGTAATCTGGACGTTTTATGATGCCTGTTGTTTGCTGTTATGAAATAGCTGCATTGCTTAGACTTAATTTGGATGTATGATTTTACTAAAATAGTAATAACATACGTAAAATTACGTATCTTTCGTAAAGGAGTAGACTTGTTCTTTACTACGATTCCGTTCATCCACGTTTCCTACATACTTCTCTCGATTCTTACAACTGATTATTCGCTTCACGTAAGCTCCCCAATTAAAGGTTCATCTGTTTTTCTTTCTCCAGCTGCACCTTCAACTACTGTGCTTCGGAACATTGTCCGCTTATGCAATATTAAATTTATCTTAAGATGTGAATAATACATTTCATAAATAAAATAATATTAAATAGTGAAATCACAAATATTTGTTGACTTGGCGGTCTATTTAATACAGGAATCTATATCAGGTTGAATTTTAAGAATATAGTAGAGCCATCAAAACAAAGCAGAGGTTATACATACACATAGCTAGCCCAATAGTTAGATTCGAAGCTCAAGCTCTGTTAAAAAAAAATATTATGTTCTTGACACCTTTTGTTGACAAGTTGATCAGTAACAAAATAGTAGGTAACGTTATCATTGAAGACTTGTTTGGGAATGATCGGTATGACATCTCTTGATATGCTTGGATTGTTTTTCCGGACATCATATAGTACCAACCATAATTAAATTTACATAGGGTAGACAGAGCCAACAGTCTTGAAAGGACTGAATGGCCACGTTCAGCTATTTGGCTTAATGATCAAATTGAGATTCAAATAGTGACAGGTTGCTAGCCCATCGCCTAAAAAAGAATCCCAAGTTTGTAAGCCTATCCTTTAGTCGCCTATTACGACATCCATGGGAAAGAGATGGAGTGGTCCTATTCTTTTTTGTATTGGTGCCGGGAACCACACGGCACAAATTTACATAAATGTTAACATTAATCCTTATCTAACTGTGGCATTACCATACCAGTAACTCTAGTTATTACAGTTCGAAGGTTCCGCGAATTTTACAAGAAGATAGCCTAAAAGCATTTTTGCACCGTAATATTAAATCCGCCATGAAAATAATTTGCAGTAATTCTTTTTAAACATTTACATTTTGGCAAAGTGCAGATCCCGTTGTAAACCACAGTCGTCGATCCAACGATTAATAAAAGTTAAATGAAGCATACCGCCGTTATTTTTTTTAACCTCGCGTGGGTGTTTCATCAATAATTTAAATATCCCACTCACACATGCAGAGAATAATTATACATGTACAAAACAATAAAAGAAATCCGTTAATTGCCCTGGTCCCATTACTGCAACAGAATCAGCGGTGTTGGCTTTCATTCATATGAATCGGCTCGCGGCATTTTGTGGATCACGAATATAAAAAAGGTCAACTTTCATAAATTTGATCCTTGTCACCATTAGCATAGGAGTCATGTAGTATGTATTTATTTTTGACACAGTTACACCAGTACATTTTTATTGGTAATTCATATAAAAGTGATTATGTTAAGTGTTCTCTGGTTCAAGAAACGATTAAGATTTTACGATCTGGAAACCTTAATGTGCTACTTTCCCAGATATAAAAGCTAATACACATCCAATGAAAGAATTAACAAGAACGTGTGCCGAATCAAAGATGCAGTTGGGCATAATCAAAGAGGGTTTTCGGGAAACTGGGTCAACCCATTCTTAGTCTTAAACGGGAAATTCCATTACTAGTGCTGACCCTTCGTTAGTTTCGTGATATAGGCGTACACATAGAAAATATTTATGTAAGCAATAGGACAGTTATTTTTAACAAGATTTTTTACCACCCTTTCCTTACAAGATGATCTTTCTCAAAGTTTAAAACATATTGGCCTATTTTATTGATATTAAATCATAAATAAGTCGATTGAATTGGTATAGTCGTGTCAAAAGAGGTAATACAAATTATAAACTGAAATAAGAGAGATAAAAAGATATAAATATAACCTACCACTTGAAAAAGCATCAAACTCATGAGATGAAAGAAGCTGATTGCCGAGCATCCGCTGACACTTCAAGAATATACAATTACCCGCGACCCTGCAAGGTCTTCGAGACACATGACATCCTAAGCCCCATCTAATGAAGAAGACATTTGAACCTATCGCCTCTTGCCATTGGCCCCATTTACCTTCCGGTTGAGTCATTCTTTCTCGTTCGCACTTGAATAAAAATCTATGAGCGAAAAAAGATGACAATAGGGTTACGAGACGTGTCAGTCAACCGGGGCACAGGTCGTGTGGGCTTGGCATTAACCCACTTTTGAGCCCGTGGGAGGCCGTTCTAAAATTAAAAAGCAAAATCTGTTTGTTTGCTTATGCGCAATCAGTGCTAGCGCAACTCGTCGGTACCAATATTAGCGATTCGTGCGTCGAAAATCAAGTTAGTAGTTGCGCTTACTGTACTTTTTTATATCAATTTCGTTATTTTGTGACGAAATAAGGTATCAAAATAAAAAAGAATTAGCTAACCGGGTGGTTAATTGACTAATATTCAGACTACAAACCACTTTTTGATGAGGATGTCTTTGAAAATGTGAACTAAGTAAGTATATTATGATAATGATAATTTTCATTATGTTCATCAACACAAAATTTTAAAAGGTCGAAAATTAAAATGTATTATACGAAACAGGAAAGAGTCGTGATTTTATGTATGTATGTTTTATACGAATGTGCAAGGTTGGTAATAAAAAAATGTCTGCATAAAGTCAGTTAACTTGGTAGCATAGTACAACCAAAATTAAGCAATCAAATTACGCATTGAACGAATTACAGATTTTAAGTAATATTCACCTCGTTAGTCGTTCGTATCTCAGTTGGCAACCAACTCAAGCATAGCCGCTTAGAGGCAATGTTTGCCCAACAATAATCTTAAAATCAAGTAGGTTATCAATACCCTCTTTGATAACATTTGGCAGACTGATAACGTGAGAAAGTGGGACGGTTTTTTTTCGATGAAAGGTTTAAGTTAATCTTGTAATATTCTGTTATTATTTTATTTTATATTAAAACCAGAATTATGATCCAATCTTGGTTAGGTTCCATAATTAATTCAGCCAAAAACTCTTAGATCGTAGCCACAGGTCCTATATACTTAGGTTTCTTTCCAAGGAAGGTCACAATCGGGGTAAACGCATGAATACCAATTTCATTTGCTTTCAAATAACCTAGTACCTGGGATAACGGTGGTCGTATCGCTTTCGTTTATAAAAAACAGCCGATTTTTACCTGTAACAAAAAAATGCCATTTTAAAGTACATATTAACACAATTAACACTTATGTTTATCACGTTCAAAAATTTGCCAAAATAACACAATCTTTCACGCTATCAAGCTACTTCGTGCGTAACTATTGCCACCCTTTTATATCATTTAGTTCCGTGCGTAATTCTATAATCAGATTAAACTTAATCGAACAAAAAGTAATCGCTTTCCACACTATAGTCGAAATCTGTGCCTAAACTAATACGGCACGCCCTGCAATGATATAAAAAGTAATGGTAGTGCAATAACCTCTCCATTGCGTGGCATAATCGATCGACTCGACCCTAGTCCCGACTGTCCCACTTCTCGTCTGTACGCACTTTGTCAAGTGCTATCATTCGTCACAACATAACTCAAAATACATCAGAAGGTTAAGTGATAAAGTGCACACATTTCTGTAAATCTCAATTTTTGTCCGAAGCTACATTTATATTCTACTAGCTGTGCCCGCGACTTCGTCCGCGTGGAAAAGTTATTTTGGGCATCATATTTATTTTTGCAAACATCCTCCTCGGCTATTTCCTAGTCCTAGTCAGGCGGTCAGGCGTTCGCCGTATTAAATGTTTCGCTGCAAATTGCTTATAACGACTATATCTCAAAACCTATTCGTCTGATTTATATACTGTAAATGGCAATTTTAGTCTACATGAAAAGCCGAAAGTTATAAACATATTTATTTGAATAAGGATTAATACTGAATTAAAGAAAATTGGTTTCAAAATAACTTATGTTTATAATGAAAAAATAATCTTAAAAAATTTACATAAAAGTGGTTATTGTAAGTAAACCTTAAGAGATAGATATATGCTCTCGCGGACTTTTTTGTGGCAAAAAATGAGTACTTCATATCTTTAGTACATTGTTTTACTATATCTTTGTTGGTTTGCGCAGCGTTCGCGTGGAAAGCTCGCAGATGGCCGACTCATTCAACTTTCACCTGCATTGTTGACGTTCCCCGTAGGAAATCCGGGATAAAATGCCTATAGCCTTCCTCGATAAATAGACTATCTAACAGTGAAAGAATTATTCAAATCGGTTCAGTAGTTTCTGAGATTAGCGCGTTTAAACAAACAAACAAACAAAACAAACTCTTCAGCTTTATAATATTAGTATAGATTTGGATTTTCGTGTGAAAGATGTATTATTTTTTTTATTCTTTTATTCAAACAGTAAAATACTGTTACATATTCCGAAATCTAGTCCCACTTACGTATATCAGAGGATCAAAATATACTTAATTTACTATGTAAGTTTTCGCAGTAAGCAAAGCAGCATTTCTGAAGTGGACCTTCTGTATTAACTTTGTTTTACCACGAACGTCGTACGTCTATAAGAGTACTGTAACGGAGTACGTACGGTACGCAATACTCTCTGACCTATATTTGAGTTGCATGTAAATGATATTCAGCATACTTTTAAATTAGGGAAGGGAGGAACTGTGAGCTCGAGACTTGTGGCAAAACAGAAAAGCATGCCGTATACAACATGACAACTTGATAAACATTTTCCGCTCCTGAATACAGTTTGTTGTTTTGACGTGTATATCTTTTGTTATTACCACATTTACAACTTTGCCTCGAACATTTATAACTGTAAACGTTTCAAAGTAATAAATGTTTGTAATTCTAAAGATAAATTTTAACTTTGACAAACCAAATTCGGTTTTGAGATAAGATACATTTTTAAAGAGAAACCGCCGAACTTGCATGAAGACATTTATGAATGTAATTATTATTTAATTTATGACATTTAATAATGTATGAATGTAAAGCGAAAGAAGTATTCAGGGATCGTAGCAAGTGAAAAATATAGTCTGTGCCTTCCCCTCTGGTTAAGAGACGTGATTTTATATACTTAATATGTATGTAAAATTGTAAAATTACTATCACTAATAACGATGATTTTGTGCTTCCTATCAGTTCATGTCTCCCTTCATACTTCTTATTTTACCCTGTAAATTTCCATACCGATCAAAAACAGACTACAAGATTAACTTAATAACAAACTTAAACTCTTCCTGATCCCAGCCCACGCGCCACATCCTTCAAGAGCCGGCGTGAAATACGAGGGAAATATATCTGAACCTTGGGCCCGTAGACATAAATCTCGGTAAAGTATTGGCGAGATTAAGGTGAGTGTGTGTACAGCGAGGTAATAAAATATATATCTGATGTTGCCAGTTTTTATCTTTGACAAACACACTTTGTTTTTATGACGACCTTTTTACATTTTGACAGTTCTCAAATCCGGGCAAAATTAAGTTGTGTAACATTTTTTTTTTTTTGGCAAATGCAAATATAGCGGTGGCCATAATAGTGGTAAATAATTAGTTAACTATGCGACAATTTTATCACAAACCAGGAACCGATGGTATTCTTTTCAGTGAGAGTTTAACTGCGTTTAAATTATAGTAAATAGCGTAAGGTGGTGTAAGCAAACTAAACTAATAGCTATTCTGTTTTGTCAAGAAAACCCTAAGTTGTTGCATTAATGCAATTAAAGCTTAGCAGTTAAACTGGAAAAATCTTATATTTATGCAGTTTCCAAATTAAATGTAACTTGCAGCATCGCAAACATCAAATTGGCTGGCTGGTCTGAAGCTCAGCTGAACTTTGCAAGTTTCCAAGTCGCAAAGTTCAAGTAATAAGTGAGCTCAATTGACTTTGAAGTCGTTGCGGTCTTGCCGCTGGGAAATCTTTTTATTTGAAAAACTTGGATTGTTTAGACTTAATTCAGATAATCATGTGTATGAAGTACATAAATATCATCGTACTTATTTATACCCTTAACATTCAGCGTGCGTTTTTCTCTTTTCTTACGGCTTTTTACCTCAATATCTTCCGAGTAGCTTATTTTCTTATACACTAGCTGCCGGGCCCGGCTTGGCAAGGTGTCCCTTGAAGAATATTGTCATTTTGGGTATTCTTAAAAAAAAAGCAAGAGACTACAAAGGTCAGGTCATTCTTTCTTCAGGTCGTCTCCGATTTGATCGCCTACTTCCAACTTTCCTATTCACACTCTACTTGTAGATCTTAGTAAACCTGCTTATGTTTATCATCTCCGCATGACGAGACCAACTAAGTCTCACCTTTTCTATTCCTGCAAATATAAGTTTAAGTGCTGCCTTTACCACTCACTTTCACCCGGTTCAATACACTCAGGTGCTAAAGTGTTAATAACAGCACCAATTAGGTCACCCAGGGCGTCAGTATTAAAAGTGCGAGCGCCGGACCGTTGGTTCGCTAATTGGTACATTACGCTTAGTGCAGGTGAAACAGGGTTCGTTGGCACATGGTCTGTTACGTTCTTGGTTTCCCTATCGCTTTCCCTGGGTTAATGGACTTACATTTAACAAGACCTGGTATGGTAGTACTTCGTATTGCTAACCGTTCACGAACATTCAGGCAAATGGATACTTTAATCGTAATGCAAATGTGTTAGATTCCCTTGAAAGAAGGCGGTAATAAGACGGGAGTTGTGGTGTGTTTCTTACAAACCTGACTTATCCGCTTTAGAATCGTGGTCACAGACAGGCTCCTCTCCAGAATGTTGAGGAAGCAACCGGTACAAATGCCAACTATAGAGAATATGTAGAGCCGTGTGTTGGTAGACGAGTTACTGTTACTATAGCATAATTAGCGTATTACCGAGTAACACTAGAATATTTTTAGAAAAAGGTTTCACTATCATCACCTTGAGAAGAACTAAAGAATTGAGAGATCAATGAGACGAGAGGTCATATATATCATATCCACTTGATGATTGATGTCTGTGCAAATCTACGCTTGCCAATAAACTTCTGCAATCTCAAGATGACGTCACAAGCCAGCGTCCTCGCCCACTCGTAACGTCGACCTGTGTTGCTATCCGTCTACGACCCAATTACTAAATTCACGCCACCAGTATCGAGCACTAGGTTAGTCACGTGACATTTTTCCAATTTCTGGAATCGCCGACATAATTCCTAAGCAATAACACGTAATATAACGAGAAAGACGAAGGCCTTGGTTAGACCAACGTATCCTGATCAAATCGGAGATGTCCTGGCAAAAGTTCAGGTCAAGATTACCCTAAATTGACAAATAGTCTCTGCCTACTGAGAAAAGGGGTGATTATAATAAGGCAAAATTATAACTGAAGTGATTGTTTTGTATGACAAAATCGACGACCCAGAATACAGTCCGCAGAAACACAGGTCCTCCTTTGTGAAAAGTATAGATAGATCATAGATCATACGATCGTAAAAATCTAATTTTATGTATTTATACAAAACCATTCCTTTTATTATATAAATAACCCAATCACTCTGAAATTTCAATATTGGATGGATACAATTTTTATTATTTTCTAATCATTAAATTTTTGTTTTAAGGGACATTAGGAACTATGTATAATGTTTGTTATTATTAAAACCAATCGGTCAATGTATCAATCCTGAATTACAGAAGCGGGGTTTTTCCTCGTGGACAACATAACAATGTTATTCCAATAAAATTTTATCTGACCCAAACAAACATAAACTTCCTTCCTGTATAATGATCATATAAACGAGCTATTTTTAACCATGGTATCAGAAGCCCTCATTGCAAGATGTGTACATAGAAGAGTAGTCTATGTGTAGTTGTGATTCAAAGGGTGGTTTGGTATTAAATTACACTTTACTTGTAGTACTCTAGCTCCGCAGCTTGAGTATACATACATACATATATCACGCCTTTATCTCTTATCAGCTAGTTAGACAGTCAGTTATAAAACATGTGTGATAAGTAATTTAAATAATAAAGCAAACCATCAAATTGTCCCAACTCTTTTGCCACTGCGGCTAAAAGGTTGAGTTAATGGAGCACAATTTTCTAAGAATAACAACAGCGTTTAAGTTTAAACTGCCTTAAACCTACTTTAAAAAGGTTGCTTTTTTATTTGGTCATTTTGTAACGCGGTACAGCCAAGACAGACGTGGGCACAAGTTGTATGTTCATGTTATAGTAAATCATCATTAGAATCACTTCAAAAAATGTAAAATTGATGAAAATACTTCTAACCATAATAAACTCTAAAATACCTACAATAAGACTGCTAATAATAAAACATGCCCAATCGTATTGTTCTTGGCAAGCGTAGCTTTTATAAAACTGTAGCTTTAACTGAAAGTGTTTTTAATTTTTTCTGATAGATTGAATAGACCAATACTGACCGATTATATAAAAAAAAATTGGTATCAATATGTTTTGGCAAATAAATTTATCTTATCAATTTTTAGTCTGAACATTAAATCGAGACACAATCAAAAAGCTTAAACAGTCTATCCGGCAAGCAAATGTTAGAAAAATATGTACTTTAAGTCAAAAACTACTACTTTTTTAACTAAAGCATGTAAACTCGTCCACACAAAATAAAAATAAGCAGAAATTGAGAAACGCAGAAACGGCTTACATGATCGCATTACGTACTGATATATGTATGTACACGTACGTAAACTCATGCGATCATCAGTGTCCTCAAGACTAAATAATGTTTCACATTTGGAGAGATTCAAAATACGACCGCCCACACAAAATTGGAGTGATATAAGACTCTTCCGCTCTCAGCTTCCCACTTGCACAGCCCTACGTTTTGCGTAAGATGGCAAAATCGATAGCGACTGGCGAGACCGTGTGACCCACTTAGTAGGGGCGCAAAATGTACACCGCGCAGAATGGCGACGAAGCTTCGACGAAATAGTGAAATAATTTATTTTAAACTTATAATTTGAATTAAAATATCCGGTCTCTTGTTTTTTCTTGTTTTTGTCATGATAAATCAACGTTACAGCTTTAGTAATTTTTTTGCAAACGCACCGCTATATTTTGGGCCCGTGGTTTGTTGGCAATGATGTTCGCAATAACATTTTTATCTTTCTTTTTTCATTTGTCTACAAAACTAATACGAGAACTAAAAGGTCAACAGAAAATACACAATGTCAGTTATGTCAGTCTGTATAGTATTCTGTACTTTCAATATTTTGGGACAAGGACTCGAGCCAAACGTTTATTATCTGATCAGTCCACCCACTGTCAGGAGTTGCTTAATCACATCTAGAAAATAAGTCTGACTTCTTTGTTTCAGATCATACGGTACAATATTTGTTGTCATCTTTAAAAGTTTAATTAAGGGAGGACGCTATGGAAGTAAATTTAAATACACATAGATACAAGATTTTTCTGTAAAAGAAATGTTTTAACAAGGTTTAATGTAATGTAAACTGTGTTACACCCTAACTAGTAAAAATTTATTCCAAAAATTAATCGTATGGGCGTATCGCCCTTTATGATAGCTAACCCACACAGAACGATAATATTAACCAAATGTCCAATATTCCACTGAATCTCTTGTTTAGTAGACATTATATATTTCCAAAGGAAAAATTTGAAATGAAATATATTTAACAACAAATTTAGGTCAATACAATGCATTTCTGTTACACAAGTGTTCCGATTGTGTCTAAAGTTCAGTGTTCCAGTCTAGACTTTCTCTAAATGACAATGATGTATGTTTTGTAATTACACACATACATATTATATTCAATTGTATTCAACGTTGCCTAATGTTAGGATTAACCCAAATATTCAGCATGTCATTATTTTAGTTTGAATATTAATACTTAATAATCTTGTGAACAAACATAGGACTTTGTTAACAAAGCCAGTGTTTTAGGATTTGTATACATTGACATACATAAAATCACGTCTATATCCCTTGCGTGGTAGATAGAGCCAAGTCTTGAAAAGTCTGTTTTGTACACGTTCAGCTGTATGGCTAAATAATGAAATTGAAATTCATATAATGACAGGTTTCTAACCCATTACCTACAAAAAGAATTGCATAGGTATTGCATAGCTAGGAAAAAGTAAAGAGCATTTGTTGAGTGCTTATTTTTTTTATTTGGTAAGGAGGCACAAGGTCACACATCTAGATGAATAATTGGCAGTGGTGTTGTATGTAAAATGTTAAACCTACGTATAATATAATAAAACAAATTCATTGAAATTTAGTTACTACTAAAGCGACATAAGAGTGTCCATTCAGGACAGCTTTATATTATGTATATATATTGTTAAGTGGATAAAGCTCGTCCATTAATGCAAATGGCGAGACCCTTTGAATAATAATCATCATTACAGGCTCATCAGGCATCTGACATTAAGTGCTAATATAACAGGAGTGGACATAGAAAACTACTATGAATATCTACTAGATGCACAGCCGCTTACATTGGAAGTCAAGGTTCTCCACATGCGACTGTACGGCAAAAACGAGTATTGAAAAACAAAAGCATTTTTAACCAATGGTTATTTCACTTATACTTTCATACATACATATAATCACGTGTATACCCCTTGCGGGGTAGACAGGCTTGAAAATACTTATAGGCCTCATTCAGTTGTTTGGCTTAATAATAGAATTTATATACTCGTATTGAGATTTTTTACAGCTATCATAATCTCATTACTTGCATTTTAATTTGATTTACATTACCACATCTTAAGGCGTAGGTAGAACCACCGGGCAATCTATCAAAATCTAGTCTTCAATCAAATCAACGGATAGTAGGTAGGGCAAAATCAAATGAAGTTAGATAAAAAAAAAATATCAAATATTTCTGCCCCACACAAAGCCTTGAACAGAAATTAGTCTACACAAAGAATTACTAAGAAACAAAAACACTTCTTAGCCCTAAGATAATACGCATTAATTTAAATATGTACAAAGAATTACTAACGACTGGGCGGGCGCACTAAATTGCCAGATCCGTCAAAAGGAACGCTATATTTATTACAACAGACAAGGGCACTGTTTGCTTTCTTTCCATACAGAAAATACGTATCTTTATATACGAAGGTATACATTTACATTATGTTAATTTATTTTGTATCTTTATATAAGAAGGTATACATTTACATTTATGTTAATTTATTTTTATAAGCAAACTAAGTTTCGTGAGAATTTTAGGAAATCCGTTCTTAGTTTAAGGTTTGGCTGTGCGTTTATTTCAGTAAGTCAGTCAATCAGTAGTCAGTCTCTTCATGTCGTGACCATATGTTATGCCTCAAAGCGCGCACGATATTTGATTCATCGCCCGGATAACTAAGTTTCAGTATTTGTTTATAAGGATGTTTAAATGTGCATTAAAACCGCAGTTATAGTATAAGATGTAGTCTCTGCCTACCCCTCTAGGAAAGAGGTGACATTATAGAGATAGAAAAAACTGTAAGTTCTGAAACATGCTGTTGTATTGTTGTTTGTAATATAACATGGCGTCGAAGGAAACTATTGAAGGAAGCATGTTCAGAAACTTTAACATTTGGGAAATGTTTAGATGATATAAATGATCCTGATAAGATGATGAAAAATGAAGAAAGACGCTAGTCTAAGCAACCGTACTCTTAATGAAACCTTATCGATGATTGAAGCAGAAATTTGCAGGGATCGTCCCATTTGGATAATACTTATTTGTCTCTGTCTGTCCCTTCCGGGATAGAGCAATCATGTATGTTATGTAGAATAAAACATTTATGGCGTCAAAAATTAAAACTAATAATTCACGTGTCGTATTTTATTAATGTATTCTATCATGTTACTAACTAATAGGTAATTCTTTCTCAACATCCCAATTTTAGTTGCAATAATAAACAGTCAAAGAAGGCCACAACATTGAAACCAATCAACAAAAACATGCATTTATAACTATTAAGACATGGGCTTAGTTAAGTCTTCATCAGTTCAATGATAACAGCCCATTATTTTATATATCAAAGAGGATCTGCATGACCGCGTGGAGTCAGATGAGCTCATAACATCGTTGCGTATCTCGACCTTATAGCTTTATTCCAGTCGGGGCCAACTGAACTCGAGAAATTAAGTAATGTTTTATTAACCTTTAATTCAAAAAAGGTAGTGATACTGATATTCGAGTGATTTGGTCAAAAAGAACAGAAAGTTTCCCAAAGATGCGGCCAATACTGACTTCGAAAGAAATAAGGTTTTCAATTCTTCGTGATCCCTTCTGTTTTGTAATATTCCCCGATTTCTCACACGCCGTTCCAGATAAAAAAAAATATATTCAATTGGTAGGTAGTAATTTTTTTATCCTTCAGTTGTACATGAATCTCATAATTTAATCGATCTATAAATATCGACATACTTTATAACATCGAGCATACAGCCACCAACAATACAAACAAAACGTCAGACCAGTCCAGGACTGACGGCTACAAGTTTACGGGACTCGAACCCGGCCCAATTCGTGTTTTATTTATACCTGAGTCAGTGCGCAGGTGTTCAGAGCTACAGGTCCTATTGTGTTTTGACATCGCACAAAGGATGGTTGGATAAGCGAAATTCAAAAATTTGAACCGCGGCCAAACCGCAAAAAACGGGAAGGCGACAAGCCAAGCTAAAATCAACTACACGAGCCTCGTATAAATACATTTTTAATCCATTTTATGTCCGAACTTTCATATACAAAGGCAGCAAACGCACTGCTGAAAGAAGCGCATAATGCCCGGTTTCCATTAAAGCGGAGGAGGGGAAACGAGGTGACATTTGTTTTAAATAACCACTCAGATTTCGTTATTTCCAAATCTCTTATTCGCTTAGCTTCTGTGGAAACCGGGCATAACAACCGACCGTTGTTAGGCCCGGTTACTCCTTGCTAAGCTATAGTGTTCAGAATCTGAAACTTAAGACATTCATATGATCTAATCACTCTTTTTACCAGAGGTACTCGTAGGCAAGGACTACATCTTTTCACTTCCACTAGTGTTTATCTACATACATCACTAGCTCTCTACGTGCAAGGTTCAGGCTACTCTATAGCTGACCTACCGCCAGGACTTTCCCAAACTGATCATGGTACGTTAAGGTAACCGTTATCATTAAAAGTTATTATTAAATACAAAGCATTCGTTGCGATGGCGACCCGTATTGATTACCTTCTTTATCAAATTTATCTCTTTCAACATCAGGTCATTATATTTTCAACATATCTTTCAACATATCTTATCTAGTAATTCCTGGTTGATTTTCGTTTGTTCGCTTCAAAGGGTCTAAAGCCAGCATCATCCAAATGATACTCAACTATAAATTTATTTGGCAAAAAACATAATATTGTGTCTCTGCAACATCGTGTATTCTTAATGCACTAAGATTGTTAATGTCGGTGAGCTACTCTGCCCTGCTAAGCGCAAAAGCGGTATCTCAAAAAAAATCGTAAAATTGATTTTTATGCCATCGGATAGCTTTAAAAAATACGCATCTACTGGACTAAGCCATTTAGCAATATCTTGTTCAAAACGTATGAAAAAACCTTAAGAAAGATTTTTCTATCTCAGTTTTACCATATATCACTAAGGGTGTTAGAGGTATATTAATATTACGTAGGCAACCAGCCGCAAATTTAAATATCGCTAAAATTCTTAAATAAATACACAACTTTTGCTTAGCCGATAAGCGGTAAGTAGGATGAGTAAAATCAGTAATGAGTTACCGCTATAATGCTTAGTATTTTAATGCTTGCATAATACGCAAACTGTTTTGAATTAGTGAGATACGGTTGCAATAGCAAAATTAAATTAGCCCTTATGGTTTTACTGGATAAGATCGAATTTCTAATACATTTTACAGTGATTTATCCCTGCCCTTGGCAAATTCGTTCGCAAATTCGTGTCATAACTTGTTTGTTTTTGTTGTGAAGAGGTCATGATATTTGTGCAAAATTGAGAAAAAAACTGTAAATTAAGGTGCTTAATGGGGTCACTTCATACATTGACATTCAGGTAAGTCCTATTAAATATTATTTTAGCATTTTGTAACCATAATCATTGCAAAATTAGAAATTTTGTGTTAAACTTTCTTGCGGTTGGCGTGCGCGCCCTCGTACGCATTCGTACTTAGCAAAATTGACCTTGATCTACCAGAACATAAAGTAAATTATTTTTAATCATATTTTCCCAGCCATACGGTTATTGTTGTTCCGATGATAATAAGTTGATTTGCACTTTACATTACGTAAGTGCAATATTTTAATTTATTTCCCAAATATATAATTTGTATTATGTTTGTTAAAGATAACTAAACGTTTTTGATGAATAAAATAATTCAGTTATACTTATTAAATATTGTTACAGATAAACCATGTCGCAAAGAAATACGAAAATGATGATGCTTTTAGCACAAAAAAATAAGGCGTTGAGGGAAAAGTTTAAGGAATCCAAACAATTACAACGTAATATTAAAACGATCGATCCCGACTTTTTTCCTACTAGTGATTCAGATGATGATCCCGCATTTTCAAGATTCAACAGTGCTGATCAATTACTAGCTCCGATTCTTCCTTCCTCAAATGGTTTCGACTTTGAAGATTCACATTTTTTATCGGGTCCGTGTACATCAAACGTTGATTATTTCGCTATGCATCAGGATGATCAAAACACAGAAATCGGGAATAACAACAAATCCCCTAACTCGTTGATCACATTGACAACTGTGCCAATTATTGAACATAATGATTTAAGTGACATATCATCGCCAGGCTTTTGTTTTAATACACACAACATACACAATGTTTTTAATTGCGGTAATCCAGAACCTTTGATCACAGATACTATTGAAGATCAACAAAGATCCTGTATTTTTCAAGATGATACAGAAAAAATATTGATAACTGCTTCCGATAATACTATTTGCACTTCTGAATCTCTTAGGAATAATTCAAATGTGATAAGTGTTCAATACGAAAAATCTGTTGAGAATTCATCTCAAGGACACGAAGTGACACCAAATGATAATCTTAGGGACACCGAGAATCTGACACAAAACGAGATAGCTGATGGAAATACACATAATCTTACAACTTATACTAAGGCCGGTACAATTAGGAAAAGAAAAAAACACGACCAACCTCTCAAAGTCAGAAATGAAGTGAAAAAAAGTGAGATTAGAGAGAAACATAACGTTAAACCACCCTGTCCTGCTTCATGCAAAAAGCAGTGTATCCAAAATATATCGGAAGAGCAGCGAAAAATTATAAATGAGAGCTTCTGGAGTTTGAATGACAAAGAGAGGAAGGCTTATATGCTGCATCACACCTCAGCTAAATCTGTGAAACAAAGAACAGTAACAAGATTTGAATCAGAGGAGTACAGAAAAAAAGTAAGCTACAGTTATTCACTTAAGGACGTGCTCGGTACAAAGTATGGAGTATGTAAAACCTTCTTTTTGACAACTTTGGGCTACAAATCATCTAATGACAAACCTTTACATACGGCTTTGGCCAATTCTAACGACACGGTTGCACCACCAGTAGACAAAAGACTGGGAGCTACTCCTCACAATAAAATTGAATCTACTCCTATTAAGGAACATATAATGAGCTTTGAGCCGAGTATATCTCATTACAGGCGTGAACACGCTCCCAATCGCTTATACTTACCCAGTGATTTGACAATCAGTGCGATGCATAAAGACTTTTTAGAAAAAAATCCGTCTTGCAAAGTATCTTACGATAAATATCGAGAAGTAGTCGCAGAATTAAATATTTCTTTTGTAAAGCTTGGCCACGAAGAGTGTGAGGACTGTGAAGAGTTCCGTTTACACGATGATACACATACCAAAGAAAACCTTAAAGAAGACTGTCTAGGTTGCACGAAGTGGAAAAGTCATAACAAACGGGCATACATGTCCAGAGAGCAGTATAAATTAGACAGTGAGCTAAATGAAACTGATACTGTTGTATATTCTGCTGATTTACAAAAAGTTATCATGCTGCCCAGGATAGACATGTTCAAAACTGCTATTTTTACTCATAGGATAGTGGTTTACAACGAAAGTTTCGTGCCAACTGGTCAAGGCCGAAAAGATTTGAGTGTTTTTCCTGTACTATGGTATGAAGGGTTGTTTGGACGTTCCAAAGCCGAAATTATAAGTGCATACTATCAATTTTTTATTTTTCATCGGGATAAAAAAAATATCATACTATGGGTTGATAATTGTTCCTCCCAGAACAAAAACTGGACGTTTTTTTCTTTCTTAATTTATATTATAAATTCTAAGGATATCAACGCCGACAAGATTGTCATCAAATATTTTGAATCCGGCCACACCTTTATGTCAGCTGATAGTTTCCATCATAGGGTAGAGCTGTCCATAAAACGCATGAAAAACAAAATTTATGATTTCGCAGATTTTTCTCAGGCAGTTAGCACTGCAGGAAAAAATGTAAAACTTAAAGAGATGAACATGCAAGACTTTTATGACTGGGATGATTATACCACACAATATGCACTGTCTCGAATTAAACCGCGTCCATATGTCAGCGAAATGGTTGAAGTTGAAGTTAAAAGAGGCAGTTTTGATATCACCTACAAAACAGGATTCGATCAAAATGCAATTACTGCTAGCATTATAGGAAAAAAAATTTTAAAAAGTCATGTCTTGCCTCCACCAAAAAAGAAAACTGCTCCGGAAGGAATTTCAAGAAACAAAAAAGAAAATATTTTGAAATCTTTTCAAAATATAATACCACAAAATAGAATGTCCTTTTGGAGAGAACTCCCTACTTTTGACTAATAAAATTCCTTCCAAAAACCGTTTGTTTTTAAATATTTTTTTATGTAATTTCAAATTTTAATAATAAAAAAACGTTATATATATACTTTAATTGTTTTTTTTTTTCAAATAATACATATTTTATTCGATAGAAAATACATTCCTTTTTGTATACACACATGTTTGAGAAGAGCTAACGAAAAAGCGGTATCTCAATTTTAATTCTATAGTTTACTAAGCGGTGTAACCGTATCTCATGAATAAAGTACATTATTATACATTTTTGATAATTTAACTAATGTGATAACAAATACACCCTATATAATATATAAATAATATTTAACAAATAAAAAAAACTATACATAAAGTATATATATAACTATTTTTACATAACTTCAATTATCTCAAAACTCGCTTTCTTTGAGTTACCGCTTTTGCGCTTAGTTGGGCAGTACTGTTCTTGAGGCGACTGCTACATCAAATATTTTCAATAAATTATTCTCTTTCTTTTCTAAAATTAAATGGCCCAGTTAAAATAGTTGATTAATAGGATAATTAATTCTATTTTTACACTAAAACATACCTGTTTGCGTGTCCAAGGTATTACAGCAAACAGAAATAGCTTATAATGTAGGCAAGTAAGTCGATCGAACCATGAGTTTAACTACTACAAAAAAAAGGTAACTCGACTTCAAGAAACAAGGTTTTACAACAACGAGTTTCTCCAAGACACATAATTAACTTTAAAAAAAATGCTTCTTTTTTTAAACCTTGCGACTGGCAAGCGGAAAATTAGCGTGAACATCACGCATGCCACCTCGCCAGTTTTTCTAGATCTTAGACCATTGTCGTACCTTTTTGGGTTTTGAGGTTAGTGCAGTCATGTTTAAGCATGTGGTCTGCACAGTCTCAAAACACGAGTTGACCCCGATTGGAAAATATATGGTTTTGAAAGTTAATTTAGTAAGCTGTCACTAAATATCTATAAATCTCATTTCCATTATCAAGCCTTCAAGTTTAACGTGACCTTTGTGCCTATCCACATTTGGCTCTGTCTACCTGGTAATGGACAGAGGTTGATATGTGTGTTTGTATTTCTATCCTATAATACAAGTCTCGAACTTCGGGTAAAGCTCTGCCTGATTGACTGACATATCAACGCACATACCAAACTGCTGGGTCTAGAATGTTGAAATTTGACACAAGTGGTCTAGGGGTACCTACACTAAGCGTGGATTTCCCGATATTCCCGCGGGAATGGAAATTTACGGGATTTTTCGTCTTACGTATGCGAACTGTAGTTATCTTACAGAAATATTTACTGTTGCCTGCGACTTCGCTCGTCTTGAATCTCCAAACATTTCAGCTTAATAAGTAATTATTTCAATATCTAAACGATATAATAGCAAATCCTTTCAGAAGTTTTTGATATAATAACAAACACAGTCACATACTTACAAACTTTCGTACGTATATCAGTAGGATAAGATTTTCAATTTCATTATCGCGCAAGAGAAATCATGTTACATAAACGTGTGCCATTACTATAGAAATCAACTTTTCAACACGTTAGTGTGTCAACAAAAATCTTTTCTCATAAACTATTCAATAAGTGAAATGGCGTTTGCGAATCGCGTCTGACGTCAATATGGCGCGTGGTTTATCGCGTGAAATACTTACATATGTACGTATTTTTATATGTTTGTTCAGCTGGATTTGGAATCGAAATTATTCTAGACGCTAGAATATAGTTATTTCAGTACTATAATTATAACCGGGTAATACAGAACCGAATGCTAGTAAAACAATACTAACTTATATATTTAATAATACTTACATTATTGTAGAATAGTGGTGTGCCTACCATATTTGGTTCATGTGGACTCAAAAAAAGTTTCTTTAACAAGTAGCCAGAAAAATCTGGACGTGTCCAATTTAACGTCTAGGATACAACTCGTACATTTTAGTTTTAATTGTTTAATTTTGTTTTATACATCCAAATGGTAAGTGCAATGCACTTTAACTGTTGCGAGTTGAAATTTTAATTTATGCGAATAATTAAGCAAGAAATATTAAGTCCAGTTTTGGATGATATCATGGCTAGAACACGGCTAAAAATGTTTCGTAAATTATTTTCTTGTTAGAGGACGCATTTTACGTACTCCTTTACAATATTTTCGAATTCCTGATTGGCTTCAAAAGAGGAAGCGTGCTGTAAAAATATTTGGCAAATTTAAAACATTCTCGTTCCAAATTATAGGGGAACAGATGAACATTCATACCCACATACATTTATACAGGCCAAAATCATAACCCTCCCTTTTGTTTCGCCGTAGTTGAGTAAAAATTACCTACAATTTTTTGACAAAATCACCTGTTCCATTTACAAAAACTCTATTAACTTACGGTTGACATTCGAGCGGTCTCTTTCACATTTAAGACCACAGACAAGGGCGGCTTGCGGTTCTACTAACGTTTGGTCTGAATTTCTTGTTCGTTATTCGTTATTTCTCATAAAACTAAAAATACCTAATAAAACCTCATAAACCGTTCGAACTGTGTACCCTTTTTCGAAAATTAACACGAAAGCGGGAAAAGGGGGAATTTTTGGATAGGGCAGTGATTTTTTTTCCGTTGTAATCACAATCTTGTTGTTAAATTCAATGTTTACATCAGACATTTGGCACAACTGATAAGAGAACGCGACTTTATCAATAACCTACATTGTGTACCTACTTCGCATGCTAAATAACTTGCTCAAATAAACTTTTTTAATTATTAATAAAAAAGTTTATTTAAACTTAGTTCGGTTGAAGGGGGGGTGTTGCAAGTTCTTATAAAATGATTGATTAGATAGGTATTGCCATCATCAAAGTCATCGAGGTATGCGTAAAAATTTAAGTAGAAGAACCTATTAAATCGGGCACAACTGCACACTGCAAAAACAATACGACTTATGTTAGGCTTAATGATTGCGATTCAAATAGTGTCAGGTTGCTAGCCCATCGCCTAAAAGAAGAATCCTAAATTTTTAAGCCTATCGCTTAGTCGCCTTTATGATATCCATGGGAAAGAGATGGAGTGGTCCTTTTCTTTTTCTATTGATTCCGGGAACCACACGGCAGTTTTATCATAAAGTAATAATTAGGAATGAGGTACTTACATCGTAACAATCGTTCTGGCACAAATGAGTGTATTTAAATGTCATTAAAGGATTTCTGTTTACAAATAATAGTAATAAATGTTCCGTTAAAACTGACTGTTTTTTTTTTTGGTGATATTTTTATGAGAACACCCTCATAAAGTAATAAAACGATAATTGGGAATGAGCTGCTTACATCTTAAGAGTCAGTCCGGCACAAATGAGTGTACTTAGATGGCAAAAAAAAGGATTTCTGTTAATAAATAATAGCAATAAATATTTGGTAAAACTGATTGTTTTGTTTGTGATTTATGAGAACCGTCATAAAGTAATAAAACAAATAAGTTAGTTATGTACTGCGTAATAACATAATTTGAAGGGTTAACTTGAACGGTTGTGGTGCAATAATTTCACGCACTTTCTGATTTGTAAGATTTTTTACTATCACAATAGAACTAATAAATAAATAAATATATACTGGACAAATTACACAGGTAATATATAGCTAGGGCAACATGTTCTTACATTAATTAATTCAACTGTTTTTCGATACGAAAAGTTGCGTAGTTCGTTTAATGTTTAGCAGATTTTCCCTTTTAGCCATACTTCTATTGAATGTTTTCAAAAATCTATTTTTTATGATTTACGATCTCAACTCAAGGCAAACGCAAACATTACTAAAGTTCCAACAATAGCAATATTTTAAAAATGTTTAAATAAAAATTTTAAGACTCCATCAAAAGCTAATCGCCAGTTTGTAGGTCAATACTTTTTGTTAACAGAGAATGGCTGAAGGCTGTATTTGCTCGTTTTTCTTATATTTTTTCGTGCTTAATTAGTCCGTCACGTAATGTTGACAAACTGTGGTTTATTTGAAACTGAATGATGAAGTCAAACCTTTAAAAATTCCTCTAGAAATAATTCTTGTCTTAATGGTATTTCGTACACGTTCTTACATTACTCAATTCAATCCTACACACCCTGGTATCACACTTTTTAATGCCTCAAAGCCTCTAAAGGTTGTAACAAAACGACTACTATTTCGCGCCTGTATGTAGTTAATATAATATCATGAAGTAATCACCTTTATTTTTACTTTTGTTGTCAACCCCTCAATTGATTCCTAAATTCCCATTTTTAACATACAAAACACTGTGCTTTTTGTACACAGTTCGTATGGCAATAAATTTTACCGAATAGTGGAGCGACTTTCGAAGGTTTCTTCATATGCCCGTGATGCCCATATGCACGTGACTTGACCGCCCCAGTCACAAATATTGACGTAAATAACTTCTAATATCGTGTGGCGCTGTCTCTGAACCTATCGGGAAGTTTGAAAATAGAACACGACCGTTCGGGTGAGCGACTCGCGGACGAAAAGATAACGTTTATCTCAACATCGATTGCAGCAAGAAATGTAACCTGTAGTTGGTAAATTGTTTCACAGTTTCTGTTTCATGAGTTGGATATGTCTTGCATTGCATTTATTTATCACCACCGAAATGACGCGGATGGAAAATTTATTTAGTGAAAGCAGAGCTTAACAAGAGTAGGTAATGTGAGATGAATAAAAATTTTACATATGTATTTATCTAGCGAACGATGCGTATTTATTCACTGAAGCTATGTAGAATTTGAAAATAAATATATTCACACATACCGACTATTTAGAAAAAATAAACAAAACATTGTCTTTGGTATATAGGGAAACGAAATCATGGCGGGGCGGGGTGTGGCCAGCTGATCGGCAGCTACGCACACAGCTGCAAATGTTTACAAAAAACGCTGTTTATTGATTTTCTTCCGGTTCCCAACCACGGAACAGGTGTTTACGTTGCACTCATTATCGTTATCAAAAGGTAGGCACAACCAAAATTTCAAATGCGTCATTTGTAACAATAATAATTATCTTTGAAGTGTACGTAGGATACCTACATAGAAAAGAAAACTTGTACTTCTAAAACTCAGTGAAGAATAAGAGATTAATGAAAACAATGTCTGATGAGAATGATAACGTACTAACCTTGATTCCGGAGCGTCCCTGTTGCTTCAGCAAAACATTCTCCGGCTTCATGTCGCAGTGAATGATCCTATTCTTGTTCAAGGCGTGGAGACACTGCAGCAGGCTGTGCGAGAACTTGCGGACCAGCTGCAACGAGAACCCTTGGAACTTGTTTTTCTTTATCAGCTCATATAAATTTATCGATAACAGCTCGAAAGTGATACACGTATGATTTCTAAACGTGAAAGAATCAAACATATGTATTACGTTCATAGTATTATCTTTATCCTGCTCACGGAGATGCTCCAGTATGCGAATCTCTTCCTGTGCCTGGCGGTGGAAACGTTTCTCATTCCTCACCATTTTGAGAGCTACATTCTCACGTTTTTTGTGATCATACGCTTTCACCACTTGTCCGAAACTGCCTTTACCGATAACTTTGAGCACCTCGTATCTATACGCTATGTGGTCGTGCGGTATGTGTATGTATGAACCCTGCTCGTTGTCATATTCGCAATTGTTTGGGAAGCCCACGAGCCCGGGCCGTTTCTTTGCGTTCGCGCCTATGAAGTACACTTGAGGGTAGTCGAATATCTCGCGGTGTTCGTAAGGTGTCAGTTTATTCATGTAGAGCTTCATGACCTGTTCAGGACTGGCGGCGGCGGCTGGCGGCCGCTTGTCGGGCGGCTGCGCGTTGGTGGCCGGTGGAGCGGGCGGACCCGGCTCCAGCGGCGGCAGCGCCCCGTCCCGGAGCAAGGCGCGCCCGAACGCGTGCGCGCTCCCTAGAGGCATGTCTCCGGTCATGGCCGTGCGGCCGCCGCCACCTCCGCGCACTTCGGTCGCCGTGGCCGAACCGACCCACGTTCGTTCGCACACACCACTGCACCTCACTGCACTTGCACTCGATGTCGGCGCCACTCTGGCACACTACACGACATTTCACATCGACCGGGAGGAGCGAGACCCACGCTTCCACTTATGCGGGCACATTCCGTCTCGGCAACGATACGATGGAGCCGCGGTTGCAGATAATACCGCGCGTCGCAAACGTGAAACGCAAACAAAGACCCCTTCCTTGCAGGCGACCCGACGACAAACCAGAGAGAAAATAGAAACGGCCGCCAGAGTCATTGAACCGCTCGCTACCGCACAATGATCGCGAGTGCGAGTGAGAGGGAAATATGACTAAGCACTTGAGAAATATTGCCACTAGGTGGCGCAACCTCGTTGAGCAAACCGAAGAGTATTATGAAAGACCTATAGTGATAGACTTCCTAAAAAATGTTATAGTAGTCTAACACAATCTGTGTAATTTGTCCCGTAAAAAAAAAAAAAAAAAAAAAAAAAAAAAAAAAAAAAAAAAAAAAAAAAAAAGTCTCAATGTTGTTCCTGGATGTATCTTTATACATTATACTTCCCGTATTTGTCCCTCACGGGGTAGATATAGAGAATAGTCATGTGACTCATGGGCTAACTTTAAATCGCCTTATAATGAAAAAAAAAAAGAAATTAATGGACTCTAAAGAGGGCTCTTAACCATTTTGTAATTATCCTTGCTACTCATCTGCGATTTGGTCCTCGTCGCGGTCACATGCGCTCTCTTCATTCATTTCGTGACCGTTACCGTGATTTCACTTGCAACCAGTGTAGACAACTTTCAACTATCCAAGAAGCATTCAAAATGTCCACAATTGAATTTTACTTGTGGATGATGAGATTCCAAATTGTGTACTTCATTTTATAATCATAAAATTCGTTAGTAAATATATCACTGGATATTAAGAATAAAAATTGTTTCAATAATGTGTAGCGGGGGCGACAAAAAATGAATGAAATGACCAATGGGAATATCTTCCGCCAGGCTAGGTGTTATACCTACAAACAAACATACATACATATAGGTATAAGATGCATCTTTGTCCTATGTTGATTAGTTGACCTCACTCGCTTCTTGGTTTTCAAATTCAAAAAGATGGATGAAGAAATGTTATCTAGCTAGATTTATATCTGCACTATCTATAACATTATTAAGAAAATCAACCCAAAAAATAACAATTCCAAATTATGAAAGAATATCCAGTAGTAATTTCAATTTCATGAATACGATTTTATAGATTGGGTCTTTAATAATACTGTTTTTTTGTCTATGGCCGAAGAATAGTGAACGCCATCTATCGAGATTGCTCGGAATATGACAGTCAAAATGAAAAAATAAAATCAGTGCATTTTACACCCATCCTACACGTCTTTTCTATATCACAATTATTGTAATAATTGGATTGTTGTTCACGGCTATATTATTTTAGTGAATAATGTACTACAGAAAGACTGTCGTGCAACAAGAAACCTATTGAACGTGGGGATAAGTGCTGTGCCAAAATTAAATTTTATGTAAGTGTACAGTGTTAATATTTGCAAAATTTACAGGAATATTTAGATATTTTCATAGTAAGTCTTATTATCATTAAAAACAATAAATAAAAACAGTATCATAAAGATATTGTTTTAAGTTCAATTCCATTATCTGTTGCTATCGTGCCAGTAATGTTTTTTATTTAAATTATGAAAATATTTTTATACTATTTTTCTGTATCCAATATTCACAGTATATTTTATCGTGCCGTACTTGATGTAATTACTAATTTTACTATCGGCATTCAGTACGTGATGATATGCGAACAATAGCCGATACGTCATTACACGATACAAGAACCTTTCAAGGCAGTGTAAGGCACTTATGGTGAGCTTATTGTGGTGTAAAATACCCACTTCCTCGTTTGATGGTTCACCCAAGGCCTGTGTATGTGATTTGCGCGTTATTTGGCAGGCTTCCAGTGCATCTGTAATGGTAGTGCATTCAGATTTGACAAAAGAAATGCAAGTATTTACCAAGCCTTTGTTTATTTTTTTAATGTTGAATGAGTCACTCCTCTGCTATATGTGAGAGGTTAATTTATGATCTGTATTAACAGATTCTGACTCACAAGATAACATTAGCTTTTGTAGTGTAATTCAAGTTGAATCTGTTAATGTGAACAAGATTTTTACTAATACTAAGAGTGTGCTTTGTGCTTAAGATTGTTAAAATACATACTAGACACACAGAAGTGAGTAATCTAACAAAATTAAATTGTTAAAAATTTGTGTCTTGTTGATTGTGCTATCTTCTGTCATCCAGTGGCTATCTTATTTGTCAATAGAACAGCTGATCATGTAAAATGTAAAATAAAAATAAATAAAAACATAACCTGTACCAAGAAAGAAAATAATTATTGTATCTTCAATAATACATTAATGAGGTAAGTAACTAACTAACTACATTTGCATATTTTGGTTATAAGTGTTGTGTTTATTGAATTATCATATGTCATTCTCTCTACAAAATATTCCATTGCAATTCTGTAAAACTACTGAAGTTAAAAGCTATGTACTTACATAAGTCCATAACTAATGCACCATCACTTCCAAGACAGAGCAAAATTGTTTTGTAATTTTCCATAATTTAGTTAATTTCAGTGTATTGAAAACATGCTGTGTTAACCATTTTAATTCTTCACTTTAGTGTAGTCTGTGCTTCATTACTGGTTATAAAATACTAGCAGTTTGCACCTTTATAATATTCATATAGATGATGTTTTTTTCTTAGTTGAGAGACAATAGTAGAAAGTATAAAGGATGGTTTATGATGAAATTTAGTACACAAGTAGAATATATATATAACCTGGAATAATATTAAGTACTTTTTATCTGGAAATTCCCACTGAGGTGAAGATTTGTAGCACAGCTAGTTTAAAATTATTTTTGACTTGATCCCCACACAGGTTATCAAGTTAGCAATACAATTTATGCACTTTGTGACTGAAGGCCCTACATATTATAACATCTGAGTTGCTAATCATACTTTCCTGTGCCAAAACAGTTATTTTGAAAATAGAACAAAATCCATTATTATTAGTGTCAATTAGCTACTGTAACAGATAGATGAACTTATTATTATACTTCTATTGCTTTATATGGCCAGGTTTATTTTCCCCAGACAGTGATATCATAGTGTGTGCCAGCCGTTTCTATTCCCTTAAAGATTGTAAAAGTCAATCAAGGGAAAGGCACATTTATTTGGGATTCCTTTTTGAAGCCATGAGCTAGCAACCTGTCACTTTGAATTTGAATCATTGGGCCATGAAGATAACATGGCATTTCAGTTTTTACAAGACTGTTGGCCCTGTCTAGCTCGTATGGTATAAAGACGTGATTATGTGTGATGTGCATGTGTATGTATACTTTTCTATGTGGCTCACATACATACATAAACTATATCATTTATGACATTGTAAACAAATATTTCAATGTAATGCATTCTTGGAATCCACTGATTAGGCATAACTGGCTTGGTGATTGTGGGCGTCTGATAAGATAGCTAGTAATCCAAGTCCATTCTGTACTTACTATTGTTTTTGTCTGACCAGTACAAAATTGGTGTAAGTGGGTTTATTTGAATGCTTTATCGGTTTATGATTTTAATGATTTTTTGTAATTACCTGACTTAGTCTGGATTTTGGTGATAGGCAGACCTAGAATCCTCTATATGGAGAGTGTAACTGGGTCCAATGTCAAGAGGATGATAGATACATACTTAAAAATATGCCTCTTTCCCGGAGGGGCATATTTATTTTTTATAGTTTATACCAGTAGAAATAATAGACTATGTAATTTATAGACGTATGGTATGTCTATGATCAGACACAAAAACTTTGATGAAACGTTCCCACCTTACTATCACAATACAAAGTCCAATTAACTGTTACGTAAGTACGTGTGTAAAATTTTACTAGTTAAAAATTTATTACTCCTAAATATAAATTATCTTTATTTAAGTTATGTGTGTTGTGATGATATAATTGATTTTAAAAGATGTTTCTTGAAACATAGACCTGTCAGATTGTCTAGAATACGGAAAATTAATTGACAAGATGCAGAATGCAGGGATCGTGACAAGTGAAAAGACCTAGCCTCTACCTATTGCACCGCGAAAGAGGCATGAAATTATGTATACATATGTATATGTAATATCCTTTAGTTATTCTAGGTCGAACTTACCTACCAGGCTTAGTGACATCCGGGTTCAGTCCGAACCAGGCTAATGGCAAACATTCTAAAAACTGTCCAAAACCGGGAAATGAGATGAAATTATGGTCAGTCCGGTCGGCGACACAATAGACCGGATCTCGTTGGCAGGAAAAGTGCAATTAGTTCGAGCGAATGCATTTATACCTATTATTATAAATGCTAGACTAACTCTGGTGGTACTAAATACTATGTGCCTATAGGGATATTGTGCTATATTATAGACATAGACATATAATCATGTATTTATCCCTTACGGGGTAGACAGAGCCAAAAGTTTTGAATAGACGGAAAGACCACATTCAGCTGTATGGCTTAGTGATAGAATTGAGATTCAAATAGTAGAGGTTGCCAGCCCATTGCCATAAAGAATCCCAAGTTTTTTCTACGCAGTTGTAAAGCTGTCAAAATATAAGAATTGAGATGCGAAATGAAAACAAAACGTGCTACAACGTTGTCACAGTTGTCACAAAAGAAGACTTCACATTCACTAGTACTTACCACTGATTTATTTATGTACACAAAATTATATACAGGAGCATTTAATACAGTAATTCTAGTACAAAGGTGCTACTTATTTCAAAAGAAATCTCTTCCAGTAGACCCAATGATTTATCTTTGTGAAACTCCTCCGTTACGACGGACTGATAGACAACGCACAGCCCGAACTGCTGAGTCTAGAGACTTGAAATTTGGTATTTAGGTTCATTATGTAGTCCAGAGGGTACACAAAGGATTTTTCGAAATTCCCTTGGGAACACGACTTTTTGTTTTCGCAGGCGGGGGTGCCGCGAACGTCCTCTATAGTAGTAGTCTTTATATTTTTCCGAATTCTAAAGTTTACACAAAGTTTTGTATGGTTTTTTTTCTAGATTGTCGATACTCGTTCTTGATGATTGTAACTAAGCCTCTCTTTGATAGCTCTATGCCTTGTCATTATATTATTGTACACTTGAAACATTGTTTTTGTAGATGTCGTCAAAAAATTGATTATTTTTTTTTTCAGTTTTTTAGCAGCAGATTTTATTGCGTTTTAATCAGAAACTAATAATTATTTCATTAGAACATACTGTGATTGTTTTAGGTTTAATGTAAGAATGCGCTTTATCTTCATGCTGTTTAGTCAGTACTCAAGGTGAATCATCGTACGCAGCTCATTCATTGATTATAGAGTTACAAGTCTATGTATTTTAATAAGCAAAGTTAGAAAAAAATCGTTTGGTGTTCGGTTTCATAATAATCCGCCTGACGTATAAATTATTCTAAATTTTAACTTTTTATGTTGTTTCAATGTCTGAGCTATAATACTGCAAAGTTTTATGATAATTAAAAGTTTTTGCGTGAAAGAATAAGTAACACATCTTTACCAACTTTCACATTTAAATTGTTAGAAGGATTCTTAGGATTCAGCAAAATTCCAAATATTTAAAAGAGATACAAATATTAGATATTAATATTAAAAAGTAGAAGTTACACACGACTTTTATAATTTTAATTTTATTAAATTGGATGGATTTGCTAAGACAAATAACGATACAAATACTACAAAAATCATGTTTTTCCTTTCAATTTATCTCTGTTCGCCAATTAAATCTATGGAGCTGTTATTTATAATTGCTTTTTGCCAGTCTTCGTTTTTCCATTGATGTGACCTAGGCTTTAGTCGTAGTCACGTGAAACCCCAGGTGTTGTGCTGTTAGGCAATGCCGTGATACGATTAATTGGACTGGCAGTAGCTATCCTACCTAGTAATTGTAGTCTGCATGCGGCCTGTTCAAGTTTTATTATGTCAGATAGAAAATCTATGCAGGCTATTCTGAGAAGTCCTTGGAGATAAGGACTTTGTTTCATACGAACTATTACCTAGTGAAATAGTATTATAGCTCCAGTTATCGAAACTATTTATCTTTAATCATGAGAATTTTTATTAGAGCTGACTAATAAATAATTCCTTTGGATTGATATGGAACTTAATTATTTTGTTGAAATACAAAGTGACCTTTTCCATTGATGTTATTTATACATATGTGTAGACATGTATTGAATATGTAAGAGATGTGCTAAAGAAAAATAAATTATTGTACCGTCCCGTGACCCTTATCAGCCCACCGCTACGCTGTTATTGTTTAGTGCAGAACCAAAGCCTTCAAAAGACAGGACGCTCAAAGAGGTTTCCCGCATTAAGCACCCCAGACTCGCTATTACCTTCGTAATTATTGTTTCTGATCACAACACTTACGCTTCAGGCTATATATATTATCCATTAAGCACCGGAGGCTTCTTCCAATAAACTCTTGTCATCAGTGCTCGTTGCAGACAATCCGCTTTCGTCGGACAATGACGGTACTGGTTGACGTTCCGCTTTCTAACGTCCGGTCACTTCTGCTGTCACATTTCATAATGTCACGCCGGCTGCATGCTGATTTTGTTTGAGTAAACAAAATAGTACTCACTAGTATATACTATTTCTTATATGTTCTCATATGTTCTGTGCTAGTGTTGTAATAGTTGAACTTTTACTAGATTTTATACCCATTTTATGCTCCTGTGAGATTGCTAGTAAGCTTATGTTTGAACTCGGATAATTAGCTACGAGTATATTCATACTAAATATTACCAAAATCTAGTCAGCGGTTTGGCCGTAAAATCGTAAGAGACAGACATATTTTCGCAATTTTAGTATGGAAATTAAGTCTATTATAGTTATAAAACAGATTTAATCACCTCAATTTAATCGCCTCATTATAAAGTAAGAAATGGATTAATAAAACCACCAATGGTATTTTTCTGCCAAAACCACAAGGCCATCAGCTTATAAAACATAAGAAGGAATAAAGAACAAAAAACTCGGCTTGTAATTATTTTTCTAAAAGTGTAGCACTTTGCAAATGAGGCTAGTGATTTAAGATAGATTTAACGATGTTAAAAAAGAACGACCATAATTATATAGTGCTCTCAATATCCCTTCATGCATACTTGACTTATTACAATCGTTAGAAATAGACATATAGTCATTCCTTTTATTGTTACTATTTTTTCTTCCTAACCAATGACTCGAATATTCCGGCCGATTGACTACAATACTCACTGATATTAATGATCGATCCCTCTAGCTATAGGTAAAATCTGAGTCTAGACTGACTGTTTTTTTCCTTTTATGTCCCAAATTATAGACTTAGATTCAGCATTAAATAGGCATTTTTTTACTTTGTTTTGCGTCTTATGTCGTAGTATTTAGGTTGATTTCGCCTCGGATGGTAGATAACCCTTTGGGGTTTGAAAGGGCTAGACAGCTCAGTAATAGACCGTGAATATTTTACGGGTAGAGCTTCTGGTGCGGTCAATTTCTTCGATTGCTATTGCCATTCCATTTCCCACTCTTTTCGGTAACGATATTGGTCTTTTTGGTAACAAATACTACTATAGCTTCACATGATTATTATAATTATAAAACGCAAAAGTAAATGATTGACTGAATGATCTGTCAAAGCGCAGCTCAAACTACTGAACCGATAGAACTGAAATTTGGCATGCACGGGATTTTTCGATTTACGCGAGCGAAGCCGCGGGCTCTAGTTAAAATATAAAAGGCATGCCTAAATTTGAATAATATGTTCCATTCTTTTTGTGAGGCTTTTATTTCATATGTTTTAATCATCTTCCTACAAAAGTCAGGTGGGCTGGGTACTGCGAATTATGATGATCACAAAGTATCTTGACGTGACTGACATGTCATACATAAATTATCCGTTTATAAAAACATATGCAAATTCCCAGGGCCTGAGCAAAAACTTTTATCCATAAAACGGTCAATTTTTTCTTCAAATTATTAATTCGCTAAACCCACGTCCTTTAGAGCGTTCAACTGACAGACACTAGTAGTACATTATTACTCATGTATCGACATGGTTACAGCGTGATTTGCTACCATTTTGATATCTGGGTCATGAACCGGGTAACGATGATTCGATTCGGTACTCGTCACCAATGATTCGATGAACCTCTCAATAGTGGGAGGGAGTTGATGATACATTTGATTTATCTTAGAAACCTGATTTGCTATGATTGATGAAATCGGGGACGTCACCCTAAACTTACGAGCTTGCATGAACAGAGTGATGAATGTGGTTGAAGCGAACAAAGTATGCAAGGATCGTGGCTAGTGGAAAGATCTAGTCTCTAATTGCCCCTAAACATGAAATCTGAATTATATTTCTATTTTTTAAGTCTTTACCGGTACCAAAAATATAGAGAGGTTCTTAATCCAAAAAGAGACAATTAATTTCTTTTTGGATGTATGAACTTTTCGGCATCATCATATGTGTGCCCCAATTTTTAAAAACTTCTATATAAATCTTTTATGGACTTTATAAAGTAGAATTGACAGTTATAATATCGTTTCTTTCAATAAATTTCATACTCATTCATAGTTATATAACTGTGGTTCTTTATTGGGTATAAATTGTCAATTCCGATAATTATAGTATTATCTTTTTGTTTGGATGTCAAAATCGTGACACTCTGTCATTTCAGTAATCTGGGTCGTGAACTCTTGGCCGTCTGTATGCAAATGATTCAAGGATCGTGTAGATCGAGACATAATGATTGATGTTTAGTTATTATAATACGGGCGGTGCGTGGCGAAGCCTAGAAGAATTAAATTTGGCATCGTTTTGTTTCTCTCAATCTCAATTCCGTCATCAAATAAGAGATCTTCGCGTTTTGTCACTCATGGATCTGTCAACCATGTAAGTTATAAAGACGTAATATATGCGTTTACAGTAAACAAATTAATTATAAAAGACAAATTATTTTTTTAGTTATCCTTATATAGGCATAATCTAAAGAATAATTTTAGGAAATTGCTAAGTCTTGGCCTTAAGCTAACATCTACATTCGTCATATTTTTTTTATTCTTTTATATTAGAAAGGGGCTTTTTCACGCAGTTACTGTGTCACCCCAGTTAGGTTATTCGTCATATCGAAACGTTAATATCGCAACAGTTTTAATACAAAGTCGGTAAGCATATCTGTAAGCAACGTGGTACAACAGTTAACTGTTATTAGCAAGTTATACAGAACTACATACATGTAGGTACTGTTATTTTTGCACATGTATTAAGTTCGCTGATTCACCGTGTTTAACCGGCAGTGTGAATGTAAATATACATCTTTGGTACAATGAAAAAACAAATACTAATGATTAAAGAAAATTAAATTTGAATTTAACTTTAGCTTATGTTCCAATTGATACATAGTTTTACTATACTGTTAAAAGATTTAGCGAAGTTAATTTGTAGACTGTCTAATTGACACATTCAATTGTAACTTGTACTGTCATGTAAAATAATGTTATGGAAATGATGTATTATTGCCAAACGTACCTACTCGCCATACTATTATATTAATCGTCGTTACAACATACAGAAATCACGCCTCTTTCCCGGAGGCTACATTTTTCAGCTAACCGCGATCCCTACTCCCTATTTCGCTTCATCCACATTCGTGCAAGCTCGTGTTTCGAGTACTCTGTTGTGGTTGCAATCACCATTCGACATGCAATATCTGAAATGCATTGTTCCAAATAAACAATGCAATTTATTAACTAACCAATAGCCCATTAATCATTAGTTATTATAACAGGAAATTGGGAGCGAGTCTGGTTGAGTCATATATTCCCTTCCTCTCTCTGCGATAACCCGCCGACTTACAGTTGTCTGACTGTGAAGTGAACCGAGGAGATTGGAGTGATTACGCAATTTGGCCGGGTTATCGGAACGTTTGGCATACTAAGCATGCAGATGTTAAGGGTCAGATGGAGCTATGTGGGTTAAATTATAGTAGAAACTATAAGTCGATTTGAATTACAATGCTTAGGAGTAACTGTATTTTTTTCTATTGTTTATTGAGTAGGCACAGAATAGTTTTGCCAGTCATTAAGTATCTACCTTTTAAATTAATTATACTTCGGCACACATTATTCAGTTGCTTATACTCGGTATAGTTAAGTTTAACTTGATAAAGATTTTCTCTTTTATTTGATGTAGTCTCTTCTAGCCTTTTTGTTAGATTTGGAATAAAACATATCACAACAAACCTTGGCACAGTAAAAATGTTACTTTCCAGAAATATTTTGAAATGCCCCTAGATATCAAGTACAAGTAATCCTGGTTTTTTCTAGTGATATTAGCATATTTCTTTTTAAACCAGTCTGAAATATGCATGTTTCATTATTCTAAAAATAGGCCGTTTAATACTTGATGCGTCCTTCGCAACTTTCCGAGGCAGGCTATGAAAAATCCATATCTTTCTAGGTTTATTGGCGTACATAGTCATCAGTACAATGACCTAATACCTACTGCCGTCCATGTTGAATTATAGGCTTGATAAATATAATTTATCGACGTAGAAACATCAGTCGCTACATTGAATTAATATGTGAGTTTCGAACTATAACCTTCCTGCGATAATTGTTGAACTTAATAACATATTAGATAAGTTTTGTGATGGTATTATTTTATTCTAAAGTGTTTTAGCATAAGATTAGTCGTAAGATCTACTAGAGAGAAATAAACGTGGTGAAACTGTCTTTAAACAATGTACCTTTTTCTAATCTTTGTCTCAGGATTTGAATGCTCTTCGCCTGTGACCTCAGAGTGTGAGAAAATGAATTTTTAATACTCAGTAGAAGTCATTTTTATAGCATAAATAATTTTAAAAGATTACTGTGACTTTTGTTAAGTGAATCGAATATATACAAACACATTATCAATTATAATTGTTATTAATAAAAGCAGTAACTCATTCAAGAAAATTAACAAAATCTCACAAAAAAACTCTCAATCTTTCCAGATAAACACCGAAATGGACGAACCGATCGCCACTACCATACTATGATTTCATACGGCTCCATCATCTAGATGGTAAGATGGACACGCTGCACGTGAGCCACCACCACAGCAAGGGCTCCAGCCGCAGTCAGTCGCCGTCCACGGGCGAGCTGGCGAGGGACCCGGCCGTGGTCACCGACGACGCCGTCATCAGGTCCAGGGTGCAGTCTCCGCAGACGCCGCACCATGTTGTCAGTGTGAGTTATGTTATGTCCAATAGTTTGGTCTAGTCATTATTCTACCATTCATTGGTCCGCCAAGATTCCGGTCATACACTATCACACCACCGATTATGACTTTACCCACCTTATCATGAGAGGGGTACGCTATCCCGCTGTAGGCCCGTCCAGTATAATACCCGGAGGTCTTAGGATTAGGAGGTTAATCAGAGATGATATGGTAACCTACGCGAGGTTCTACCAATTTTTCGTTAATACGAGCTGAATCATAGAAAAGGCGTGCTGCTCCGGAAGGTAGAAGACGAGTCCATAATACATACTAGAGTGTGAAATATTTGAAGAGCAATACAAAAATAACTTTATACCGGAATATTCTAAAAGGAGGCGGGAATGATAAGCGGACCCCTTTTTTATAACATTATTTACCTTGTATGCTTGATATAAATATTTGATTGCATGGTTTAGTGTTTTGGTCGTAAAAAAAACGTTAGAACCGCGCATCCGGCATGAATGATGGATCAAAGTGGTTTGTATTTATTTTGAAATATTTATTTACATTCACACCAAGTCACTGTTAACATGACTTAACAAAAATGTAGTGTTTCTATCCATTTGGTGTTTGTTCCTGTTTTACCAATAATTTGGGGTATGTCCCGATCGCGTCCTTCCTGGGAATAGACCTCTGGTTTGCTTATGACCAACCTTACCACTAACTAATGTACTAATCCAGCTTAGATCATGTTTGCAGCACATGGAAAAGTGCTGAAGAGTTGTCCTTCCCTTCTCTTAAAGTCCAAGAACTACAAGGCATGTTTCCTGAACTTTGGAAACTTTAATCGCGTTGAACCATTTGTTTGTTTTTTCTCCTAAACCCTTTTAAGTACTGCACGTTTATTAGGAATTTTAACGATCAGTCAGGGTCGAATCAACCTTTATTTAGAAACAGCGGTTTATTGTTATAAGCCCCGAAGTAACCTTGAGAAGTACGCGTATCAAGGAATGATATCCTAATGGTTTTCTCGTGTTCAAATTGTGTGTCATCGTTTATTAGCGGCCAGTCATGGTATTCATAACCATACTTACCATTGTTTTACAAATATCAATAAGGTATAGACGGTCCATGGGCCACTCCATACAAAGGCTGTAATTTCGATACTATATACCCAACTCTTAAATTTTAACGAGTTTACATCTTAGTTTTTAGCTTTCGAAGAGGAAATTCTCTTTACGGACGGCTTCCCCCCGGATCATTACCCGGGAGGGTGTGGGACACTTGGCACCTTACGTGCCAGCCCACCCAATTAAACCCATCCGTTGCGCCTTTCTTGCCATTTTGATTTCTTGGCATCATGGGATCGCTAACCCTTCGGTTATACTAATATTTTTCCACCTTATCTACAGCAGATAACACATATTTTTCTTTTGCCAAATTTACTCTCAGGGCAAAATAAGGAAGGATTTTTTTTAATTTCTTAAAGAAAAATCATCACATGTTAGTGAAAGAATGTGCGTGACCACCCTATTCTGTATACATTCTATTGTATGATTTAAACTTCTAATTGTTATGACGAAAGAGTACATTTGCACATTCAAGATTTCGCACCATGATAATTCATCTGTAGCAATGTTTGTAGGGCTCACTCGTGAATACGATTCACAGAAGATAATGTGTGTATGTTTGTTTATTGCTGTTTGATGTTCGGCTTATCTTCCAAATAGCTGGATTTCAACACGTTTTGCTTTGATATCTACGGAGCAAACGTGATTCGAAGGACTTATTTGTTATTGAATTGTAAACAAATAGTAATTTAAAACTGTCCCACTGACAAATTGATTCTGTAAGTGTTCTGATTTTTTTTTGAAAGCTAATAAAAAATAAAACAAGATTTACTTAGTTCTGCATAGAATGTAAATTGAATTTCTAATTCTATTAGACTTTGAAATAAGTTTCTGTAGCGAATTGACTTTATACGCTTAGGATAAAGAACTTTACTCACACATATTTTATACAACAAGATTAGCAATCGGCATAAAATAGGTTCATTTTAAATACCGGCGTTTGATTTATTTTGCTAACCGATGTTCTGATGATGAGAGAAAACATCTTGACGGAATTCAAGCAACTGAATGTGTAACTAGGATCCCATGTGGTTATCTGCAAAGGTTGTGTAGGTCAGATGGGAGTCGCTTCGTGTAAAAACCCGAAAGGATCCCGGTCTCTTTCTAGTGGACTGAGGACTCTACCAGAACTGGCATTAAGCATGGTGATCAAAGTGGTTGAGTGAGTTGTATAACCACAACAGGGTAACTGAGACCATACTGGAGTCACCGTGTAGTTAACCCTCTACAGAATCGTGGTCGCATGCTGACCCTGGCAATTCCTTGGCAACCGAGACACAGGCAGAAGTATGGAAAGTTCCAATGGCACTAATATACACAAACATTATCCACCTTCTAGTAAAAGCAAGCGTCTCGTGTTAGTTAAACGATTGGAATACGTAGACGAATTTTTGGCTCCGATATCTTGGCTCGTCGATCGTGCATTTGTTCAGTGGACGTCAGTGAACGATAAACGACGATAAAGAATATCTTTTATGTCCTAGTTATTTATAGATAAAACAACGTGGGGCAATTTATTAAAACTCAGACAATTATTATCCATTAGAGTACGCCTCCACTAAATTCTCATATTAATTTCGGTAAATCCTCTCTTAGTAGGTACCCAAAGACCATTTACGGAATCTTTACTTTTCTCGTACTTATGCCAAATTTCAAATATCTAGACCCAGTGATTTGGGCTGGGCGTTGATATAATGAAGGCCAGTTTTCTCTTTTATATATATGGTATAAACTAGTGGCTCCGCTTGCGTAACACGAGAAATCCCGCATAAAACCATTAGTCATAAAACATTTGTAACTAGGTGAAACAGACCAAATTATCAATCCAAATTTGGTAAATGTAAAAAGAGTACACTGTTCATTGAAATAGTTTATGAAAACCGAACTATTAATAATTAAATTTCTCGTTTCAGGAACCTTCATCGAGTTCATCTTCCCGTCACGGCGGCGAACGTGTAACACATCATGTCAAGTCCCATTCAAGGGATCTCGGCAACAGTCCACTGTCAGCCAACACCACTGGCAACAGCACTAGAGAGTAAGTCTCTTATTGGCGCAGTCATTAGGTCCGTCAACATTTAGTTTTAAAAGGCGCAGTCGGTAGGACCACTAGAGATAAGCTTTTGTTTGGCGCAGTATCTAGGACATGAATATTCTCTTTATTAAAGTGGTAACGTGACACATCCTGGAAAATCTGCGTAACAGTTCACTATCAGGCAACACCATTGGCAACATAATTGAACAGTTTCGGCGCAGGCGTTAGGGAACCCAAACAGACTTATCATGTCGAGTCACATTCAAGTGGTGTCGACGAGAGATCAGAAATAGGTTTCTAATCGACGCAATCTAAAAGACCACTTGATAGGTATGCTTATTAGCATTGAGCGCGGTCTACGTAATTTATGTCGTTAACTTTAGAAGCCAAAAGAGAGCGTCGGTCGAATCGGTAAGGTGCGCGGTAAAACTGCGCGTAGCGCAAAAAGGCACAAGTTTGAATCCTACCTCGTCCATGATCCGATGACTATTTTAGAAGTTATGTACATTAGCTTTAATACTAACCAATGACTTAATGTTAGGTTCCCCTGTAAAGGTTGCGGAGGTCAGACGGGGGTCGCTTCGTGTAAAACCCTAACTCACAAAATCAACCAGGGCTAAAAGCTAGGAGGAAGAAGAATTTAGAAGCCGGAGTACTCGAGATTAACTTATTTTCTTTGTCAAATGTTTTAGTTTGGAGGACTCGCCCCAGAAGAAGATTCTGTCAGGCCTGATAGGCCCCGGGGACTACTCGGGGCCTGTCTATAGTCCCAATGTGTCGTACGCTTTGTCTGACGAGTATGGATCTCCAGCTTACAGAGGTAATACAGTTATTTTTAAGAATAGCTTAGATCCTCTTGAATGTCTAGAAAATAGGTCCAGTAGTTTTCTTTGTTACAAACAAAAACACAAATCTCTTTGTAATTATGAATTGAATACATAATACAAAATGCATTTGAATACTAACCGATGCTCTAACGGTAAGGAAATACATCGTGAGGAAACCTGCACATTCAGGCACCTGGATGTGTAACCACGGATCCAAAGGCTGCGGAGCGGACTTCATCAGCATCTTACTCTTCTTAAATTTAAGAGCTAGTTCTTGTCGGTTGAATGAGAGCGTCTACAATTCATTTCTTTACGCAGTTAAATATTTTGTTTGTACATGTCTGTATGTTTTCTTAGCTTAATACAACTATACATCATAAAAAAAAAATTACTTAAGATTTTAAATTTCTTTTTTTTTATGTTTCAGGGCAAGATGGTGATTACTTAAACCAAGGTACGACCCGTTCTTCTTTTTTTTTAATATTATATAATCATAGCCCGGGCTCCTCTCCAGAGTGGCGAGGATCCTACCGGGGCTAAATCTAGGAGGAAGACGATACATAGAGAGCCGTTTACCAAAAGTTTGATATTAAATTGTATTTAAGTTTAGCGGTAAACCGTCGGCCATGTGTCACACTGTCAACAAATTTTTGTACACAATTTCCTGTCTACTACAACTCGTATCGCAAGCAAGGAAAACATTAAATTATTTACAAATATTTCAGCAGTATTGTTCAGACAGTCGCAAACATAACACTGTTGATAACTGAGATTATTTTAATTTAAAAAAAATATTGATAACACTATGGATTCCACTGAAATGAGTGACGTATATAGCAATGTTACAAGGAGACGGTTATATACTATAAGTGAAAGTGACAGAAGACGAAGCACAGGCTCTGTCTACGCTGTACTGCAGCAGAGACGTGTACAAAGTTTTGGTGAATATTTTGTTATCATTAGTGTTGTAATTCAGGTATTGCATTTACGCTGCCGTTTGGACAAAATATTTCATGAGTATTTTCTAGTTATACCTATTTACCTGACTTTTGCTGTCTTCAGTACAAATAAACTTAATGGGATGTTTTATCGAAAGGTCAGGTCAAGAGTATCCGAAACTGATGGGCTTGCATGCAGAGAGTAATAAATGTGGATGAAGCGAAAGAAGTTTGCTGTTATCGTGGCAAGTGGAAAGATGTAGTCTCTGCCAGCGAGAAAGAGGCGTGATCTATGTGTTTGTTTGTCTGTAATATCTTTATTACACACAAATTTACACAGTCACAAGAAATAGTACATAGTTATAAAAGAAATAAATCTTTTGCAATGTCTTTGTATAGGATACGACTCCGAGATGCGAATGAAATAAAACAATTCTTCAGTGTTATGCTAATAAATGTGTATGTAAATTCTTCAGACCTGTGGTTATGATTTATCAATGACCGCGATCTGATAATGAAGTCTGTTAAGTTTATATCATAGACTATCTAATCTGTACTAAAGAAAATTCGAAAAAAATATGAGATGAAGGCTTCCTAGTAAGGTTTCATTTACAATAGATATGAAAGATTTCAATTTTGTTTTATAAGATTACGTATTCTTATCTCATATAATTCAGAATGACGTATTTTCCAAATATTTGCATAAAACAGATGTTAACATTTTCCAAACAATCTTGTGTAATTGAATTTGTCAGTCGTTTTGTTTATTCATTTTATTTAATAAAGTCTAGAGTTCGAAACACGGTCGGGATATAAATAACGGAATATACAGTTTTTTATATACTCACTAGAGACGTCAAGCCCGCGTCTTAGTTCGCGTGTAAATGTAGTCTATGTGTTATTTCGACGTGAAAACTTTATTCCTGCAAAGTTACCTTTATAGGTCATATCATATCCCTTCAGTTGATTTTGCATAAAAAATTAACAAACATGAATCCCTTGTGGTTCCTGGCGTAAAAGGCGACTAAGGGGTAGGCTTATATACTTGAGATTCCTCATATAGGCGATGGGCATTACGCCATTGAGCTTTCGCGAACCTCCTCAAACCTTATTGGCGTATCATCAGGCAGACGTGGTCAAAAGCAATAAATTTACAATAATTTTTTTCTATTATTTGTTCCAGATGAGAGTGACGGCAGCGCCGTGACGTCATCAAAAGCGTTAGCCGCCATTGCACATCTCAATTCCAAGATCGAGCGGACCAAGGACCTTATTCGATTGGAGCAGACCATACGAGATGGTAAATAAATTTATTCAGTGTTCAAGATCCTGCTAATAGTTGAAATAGAAATATTTTCAAAATAGGATACAATGCATCGCTTATTAACATGAATTATATTAAAAATTAGTTTTTTTATTTTTCTGGGATTTGAACCCGGAAACTCCGGTGTCTCAGACAAGCGCATTTCACTAGTGCAGTACTATATCAGTATAATTTTTTTTTACTTTCTTTAAACCTCAATTTTGTATTGCAGACAACGTGAACGAATACCTGAAGTTAGCAGCGAACGCGGACAAACAGCAACTTCAGCGGATCAAGGCCGTGTTCGAGAAGAAGAATCAGAAATCAGCGCTATGTATCGCACAGTTACAGAAGAAACTAGAGGGGTACAACAAGAGGATTAGGAACTGGGAGGTATGTTCATATAGTAAGCCTAACATCTACGAGTAGTATAGTACGCCTTTTTAACTTTTTAATTATCACATGAAAGCGTGTGGAAATTTATTTTTGAAACAGGAAACAATGAATCCCTTAATGACGTCAACACCACGGGTCAGGTGGCAACTGGGTCGCGTGGAACTGGTGGATTTTGGTCACCCTGGTCTCAAATCAGTTTAACGATTAAGGCCTAATGTGGGTATTCGTCGTCAACAGTCAAAGAAACTGAAAGGCCACATTCGGCATGACATTTTAAATAGATTTACTTTCAATAGAACTATCCTTGTTACAGCAACACGGCAGTAGCGGCCAGGCGCACAGACAGCCCAGCCAAGTGCTGAGAGATATGGGACAGGGACTTAAGTGAGTTTTTATTGCAGTACCTGGGTGACCGAGTTGTGTTCGGTGGAAGTCGGAAAAACCATAAAAAAATACGGGACAAATTACACAGCTTAATTTAGCCTTTAAGCAAGTTTGAAACTTGTTTTACGTAATACTTACTCAACGATACTATATTTTATAGTATATACTTATATTGATAATGAAGATACATACCAAGACCAATACATAGCAAGTAAAAACAAAAATGTATCCGTTGCCCAGCAACCGAACGATCCCGGGTATTCTGATGTGAAATCCGATCGCTCTGACCACTACACCACCAGTACGCGCTCGCTTGCGCCCAAATTATGGATGCTTACCGGCCAACTTATATATAATAAACAGATCCATTACTCATATAAAAAAACTCATGTAAAAACTTAACATTTTACATGCCTAAAATATGTATATATCTTTAATCGATATAAAAAGAATGGATAATTCCATCTCTTACTACTAAGTCGTAAGAGAATCTTATATATTTTCTTTATATCTGTGATATTGCAAGGTCACATTGGATGGACGGAGTAATCGCGCCTAAAGGCTTGTACTCACTAACATTTAAATGTTTATGATTGTTAAGGAGCTACTCAGGTGTATATAACATATAATACACACAGCCCGCCTTACATGTAATTATTTGAGGCGTTGTACCACGTGTACCCACTGCTATTACAGCATTTGTAATTGTTTTTATTTGTCATCTAAAACATCAATGTTCTTTTTTTTTTAAATAAGAATGCGACTATTTTGAATGTTCCCATCTTTTGGAAGCAGCTTTCAAATTAATGATTTAATTATTTTTTACCTAGAAACGTGGGCGGCAACATCCGTGACGGCATCACCGGTTTGGGCGGCAGCGTAATGGCGGCGCCGCGGGAGTTCGCGCATCTCTTCTCTCGCTCTCGCTTCGGCTCCGCGGACAACATCGCCCAGCTGGCCGGTCTGTGTCTTACCTTACACCTTCTGTGTCTCACTGCCCTGCTTTGAGTGACATAGCCCAGGGTATCCGGCCGAACTAGAGCCTAACTAGACCCGAAACCCGCATGTCGAGATGGTAACATCGAGTCTAGGCGGCAATGTAACATGCTCTTTGCAGCTATATGTACTGCGGCTAATGTTATGTTATTAGTTGGAAATTTGAGATCTATTTTTGGGATTATTCGCTGGCTTGAGAGGAAATATTGTGAGTCAGGATGGTTAAATCAAGCCTGGGAGATATGTGTGGTGGATCATTGCGGTGTAATTAGTGAACTGATAACATCAGTAATATCAGTGGTATAAGTATCTCAACTGGGCGGCAATAACACTGCCGCAGTACTCTCTCTCACTCTGATATAGTATTACCGCTTGCATAAGTAACACCGATGTATCTGCGCATAAGTAAAACTTTTCTATGGCGCGAAAATATTTCAGCCAATTAGAGCGCGCCATTTGAACCCGCCAACTGAACTGTCCGCTATTATGAGCGTGATAGCAGGAGAAATTTAGTTTTTGGATTTTAAAATTAATGTATTTGTGATAAGGTCGTTATTTTATTGAATTTTCGTTCTGTTTGATTCGCCAGTAAGTTGCGCTTTTGTGCGCTGTCCAATATTGCCGATGCGACTTATAAAAGTGGAAGTATTGTATGGCTGGCAGCGTATCTAGTCTTTACACCAACTTTTTTATGTGGGCCGCAACATTACTGGTTCGGGCTGCACTAATTTTGTGTGGCTTTATACGATAATTTTAAGATACAAGTGACAAGAAAATACTTTTATACTATACTCTATCTTTACGTAATTTTCATATAGTTACTACTTCATTTTACTTTTAAAATTCTTATTAATTATTTCTTATTGCAATTTATATATTTTTACATATTTAAAACTACTTGCACAACACTTAACATATGATATTTATATATGTATTTTGTCTCCAGAGAACACTGGCCCTTGTGAGTATATGAACCCCTGTAGCTCCCAAACAATCGCTATACATTCCATAGTCTTGAAATCATAGGCATGTAAAACGACCATTCATTGATAATGATAACATACATTCTAACATAAACTATTGATAATAAACTAATGATAATATAATAATTTCAATAGATAAAAAAAAGATCGTAACACATTCATAATTTAATAAGTCCCCTCTGAGACCTCTTTTAAGATAATAATTTACCAAAAATATATTATTCCAATCAATAACTTAATGCCGTGTGGTTCCCGGCACCAATACAAAAAAGAATAGGACCACTCCATCTCTTTCCCATGGATGTCGTAAAAGGCGACTAAGGGATAGGCTTACAAACTTGAGATTCTTTTTTTTAGGCGATGGGCTAGCAACTTGTCACTGTTCGAATCTCAATTCTATCTTAAAGCCAAATAGCTGAACGTGGCCTATCAGTCCGCTCAGGACTGTTGGCTCTGTCTACCCCGCAAGGGATATAGACGTGATTATATGTATGTATGTATGTAATAACTTAATATATCAAATAAACGAACTCTGTTCAAGAGAATGGACTGATAAAATGATAAAATAAATGTATAATAAAAAAAATGGTGAAAACGGATGATTACACGAAATGCAATATTTTCATTTACTTTTTATAATATAGCCAAATTGTTCTAAGTAATTTCGCCTAAATATGATAATAAATCGGTGTGTAGCAACGGTATACTCTGAAAACAACTGGCGTGTAAGTTAATGTCAGACGTGATTACGATCTGATAGCGATTATCTTCCGATAGCGTCACTCAATGCCACTTCTGCGATACGTCACCTGTTGCAGGGAAATTCTGCACGGCTTGGATAGATTTAAATTCGTGAATAGTTTTTAGTTGTTGTTATTAAACCCTTAATTTGGTTGAGCTTTGTATATAGATATTTCTTTTTAATGTCCCTGACGCAGAGTATGCCTACATTATTATGTGATATCCGTGTTGTTGTAGCGAAATTAGGTCAAATGTTTTGGCTATACGTTATCAGTTGTCTCTTAAATGCGTTGGTTAAACAAATGTTACGGGCAATACATATGTTACGTGTAATTATGGGCAGTATAAATAATTTGTATTTGTATTTTTTACACGATTCTAAATGTTATTACCATAAGCAATATTATTATATACCTACTATCAACAAAAAAAACGCAGTAATTCATATGTACTTAACACTTTATATTTTCCGCTAATAATAAATTATAATGATACTTCACTCTAAATGAAATCATAGTTCTTTAATACTGGGATTTCTAAAATTTACATTAACAAAACAATTTATAAAACAATAAAAACACTTAGAAATATACATAGTATAAAATATTTTTAAATCCGCTATGCAGTATCCACTTGTAACAGAATAACCCGCTCGCGACTTAGTCACCTCGCAATGTGATTAGTTTAGTGTTTGTTTGTCCGACATGGTGTTCGGTAGGTGCAGGAAAAAGTTACACAAGACGTGTAGCAGCACTTGTAACAAATGTAAATATGGCGTTTTCATGTAAATCTTACCTACCTTTGCTAGTAAATTCTTGTATTTAGTCATCTTCTAGTGGCGTTAGTCCCGGGTACATCCTCACTTTTCTGAGGTGCGCCTTTACGATCATGATACAGGCCAATCCTGGGTCAGGTTTTTATACTAAGCGATCCATCTGACCTGCGCAACCTTAGCAGGGGAACCTATCTCATATTGGATCATGGTTTAATCTTATTGTACCTTTTGCAGTTTGCCTATTGTCGAATGAGAATGTTTGTTACGCCATTCTAGTTAATCCAGGAATAAGATGAATAGTTACTTAAGATCATAACCTTTTCCATTATTAACCTTGAACAAACACAATTTTAAAAATAAGATTTTCTTTTTTAATATTTCATATAAGCCTAATTCTTGTTCATACCATTATTTACCAATAGTTTATCATGTATTGGTAGAATATTTTTTAAGTCTATTATTTTTATGTACAAATTAATATTTTCTTTTATATATGGTCTTCAATATTTATAAATGCTTTTTACACTCGTCTACTTTGTCAACACTTGTTTTAGTCAACGATACAATTCGACCAAAATGGAAAAAAATATGTTTAAATATTTTGTCTTTATTTGTTTGCCTATCCCAAACTAACTCTGCTGAACGCTTGGTCGCTATTTGTGTCGAAGAACTTTCCACAACATTTGCTGAAATCTCATTTGACAGCGGAATGGAGCGATACATTTGTTATTAGAGGGAAAGAGATGAACAAAAATGACAGCTGTCAAAAGGGATTTCCTACAGCAGCAGAAGTATTGTACGATAGATAGTGTTTATATTTGTATACCTACAAAATTTCTGGGGTATAATTATGTACCGAATCAACTGTGTATACCTAAAGCCTGTTCTTCACTTATTGCTACAATGCTTTGAAGAGAGTTCTTGATCAGACGAAAATATTACTATGCTTTTATAATAATGAGTAAATTTGTTCATATTTTGATTTTATAATAAAATCCTTTTGTTTCTGATTGATAACTCGCTTAGCTTAGCTGATTTTGTTATTGTCAACTTGCAACATGTGAACTGTGTGCTTATCATGCTGTCTCCTTCTTGCACGCTAGCCCCTCCACACGCGGAACTGAGAGGTAAATAAATGCTGTGTTCATAATTCCGTGCTTTTATGGAAATAATTTTGAAGGTTTTACATGTTTTAGTGAGTTCTTGGTTGAAGCGTTAAAAAGTACACTGAGTTTTAGACCAATCAGATCACATTCTGAGATAATAAACAATCGCCATTGATTTGATTCACCAGCTTAATTTTTTGCTTTGCTTCAGAATTTAAAAAAAATTGAATAATATTAATTAATTTGATAGTATTTGGTGAAATATTTTCAATTCAGTATTTTACTTGTGTTTTAGAAAATTTGTTCTTAACTTTGAAATTATTATAATATTATTTCGCTAAGCATTGTACTTGTATGGCATAATTCTACACTTGATTCACAATAGGTATTCTATTGTTTGACTTGGCAAGATAAACGTGCATTATAAGTGACCTTGACATAAGTAGTGTTACTGTGAGTCATTTTTAACTAACAGACACTTATGTTACTTTGGTAAAGAGGAATGTTTTATCAATTTGTGTAGATGTATTTTTTTTTCTTTTAAGTTTTTTTGCAACGAATCTTTTAAACAAATAATTCAAGTAACTGACTGTTTAAGTATCTAATTTTACTCTCTTCCTTTTTGTGTTAGTCCTGGTTACATCTTTATCTCTCCTTGACCGTGATCCTAGATTGATTCAGGGATAGAAGTCAGGTTTTTACAAAAAGCTGCTCCCGTCTGACTTCCGCAACATTTGCAAAGTAACCTATGGAAAGTTTAAGTTATGATCATGGCTATCCATATAATTGCCTTTATGTGCAGGTTTTCTTGATTTTTGTAGATAGATGATTGCGCCATACCTACTTTAAGTTAAATTTTGATATAATAAATTAATTATATCAATATGGGTATTGAGTTTTGCTACAACGTGCAGCGAACGCGTCGTCGGAAGGTTCCCGAGCGTCGGAGACAGGCGACGGAGCCCCGCGAGGCTCCACGCTGCCGCGCGCCGCCACGTCCCCGGCGCCGAAGTACTCGCCTGAAGCATCACCGTCTTCTTCTGTCACCAGCGAAGGAGCACCGTAAGTGTATCCATCATTATCTACCAAAAAAAAAAAAAACACCCTCCAAGTGCGAGTCGACTACGACTGTAACTAAATTCGACGTCAACCAATGTTGTGAAACCTAAAGATATTACTAAAAAGTGATGTTCGAAATGTCCCATAAATAATGAATAAAAATTTAAATTTGTAACCTAGCCTGCTCTTTGGTTACCACCTGCGTAGAATAATGACGATTGTTTCTGATCTTCTTTCGCCTTTTAATTCCAGTTACCCCACCCAGCCGAACTCGAACAACCTGTCGGAGGCGGCGTTCTCCATCAAGCCGATCTTGAACGAGCTGCGCGAGCGCAAGGAGGACTACGAGCGGCTCGCTGAGAAGATCGATGCGCTCAAAGTGAGTGTACAAAGAAAAAGTAGTTTTTTTTTTAAATTAAATTTGTATTCATCCCCATACTAATATTTTAAATGCGAAAGTCTGTCTCTGTTTTGCATTCACACCTAAACCGCTGGACCGATTCTAATGAAATTTTGTATGCATATAGTTAAAACCCCCGCGTTTTAACTTTATATTTTTTTTCAAAAATTAGCCCTTGAAATACTAAAATGGTTTGTATGAAATTAATCATAAATGCTACCCGTGCTAGGCCGGGGCGTGTCGCTAGGTCATTTACATTTTCAATATCTTCTTGCAGAACCTATCACAAGAAGTATCGTTCCTATCGAATGCGTTGCAAGAAGAAAGGTTCAAGACTGAGCGGCTGGAGGAGCAGATCAATGACCTCACTGAACTGCATCAGAACGAGGTAAATACTTTTTTGTGAATTAAGCGGGTTACCTATATCTTTTTTATAAGCCACTGAAACTTATTGTCACTTCAATGTTATACGTGGGTCATTTTTATAAAGGATCTCTAGGAAGAGAAAAGTTTATTCTTTTTAATCATAAAAAAAATCATTTATCTTTAAGAAATGAAAGCGAAAATCTATACTTACTTTCTGTAAGCTGAAGTCTTAAAATTTATTCATTTTATTGTTTTTTTTTAAGTCATATTAACTATCAACCTATGATAGTATAAGCCAGTAATGTTTTGCAGGTAGAGAATTTGAAACAAGCTTTGACGGATGTTGAAGAGAAGGTGCAGTATCAGAGCGAGGAGAGGATGCGGGACATCCACGAGGCGTTAGACCTCTGTCAGACTAAGGTGAGTTATCTTTAACATTATTACGTATTTGTTCGCATATTTAGAGACATTTCAAACGTCACTTAATAATAAAAAATAATATTAATATTATAAAATTTCGAGTAAGTAGATGTAATTAAGTGTCTAGAGAAGGACATGACCGGTAAAAACTGTAGTCCCTTTGGGATTTGCGAAAAACTATTTTTTTTATTTAGGTGGCGCTAAATTCGCACGGGCTAAGCTGCGGGTGAACGCTAGTACATACATAAAATCACGCCTTTTCCCCGGAGGGGTAGGAAGAGACTACATCTTCCCACTTACCACGATCTCTGCATAATTCTTTCGCTTCATCCAGCCTGGATGCAACTTCAAATATGCAGTGTAGTTTGTTCCGTCGCTTGCACACACATGCGCTTTGGAAGCGGTGGTAATTATAATTAGATTTAAGTGATGTGACGTCAATAAGTGATACCCTGTATCCAATTTTGAAAATAAATCTATGCTATTCTTTTCGATATAAATAAAAGAAATGATTTTATGTTTCAGATCAGCAAATTAGAACAATGGGCGGCCGGGGGCGGCGGCGGTGGGGGAAGCGGCGGCCCTGGCGGTGAAGCTGGCGGGCACGCAGCTTTACCCCCACGGCTTTTATTAGTCAAGCTGCTCAATGTGGCCCTCACTCTTCTCCAGCTCGCCTTACTGCTGGTGGCCACCGTGGCTGGAGTCGCAATGCCGTTCCTAAGAACTAGGTGACTGCGATACTCATACTATATTCAATACTCGTATTGCTCATCAGCTGGCGAAAGTAAAATAGGAGGTGGTAGTTGTCGCTTTTGCCACATCAGGTTTAAAAAAAGATATTGAAAAAATAAGACAAATTATGTCATCTGTCAGATGTCCACTGCATGAGAAGACCAAACTTTTAGATTAGTCTTGGAGTCCTGGATTGATTGAGTCAGATTTTTACACGAAGCGACTCCCATCGGACCTCCGCAACGTTCGCAGGTTAACCTAACTCATATTCGATAATGGTCACACTTTTAGTTTACTCAAATGCACATTCATCAAGCATCGATCAATAAAATCAACTAATTATTTCTCCTCCCAGAGTACGAGTATTGACAACAAGTTTAGCGGTAATGATCGGCGTGATAGTCCTCAAGCAATGGCCGGAGGTGAGCCAGTTGTCGGAGCACCTGGTGCGGCGGCTGAAGGAGTACTTGCTGGACAAGCACCACGACAGGTAATGCGCGTGCGCAGGGGTAGTGTCGTGCGATTCTAGAGATCATTTGATGGTACATTTTGTTTATTTGAGACACCGGATTGTTAAACACACTAATGACGACATCGGTACGAAGGTACATACGTACATACCATCACGCCTGTCTCCCGTTGGGATAGGCAGAGATTGTGGATTTCTACTTGTTGCGATCTTTACATACCTCCCGCTTCCTCAACACTCTTTTCATGCAAGAACAAACGTAAAATGTACTGTGACTTAATGCTATATGGCATTCACTGTCCGTCGAACCTTTAATTTTGATTGTATTTTTAATTTCGTTGAGTAAAAATCCATAGCACCTGTAGCACTTTTACAAAATAACCTTATAGTCAGAGAATTCGGAATAATATAAGACTATAGAAGTGGTGCTGAATGTGACTTCGCATGTTATGGTTTTGACCAAAACGTCTTCAAAATACATCTCAATTCTGAGATTTATTTCACAACTTTACAATTGCGTAGTAAATTACATGCGATGCGACACAGCATTCCTTTATTTAAAATTACAATGTGGCATTTCTATTGTGTTGTACTAATTCCGATTTCTATGCTTTTAACTTAAAACGAATTTTTTTTTAATAGTAGAAGGAAGCGCTAACAAACGTATTGACGCTTGCAAAAATCCTTATTATTTTTGTACAGTGAATGTTCCGAAAGTTGTATAAACTTTTGCAGGTGTACAGAACCATAGTTTGGTAGCTTGATTAAATTTCTATTGAGTTAGTTTGACAATTAATTGAAATTCAACTGAAAATTTTATCTTACTGAAGTAAAGCTCTTTAAAATTAAACAATTAAGATTTTGATACGCGGATGGTAAAAAAGAATGGTTTCATGAAATAATTGAAGAGGGAAATTAATTAAGAGAGTTGATAGATAAACCCATATGATCTGTAGGTAATAGCAAAATGTTAGTCAATTTTTATGGGGAGATTGTAGGCGAATTTTTATAGAATTCTTTACTAGAATCGTGCGACGAAGAAAAATTACTGTTACAGTAAATGTTTTGCTTGACCTAATAAATGTAATTTTTAATCTGAAAAGAAAAATTATCCTATGTGAGTATTAGTTGATTTTTGGTTTACTAATAAATTTTTATACGGGTATTGTACGTTCACAAATCGCATTGAAGAGAAAGTGGTATTAAAAATTTTCAACTCATCTCATCCACACTTTGGTTAAACTTTGGAGTATTTATGTAAGTAATTTACTACAATTATTTTAAAGTAAAAACAAGCAAAACATTTATTGATACAATTGGGTGAAAGGTGATATCAGAAGTGCTAAATATCGGTCCAGTTTAACGTTGAAATCTCGATGTGTCGGTATAAGTTAGCAAATTGAATCTAATTTGGTTTAGGACTATGTTCACGACTTGGCGATTCCTTATTCTTTAAAGTGTTATTTGGCTGCTTATATTAAAATAAAATATAAGTAGGACGTACCTAAAATGTGTTTTTCTTTTCAAAATCTATGGAAAGCAAGCAAGTTATGATATTTAGATATTTGGGGATATTTTTTATAGTTTTATGTACATACCTACTAATTAAGTTAACAATTAAAGAGCTGTTGATTTTTGAGTAGCTAGTATTTGCCATTGTCTGAACATAGTCTTAAAAGTATTAGTATTTTCTATAATATATGTCCGTGTGATGTAAAATCACTCATGCTTTGTTATGTATAATGTCGAATATATATAATTAATATAGCAAATCATATCATGCACATCCATGTCACATCTTCGTTAACATTTTTTATTTAAAAAAATATGTATACTTTTATATAATTTCGGGCGTAATTGTTTTAATATTTCTTTTGGATTATAAATTTTTTTAAGAAGTTTTTGATTTTTTCTTTTCTTTACAATTTTTTTTTGTTTTTTTTTTAATTCAATTTTCTTTTTTTTTTTCTCCCTTCAGGTATGAATGCAAGTCATTATGTGGTTGAAATGTCGGCGGTTATTGGAATTAGGTAATATTTCAATTCTGTCGTCCGCGATATCGCAGTGATATAACGTAATTAGCGCCGGGCATTATGATGGACGAAATTAAAGTACAAAGTTTTATTGAACTCGGTCAGTATTGTATTTTTTTTAAACTCTGTTGTTTTATTTTACAAAATAGCAAAGTTAAAGCCATTATACATTTTTCGATTGTGTATTTTTTATTAGCCTACAGACGATCTTAAAACTTTATGGATTAATTTTTAAGTAATATTAAGAAAAATAAATACAATACATTCTTCTATAGAGTGAAGAGTACGAACAATAAGAAAAAGGGATTTTTTTTCATTATATACTGCGTTTAATTTTATTTAATTCCTTTGTTCAATACAGTGTTGATCAAGTTCAATAAAACTGAATGTACCAGTCCCGTATTTTGTTTTATTGAAATGACTGGTGAGTGGCGAGTTTTGTGAATTGATGCAGAGTATTTTTTAAATCTAATAATTTATCGCTTCCTTAAATTCTTATTTCAGTCAGTACCAATGTATAAATTTGACAAAATTTATAAATATCACTTGGAAAGTTCCGGCTTAGATAAAAAAATTATATTTGGATTTGCATGGACACATTTCGGATGGAAATTATATAAAAGTAGAACAGGTGCGGTAATGATAAAAAAGTGCGACAACTTAACGGTCGCTTTGGCTTCTTATTATAAAGAAAAGAATTAATATTTGAAATACTCTGCATTATTCAGGTTATAAAAATAAGGACACTCAGTTACAATAGCACGAAGATTTTAATTTTTTTAGCTTGTCTAGACGAGTCCTTTACAATTAGGATAACTTAATATTTCGAATAGAAATACCTTTTTGTTGCTAATAGTACATTAGCATATCAAAATGCTACATACCTTTTTGTTGCTAATAGTACATTAGCATATCAAAATGCTACATTTATTATTTAAGTTTTATCTCAAGGGGCTGGGCCTCTTAATTATAATTTTTTTTTGTGGTATGTAATTAATTATTGAATATAATGTACAATGAGGTGTAAAGTTTTCAGAAGGGATGTTTAATGTGACAAGTTTCAATCTACTCATTTGTATTGACAAGATTTAAAATATCTTTAAAGAGATGCTTTTTTTAAAATTTAATACGTGTCATCACACTTGTCCAAATCCATTTCTTTAATAAAAATGTCACATAAACATAACAAAAACATCTGAATGATAAAAATTTCAGAGAAGAGATAGTGATAATTGTTGCGAAACATGGGATTTAGTTTTAAATTTTCGACGTGAAAATTACAACTCACCAAAAGATATGTCAGTGAAAATAAAATAAGTTTAATTTATTAAGATTTACCACATTGTACATTGCATGAAGAAAATGAAAAGGGACATTTAGGTGGAGCAATGTAATACTGATTGTAAATAAGTTGTAACGCTGCAAAATACTCGTGTTTTTATGAAGCGCTTTCGATAGAATTAGAAAATGTAAACAAAAGAGCAATATGCGAATACGTTTGTATGTATATATGATATGAAAATTAGTTTTGTATAGAAGCATGTAGGTAGAATTGGTTCGGTGACGGCTCTGTGGGATTTCATACACGCATTGTTATGTAAATATTATTTGTGAGTTACGGGGTTGCCAGAAAGATTCGGGAGGAAAATTTCATCAAACTCCTAGATTGCGGATAGATTTTTTCAAAAAGGTACTAGAATGATAGCGATCGATGGGAAGAATGTATTAATTGTTATAATTGTGATATCATTGTTTTATGTCATGCAACTTATTTTACTCCATTGACTTTTTTCTGATATAATTGAAATTTGGTTAAATACAATTTATTTTTTGTTTTATGCGATTTTGCTTCTGTACTGGAAGTTTTTATTTCTCAATTGTTGATTAGCGTAAAATAGGCTATAATTTTATTTATTATTGATTGGCAAATATCGTGGTTATTGTATCAACGAGTGGGAGATATCAAAATTTTATTTATTATTAGATAAATTTGCCTTTTGAAGATTAACTCAGTGGTTTTGAATTTTAACATCTCAAACTAAAAAAAATCGTACACCTTGGTGTCAGATTTTCTGATGTAAACTTCTTAATGACTCTTACTTGTGTGATTTTTCTAAATAACTGAAGTTGGTCAATTTAGCTGAAATCCTTATAGCCTGATGTTAAAGTTACATTCCAAATTCTAACTGAACTTAGATAGTTATCTACAACTTAACATTATTCTTTAGTTATACATATATCCTAAAAGGGTACAGTGTAGTGTTGGGACATTACTCGAAATTTAAACAAATAAATACCTATTATTTAGGATTTTTGACTGTTCCATTAAAAAAGTAAATGAAGCAAAAGCCAGAAATTTATAGTAATGGTTTGTTTGTTGTGAAAAATATTTTCTTTACCTAGCAGAAATTCTAAAAAGCCATGTTTATCGTTGTTGCTATGTATGTCCCAGCGCACGTACTGTATGTTAAGTACTGCTTCATCTGAGTTGGAGGTGCGTGTATATTTTGTAAATATTTTTACAAGCCCTATTATAAAATGTTACTTTTACGTGAAAGTTTCTTTGGTAATTTTATTGTAATGTTGCATGCTAGCTGTTAATTCAGTCCCGTTTTTTATTAGCTAAATTTATATCTATAAAGAAAATTATAGATTTATTATACACTTGCGATATCAATAAAATACAATTGACTCGTTATGGAAAAGATTAATAAACTCAGCGCTTTGATAATTACTTATAGTTTATTCCATCAATGTTATTTTTATGATTACTGATTAAACATTCAGTTTTATATTTTTGCGAGATCTAAATATTTTTGTCGCTCTTTTCAAAACTATACTTAGTACCGGTTATTCGGTTACTGAACCTTAAAAATGTTTATTAGATACCTACATAAAATATTGTATGTTTATTTTATTATAAAAATTAAGTTTTGCATTAGTCATTGCATACGTCTCTCAACCTCCCATCGACAATATGTGATGTATTTTGTGTTGCCAATGTTGATTGAATTAAATCATCACAATTTTATTCATAATTTGTTTTCATTATTTTACCCTAATTTTTATAATGTTACACAAATATAAAAGAGGCATGAACTTTCTTTAATTGGCCTGGGTCTTGGGTGTTTATCTACTTATATGAGTATTATCTATAAGATATAGCATCGATGAATTAGTATCTCGTAACACAAGTTTCCAACTAACTTCGGGGCTAACTCAATCTGTGTAATTTTCCCGTATATATTTGTTTATAAAAGCTCCCATTCTGATCTCGTAGTGAAGTCAAAGAATACTGCCTTCTGCGTCTTTACCCGCGCAGATAAATAAAGGAAAATTCTTAAAAATGTGGGATTGGTCCGCCACACCAAATACATGTCACTATTCATCTTTCAACATTATCTAAATAAAGCTAGTGTGACTATTGGCTTTATCTATCACCTAAGTATAAAGTCATAAAAATGATTTATTGTATGTAGGGAATTGACTGTTCGCATCGTGTGACGCATGGAAGGCATAGGTGCAAATCCCACCTCGCCTATGTATCAAAGATTTTTATCTAAATCATGCTCGTTAGTTTAATTGTTAACCGATGCACTTACGGTTAGGAAATTGATCGTAAGGAAACCTACACGTCTAATATGGGTCTGACTGAAGAAATATCGTGAATGCCCCCTGCTTCTCTTCCCGGACAGATTGATCTTTTAGGGTATGGGTAGAAACTGCGACTATTTGAATCTTAATCCCATCCTTAAGCCATACATTTCGGAAGGACTGTAGTAAGGCCATGCCTGAACGTGGCCTTTCAGTACTTCAGAAACTGTTGGCTCTGTCTACCGCGTGAAACGTTATTGTATTATGTTAGTATTATCGGAATTTGCTGTCTTCAGCTATATTATGGATTGGAGCATAAATACAATCACCAACTTAGCATCATTTGAGCCGCGGTTCCCCAGGCATCACGCCTAGCCTGGAGAAAGATCTTCCCTTTATGGTTCCCTTTTTGGCCCAAATCATCGCTCCCGCTACAAAATTATTTGACCACAATATTGCGTCTTAGAGGTTACTTCCCCCTTTTTGTATTTCGCTATGGCCGTGGTCGCAAGGATCATATGAATGGTGTTGGTGATCTAGCCAAAATAAAACGAAAGAGGTTTAACAATTCTTGTATTAAAAATCCATATAAAAATACTTGTATCTATCTAAATTTTAATTAAAACAAAGTATAAAACTAAAAATAAATAGAAAATTAGACATTTTCTTTGTGGAATGGCGTTGTATGAAATTAAAACTAAGCATAAATAATAATTGCACTCAAAATATAAAATAATAAAATTAGTTTGAAAATATTCAATATTTCAAATGGTTATGATCAAACAATTAAAAAATTTATACTTAATACCTATCTACTGTTGTAAATTATCTAGCGCTCTATTGAAACTAAAATTTCAGGCATTTTTGAGCCATTTGCCCACAATATGGTTTTCAGTAGTCATTTGATCTTTCATATTTACAGCATCATAATTAATGATGGTTCGGTGAAATTGAACGCAGTACAAACGCAATATTTATTTACTATAAGTAATATAGCTAGATGCTGTTTGTACTACGCGCTGAAACGACGGTTTGAAAGACGACGCCTTATTCGGCAATATATTTTGGGTAAATCTTAATTGTTTCCATACAGGACTCCCAACGTCCATGTAGTTCATGCGACCTGACAGTGCAATATACGGACCTTCTTCATAATTTACCAAAGTGAAAAGTAACTCACCTTTGAACACTAATTTTGTGAATATTGATTAAAAAAATATACCCATATTTTTAATAATTGTGGGAAAAAATATCCGGACAACGTAGGGGACCACGGGTAAACGTTGCTTTTTTGAGAGCACATCTTGTTGTTTATATATTTATCTATTTCATAATCAAACCTAAGAACACTTTCGCATGACATTGCCTTTAAATTTTCAGAGGTAATTAGACTTAATCTAAGTTATAAAGTCTATTCAACTTGTCTTGCTAAGGCCGCCAAGTTATCCGGTTTCCTCGGCACAGGCGGCTTGCCTGCCGGCTGACTCTCGAAGCCAGAGTCGTCGAAGTCTTCCTCAGCCGGCTCTATGATCTCAACAGAGTCTATTGACTCGTCCAGGAAGTCCACGGGCTCTGACTCAGGTTCCACTTGCGTCCTATAAGGAGTGAGAATGGTTATAAAGGAAGTTGCGTATTTTCGATGTCAGTAAGTGACACCATGTTGAGAATGAAAAAGTTGGAAAATGTAACTTTGTAAGGTACTAAATTGTATTAACTACATTGTGTATTGTAATTTATTTTGAGAACATTGAGTAATTGATGATTCATCAGATTATCCCAGGATTTCTAGGTTTTTACGTTGACAACTCGAGTCAATAGTTACTAGATACATACATAAAATCACGCCTCTTTCCCGGAGGGGCAGGTAGAGACCTCATCTTTTCACTTACGTACATAATTATGCTACCTGTGAAATAAGCGAAGAATTGACAAGTAAACAGTTTCGACTGTAGATTTAGAAAGAGGAGCTTGTTTTAGTTTTTGTTCCCAACGGACGCCACACAATAGACACAGACAGACAAACAAAAACTTCCAAAGAAGACAACCCAAAGCCCAAACAGATGTAGGTAGTAAACATGAAATATATGGTACTTACATATTTATGAAGCCTTCCAGCGTGTATACATACTATATATACATTTATAATTTGTACAGTGGACCATAAAGAAAAGTACCTATATAACTTTAGTACGATTTGAGGTGTTATCCTTTTCGATATGGCCCTTTGTATACGTTAATTCTAAAATTCGTTCTGGTGCAACATTCTATGAACCTTTCAGCAAAGCTAGGCTGCGATTTATTGAAGAAAGCGAGTGAGGTTGAAAAGAAAAGCACGACATAATGTTTTACCAATTCCGTTTTATTTTATTCATAGGCTTACATTTGTCATTCGCGACAGCTAGCGTTACCACTAAATACAGAAGGGAACGTAAAAATACAGTTTTATCAAATACCGATTCCAACCGTATAAGTTATGACACAATGTTAGAAATTAAAATTCAGATTATGAACTTTTTTGAGTAAATGAATAAAATCTAAATTAATAAAAATATCTTTAAAAAACATGTCTAACAAAATATAAATTTACAATTAAAAATATGATTTAAAATAAATCGTTGTATTCGCGAGGAATGTCAATAAAATAGCTGAGAAGCTCTCTAAAAATATTTCACAATATAAAACTTACAATTACATAATATACACTTCGTAACTAGTGAGAAAGAGACAGAAATGCAAGAGGGGAATGCCGAAATAGCGGGGGGAATGTATTTATAATTATATATAATGTGCATAGTATTTACTATGTATGGGATGCTTGAAATAACTATACAAACTACCTCGAACACGAAGCATCGTAAGGTGATACATATACTCTCATACATCTGTCTGTTTGTATAGTCCAAATTATCACATAAACAATTCCACGTTCACATTGCCAATTCCCACACAAAATACGGAAATCACAATACCCAAACGCAAGTTAACCGTACTAGCCATGATTTATTTATCGTCAAATCAATAAGCGCTCTTGCGCACATGTAATTGAAACAGATTAATATGAATTTCGTATCTTTTTAATGGGATCAATGAGTGATATAGTATTAGTCAAATATAATTGTAGAGTTGTGAAGACTTTCCAAAGAATCTTAACTTAGATTAATTGATCAGTTAAAATGTAAGAATTACGTTATTAAGATTTTGTCCTAAAAGTAGGACAGTCAACCAAAAAAAGAAAGATAAATTTTGTAGTAGGCGACTGACTTGCGCTTGCATATACAATCATTACAACCTTGTGAATTTTATAGGGGTTTATCATATTGAATCATCAGTATGATCGCAGACATATTACACTGTACTCATGAGTCAAAATATCAATTTTAATTACGTACTAGAAACTAAATCCAGTGTAATATCACCCCAAAAACAACACAATATACACACTCTTAAGAATGTCAACTTTAGATATTTGGAAGCCAAAAATAATCTTAAGAACGAACACACTACAACTTAAATGATTCATATATTTAAATACGAATATGACTCGTCGATACATAAAATGATTATATCTTAATAATTATATGTATAATTTTCATGATTATAATATTGGTACTTATTATAAATCTTACATAATCGATTATAGTTAACGATTCTATTATAAAAGAAATATCGCCATTTTGTTTTTACAAAAAGTTTTAGACCGTTATTTAAAAGCTATGACAGAATCGTTTTCAATAACCGATTGATCCAAAATGATTGTCGTTCGTTGTAAAAAAATGTATAAAAACATTGACACATGATAATACTAACTCTTCATAAGTACTAATTTAGCCAGTTAGTCGTTAGGCCGCGCGGGCTGTCTAAACGTTAAATAAGTTACATTAATGTTACACTTACGTACACATATTACAATAAGTCCCCACCTAGCTAGCGACGACACAACACAAACAACAGCTGTCACATTTACACGGACACTATGCACTGGACTTATAAACCTATAGTCGTATAGAAAAGAAAAAGAAATAATTATATTACAGAAAGGAGAATTTATATTTTTATTTAAGTGTCCTGTTTCGTCTCTCAGCAAGAACATTTATTTCGATGAAATGTTTCATTATAATTTTTTTGCAGAATTTACATTAATATCGCCGTAAATATTAAAATATTTCAATTTAATTTTGATCATGACCTTTTTTTGGCATTGCCTTCAAAAGTTATTTTTTATATAAAAAAAAATATTTAACTAAAAATGTAAATTCTAAGCACAAAGTAGCAAAGTGTCGTGCAATGTGAATCTTATACAAAATCCATCACCAAGTGCTACCAAAATACCAATGGAATGTACTGGCTCCACAGACACGAACTATCAGGCAGATTTTATAATTAAATCATTATTATTAGATTCGAGGCCTTAGAAATGTGTATTGACTTATCAAAAATGTCTACATATTTTCCATTAATCAATAACATAATTTTTATGAAAATTTAAGTTTAAAAACGACAACAATTACATATCTTTGAAATTGATTATAAAACAAATTGTTAAACTTAAAATGACTGATAGTTCGCTTTCAAAATCTTGTAACTTTTCAAAATACTCTCAATTCTTAAATAACTTGTACCAGTAGGTGGGTTGTTTTAAAAATATCAATTCGAGAATCGAACCTGCACTCAATCGGATGTTAACCTTTTATTATTGCTTTTCTACAAACATTATAAATACAAACGTTGTGACCCGTGTTTTAGTAGAGCATAATATAATGAATTCATGTAATTATTAAAATTTTAAAACATTTTTGATCAAAATTAGGACCCCGACCATCCCGCAAGGAGCAAAGAGGAGGTAAAATATATATGTAAAGATAAAATTTAAAAAAAGGCAGAAAAAAGAACCTACTATTAATTGAACAAATTCTTAAAATTAGAACAACCATTTATACCAATCCACATTCACTAAACGTGAATGCTGATGAACGGAATGAATGATGTAGGGACCGAGGTAAGTCGAAAATATGTGTGGTCCAAAAGAGGCGGGATTTAATGTAAGTACCTCTTTTAACTGACCTCACATAATCCACTGAGATCTACAAGTTTTATTTTTTCGCTAGTTTTAAGGAACAAAATTTTCCTTTGGTTCCCGAAATAAGAATAGGACCACTGCATACATTTCCCATTGGATGTCGTAAAAGGCGGCTAAGGAAAAGACTAAAAAAACTTTAGACGGTGAGCATTCAAACTGTCACTATTTAAATCTCAATTCCATAAAGCCGAACAGCTGAACGTGACCGTTCCACTCTTCAAGACCACAAGCGGCGTCCACTCCTCAAAGGACACACACACACACGTGACAATAACAACTTATTCACTATAACTCTACTCAAAAACACGGGCGGACTCTCAATCATCATTTTAATCATTCCTCCAACCCCCCCACTTACTGGCCGCCAGCCGCGTCGGGGATGTAGCCGAGCGCCATGACGCACGCGAACACCGTCATCACCATCTTGGGCTTGCGCTCCGTGATGTCCTCGGGCAGCGCGTACACCCGCGCGCCGCACCTTCGCGCCATCGATATGGCGTATTTAGCGTTGGCCAGGTTCTCCTGAAAATTATTACAAATTATCAGATTTATTTTATTATATTATTCAGTCTTTTCAAGACTTGTTGGCTCTGTCTACCCCGCATGGGATATACATATGGTCAGGTCTATATCCCTTGCGGGGTAGACAGAGCCAACAGCCTTCAAAAGACTGAATGGCCACGTTCAGCTATTCGGCTTAACGATAGAATTGAAATTCAACTAGTGACAGGTTGCTAGCTAGCCCATCGCCTAAAAAAGAATCCCAAATTTGTAAGCCTATCCCTTAGTCGCCTTTTACGACATCCATGGGAAAGATATGGAGTGGTCCTATTCTTTTTTGGATTGGTGCCGGGAGCCACACGGCACATGTATGTATGTATGTAAATATTTTTATGAAATCTGACGTGCCGTGCCGTGCGGTTCCCGTCAACAATAACAAAAAAGAATGAGACCAAACCATCTCTTTTCCGTGTATGTCGTAAACGGCGACTTAGGGATAGGCTTGTGAACTTGAGATTCTTCTTTGAGGCGGTGGGCTAGCAACCTGTCACTATTTGAATCTCAATTTTAGCGTTATGCCAAAGAGCTGAAAGTGGTCCATTGTATTTTTGAGACTATCGGCTCTGTCTACCCCGCAAGGGATACAGACGTGATTATATGTATGTGAAATCATAAAATGAATATTTGAATTAAATTCACTTACTGAAAAGTGCTTGTGACGTGGTGTCACTAGATAATATATATTTTTTACTGGCTGTGCGTAAATACATACATCTCATAAAACTTTTTGAAAAAAGTAATGCATAGAAACTGATATTTACCTCCTCGTTGCCTCCAGGCAGCACCAGATCGTAGTTGATGGAGCCAGGTTTGATGGCGTCGATCAGGTCGATCACCACTTTGCCGTCCGCCAAAACTTCATCCTGGAAATGAAACATGTTACTTTTAGTGAGGTCATATAACAACATTTCAAATGTGACAAACAAACTCAAAACAGACAAGTTTTATAAAAAAAAAATTGACACTAGATCTTACAATGCCGTGTGATTCTCGGCACCAATAAAAAAAAGAAAAAGACCACTCCATCTTGTTCCGATGGATGTCCTTAAAAGCAACTAAGGGGTAGACTTATAAACTTGGGATTCTTCTTTTAGGTGATGGGCTAACAACCTTGATTATTTAGTGATTATATGTATGTCTGTTTCCACCTTCCAAGGCAACAAAAGCGAAAGCGTTTTCGACATAAGTCAGAAAAATCGTACATTTTGTAATCGGGGAACATCGTCGATTTGCTAACAGACTAAAAAACTTTCAATCAACAAAATTGATAAAGAACAATTTTGTAATTTTTTTTTGTTGGGAACCTATTGAGACGTGTGCCTACCTGGAAACTCCTGATGCTGGAGGTCTTCCCGGCGCTGGCCAGCTTGTTGTTGACCCACTGCACGATCTCCCTCTCGATGATGGGGTTCCCCGTGTTGGCGAGCCGCGTCAGCACCGACAGCGTGTACGCCCGCATCAGCTGCCAGATCAGAGCTGAAAACATTTATATATATATTTTCACGGGTGGTATAAGAATTACATACTACATACAAATAATCAAGACTATATCACGGTGCCGAGAACCACACGGCACTATATTAAATTATATTATAATTGTCGGCTTCTGTGGCGCAGCGGTATACGCTTGTCTGTGACACCGGAGGTCCCGGGTTCGAATCTCGGCCAGGTCATGATGAGAAAATAACTTTTTCTGATTGACCTAGGTTTTGGATGTTTATCTATATAAGTATTTATTATAAAATATAGTATCGTTGAGTTAGTATCTCGTAACACAAGTCTCGAACTTACTACGAGGGGCTAACTCAATATGTGTAATTTGTCCCGTATATATTATTATTATATTATATTAACATTTGCATGGGTGGTATAATAAATTACATACATACATGTATGTATGTATGATCAAGACTATATCACTTGCCAAACAATTTTTAAAAGACTGATACGCCACGTTCAGCTGTTTGGTTTAATGATAGAATTGAGATTCAAATAGTGACAGGTTCCTAGCACATCACCTAAAAGAAGAATCTCAAGTTTATAAGCCTATCCCTTTATCGCCTTTTACGACATCGATGGGAAAGAGCATTTTTTTTTAATTTGTACCGAGAACCACACGGCACTATATAAAATTATATGTCATCTACACCAATATTATAAAGCTGAAGAGTTTGTTTGTTTGAACGCGCTAATCTCAGGAACTTCTGGTTCTACTTAAAAATTCTTTTCGCGTTGAATAGAAAATTTTTCGAGGATTTAACTTTAGGCTGTATAACATCACGTTGCAACAATAAGAAGCAAAGAAATAAATGAAAATGTGAAAAAAAAAACACGGAGAAAATTAATCATCCTTGAGTGCTTCAATGATGCCCAAAATAACTATTCCACGCGGACCAAGTCGCGGGCACAGCTAGTCTTTAACAAGTACATACCCAGTGTGAGAGTGGCGTTGCCCTCGTTGATGTCCGCCCCGGCGATGCCCACCAGCGAGAACCCCAGTTTCTTGCCCAGCTCCACGGCGTAGTTGCAGTTCTCCAGCCGCTCCATGAACTTGCGCAGTTTGGAGAATTGACGGTGGACCTTGAAATTGGAATAGTCTTCGTTAGTATCACTGGAGTGTGGATGAAGCGAAAAAAAAATATGTATACAGCAATTGCTGTGGCAAGTGGACAAATGGAGGGACTGCCAACCCCTCAGGAGAGAAGGTATTATTTTTAATAGAATGAGATTTATTTTCAAAATAGGATACATAAGGGATATGACTATATGTAAGTAGTATTTATTCAAAGTCTGTTGGCTCTGTCTACCCCGCAAGGGACATAGACGTGATCATGTGTATGTATGTATTTATTCAAAATAACACTTTTTTTTTATTTCTATAGTCTTATTGAAGAAAATGCTGGAGTGCAGTTGGTTACCGCTTCTTCTGTACTGACGCTTTGAAAGCGGAACATTCTCAAAAAGACTGAAAGGCCATATTCCGCTGAATGGTCTTATGATGGAATTAAGATTAAAATAGTGTCAGGTTGCTAACCCATCATTTTGCTACTTCATTAACCTATCCCTTAGTTGCCTTTTACGACATCCATTTAAGAGATGGGATGGTTATATTCTTAAGTGCCGGTAACTACACGGCACTATCACTACATAGTATAAAACAAAGTCGCTATTTTAGTCTGTTTGTCTGTATGCTTAAATCTTTAAAATTACGCAACGGATTTTGATGCTGTTTTTTGTAACAGGTAGAGTGATTCAAGAGGAAGGTTTTTATGTATAATTTTTTCCGAATTTTGCACCCGTGCGAAGCCGGGGCGGGTCGCTAGTAATGAATAAAACACTATGATACTGAATAAAATATCACCGTAGAATACCTTCTTCCAGTCGACGATGCCCGGCCTGATGATGTCGTAGAGCTGGAAGATGACCAGCCCGTCCGTCAGGTCCGAGTACAGCCAGTTCACGTGCGGCGCCACGCCCATCGAGTTCATCCAGTTGCGGTACGCTGCAACAAATATATTTTATTTTTAACCGCTGTCAAAGAAAAAAAAAATATGGTTGCTGTAAAAATAACAAAAAGCAATAGGGATATTCATGTTTTTTTTTTTTTTGTCATAAATCAATATTTTACTTCATTGTAATGTAGAAAAAAATATAATTAAGCTTCAAAAAAGTCTAGATATTTTTCAAAATGAAATTTAAAACTTTGAATTTATTTGAGCAGTTCAAACGCCGTCATTTTGCGCGCGCTTTGCGTGACGTCACGCGGCACTCTCAGTGTTTATTTACTGTGAACTTTTCAGTTACTTCGTACTTATTTACAGTATTGATAACTTTAAAAACATGGAAGAAGCCAAAAAGGCATCTTATAAGTACTGTATAGTACCAAAGTGCACAAATACTACTCGAAAAACACCAGACAAATTGTTTTTTCGTATTCCAGACGATGCGAATATACGAAAACTGTGGTGTAAGGTGATGAGAAGGGATAATGTATCTCCTAAATCGCGTTTATATTGTTGTGAAGATCATTTTAACGTAAGTATACTTTATTTAGGTACAGCATAGTGTGAATTAGTAAAAAGTACGTTTTGCATTAGCTATTAAACATTAGAAAATTCGGTTTAAAATTAACCTAACCTAGTTTAAAAAAGTTACTGAACTTTTACACTGAACAGGTACTGACCTGTATAACTTTAATAAAAACTTTATTTATTATATTATATTATAACTTATATTTACAGTCGACGTAAATCAGGATATCAATTTATAGAAATTAAATCATTAATATATATATCTCAGATACACACAAAGTCAAAGTTATTATACTTGAGTGAACTTCAATAATATAACATGTACTGTACTTATATTATTATCCTGTAGACGTAAAAATATAAGCTTCAGAGCAATGACAACTGGATATGTATAGGTTATGTTTTGGTGTATTATAAGTGAACTGCTGTATGCATTTATTAATAAAAATCCATGTTATGTGCTAAAATATTTTATGTAACAAAATAATTACCTTGCAGCTTTCACTCCTCTGATCTCTGCGCTCGTAAAATCGGGATTTGATGCAAAATATGATGTCATCATAAATGCATCTATTTTCGGTAGATTGTCCGATTGTGCTTTGACAAAACCAGCTTCAGTCATCGTTCTACATTTACTACTAATCTAAACTAAACTCCACTACAATCAGCACAAGAAAACAGCTTTAAATATTTATTTTTCTCACTACACAATAGGAGCTTCGATACCGATAAATTCAATGTTGTGCCGCATGACGTCACATTTTGTTCGACCAATGGTGGCGCGTTTTGCTATCTTGAATTTCGCGCCGTTATTTTGCACTTTTTGGATAATAATTTAGGGGTTTAAATAATAAGTAAATGAAAAAAAAACCTTTCGATTATAATATGACGGTAATAAGTATTCGAGAAAAAAATACTTTAGGCCATTTAAAATTTTATGCATATCCCCTATTGTCTCGCGTTTCGCTTAAACGATATCGATGTGGTTTTTCAGGAAAGTGTTTATCACACTTAGAAGAAGGTTAGAGTAATTTAACCGACTTCAAAAAAAAGGATAACGATTGGAGGCGATTCTCTTTTTACAAAAGTTATTACCTACTAATTGTGTTAACGTTTTTGTTGAAGTAATATTTTTTTATATGACTGAAATTCATCTTTTACTTCAGTCTCGGTTTATTAGTTTCTTTCGACTAGTATTTTAACCTGTAGTTTGTTCATCAGTCAATCATAGACTTATTACTTAAGAGCCATTTCACATTTTCAACGGCACAATGCTGCCCTCATTTGAAATAAGTAGTATTATCTAAAACAAAGACTAATTTTGGTTTTGATTGAAAGAAATCCCAATTGGGATAAGTTTGCCATTGTACATATTCTTCTTAATCCAATGACTGTTCTGTAATTTGTTATAATTCTTTTTTATGTGCAATAAAAACTTTACAAACAAATGGAAATTATAAACGTTCTACATTAAATTACTTAATTATATTAAATGTTTTTTTTCTACGTCAATAAGCAATTATTTATGTATATTCAATAGGCTGAATAAGGAAATGATTTTAACAACAATCAGAGTTCAAAAAGATCAGCGATCATTTGAATGTGCTATCACTAAAAGTGTAAAGGAATGCGACTGACTTTTCTCCTCGCGGGTCTCGTCGAGCTGGTGGTACTCCTCGGCGGCGCGCTGCGTGGTGAGCGCGGGGTGCTGGTTGAACAGGTTGGCCACGAAGGCCAGGTTGAGCTTGTACACGCCGCCCACCACGTCGGCGGGCGCCACGAACGCGCGGCAGCGCAGCTTGGCCGCCTGCTGCAGCATCAGCTCGGCGCGCCGCAGGAGGTCGTGCTCCTGGAACGTTCATTGTATATAGTAAGAGACCACTACCGAATTTGGGAACCCGGATGGGTATAAGAGAAAGGCTATGCATACATATAATCACGACTTTATCCCTTGCGGGGGAGGCAGAGCCAACAGTTTTGAAAAGACTGAAAGTCCACGTTCAGCTGTTTGGAGTGATGATAGAATTGATATTTGAATAGTGACAGGTTGTTAGCCCATCGCCTAAAAGGAGAATACCAAGCTTTTAATCCTATCCCTGAGTCGCCTTTTTCGACATCCATGTGAAAGAGATGGAGTCCTATTCTTTTTTATCTTATTACACATGAGATTCTTATGAGCTAGAAACCCTTTATCTGAATTCCATTAATGAACCATCCAATTAAACGTGACCTCTTTCAGCATTCGTGACTGTCAACTGTGTCTACCTTAAATGTGTATTATGATATGTATGTATAAACTTTAAGGTTATCCATAAAGTTAATCAATACTGTTCAATAGATGGCGCTACTACATATTTTTCAAAATAAATCGTATCAGAATACAGGGTGACTCCAGCATCATCAGACACAATCTGTTTGAGCAATTCAGAGTATATTTCAAAATAAATTCACATCGGAATATATGGCTACATTCTTACCCTGAGAGCGTCCAGGGTGACCCCAGCGTCGTCAGGGGCGATCTGTTTGAGCAGGTACGAGTATATCTCCGAGTCGGCCACGTCCTGCTGGAAGTTGGTGCAGCGCCGCGTGACGCCCGCGCTCTGCAGCTGGTGGTTCACCCAGCGCAGGAGGATCGCTTCTGGTGATAAGGCCAGGAGGTCTTCGATACGTTCCTGTTGATCAATAAAAATATATATAACGTCTATTTTACAAAGGTTACATATTTACAGGGACATTTTCCTGTAAATAGTACATCTTCTTCTACACATGCGCTTTGGAAGCAGTAGTAGTTATAATTAGATTTAAGTTATGTGACGTCAATAAGTGATACCTTGTATCCAATTTTGAAAATAAATCTATTCTGTTCTATTCTATGTAAATTGTATTCTGTGAAAATTTTAAGCGTCTAGCTGTTACCGTTATTAATATTGATAAAAAAAAACACGTTTTTTGTATGTATACCCATAATACATACCTGGTCATCCAGCAACTCTGTGAGCCCTGGACAATGCTCCAATGTGATCTGGTTGAACAGGCCGATGCGGATGATCTGCCAGAGCAGGCCTAGCACCAAGTGTGGTTTACCTGCAAATATCGCACGGGATAATGAGTTTTCTAGTACCTTGATATTTCTGAGTAAAACTTCGGGATCAAATAAGAAATTATGATCAATTCTTAGTTATAATTTCTTATGTCAAGTACTCAGTAACAAAATTTTGCTTGCTTGCGTGCTTTTAATAAGTAATAAACTTTGTTATTGACTATTTATTTTACTAAAAAAACAATTAAAAGATTAGGTGTTGAAATTTATTCATTTGACATTTAGATAAGATTGTTATCAGTAGAGGGTCATGTTTGCCTGCAGGCGACTTTATACTCAACGATTCGAACAATTTTAATGAAATCCAGAAGTGGCTCAATTTAAAAATTTATCAATTTACCTTTGGCGAGGTCGTGCGCATCAATATTGACTATGTTACAGCCAATGGCCTGCGACGACACTAGCGCCAACGTCAAGTTCTCGTGTTTGGTGTACAGAGTGAGGTTCTTCTTGTTGATGGCGCGCTCGTCTATCGTGTCCGGGCACGAGTGGTTTATCACTTTGCTGGAATGTCGAGAGGGATATTTTGGTTCAGTAAAACAATTTTTATTGCGAAACATGAGTAAAGACACATAATTATGTGTAGTATTATCATGTTTTAAGGCAAAAGTGAATTGTTACTATTTTAATTTGCGCGCACCACCTTAGGCCCCATCTTGCTTTCCACCAAGCAGATTGAGATCAAGCCCACTCAAATCTATTATAAAAAATATCTAAGTGAGATCGTTTGAAAAAATCTATTATTTCTGTCTTAACCCTTTGCGTTTCAAATACCCAGAAACCCTTTAGCTGTTATTAGGAGCTATATCTCTTTACCGTCAGCCTCCTATCTTAGCATGCTCCCAATCACCCTCACCCATGCTATTTTTGAACTAAATTATTGATGTAATGTGAACCGTAAGTATCGATCCTGAACGATTGATTGCCCTCTCTCATGTTTTCGTGTCCAGAAGCACCTTTAACCAATAAGGATCTCGGTAAAGCAACACTAGCCCAAGGTCCACCTTCCTACATTTTCCTTGACTGAGCCCAACCATGAGTATTCTCAATTTTGAGTCCATTGCCTCCCAAACTATTCTAGACGACGCCGATCCAGGATTTTTTCAGTTTACCCCTTCTTACTCCCTACCATTCTTTGACCAGGAGGCGGTACGACCACACATATTATCCGCATGTCATCAAGCAAGATCTTCACAAAACGTTCTCGTAATACCAGCGAAGGGGCATCTCATTTGTTAGCCGACTTCAAAAAAAGAAGGAGTTTAATTCGACCGTATTTCCATATGATGGTATAACCAAAAACTTACCAAAGAATAAGACCGTCTTTCAGCTTCTCATACAACTGTTTGCCCTCGGCGTCTATCGGCAGCAGATGCTTCAGGTCTGGATCGTGTTCCAGGTTACTGTTGATCCATCCGGAGAACGCCATCTGTTCCTCCAGACGTACAGAGTGAGTTGTGCCTGGAAATAATAGTAATAATTATGTTATTTCAAGCTATAGGCTCTGCTAATAATGGGTGGTATAAACATTGTGCCATTGTTATAGTCCATTTATATTTATATATGTATATAAAACTCTTTGGTTAATGAGTGACTGACTGCATGACAACGCACCCAAATCACTAAGGATTTGAAATTTGGCATGTAGTTTAATTTCGTGGTCAGAACATTTTCCTAAATTAACGGGATATTTATTTTAACTCGGGTGGAGCCGCATGGTTTAATAACTTTAAATTTTAAACTAAAGAAAGACGTTACATAAAAATGAACCAGTTAACAATTCACGCGCAGTATTCACAGCTGTCAAAATAATTAAAACTATTTGTAATCACCAAATAAAATGGTGTCATTCCCAAATACAGTGGTATACGTTAATCTATAATTTACTTTCTAAAAATAAGGTATGATAATTTATCTGTGTGATAAATCTTCGGTATATATAAAATGTAAATTGGACTGGCACATCAACGCACATGCCATACCAAGTAACTGCTTTATTGAAATTTACAAATTATAAGGAAGAATAACTACAAAAAATCTTTTGGAAGCAATGCAAAGAAAGGCTTTTTCCTTGAAAACTAGGAAAAAACACAATATAAAAAAACAGAAAGTAAAATTATCTGAACAATGAAGAATCTTGGTTATCAGATTACGAAATGGCACGCATATACAAATTATGTATATTGTGCGATGTCCATATTCCTTTTTATTTCTGTCAAACATGTTTTCGTATATCACGTCTACATCCCTCTGCGGTGTAGACAGAGCCAACTGTCTCGAAAAAATATAAAAAAAAAGTATAAAAATCCTTTTTTTTTTTGACTTTTCACTTACAATTCATATTATTTGTAAAATAATTAATAAATAACAATTACCATCACTGGAAGCTTCACTCATGCCACCCAAGTGTTCCAAATTTTCCTTTTTACTGACTGCCTGCTTGAAAGTGCTGGCCACCTGTAAAAAAAAGTATGTTATTGAATAAAAAATATATAACTCAAAACACTAGTAACAAAAATACCAAAAGATTTAAAACAAAATAAAATACTTTTGGCTCTTGTTATTATTTTTTAAAAGAAAAGGGAAGATTTTTTTTAATTTCTTAATGATGTATTTCTCACGTAAAAACATAGCACTTGTACAATAAACAGAAATCAAGATTTATGAATGTTAAATATGTTTAGAGAGAACACAACTTTGCAGATAATGAATTCAAAACAAACATAAATATTCTTATGATATTTCATAAAACGGTCAACAACCTGTATATTTATTTTCTGCTGTATCTTTTTCTTCATATTTTAACTTTTAAAAGATCCTGTGTGTAGAAGAAATATTAATTGATTTATTCATTTTGATTTACATCTTATTAGGATGGAACTGTTCCATCGCACCTGTGCAGATCACTGCCGCCATTTTGGCTCAACTTATGTTCTGAGTATTGTTGTCTAGTTAATTTTGAAATTTTACCAGACCAGTCAGACCACGGTCTCCTTTCTAGAGGTGAGTAAAATTATGACAGTAAATTAATAAAATCTTTATTTATCTAAACACCATTTTTCAATTTGTCCTTAAGTCTCTGAAGTAGGTTTAGGAAGTAAATAAGGCCCAATATTTATTTTAAGAAAGGCAAGTAAAAAGATGTAGTCTCTGCCTACCCCTTCAGGCGTGTGGCGTGATTTTTTGTATGTAAATTTATTTAAGCATACAACTTGCTCTTCAATGCGTCACTTTAAATTACCAATAAAATACCAATAAATCAAATCAATTCACTCATACTTAGAGGACTTGTGATTCAATCAATTTGTTCTCATATAGGCAATATGTTATGGCCTACTGACGCATGTGATTGTCCTAATCTAAACATTTAATGATAACGATAAAAGTCGTTAAGCTGTTTACCAGTGGCGGGTTCAAATTAATTGACATTTAAATAATTTAATAAATTGCCCTAGTTAAATTTTGAATGAATCAATCATTTATTTCGATAAAAAAAGATTTAAAGTCCTTTCGATAGTTTTTAGATAGGCTTTTAGTATTAAAGTACAATTTTTTTACTAAACAACTCTTTTTTTTTTCAAATAAAGATGAAATTATATAAAAATGTTGAAACAATGAGAGAGGGAAGACAATTTCCAGTTAATTTGCAAGTGACAGGTCGTTTTGGCGAAAAGGATCATAATATTATACCGACCGAGAATAAAAAATTGTATCTTTTAGCAAAAAAGAATTACATTATAATAGCCTTAAAAACAACAGGTTCAAATATTATTTAATTACTTCTGCATGAATTACAGAAAGATATCACGCGGCTGAAGTCATGTAGGTACAAACCTAGCATATTATGTCACTAAGTTATAAAAGTTCCCTAGACTATTATTTTCATTTTTCTAAGAATTTACAGTGACATAAACTTACTTGACTCATGACCAGGAAAGTTAAGTTTATTTTAAAGCTGGATGATTGCCTAGGATTATCCATTTTTTTATCAGATAGGTACGATTCGATGTAAATTTAATCAGAATCATTAGTTTTCTGTTATGAGTTTCCATATATTGAAACAAAGTTCTATCTGTCTGTTCTATTAATACGAAAAGATATACCAGTTTATTAAATTCAAATAAGTTTTTTTTATGCAAAAAACACTTAAATGAATTCAGAGGCAGATAGTGAATTCATAAGAAACACCGCTAATTTATCATAAATTAAGAATCATATTGCAATATGGATTTTAACTAAACGGTTGCTTAAGATACGTCGAAATTCGAGAGAATTCTTTATTGCCTATACGTTGCTGTTATCGGCATTAAAATCTGCACATTCACCCGCCTTCGGAACAGCCATTTACAAATTTCATCACATTTATGATATCACTAAACCCACGCGGATTGAAGAAACAATATTGACACTAATTCCACAGCGATCCTAAATCAACACATTGTAAAAAGCATTGGGGCCCAAGAAATAAAACCTGATTAATGACGATATTATCTGAAAACTTATTGGCAGGAAAAGTTTGAAAACTCTTTTAAAAGTTTTATGTAAAGTTTACTCTTATTTATGGTAGTCATATTGGTCATAGGCGGGAAGATGCAATAGGGCTTTAGGAAGGAGAAAGTGGTTATTACTTACATACGGCCCACGAGCTCAGCAGAAGTTAAGATGCTATCCAATGAAACTAATTTCGAAAAGGGCCGAGGTTATGTTACCTATTTGCGAAAAGCATGTGGTCGGATAGTGAGAAAAATTCAGTTGCGGGGATGAGGTGTCACATGTGACTGACTTGCGCTGCCCTAGATACATATATTCAACCTAGAAGTACCCACAGTGATTGAGAAGAAGTGTCGTGTAGTTCCCGGCACGAATATAAAAAGAATAGGACCACTCCATCTCTTTCCCGTGGAAGTCGAAAAAGGCGACTATATTATAAATATAAACTTTAGTATAGGCGATGAGCTAGCAACCTGTCACTATTTAAATCTCAATTCTATCATTAAGTTTAACGTGGCCTGTGAGCCTTTTAAGACAGCTGTCTCTGTCTACCCCGCAAGAGACATAGTCGTGATTATATGAATGAATGTATAGTGAAGAGGTTACCGTACCTGTTGCGCCTTCAAGTTGGCGCACAGCTCCTCAAACTCGTTGAGTGATATTCCGTTCTTGCGCCCGTCTCCGTTCACGCTGCCGTTGACGCCGCGCCCGTGCTTCGAGGAACCGTTGTCGTAGTACTCCTCGATCATACATCGCACCTGAAATTTGATTTTTTTTTTTCAATTCATAACAACAGCCAGCCTCGTTAACAAATTAAATCTTTCTTTTGTTGGAACTAAACTAAAAGCCCTATTAAAGATTCAATATCAGTTCTTTAAGCAGTGTAGATACATTACTAGACCTAGTCTTTGATTCTACAAAATATGTTATTCTTTGTACACCGCCAGTTGCAGTAGGTAGATAATAATACGAATATATGACAAAATAAAATCACCTCGATTGTCCGGTTTCGAAATTACGCCTTTCGGTAGTCGCTCATTAAATTAAAAAAGTCAAAGCTATTAAAGGATAGCAATCTCACCTTCCATTGCGGTATTTTGTATCCGACACTGTCGAGGGCGTCTTTAAGCTCTTTGAGGTCGATGTATCCGTTTCCTGATGTGTCCAACTGGAACAAAAGAAAAAACGAATGTTATTTAACAAAATAAACAAAAGTGAAATTGAGGATGTTACAAGCTACAAGTAGGTCACCTGAGATGATACGCGAGCTCTGTCATTTGGCTAGCTTAGGTTTTGTCTGTGTAGTAAATAATTTAAATTAAACTGGGGATACCGAAGACAAAATAACGAGAGAAATATTGATAAACGGATTCCGCAAACACAAATCCGCAACAAAGAAAACGCAAATATGAGAAAGTTAGACCAAAGAGAAATGAAAAATTTAAGAAAAGTGAATATCTTTTTTTACTTTTTAGTAACAAAGAATCAAGTTACTATGTTTCTTTCTACTTTTGTTGTAATAAAATTTATACCACTTATCATGTCATATCACATATCAGTTTCATATGCAACAAAGATATTCCTATACCACTAATACACACCCAATTCCCTGTCTGTTCAGTAAAAAATAAAACATTCAAAATGAATGTGCAAGCGAATTCGAGTGCACGATATTAATTAATACACGCGCTTCCAAAACTTTTCATCTCTGCGCCATCGACCATGGAAGCGATATACAAATAATTATAATCTGCCGTGGTCAAAGTAGTCGTAGACCTTGATACACCATATATAGGCCGACGGCATACGTTTATATGGTAATACGTATCGTTTATGTGCCATCCTGTAACCATGGCCTGTCATTACAAAGATTCTAGGGTACCGACTGTCAATAATGTGGATTGACAGCTAACTCATGTTATTTTAATTTGTACGATAGATATCCGATACTTGGTATTTATAACCAGGTAATTTAGTAACTCGTCCAGCCCTACTGAGAGTATGTTTAACTTGTACATGAATGTTCTACACGTAAAGGGAGATGTTAGATGTTCTATTGAAATAAATATGAATATACGTGGCCTTTTGAGTCTTGAGACAATTGGATCTGTCTACCGCGTGAGGACGAAAGACGAAACATAATGTGAGTGGAAAAATAATCTCTAGATTTCTTATAACACAAAAGCGACATCATCAATTATATTATTATAGAATTAGCGATATTAAATCATCGTTGAATGTGGCATCTTTACATAAACATCCGATTGTCTGATTGAATCGGCAAATGGTTGTTCAACAGGCCATTGTTACCGCAAAATCGTGTAATTGTTACTATCGGATTTCGACATAATAATAGTAATTGGTGGGTGATATCAATATTGTTTATCGGTTCTGCGTAAACATAAAAAAATCAATAAGGGTTTTCTTTGGTCAATCAATTAGGTGGTATCAACATTATGTTTATACAGATTTGGGTAAACAACGAGATTTCAATAAGGGTATACTGTGCCTAGCACTAGCTTGATACTGCGATTGTTATAGCTGTGGACTTTTCAAGAACAAAATCGTACCAATATTTAAAGTACGTAGGTTTTGCCTACATGATAGTTGGTAGTAAACAAAACAAATATATGAAGCGTTGGTGTGTTGACAGAGATTTTTCAAAAGTGATGTCCTGATGAGGCCTTGAATAGGATAGAATAAATTAGTTGAAAATGAGTGAGAGATATATCGCGGTGAACTATCTGTGGGTTTTAATAAACGTTTATCTTTTTCATGTATTTTTTAAGTTAGTCTAGTCAGTTATCGCTCAACATACGCATATATTAATCACTTCTGGTACAACTAAATCATTGGTCGTAGTAATTTGGAACTTTATAGTTGGGGAGTAAAGAATTATTCATGATCCAACATAAGTTTGCATCCCAAACAAAGGCAGGCTGGGAGTGCCTTCGCGTAAACTCCTACCTCACCCAAATATCGTGGTCATAAAGTATATTCCGTGCTTCTCTCCAGGAGAGAGGTGAGAAAACAACCAGGATTAACAGTACACTAAGATAAAATTATACGAAATAATGAAACGGGATTTCGCGCATAAGAAATCTGAGATTCATAACGAATATTATGTTCGTTAAACCATAACAAAACCTGTAAACGTTATACGAACGTTTTAAACTAGCGTAAGATATGATATAATAGGAATAGTTCATTGGTTTAAGTTCATTATCGATGAGTGTAGTAGACGGCTGCATGCATGCATAATGTTTGGATAACATTACCCAAATTGTAATCACAATGACACGCTCTGTTTACGGTAGTCAAGGTTAGTCAAATGTTTACAAACATTAAAAAAGTTTAAGTAATAGTATTTAGGATTCACTTATGTGGCATAGAGGCAGTTTAAATTTTTTATAAATGTATAACATTTATACAATTTTACGGCATGACGGTTAAACACCACGATAAAAGAATAAAACCAATCGTTCCATAACATTACTTTTCCTGTAAGAACATCCACATTTGTCCTTTCTACGTGCCTTCATGCAAAGTATTCGTTTTTAGCAATATATTACATAAAAATTCACATTTCTTTCCCAAAAGAGTAAGCAGAGACTACATCTTTTTACTTGCCACGATTTCTTAACTATGGCTGGCAACAGAACTACGTAATATTTTTTCTCTTTTCACGTAATATAAATAGAAAATACTTAATCATCATTTTCAATGTCACATTCCACATTGTAATTCATTACAGACGTTACATATCAAGCGTATACGCCCGGTTGAATGTTAATGGCTATTTTCCTTATGCCATGACCTTTTATGCCTTGTGGAGGCCCTTTGCAGCGGTTATGATGCGTAAAATTTGTATAATTAGAAATGAAGTAAACTAAGGAATTAGTAGACAAACGCGACTAAGGGAATTGTTTATGAAATGAAGTTTATGAATGTGGATGAAGCGAAAGTATGCAGCGATCGTGGTAAGTAGAAGGATGTAGCCTCTGTCTACCCCTTCGAGAAAGAGATGTGTTTATATGAATGTATGTAGGAGAGAGGCTGTCGTACTTTTTGTCTTCTTCCTGGCGTTAATCCAGGTGATATCCTCACATCTCTGGAGATAACTCGAGGTGAGCTTTTTGCTCTTGAACCTAGCGTACTCTTATGCTAAAAATCAAGACTTACGAGTCACTGATGGGTCCCTAAACGAGTATTGATATCCAACTCTGTATCTCCGACACATGAACTTTGACGGCCTCTGTGGCGCAGCGGTAGTGCGCTTGTCTGTGACACCGGGGGTCCCGGGTTCAAATCCCGGCCAGGGCATGATGAGAAACGAACTTTCTCCGATTGGCCTGGGTCTTGGATCAGGGTGTCCACAGCTAATGTTCAAAATAATTCCCTGACTTTTCCCTGACTTTCCCTGACCATTTTTTTAAATTTCCCTGACCAAATTTAGGCCGTGTTCAAACCAAACTGACTGTAACTCCTTTTATTTCCATACATATTCAGTTTTTCGTTTACATATAACCGACAATACGTTATAACATGTTCTTTAGTACACTGGGACTCATAGTAAGCCTGCTCACATTCGGCGGCTTACAGTTAGTTTGGTTTGAACACGGCCTAATCATTCAAGTAGGTATGTTTTATTTGTAAAGTAGTTTATAAGTTGAGTAAAACTGCATACAGGTAATATTTTAATTTCTTTTATTTTATATAGCAAATATATTGAGATCGGTATTTATCACTTAGGAACTCTTTCTTATTAACAATTTTATAACATAAGACATTGCATAAACTGCATAAGACTTGAAACAAAATCAACAGTTTCAGTAGTAAAATTATAATACTTAAACCAAAATCAACAGTTTCAGTAGTAAAATTATAAGACTTGAACCAAAATCAACAGTTTCTGTAGTAAAATTATAAGACTTAAACCAAAATCAACAGTTTCAGTAGTAAAATTATAAGACTTAAACCAAAATCAACAGTTTCTGTAGTAAAATTATAAGACTTAAACCAAAATCAACAGTTTCAGTACCTAGTAAAATTAAACTTCGAACTTAAATGAACAAAAAAATTCTAACCTCCACATATAATTATAAAACAAAATTAAATATCTGCTGATATAGGTAGGTACTAAATTATTATCAAGTTATAATTATTGCCAAGTTATGCCTAAATTAAATATTTTATGCTTATTATAATCTTTGAAAAATGAGATCGATAAGTAGGAAGGTATCATTATTAATCACATATTCCTTTTCTTCATTTGTAAAGCCCTTTTTAACGTCTGTAATTCCACGAGTTCTTTTTCCTTCTGTAATTCCAATTTTTTCTTTTTCTCTTCTACTTCTCTTAGCTGTTCATCAATTTTCCTTTTTTCCTTGATTTTCTTTTGTTCATCTGACATTTTTTCTTTTTTTTTATCCAAGTTTTCCTGATATCTTCTTCGTGAGTTTCGAACTGAAGTGATCAAAGATTTTGTAACAGCGAAATTTTGAGCACCACCGATATTTTTCAAGGCGTCATATATAATTCTTTGCGATATAAGTGAATCTTCCAGTAAATTTTCCACCAAGAGAGATTTGTTAATAGAAAACCCGCCCTCCACACTCGCGTTTCCGTGGGAGAGGATGAAACAGATTTTCATAACGCTCCATATGTCTACGTATTGTTTATCACCTCCAATAAGTGAATGGTAGAACTCATCAACACCGATTTTATCATAATCAAAATCTTCAAATTTTTGGCTTCGGAAATTAGTTTTTGATATTGCCTTTTGGCACTGTCAGCGACAAACCCTTTTATCTTGTCGGATTCGTGCAAAGTTTCCAACACGACATCCACACGCTTATTGGCCACTTCAGATTGATGCTTTATAAACATTACAATCACTGGGAAAAAAATCCCTCATTTTACAATCACTGGGAAAAAATCTCAATTTTCCCTGACTATCCCTGACTTTCTCTCCTTTCCCCTCAATTTCACTGACTTTCCCTGACCACCTTAAGCTTCCCTGACTTTTCCCTGACTTTCCCTGACTTTCCAGAATGTGGACACCCTGTTGGATGTTTATCTGCCTATATAAGTATTTATGTAGAAGGATGCAGGGATCGTGGCAAGTGGAAAGAGGTAGTCTCTGCCTACCCCTCCGGGAAAGAGGCGTGAGTTTATGTATGTATAAGTATTTATTATAAAATATAGTATCGTTGAGTTAGTATCTCGTAACACAAGTCTCGAACTTACTTCGAGGCTAACTCAATCAGTGTAATTTGTCCCGTATATATTTATATTTATTTATAACTCCGTAACGCTAGGTCCTAACTGGATAAAGAAGTATCCTTTAGCGAGGTAGGTTAAAATCAAATCGCTAAGGGAAACGGGATACTTGCACATATGTGGCCGCCTCACTTAAGTAGCTGGTTAAAAACAAATATGCGGTTAACGATCTCCTTATCGGACAAAGAAAGAGATTACGCAACGTGAAAGTGCTTATCAGAAAGGTAGTTTTTTTTTAAAGCATCGGTCAATGTCTTGGATTATAGGAGTTTCGCCTTTAAAGAGTCTATGGGCATACTTGTGGTGAACAATAGTCTGTTTCAAATACAAGCTTCCATTTTCTTAATGCTTCACACACTTATGAAGCCCGCGTGAAATGATAAATTTCGCTAATTTCCGTTCCCGTGAGAATTTCGGGAAATCTTTTCAAAGTATAGGTAATTCTAGACCACACATAAGAAATCTTCAAAGAATTTTTGAAATTTCTACAATCAGCGGTTTGGGCTGTGTCATATGTCTGTCAATTATTATGCTTTTTTTTATGAATTAAAAAAAATGAATTCTCTGTTCGACCGTTTTTGTTTTTACATATTAAAAAGAAGATATCTTCGAGTCGAATTTCAGTTTCCTACTACCAATCGGCTGTTGACCTCAAATAAAGTCAGTTAACATCATTTTTTTTACATCATAATGTAACTAGGTAGGTAGTATGTTCTTTCATATAAAAAAAAACGTTTACAAATATAATTTAAGTCTGACTGCTAATTGAAATCAAGTCTTCGTCACTTATGTACAAAGCGTAGGTGTCACAAGTATGTAAGTACATTGTACATACTACATGTCGTGTACCACCGATAAATATACAAATATGTTATCAGCGAGCTATGAGTCATTATTACGATTGATGAATCATTCACCAGCTTGTTTCGTTTATTTTCTTGTACTTCGCATTTACCTGGCCTTATTCCGAAGAAGAGGTCATCATTAGAATGAGTGAGAAACGGGAAAAACAACTGACAGAATAGAATAGATTTATTTTCAAAATTGGATACAATGTATCACTTATTGACGTCACATCATTTAAATCTACTACCGCTTCCTAAGCACATGTGTAGAAGAAGCAGCGGCACAAACAACTACACTGCAGCATTTTCACCGGACGTTAATGGAAAAATATAGATCTGATGAGATTGTCTACATTAAAAAACGTGAATGAATGTAAAACTAATGATTTCAATACACAAATGACACAATTATATTTGACTAGCTAAAGCGCGTGGTATCGCTTCAGTTAAACATTGCCTTCGAGATTTGTCACTATTGTCTCCGTCTACCGCGTAAGTCATAAAGACGTGACATGGTGTCTAACAATTTACATGCGAATAGACTCACAATCGGTGTGAAGGGTCAAGTGCAATGACTCCAAGGCGGCCGTTAACTTTACCTGCAGAGTGCAAACCACGTGGTGAGGATTAGAGATGAAAATTACCAGGAATATTTCCTAACGTAAGGTAACTTTCCCGAAAACTTCCAAAGTTGCCGGCAGTTTTGGAAGTTTTGAAATAATATTTTTTTACTTACGACAGCAATATTCCAATGCAAGGGACATGCCTTTACACGATTAATTATGTTATTTTATACATATCATTATATTTAACAAGCAGTAATAAACTACAAAATAGGAAAGCGAGCTCTCGCTCTGTGACAAATGAAGGAACCGGGATCACGCTTACACGACAGTGAGTGTACTACAGTAAAATTACAACGTTATTTATCAATAAAATATAAAATCTATAGTTTATTTTAAAGGTCAAGGTTGGCGGCTTTTATCAAAGATATGTACGCCGCTGTGTAGTAGTACTATGGCCGCCTCTGTATGAGCCGAATGCCGCCGTCGCCCTTATGAAACAGTCAGTCACAAGAAGAAGACTTCTGTTTCAACTGTCTCACTTTCGTCAACATCAAAACAAGTCCATGGCCAGCTGTTTATTCCACCAACGCCTAATCTTGTACTAGAAAATACGCTGTAGTCGTGCTGTTCTACCCAAGATTCACAATCTTATCAACAACAACAGTCAACTCATTGCATTACCGCAAAGAAAAAGAAAGAATAGACCTTAGTTTTGCACGAGAAATTTAGATTCAAGTTTCTGGCAAAATGCAATCAATGCCCTTAATCCCGAATGTATACAGTTCCAACCAGGTATATGATTAGCAATAGCTTTTTGAATGCGGAGTACGAACGTATAAGAACGGAAACAACTGATATTATAAATCGAGCTGAAGCCCTTGCTTTAGTTATGAACGGTTGGACTGATATAAACGGCAGAGGTACAATTAATTTTATTATTACTACACCTAAACCTTCTTTTATAAATGCGTCTTTCCTAGCACTAATCGGGCACTAATAGACATCTTACTATCTGTTCACTCAGTTAAAATGTGTGATAGACGAAATAGGACCATAAAAATTTGTCGCGGTAACTACCGATAATACAAATAACATGAAAGCACTGTGGAGAATGGTGGAAGATGAATATGTACATACATTTGCAGTTGGTTGTGGATCGCGAGCCTTTAATTTGCTCTTAAAAGATATAGTAAAACCACAAAACTTTAAAGTTCTTAATGACACAGTTATTAAAATCATAAGTTATATAAAAAAAACGTCACGTTGAATCAGCCTATTTTGAGAATATGCAAAAAGCTAAATATGGTAACGATAAAGGGAAACTTTAAAGTTGCCAAGCCAGACTCGATGAGGTGGCAATGTTCTAATGATGGAATAATTTCTGTGCAATCGGAAAGCGCTGGAAGCCACTGTTATAGCAAGGATGTGTTGCGTCACCGTGGCTGTTCAACCTATGTATGGATAGTTGTTTGACAGATTTGAAAGAGTCTGAAAGTGGATTAAAGATGAATGAGTTACTAGTCAAATGTCTGCTCTATGCCGACGATCAGGTTATACTGGCGTCATCAGCGGAGGAGTTACAGGAGATGGTAAACTGTATGCATGAAGCTTTAAAAGAGAAAGGAATGAAAGTGAACGTAAGTAAAACTAAAACACTAGTTTTTGAAATGGAGAAAGAAATGACAGCATGTAATATTTTGATTGGAGGAGAAAAAGTTGAGCAAGTGAAAGAGTTTGTATATCTAGGATCAAAGTTTACATCAGATGGCAAGTGTGATAGTGATATTGAAAGGAGAGTGAACGCGGGGAACATGGTGAATGGAGCTTTGCATGCCTTTATGAGCAGTCAGAAACTATCCAAAAAGGCTCGACTGGCTGTGCACAGGGGCGTGTTGGTCCCGACATTAATGTATGGGAGTGAAAGTTGGATATGGCAAAATAAGCACGAAAGCAGAATAAATGCAGTGTAAATGAGAGTGTTAAGGAGTATGATGGGCGTGAAACTGAGTGACCGGATAAGGAACAGCGTGATAAGGAAATGTTGTGATGTGAAAGAAGATGTACTTAGTTACAGGAATAGAAAAGGACGTCCTGGTAAAGGGTCAGGTCAAAAGTACCCGAAACCGCCGAGCTTGCATGAAGAGAGTTATGAATATGGATGAAGCGAAGGAAGTATGCAGAGATCGTGGCAAGTGGAAAGACGTAGTCTCTGCCTACCCCCCGGGAAAGAGGCGTAATTTTATGTATGTATGTATGCATTTTAAAATGAAAAACAAAAATTTTGTTTTTTTAATGTTGAAATCTATCCGAAATTTACCGATATTTCGTCAAACAGATACTTCTACTTACGAATGCGCTTGGTTTGTGACTAAATAGTGACATTGTTTAAGTTTATTGCAGCCCTTTTTGCTGTTATTGTAAATAAATCATCGATTTGAAAACTTCCAAAATTACCGTAACTTTGGAAGTTTTCGCGAATACTTCCCGAAATATTCCTGAAAACTTCCAAAGTTTCCGAAACTTTCGGTAATTTTCACCTCTAGTGAGGATGTGTGAAATTTTACACTCCAACAAACAATGGAACCTCATCGAGGGGTATCATGTATACTAGACCTTGTTTGGCCGAGATCTTTATACGGCATTTTCAAGGATGGTCAATTGGTCAAACATTCAACCGGTCAAAAAGTTAAACATTGTTTGGCATGTAGGATCTGCAAAGTCAAATCAAAATTAATTTCCGTCCCAAGATGTAAAATGATTTGTGGGATGATATTGTTGTGCAAACTACAAATATTTATGCCTGCATGCATACATACATATGTATATATACGTCTATATCCCTTGCGGGGTAGAGAGAGAAAACAGTCTTGAAAATACCGATAGGGCCACGTTTAGCCGTGTTTATGATAAAATTGAGATTCAAATAGTGACAGGTTGCTAGCCCAACGCCTAAAAAACGAATCTAACATTTATAAGCCTGTACCTTAGTCGCCTTTTTCGACATCCATTGAAAAAATAACTCCGATTGACTGGATCTGATTCATAGCACAAATATGAACAGTCTTTGTGGCCAGTACCTTAATGCGTCCTGCGTGAGGCTTGGCTAGGTCGTCGACCCCCCAAACCGATGCTTATGCGATTAGAGACCGGTGACCATTTGATCGACTGCCGATACTAGCATTATGACTACCTCACTTTATCAAAATTGATGTGGTGATCGTATAATGTTACTATATTGACTATCTTTCCTGTCCTAAAAAGATGTTCATTATACTGAATGAATCTGCTGAAAAATAAGGTTGAAAAACATTGTGTAAGGTACATTACAGTAGAGTAGGTATAGTTTCATTGTAAAAAATGCCATCAGTATTTTGACACTCGACAGATGTTTTGCTATAAGTACATTCAGCCTTTCATGAGTCATAATAACCCTGGAGGGTGATAGGAAACCCCACAACGGGTCTCGCCAATAAAGCATAGTTTATGCGCTATGATGTCATACACAGTCATAATGCCCCTGACAGCTGGTATGCGAGTGGAAATTCAATTATGATATATTAAAATGTGTTGTAGAATTTAAAATAGGACTGGTATTACATATTATTTTGTATGTAATGTAAAATGTAAATTAGAGCAACAAGCATAATTTATTTAATGAACTGGATAAGTACATAATACTCGTAAATATAGTGAACAAATATTTAGTTACTTCTATAAAATAATAGGAACAGAAAAACTCTTTGTTGTTCAAGAGGTTGTAAATTTTGAATGAATATTCGAAAATACTGGACGTCCTGGCAAAAAGATCAGGTCAAGGAAGAGTATCCTAAACCGACTAACTTTCATGCAGTGGATAGATGTAGTCTCGGCCTACCCCACTGGGAAAATGGTGTGATTTTATATTTGTATGTCTGTTTCAGAAAAATTTAATTTAAATGAATTGGTATAAGAGTTTAGAACAAATAAGGAAATAAATCATCACAGTGCTATAAATTCATGAATGTTACATGAACTAACTCCACATAATCTTAGAAGTAACTCCTATATCGCATCAAGATTGGCCCAGAAGGTCGTATAGTTGGCCATTGCCGGCGTTTTATTACCTAACTGGTCGTTTATCTAATAGAATGATCTATCGACTATAAAAGTAATCATGTAAATCGGATTATCGTTTTACATAAATCTTCATACCAAAGGAAATTTGAAAATGTACGAAACGTTAAGTGGACAATTTATTTGAAAAAATTTTGAGCTTGATGCAATGCGATGAGCAACTTATGTTGGTAGTAATTAGTACATTTACATAAAAGTGTCCCTAAGACACTTCCCAGAGGGACACCGTTGCAATCTTTAGCTAAATTCTTCAACAAAAAGTGTATTTTTATACAAAAAAAGAAACGCTCACAAGATCTAATTGCAATCGAATTAAGCACAGAGCTTGTGAAGATGGAGTTATTCAAACATTCGCATTGACACCAAAAGAACCAGAGCTATGCTCGGAGCAATTTGCAACAGATTTTTTTCCCTTGCAGCATCTGTCATCGGCGGTAGTGAGCGATCACCTTCCTGGATTCCACGAACGTGTCACACGTCTAAGGCCAGGTCGTGATTAGCACACAATGGATATTGTGAACCAGAGCATGGGAAGTAGCGGTACAGCTGACAGACCCGTGGTGGAAAGTTCGCACGTCTTTGGGATGGTATCGGGTTTTGATCTAGAAGATGATATACATTCTAAAGTTACGCCTGTTGTGGTGTATCAAGAGATGCAACATCAATAATATTTGTTCTGTATTTGTTTACGGAACGAAAGATACTGTAAAAAAGTTTAATATACTGAATAACTTTCCCTTGAACTGTAGTGAAAATTCAAATAAAATTGTAATCACAATCATCTGAAAAACGCACGTGTTGATAGTACGATAAAAAAATGGTGATATCACCAAGGGCACTTCCGATAGCGAATGCTTGTACATATGTTAATCTTGATCATCTAGTATTTGAAAATATGAGAATTGTTAACTCCGACCACGTTTACTGAAGCAACAGTAAAATATTTATGAACAACCAGAATTAAACAACAAAATTAGCAAAGTTAAAGAAATTAAAAAGCTTCGTGTTACAAGCGCATCTTCAGCTGACTGTTCGTGGAACACGCTGCTGTCTAACTTTTGGCAATCAAAAATTCTAGTCTATTCCAATGCGATGTTAAATTTGAAGAGCAAAATAACAAATCATTGAATGAAAAAAAACTTTTGTTATCGTTGTTTCGAGTTGTAAGTTGGATATTCACGATTCTAATTTTATAACTAAACACTAAACAAATATGTAAAAGTTATTGAACTTTAATAACTTTATTATAATACAAAAGACACTTAACAAAGGAGTAAAGTGTCCTTAGATACATACAGCTTAAGGCACCGTTAAGCGGTGGTGTGATAACGTTACGACAACTCTTTAACGCGATATCGACCCGAACATTTAATAAACCCTTATCAGTGGTAAAAAATATCGACAGTAAAAAGATAATAGTCATATAATCGCGATAATATTAGGAATTTAATATGTCATTGGAGCTAAAAAACTCTTGGATTATGTGACGATGCTAACGGGACATCATAATTATTATTAACACATTACTGTACTTGCAGAGGTAATAAAGTAACTCTTTAAAAATTTTACACTGTAGTAATTTACCTGCGAAGAAAGGAATGTGTTTTGTAGTTACGATTACGGATGTTACTCTTAAACGGAATATTTCACAGAGTCGGGTTTGAGTATCAGAACAGTATGATTCAATTATAGTTACCAGTTCATTTACCTCTGTTAATCGTTCTAGGATTGCCGTGCACGCGGAACAACCAGTCTTCCTCACGGGATTTTAAATATTAAGCTAAATAAAACTATATTAAGATGATATTCGTATGAAGAGACACACGAACAATGTCTGTCGTTCTTTGTCTTCTCTGGCACTATACAGGATATTAATAAATACGGTTTGTATGCCATTGGAAAAGTTACACATTCTTTGTCAATCATTAAAACTGTTACAGACACTGAATATGCAATTGACAATCTCAATAAATAAAAAAATAAAAACTGATATTAAAAAAAAATTAGGTTGATAATTGTTAAGCCTTCTTGTACTGTAAACGGTATGATGATGTTAACCTATATTTAGGCTCAGATTTTAAGCGTTAGTTTTAATCCTCTTTGAGTAAGAGCTTATCTACTTAAAGACTTTACATGATAATGAAGATACCGTTCCAAAAGCACTTGCCACTTATAGAAAACTTTTATTGCTAAGAATAAATTAAAGGTTGAACGTATTCAACTAATCAGTGAGTTAAAAATAACTTCATTAGATTTCCTAAAAAGTTCACACTATCTGCGGTCTGGACTAACGGTTAGCGGATGGGCACGCACAGGATGTTTTCTGTGATAATATTTAGTTACAGATGGGCATTGTTTAAAACAATAACCTAGTCCGTGTAAGCGATAAACTTGTCTGGAGTATCAGTCACAATATGTACTATTGTATTGTTACAAAATTCATTTTGTGGTTATGATATGACCCAATTAGCGATTGCAAATAGTTATTTTTTATTTTTTTATGTTGTTATAAAGTAGAAACAAAGTAAAAACTCTGCTTGATAAAGATGTGATATACAACTGAGAAGTGGGTTATCCATCAATGATTTGGGAGTATTATTATATAAGGCTTGGACAGTACAATTATAGAGAACGAAAAGAAGGCTAGAAATGTTGTTATTTTCACTCATGTTACATATTAGGAAAGATGGTTTCAAATACCTATCAAGTTTCAAATAACATAGTGGCCGAAAAAGCTAATTTAGTCACTAAAAATGTTCCCTTCGTTTCAATATCAAACGGTGGGTCTTTATATGCCACATGTTGTGACAGGTGGCAGGAATAAGTAACTGAATGTAATGGCATTCGCGCATTTGGTGATACGCACATTTTCTGAGCTCAGTAATCGAGGATTTAATTAGAGAATATGTCCTGAAGGAAACTACGTAAGTTAATGAGATGACACATAACTTGAAATAAACAATTCAATACAAAGGGGAATTAACAATGAGGTTGTTTATCAGTTTACTCATCGCAATAATGACCATACACATAATGTAAATTAAGAATCGATGAATGCGGAAAATCTAATTATATGTGGGGAGGAAAACAATGATGTTGCTCATAATTTGATGCATTTTCTAGTGTGTATTTTTATTTCTGGGATAAATCCTATTGAGGATGAATGTCCTAGGGAACATGTAATTTCCTGAAAAATATCGAACATAGAATTTCATTTTGCAGAAAGTTCAGTAAATAACTGATTAAGAAATTAAAATATTCCTTCCAAATCTCTTTACCAAAGTGGAGTGTGTAAACTTATGATACGAATTAGAAAGTGTTTGTTTACCTGAATAGCAAACTTATTACAAAAACGAAGACGAAATACAATAACAGCATTAAATCAATCAATTAAAAGAGCTATCTGACCGCATCATCCCACAAGATCGTCACGGACAGACGAACGCACGGAGAGATAAGAAAGTTATTTACGATATTTGCATTCGTGGTGGGAGAGTGCACTAGAATCGCTGTTACCTCATGCGTGAGGGCTCGTATGAAAATTACATGTTCAGCAACAATATCGTGATCACAAGGACGAATGTTCCCTATTTTGTTTTCTTTTTACGTACTTTCTTGGGCAGACCCAAAATTTAAAATACAAGGGGTCAAGGGTTGAGTATTAATTGTTTTGATGTTTTTGTACTCATGATAACACTGATGAGGCCGCGTTTAGCTGGGATGTCTAAATAATGGAAATGAACTACCGATATATGTATACGAATGGCATACCACTTATACCAAATTATGCCACTTTGGTTCCAGAAGTGTCTCAAACTCCCAAGAATATGTCTTCTTGAGTTTGAGTGCGTTTATTGTACGTGAGCATTTTTGAGCTTTTAGAACCGTTATATAGAATAAAGGATACAATAAACTATTATGGGCCTCAACTAGGAAAGGCTGATTGGCTATTTGTGGCCAAACATGAGCTGAGCACGCGCACGTTTCCGCCATGCCATGGCCATGACTTTATTGCGGGGAAAGTGGGAGGAAATGTTGAGTCCAAAACAATATTTTATTGTTCTTTAATTAGCTTACCATGATCCCATTGCATTACTTTAGAAATCAGTCACGTTAGAAACAAGGTATACTTACTAGAATATCAGTGAAGTGTTGGTGAAAACTTAAAGTAAGTTAAACGTAAGTAAATTGGCCGCGTTCAAACCTTACATGCAATTGTTCCGCATGTAATGAGACCGCATCCACAACGAGATGTTACAATGTCAACTTCAAATCCCATGTTTTACGATGTATCTCTTTCTATGTTGCTACAACTATGTTGCAACCATCAACCGTTAATTTAACATTGCCATCAATATAATTTGCTAATGCAAATTCCTTCCTTGAAAAATTTGAATTCGGATATTTATACACCATGTTCTGTGTGTTCCAACCTTGTTAATCCGTTCAACACATGGAATATTTTTTGTCGTGTGGTTTCCGGCACCAATATAAAAAAGAATAGAACCACTCCATCTCTTTCCCAAGGATATCGACTAAGGGATAGGCGTACATAAACATGGGATTCTTATTTTAGGCGATGGGCTTTCATTATTACAATCTCAATTCTATCAATAAGCCAAATAGCTGAACGTGACCTATCAGTCTTTTCAAGACAGTTGGCTCTGTCTACCCCACAATGGATATAGACGTGACCATATGTATGTAATTTTTTTTACAAACCTTTTACCTTTTTTAGTAAAATGTTCAACTTAAGTGAAAAAGTTCCTTATGGACTTAGCAGTAGGTAAACACACAAAAATACAATATTTATTGTCCGAACGTCACTCACATGAATCACCGTCTGTTGACCCGCCAGAATCGAATAAACATCAACTTGTTAGCTCACATCACACTGGCGTGTGTGCCGGACCTTGTAAATTCTGTGTGAGATGAGCTGAAGGTACCTCCGACCTCCTTCGATATTATGCACGCCTGGTATATATTAACGGAATAAAAAGAGTGACTGATTACTTTACTTATAAATAAAGTATGAATAAGCAGAAATATCATGCTTACTATACATTCCGCTATAGTTAATATATGCGATGAATGTGTCATGCTGAGCTAATGTGTTAATAAGTTCAGTGTAAGCGGTATTTATAATATGCTATGAAACGATATTGTGGTCAAATATTTATTGCTTTTTGTTCGAATTCAGCATCCACGGCATATCCCGGGCTCCTCTCCAGAATGGTGATGAATCAACCGGGACTTAAAGCCAGGAGCAAGAAGATTTATTTCTTTTTTTTTGTATTTTGATTATAGGCATAGATAAGCAGCTTAAATCTAATTTGGTAGAGCAACGTTGAATGGACTTAAATACTAACCCTTTCGTATTTGAAAGCCCCATTTGTAATTATCATCGATTTTGCAACCCTTCTGGCAACCACCCTTTAGCATATTCAAAATACGGACCCCACTGACCGGACCACGTGTTCGGAAGTTGCGTAAGTAAAAAAAAAATATCAGTTGAGCAAATAATAAACGAGAATTTGCAACGAGGCTTTATGTTTTTGTTCACTTGACGTCATCGCAATTCGCACAAATGTGACTAAAGACTTGATAGAACAAGAGTTTTTATTGCTACATCTTAAAGAATTATTTTACTCATTGTAAATAATATTACCAAATGATTTAAACAATCGGTATCGTTGTGTTGTGTTAGATTAAGAATAATCAGTATTTTTCAGATTATGATTTCACGGAGATCAGGTTTAGCTGGGTAGAAGTTTTAATTAGATGTCAAGCTTTATATAAAGAAAGAATTTGGACTGGTCACATAATTTTTTTATGGCAGCGTTTAATTATGAAATTACCCTCTACATCATATGTTTAATACTACAACATTAAGGGCAGCTAATACTGCATTTAAGCCTTCATTTTGTGCACATACAACAATGGACCATTAGTTTCAGACTCATGACTTATAACGAGGCTTAAGTACATCGCTGTCTGCATAAGATAATCTGACTTTGAAATACGACGGGATTCAGATTATACAGATGACATAACGAGAAAAACATTTGCTACAGAAAATTGCATCATAATGTTCATATTTTCAAATGTGTAACAAAGGTATCCATAAAATGAAAACATCTGTTAAAACACGAATTTTACACTTTTTGTGTTTCTTGATGATTGAATGAGAGTCGTTTTACGTAGGTTCTTTTATTTATGAATTCAAAACTTTACTATAGCTGATAACTATTTAATGATTTTACTTAAATTTTGAGATGAGCCGCTTTTGCAATAACATCGCAAAAAGGTGTTTTTATGTTATCGCAGCAAACCAAATTGGCGAAAACTGGAGTGCATTTACATACTAGACATACATATGCTAATTTGTAAGCCATAGGTATATTTTTTACACAATGTTCAAGTCTCTATCGATTCGAGAAATTCATAAAGTACTTATATTTATGATTCATACGTGATGAATGATAAATTTTCCATGAGGACGTCATTTAAATACCAGCCTGTATACAGTTAGGCAACACGACAAACAACTGTGAACCAGTTTTAAGTCGTAATTGTCAATCGATACCATATCGATTTAAAGCTACTATTTTTATCCATAAGTACTTCGAAGTAATCAAGGGTATGTTAATATTTTAAGAATAAAGGAGAATCTAGGTCTACGATTCCGGTCAGGTAATAATATCATCGCGACATTTTTTTTATTGACGAGGGAAACATGCACATTTAACTAAATGTTGAATCATGGTTAATTGTGAGTAAGGTTCCCCTGTAAAGGTTGCAAAGGTCAGATGGAAGTCGTTGGAGTCAAAATCCGACTTAGGTACTCGATTGAGAATCGTGAATCGACACACGGGCACGCCCAACTCGTGTCCAGAGGGCTGAGGACGCAACAGTAGCTTAAGCCACGAGTTTGACGAGTTAAAAGGACGTATGAACCTTTAGTGAAAATTAAGAAATAACATCAAAATTGTATGGGTGGCACCTTATCTGTCTCAGTAATGGGCATCAGCAAATTCCTTAAGAATTATTGGAAATCAGTAAATGAGTGGACGTGAGCACGCGAGATCACTCACTGTTTAATTATCTACGGCAAAGATCACTCTTGACAATTAATTCGCTAAGTTTAGTTTTTCTTACTATGTTTCTTTAGTAAATAAAACTGAATTTCAATACGACCCTTTAATTAATAGTCACAATAAATCCTCACGGTGAAGACAGAGCTGATATTCTCAAAAAGACTTGAAGGCCACGGTCACCTATATGGCTAAATGATTCATATAGTTACAGGTTGCCCATCGCCTAAAAAAGCATCCTAAGCCTTTCCTTTGATTAACTTACAATTCACACGGGAACTGCGGGAAAGGAAGCAACTGGCACATACTACGTTTATTCTTTACGACCACGCCAATGTGGAAGCTTGCACTTATCAGCTATTAAAAATTAAATGAACGAAGAAACATTATAATTTGTATCGGAAGGAAGTTTAGCATTTTTTGACATATTAACCATGATTCATAAGGCCACTAACGTCATAGCCCGGTAGAACTGGATGTTACGCGAAACCGGGTTTACTCACTATGTTTACGAAATCGTGGCTCGTTTCTGACTCATGCGCACGTTCGTAACCACAATTGGTAACCGCCGCACAAATAGTAAACATTGCTTTCAATGTGAATTTCAAATTAAATTTCCACTTTCCAGTGCATCAGATGCCAAAAGGGTAACAAATAACTTTCTAAATAATGTAACGAATAGGGAAATCGAGTGAAAATATTTTCGAATAATTAATCACGACTTTGGCAATAAAGTAAATGTTTCAAAATAATTTTGGGAATTTTAGATGCCCTAAGAAGTCGCATTTATCGACATCCAACATATGAAGATATGTATTGCTTTTAAACTGTATTCGTATCATAAAAAAAATTATTATAAATTTCTATCACAATTGATTTTAATTAAAAAAACTTTAAATTACTACTTAGAACTAGGTATTTTACTTTCTACATTAGTTTTTTATATTATTTTACACACACGAAACAAACATAAATAATTGCTATGTTATTATTTTTATAAACTAACCCACTTTCACCGTCATTCTATTAAATTAACACTTTTTAAATTATGCAAAACTGTCAATTTTAAAACCCACTAATGAGGTGGGCATTACAAAACAGGAAGTTACAATTATGACATCGTATATTCGTTACTATATATGGTATGTCTACATATTAAACTATCATGGCCAATCCAAAAATTAATCTCTTTATAATCTGTTCGACAAATACATAAAAAGTATTCATGATATGGGGCATTCTTAATCCATACTAATATAAAGAGATACGATTTTTATTTATTCATTTTTTATTGATTTTTATTGATTTGAACAGTAGGGCACAAGCCAGTATTATTTTACCGCGTTTGGCAATGCACTTTTTAACACATCTTATAACTAAGTGTATTAATTGTATAAAATCGACAAAGTTAAATTAAATCTTGGTATAAGGTACATTGATTATGTAATACAGTTTAATATAGTATTTTTTTTGTTTAGGGCTGCATTGTGGACGTGTCCTTCAACTACTGTCTCTTCATCACAAAGTAAGCACATCATCGTGACACGAATGTGAGGTATCGGGTTCAGGTAACGTTACACCGACTTTTTTCATTACCTTAGTTCCGCCAGGTCATTGGCATTCAAAATTATGAACCAAAATAGTAAGACACCGAGGTCACAGTACAATACAAAAACGGCTGGGTTCTAGTAACGTTTGACAAGTTTTTTGCGGCTTTTAGCGTCATAAAGATTTTGTACCTCTACATAAATTAAAGATTTTGAATGATTAGTAGTATAATTATTTTATGATACGATTTGTATGGCCCATGGGCCCACCGCGGGTAATATAGCGTTTATTGATGAAACAATTAAATAAGGCTTGGCAAATAATATCAATGGAATCTTAAGATTATGACGAACAAAATAATATGCGTTTCTTCAATAAACGCTTTACCAACGCATTAGTCCTGGTTGCATCCTCTCCTCTCTGGCGAAGAACCTGGGGTCCTAGTTTATTTTACTCAGATTTTTAAAAGAATCGGCTCCCATCATTCCCGTCCTTTCTGACCTACCCCACCTTTTCAGAGGAAATTAACCCATATTGGATCATGGTCACACACATACACATCCAGCTGCCAGAATGTGCAGGCTTTCTCACGATGCTTTCCCTCACCGGAGAACATCGGTTAGCAATCAAACTAATGTTAGTACGTAACTCGGAAAAGTCATTGATTTATAATTTAAATGCATGGTCGCAGAAGGTTTTGAATCTGTGCACCACGCATTTACATCCACCTTTCGCGCGCTGACACTTTATTTTCTATTGATATATTGCTGTTAAAATATAGCTAGTGTTCTAGAAGATATAGTTAATTACTGATAAAATCTTACCACTCATACCACGTCCCTTTAAGGCACAATCTTATAAATCCTTTTTCGAACAAAGAAGCCTCAGAACAAACGTAAGTACGAACAGCCGGCATTTTTATAGAATTCATTATATGTGTACATACAATACAGCGCTTTAACACCAAGCAATAAGATCGTATTTCATAAAATATCCCAGTGCATTCCATGTTCAAGGCCGTTGCACCTAGGCCCGAGAGCGAATAAATAGAATTAATTGTGTTGAATGCAATTAAAAATTATTATCAAGTGAAAAAGAAATATTCTCTTTTTATCTATTTTTATGACTGTCGTTTCGTTTTCCACATAAATAATGATAATTTACGTACACTAAGGTGAAGGTGAAGCGTAGCGAGAAAGACATGAACAAAAAAAAATATTAAGATTCTTGGTATTTCAAGATATCAACAAATTAAGTAACATATTCTAAGTAGCGCAAAAATTTATAATTCAAATAAAACTACTAGGTGAAAATAATATACGTTAGCATTTACAATATTAGTATTTTTATTACTTAATTTAAAAAGCCCTCCAGCCCTACCCAACCTTGGACGTCGAAAAATGTTGCCACGACACGTCCAAGGTGTAAGTATGAGTCACCAACGGAAGACAAGATGAAGGTTTAAGATCTTCTCATAAGTGCATTTATATATGCATCATTGACGTTAAATTGACTTAAAATATGAATGTACATTATTAAATGTTTCATGTCACTTTCCCCGAGTGACTTAATAAATACATACATAAAATCACGCCTCTTTTCCGGAGGGGTAGGCTAGACTACGTCCTTCCACTTGCCACGAACTCTGCATCTTTCTAACAGCAGAAAGTAGGTAGGTAAGTATCTTATTGAAAAGGTTTGGACGTGATGAAATGCAGTCATGGATGTAAACAATCCGACGAGCAATATATCTGTCAGCGTGCTTTCATGTTTATAGTGCTGAACGTACTTGAGGCGGATGAGAAGCACTTGACGGCAGAGTACATTGCGAGCAATGTGAATACCTTTGCTAAATGTAAGGTTTTTTGCGATACAATAAACATAAAGTTGAGATATTTAAAATATATTCATATTGTAACATAAATTTTTGATTTCCTTACTAGCGCAATTTTATTTAAATAGGTAATGGCATGTTGCCTCTATGTTCGAAACTGAAAAACAGTGATGTACTGAATTTTTTATGTGAGATCTTTTTAAACAAGTGAACTTACATTAAATCTGATATAATGACAACCTTCGATCGAACGACAACTGCATTTCATACAATAAATAGCAGATACATATTTAAGTGAATATTAGGGCAAACGCACTTAGAAGCGTTAACGCAAGAGCGTACATTTTTACTTGTTAAAAATATCTGTAATTTCATAACGAGACATTATATACTGACTATACAAAAGCTGTAAAGCTGTAAAGAGCGAACAGACATAACCAGACTTTCGGTTGAGCGGTGTGCCGAAGTGACCTGTGCTGAGCTAGATCATCATATAATTGTTTGTGTGTACAGTCCCCCAAACAGTGAATTTAAACAATTTTTAAAAATAATGGATCAAGTGTTACATGTTACCTCAAAATGTAATAAAAAATTAATTATTTGTGGTGATTTTAACATTGACATTTTAGTTAAATCAACCGTTAGTATACAATTTATTAATTTGTTTAAATCTTATAATTTAGAGTATGTTTTTTTCGAACCAACCCGAATAACATCTACATCTGCCAAGTGTCTGGATAATTTTTTTTGCAATAATCTTTATATACGGAAATCAATTATTCACAAATTGCCCTCGGATCACACCGGTCAATATGTTACCTTTGAGAAAGAGTCCTTAAACAATTTAAATAATGATAAAATTATGTGTAGCTACCTCTTTCTTTCAAAAACATAAGAAAATTTAAAATAAACATTGCAAATCAATTAAATACTTTAACATATTCTGGAAATAATCCTAATGAACATTATAACAATTTATTTGATATGATTTCTGCTGAATACTCAAAAAGGTTCAAGCAGAAACAAGTCAATATTCGTAATAGATTACAGTTCAGTGAATGGGCTACAGTAGGTATTCACAAGAGTAGGAATAAGTTATATGACTTATATGCCCAGAAACAATACAATTTTGACCCCAGTTTTGTAGAATATGTCAAAAATTATTCAAAATTATTTAAAAAAGTTTGCAGGCAAGCCAAGTCTTTGCACATAAGTAGTAAAATAAACAACGCACCAAATAAAATTAAAGAAACATGGAACATTATTAATAAAGAATCTGGCAAAATCAAAGATAGAGACAGTATTAAACAAATATCATCCGGTAACAAAAGTATTTCTAAAACTCAGGACATAGTAAATGCTTTTGATAATTTCTTTGCAAAAATCCCAGTGGAGCTAACTTCTGACGTTGACTCTTGTCCATTGCGCGCTGAAACCCTACTTAATAATAACACAACTCCCATCAAATCTGTCTTTAAATTTAAATATGTTAACTCTGATAATATATTAAAGGCGTTCAAACAACTTAATTTGAAAAAGTCTGAAGACCATTGGGGTATGTCTGTTAGTATCATAAGTCAAATCATAGATATTATTGCATCTGATCTAGCTTTTATATTTAATAAATGTATTGATGAGGGTATTTTTCCAAATTTAATGAAATGTAGCAAATTAATACCTCTATTCAAAAAAGGGGAGAAAACAGTCCTTGACAATTATAGACCTATTTCTATATTGCCAGTTTTGAGCAAGGTGTTTGAGAAGATGATGCTTAATCAAATGCAACAATATTTTAAAATCAATAACATTTTCCATTCCCAACAATATGGGTTCACTGCCGGGAAGTCCACCACTGATGCGGGAGTAGCACTTGTTACTCAAATCTATGACGCGTGGGAGAGTTCACAGGATTCAGTTGGAGTCTTTTGCGATCTCTCTAAAGCATTTGATTGCGTAGATCATCAGACACTTTTGCGTAAACTTCGTCAATATGGGTTTGACCACAAATCAACTAAACTAATGGCATCCTATTTGACTGATAGGCTTCAAACTGTAGATATTAATGGAGTAAAGTCAAGCGGATCAAGCGTCTCAATGGGTGTTCCTCAGGGCTAAATTTTAGGACCATTCCTCTTCTTGGTATATGTCAATGACCTGCCTTTTATGGTGGAAAAACAGGCGGGTATAGTGCTGTTTGCCGATGACACTTCTTTAATATTTAAATTAGATCGCCATAGCGAAAATGTAAGTTCGGTTAATAATATACTGTCGGCCATATCTATCTGGTTCTCAACCAACAATCTTCTTTTAAATGCTAATAAGACCCAATGCATTAAATTTACCCTTCCAAACGTAAGGCAGGCCAATACTGACATAACACTGGAAGGCCAGAAATTAGAATTTGTTGAAAATACAAAGTTTTTAGGAATCATAATTGATGCAAAGCTACAGTGGGGTGCTCATATTTCTAAACTATCCAATAGACTTAGCTCTGCCGCTTATGCTGTTAGGAGGATCCGACAATTGACAGATGTAGCTACAGCTAGGCTTGTTTATTTTAGCTATTTTCATAGCTTGTTATCTTATGGTTTACTTTTATGGGGTAGCGCGGCTGATATACAAACTATTTTTATAATTCAGAAAAGGGCCGTTCGCGCAATTTACGGCTTAGGACCAAGAGACTCGTTAAGACAACTCTTTAAGAAAATAAACATACCTACAGTAGCGTCCCAGTACATTTTTGATCTTATAATGTATGTTAGGAAAAATACCTCTTTTTTTCAAAAAGTTAGTGCCACAACTGATAGAAATTTACGTAATAAACATAAATTAGTCATGCCGTTTCATAGGCTTAGCAAAGTCAGTAAATCATTTATGGGGAACTGTATACGATTTTATAATAGGTTGCCGGAGTCTGTTCTTGATATGCCCAACCGAAAATTCAAAGAGTATGTAAAGAAAGTACTTTGTGGGAAGGCTTATTATAGGACTGATGATTACCTTAATGATAAAAACATCTGGCTCGAGCTTGGCACAGGAACCTCGTAATTAATTGTAGTTTAATTTGAACTTAAATCAAAATTTCAGTACACTCTGTACATAAATCTTTTTAAAATTGGCAATCCATAATATATATATATATTTTTCTTTTTTCAATATTAAATCTCATAAATATATAAATCTCCCGTGAACAATGTATTCTCCCGTCCACATTCTATTCTAAGTATAATTTAATATTGTGAAGTTGACGTTGTTGATGAAAATGCTGCAGTGCAGTTTGTTACCGCTTCTTCTGCACTGACGCCTTGGAAGCGGCAGTAAACTTAGTTTTTAAGTAATTTATTTGACGTCAACCAAGTTGTTAAACCATACGACAATTATTAAGCGATATAATAATATCCTATAATAATGAATAAAAATTTTGAATTTGAATTTGAATACACTTCTATTGTCATGTCATATTGCATATATTGCATCGTGGCTATTTTAAAACTACGTAGACTGTGACGCACCTGCAACCTAGGCAGAATTACAAGAATGGGCAGAGGGGACCAGGTTTGGGCAATTCGCGTTTCAATTTAGTAGGGTATTGTTCGGAAACCAAGGTCGTGAGACAATCACCTTTTTTGTAAACTTAAGGGGATTCACAAACTTTGTTATGTTAGTTTTTGTGCTAACCGATCCGATGAATTTACGGTGTGGGACAATATCGCGAGGAAACCTACACATCTAGGCACTAGGCAACTGTGTTTCAGTACGGGTTAGGTTCCCCTGCAAAGGTTGCGGAGGTCAGACGGGAGTCGCTTTATGAACCTTCCTTAAAGAATGAATCCCTTTCTTCTTCCTCCTGGCGTAGTTCCGGCGGTATTCACAAGCCAGATTTCAGTACCAAAGGAATGTTGGTAGTCCAACCGTTAAGCTGCCGTTAAAATTTCGCGACGCTTCTTTGTGGGAACAGATCATTTTTATAGGTATTGAAAACATTATGTCATCGTGTTTGTCGACATTCGTGCCTATATTATTCCACTTAAAACCCTGGGGACATGTCAAGGCAGTGAGGTGATCGTGGTCGCGTTTCGAATACTAATACAGCACAAAACACCTATTGGGTAACCTGCAGGTGACGCATGCGCACAATATTCGCCGCGATAGTTTTGGAATAGCAAATATTCAATACTTAGTACCGTACTTACATACGTACAGAAGTGATAGAGGATGTATGATTAGTCATTACCAAAATTAGAAAAGCTTATGTTCCAGGCACTATAGAATAGGACCACTCTATCTCTTTGTATAGCTAGTGACCTGCAACTGAGATAGGGGATGGGCTAGCAAACTGCCACTATTTTCAATTCACTATTATTCAATTATTTTCTAAAAATATCTACTGTATTACTAAAAATAAAAGTTATTTGTATCTATCTAATTAAGTAAGTGAGCGATACATAACAAATGAAAATGTGTCACTGAAATTAATTAGGCTAATTTCATTAGTAACTAGACTATCATTGCCGACTGTTATTAGACAGCCAGTCTATTAGCATAATTATTGTATTTGCCAAGGCAGTTTATCAATTTGTCTGCTGAGTATCGGCAATAGGAATGCAAGTAGTAAATGTGCTCACTGATTAGTACAAATAATCATCTAAGTTCCACTTACTTTAAATTGACAAAGACAAAAGAATTGATCCTGATGTATTATTTTTATTTTTAATTACCTATGTTATAAGTAAATTATGGTATTGAAATAGGTACCTTTCAATGGAATGGTTATGTTTCCGAATTTGTGATAAATATATATATGCATCCTACTTATATCATAGATGTGAAAGTTTGTGAGTATGTCAGTATGAATGTTTGTTACTCTTTCACGCAAAACAATTACAATGAAATTTGGTATGTAAATAGCTGAAGACCCAGAATAACTTATTAGTTACTTTTTATCCCGGAGTTCCCACGGGATTGATTGTTAAGTTATGATAGGGTTTCCACGTGGATGAAATCGCGGGCGGCCTCTAGTATTGACTAAACTATGATATCAGCTACACCATATCACCTATGCAAACATATATTATTTTTACTGAGTGTAGCCTGATCAGCGTACAAATCTGCATATTTTACCGATTTGACATAACATTCAGTGTCCTTGAGTTTAGTACCCAAATTAACTTTCTAGCTCAATCTGTGTAATTGGTCCTATAGTATGAATATCATACAGACATAATATTTCTTATCATCCCTCGTCCCCTTACTCTGTGGTTAATCTCAAAGAATGAGGAGAGGGAATGGCATATACTAGTCAATGTTTGTCAATAGGGCTCTGCTTTGAAGCAAACTGCTAGTGAATTAATCAAGGTTAAGCTGCAATGATAAAAGAGTCACAATATTAGTAACATTGGAACAAAGGCCCACGGACAAGAAAGATCATTTACTTTAGTACAAGGATTAATAAGCATACCCCCCAAGGCTTAACCACACGCAGATTATTCTAAATCCTAAAAGTCACGCTGTATTTTTAAGGAAAACATTGAACTTGAGTCGTATCAACTGATTCAGGTGAATAACCTGTCCTAAATTACCTACGAACGAAGATAAAATCAATTTTGCAACCTACACGTAGCCGGGTAATTTTTATCAGCAATAATGTACTTTTTATCAGCAATATTGAAGGGTAAATACCTGTGAGAACTGCTCCCTGATCTCCGTCCTCTCCTCGTCAGTAAGTTTAGTATTGTCTGCCATTGTCGCACACGTAAAATTCACAAAAACAAGGATCACAACATCGACAAGGAAGGCAGCGGTAGCCGTAAATGTTACAGACGAGAACTGGTTTCAATACACTTTTCACTTACACAAAAATGAGTTTTATTAAAATACAAAGAATCACAGTACGGTAATTAATAAAGTCTGTTTTTAACAAAATTATAATAATTTGCAGAACGAATTAACAAAATAAATTACACGAACGCGCAAGCAACACACAGAAATAATGCAATGAATGAAAGTACTCCTCCTCCCTTCCCTTCCCTTCCACCGTCCCTCTGACCGAATGAAATGTATGAAAAAATGAGTGAACGAAATTCAATATTCTTGCCATGAACTTGTTAATTTTTAATATGGCAATACATAATTATTAGAAGAACGAAAGTAATAAACCAAAAATATTTCGCAAAATATATTTACGCGAAAGTTTTTATTAGGTATTCTGTTTATGCTTTTAACATACTTAGAAAAAAATACATTAATATGACTAGCGCCATCTGAACTTAGGCTTATCAATACCTCTACTATGTATTTATTCAAAAGTAATGCTATTCCCCACTAGATGGCAGCAGTCAAGTAGAGAATTTTCTCGAAAATACAAGAATTGTATACATCTTTCGATACAGGGCTAACCAAGTTATGGTCTGCTGCTGCATTAAGATTATCAAAAAATGGTTCGCTTTAAAATTTTGTAGGACGGTGTGACATTATTATTTAAAATAGTAACCGTGGATAAAGAATAATCAAAATGAAATGTTCCAGTTCGATGATTAATTACATTATGTTGCAAATAATATATTAAGTTTGTTTGTGAACTGTTTATTGCGCAAAAAATATAACAAATTACAAAACAATCATTGGATTTAGAAGAATATGACAATGGCGGACTTACAACTTTCGGGATTTCTTCCAGTCACACTAAAGATATAAAGGAAAACGCAGTTAGTATGTGTTATAATCAATAAATTTCTAATTTTGTAAGGAAATATGCAGAGATCGTGGCAAGTGGAAAGCAGTAGTCTCTGCCTACCCCTCCGGGAAAGAGGCGTGATTTTATGTATGTATGTATGTAAATATACATAAATAAAATATTTATACACTAACACAAATATTTCTATCATTAAGCCACAACAGTTGAACGTTGCCGTTCAATCTTTTCAAGGCTCTTTACTCTGTTTACCCCGCAAGAGCTATAGAAGTGATTATATGTATGTAATTAAAACTTTAATGAAGATCGTTTGATATATTCGTTAACATTCTATACTATAATTTTTTTATGCATTTATAATAATTTAATAACAGTAAAAAATGAGTTTCAAAATGTCCGCTTTTAAAGTCGATCTTTGCACATTGCGTTACACACAGTTATTATTTATTTACACAGTTATTATTAAAACACACAGTTTTATTTATTAAAACACAATGTTTATTTGTTGCAAATTATATTAAAAATAAAAGTAACGGTTACAGCCCTCAGTGCAAAGTAAGTTGAACAGCACTGTATTCACGAAGTTTCCAGCCTTTTCTAGATAGATAGCGCCACCATAAAACCCAGATGCGCGCGCCGCTCTGTATGAGTTTGAATAAAACAATTGAACGAGCAAAACATTCGTGGTTCGCAATTCGGAAGCATTGGAAACGCCAGGCGCTGTTTCGCTGCAAATAATACGAATATTCATAGTTTATTCAAGAAAAAAACTTTAAAACATGTCTCTGATTCCATTCTTGTTGGATTATGAGTTGGATCGCCCTCGCCGCGTTTTGGATCAGCATTTCGGCCTCGGGTTGACCCCAGACGACCTGCTGACCATGGTTGGCGCACCAGCTTCCCTTGTCAGCCGGGAATACTACCGACCTTGGCGTCACCTAGCAGCCGCCGCGCGCGATGTTGGATCGAGCATCAAGGCCGATAAGGATAAATTCCAAATCAATTTGGATGTTCAGCACTTTGCTCCTGAAGAGATCTCGGTGAAGACTGCGGACGGTTACATAGTCGTCGAGGGTAAACATGAAGAGAAGAAGGACCAACACGGGTATGTGTCTCGTCAGTTTACAAGGCGCTACGCTTTGCCCGAGGGTTGCACGCCAGAAACTGTCGAGTCTCGGCTTTCGTCTGATGGTGTGCTGTCTGTGATTGCTCCGAGGAAGGTGCCTCCAGCCGTGGAAGGGGAACGCAAGGTGCCTATTGCTCAAACTGGCCCAGTGCGCAAAGAAGTGAAGGACCAGGCGAATGGTGATAAAGCATAAAGTGCGCTTATTTTAATTTTATGTTATGTTATTCAAAGTGATTCTCGTTCCGTTTTCTTTAAGACTGATTTAGGTTAATAAATTTTCCTTATTTTAAATGTATCTTTTTTTATACTTACCCTACTTTTTATTACTCCTATAAGAAGTACTCTCATTAGTCGAGGTTACATAACATAGGTAGGTGGTACTATCATAATCGCTGCTGCATAATAAAACAAACTATAGGAACCTATTCCACCATGCTAGAAAGAAATTAGTGCACAAAATACCTACCTACCTAATTGTAGGTAACAAATAGGGATGTGACATTGCTGATAAAAAATCGATTTTTATATAATCGATTTATTTTTTAAGTATGAAAAATCGATTAACAAATAATCGATTTTTCTTAAGAAAATAATCGATTTTATTATATTGATAGATTTTTTCCTAATTTTTCAATTTATGTCAAAATTAACGCCATTTACATTATATCAATAGATTTATTCATTAAAAATAAACAACAGAAACAGAAAGCTCTTATAAAATCAACACAAATTAAAGTTTTTAACAATCAAGTTTGAAAAATGAAGTTTCAGCAACGAATAATGAATAAAATATCAACCGAATGTCGGTAAAATACTGTTCATCGACTAATTCCATCTAGAGAATGTTTGATTAAATTAATCATCTAAACTGTTTTAAGAGCACAGAAAGAATGCACAGATGGCGTTGATGAGCTATGATAGTATTCTTTGGCAGTTCGCGTTCCGGGCTCCAAGCCAGAAGACAAAAACGTAATGTTGGAGTGCATTTATTGTATGATTATAAAAATCGATTTTTAATCGATTATTAATGTTAAAAAAATCATGTATAAAAATCGATTTTTCTTTTAAAAAAATCGATTTTTAATCGATTTTTTCCATAATCGATTTTTTTTTCACATTCCTAGTAACAAAGTTTAAGAGCTAGTTCAGACACGGCGGATTCCGCGCGGTTTCAAACAGCGCGGTTGAACCGCGCGGATCCTAATTACATTAGCGCCTTACAAATCGTTCATACCTGTCCGCACGGATTGACAATCCGCGCGGCTCCCGCCACTCAACCGCTAGAAAATGAATTCGCGCGGTCGCCGCTCGGTTTTATTTACTTGACGTACCTAGAGGGCGTTCAGTTGCTCCGCGGAAGCCGCGCGTATCGGACGGTGACAATGGATCGCTTCGACACCGAGCTATTCATCGATGAGGTGGAAAAAAGACCTGCTTTGTGGAACATCCAATGTGCAGAATATTCTAACAAAACGATTAAAAACGGAGCTTGGCAGGAGCTGGTGGAGATTTTTGGAGAAAATGAGGATTCTTTGGAAAAGAAGGTTCTTTTTGGTCAGTAGACATTTAATTATACATTTTACCAGGGTAGTTTACATGTTTTGTAATAGACAGTCCACCCCAAATAACTGAAATGTGTATAACGTTGTTTGGCGGTACGTAACGAGCGCGGGAAAACTATCACGTTGCCACAGTAACGTATAGCTATTAACTGTAATATGTACAACCCACCAACGCGACGCGCCATCTTGAGTTTAGTTATTTGGCGCGAACTGTAACAATTTTAATTTCATATTTTCGTGTCTTGCCATTCTACACGACCCTCATTCACAAAGTAATTAGCATATTTGTCTCTAATGTTTAATGATGATGGTGTACCCCTTCCTGCATGTAATGTAATAAGATTACTCATTGGCGCAGTATGTAAAGTATCTTCATACTGTATACCATCTCTAGTTCTAACAAAATTGTGTAGCACGCAACAGGCCTTTATTATGTCTTCGGCAAAGTCTATATTCACGTTTATAGGCCTATGAAAAATGCGCCACTTGTTTGCCAGAATTCCAAAAGTGCATTCAATAAAACGTCGAGCTCTTGATAACCTGTAATTAAATATTTTTTTTTCGTATGATAGCCCTTTACCTGCATAGGGTCGCATTACATTTTCGGATAAACCAAACGCTTCATCGCCAACTATGACGTATGGCAATGGTTTAGGATCTGTTTCAGATATTGGTTTAGGTTTTGGTATGTGTAATGACTTTTCTATTAACCTTTTATAAAATGCTGAATTTTTAAAAATTGCAGAATCACTACTTTTTCCGTAAGATCCGATATCTATGAAAGTAAAACAATAGTTACTATCACAAAGTGCCAACAGTACTATGGAAAAAAAAGTTTTGTAATTATAATACAAAGAACCCGAATCTTTGGGTTTTGTAATCCTTATATGCTTGCCATCTATGGCGCCTATGCAATTGGGAAAATTTGCATATTTTTCAAAATCTTTAGCTATTTTCTTCCATATATCTTCGCTGGATTCAGGCATGACGTTTTTTGTGACTTTTTCCCACAGAGCTTCACATACTTCACGGACAATTCCTGTGATTGTAGATTTGCCAAGACGAAAGTTGTAATGTAGTTCTCCAAAGGAACAACCAGTACCCAGATATCTGAAAAATAAAATATTAATCTGTATCGTTTTGAAAGTCTGCCGGGTCCGCTAGTTAAAGCATAATGAGTGTCTTGAATTACCTAACCGCTACTGTATTTATATTTGTTAAAGATAGTGATTTCTGTTCCAGGTGTATTATTACAAAAAAAATGGAAGAACATCCGTGATGCTTATAATAAGGAATTCAAGAAAGGCAAATCAATTCCTTCTGGTTCTGGTGCATGTAAAGGTTCAAAATACATGTATTTCGACCGGCTTTCTTTTCTTCAGAAGACGATAGAAAACAAAGAAACTATCACAAACATAGATGAAGCCAAAAATGAAGAAATTCGGAACATTGACCAAAAGCTAGATAATTTTGTAAATGCACGTGAAATACAACCGGTACCCAATAAAAGGAAGAAAACTAAAATTACTTCAGAAGAGCGATTGGCTGACATATTAGAAAATAGTATTGAATCAAGAGATAAAATACAAAGACAGATACAAGAAAGTATGTCAAAGCAAGATGATGATGATAAACTTTTTTGCATGTCATTGTATAAAGAGTTAAAGAAAGTTCCAGAAAATAAACGATTGGCTACTAAAATTGAATTGCTCCAGGTAATACAGAAAGGGCAGAAATTACCATCGCCTATTCATATCACGAGCCAGCAAAACACGCCTAATGCAGTATTTTGGCAAAACCAACAATATTCAAACCCACAAGGATATTTCACTGGATATTCTACAATAGTACCAGGAGAGTCTCCATCGCCTTTATCATGCAATAGCACTGACGATTCACAGTCTTCTATAGTACAAAATATATATTCTGACGTATAAAATAAATATCTTACCTTAATGTGATCACGAGTTTTTCTTCTGGGGACACGCTTGACCTCATATGGGTATCATTAGATTCAATTTGTTTACTTATCATTTCTAATAATTCATCAAATGAATTTATCGACATTCTCAAATAATTGAAGAATTTTGGTTCAAAACTTCTTAATTTTGGATATAAAGTCTGAAACTGACCATGAGTAAACCGATCGCGTAATATTGGATGCACCCAATACTGCCGTTTCTTCTTTCTTTCTTTTTTACGGAGCAACAAGTACACACATATTGCTTCTTCGACTTCCATGATTGGACTGTCACCCTATGCGAATAACGGCACTCCGCATGTACATCCGCGCCTGTCTGAACACTTGCGTTTAGAACCGCGCGATTTGCATCTGCGCGGAATCCGCCATGTCTGAACTAGCTCTAAGAGCTAGTTCAGACACGGCGGATTCCGCGCGGTTTCAAACAGCGCGGTTGAACCGCGCAGATCCTAATTACATTAGCGCCTTACAAATCGTTCATACCTGTCCGCACGGATTGACAATCCGCGCGGCTCCCGCCACTCAACCGCTAGAAAATGAATTCGCGCGGTCGCCGCTCGTTTTTATTTACTTGACGTACCTAGAGGGCGTTCAGTTGCTCCGCGGAAGCCGCGCGTATCGGACGGTGACAATGGATCGCTTCGACACCGAGCTATTCATCGATGAGGTGGAAAAAAGACCTGCTTTGTGGAACATCCAATGTGCAGAATATTCTAACAAAACGATTAAAAACGGAGCTTGGCAGGAGCTGGTGGAGATTTTTGGAGAAAATGAGGATTCTTTGGAAAAGAAGGTTCTTTTTGGTCAGTAGACATTTAATTATACATTTTACCAGGGTAGTTTACATGTTTTGTAATAGACAGTCCACCCCAAATAACTGAAATGTGTATAACGTTGTTTGGCGGTACGTAACGAGCGCGGGAAAACTATCACGTTGCCACAGTAACGTATAGCTATTAACTGTAATATGTACAACCCACCAACGCGACGCGCCATCTTGAGTTTAGTTATTTGGCGCGAACTGTAACAATTTTAATTTCATATTTTCGTGTCTTGCCATTCTACACGACCCTCATTCACAAAGTAATTAGCATATTTGTCTCTAATGTTTAATGATGATGGTGTACCCCTTCCTGCATGTAATGTAATAAGATTACTCATTGGCGCAGTATGTAAAGTATCTTCATACTGTATACCATCTCTAGTTCTAACAAAATTGTGTAGCACGCAACAGGCCTTTATTATGTCTTCGGCAAAGTCTATATTCACGTTTATAGGCCTATGAAAAATGCGCCACTTGTTTGCCAGAATTCCAAAAGTGCATTCAATAAAACGTCGAGCTCTTGATAACCTGTAATTAAATATTTTTTTTTCGTATGATAGCCCTTTACCTGCATAGGGTCGCATTACATTTTCGGATAAACCAAACGCTTCATCGCCAACTATGACGTATGGCAATGGTTTAGGATCTGTTTCAGATATTGGTTTAGGTTTTGGTATGTGTAATGACTTTTCTATTAACCTTTTATAAAATGCTGAATTTTTAAAAATTGCAGAATCACTACTTTTTCCGTAAGATCCGATATCTATGAAAGTAAAACAATAGTTACTATCACAAAGTGCCAACAGTACTATGGAAAAAAAAGTTTTGTAATTATAATACAAAGAACCCGAATCTTTGGGTTTTGTAATCCTTATATGCTTGCCATCTATGGCGCCTATGCAATTGGGAAAATTTGCATATTTTTCAAAATCTTTAGCTATTTTCTTCCATATATCTTCGCTGGATTCAGGCATGACGTTTTTTGTGACTTTTTCCCACAGAGCTTCACATACTTCACGGACAATTCCTGTGATTGTAGATTTGCCAAGACGAAAGTTGTAATGTAGTTCTCCAAAGGAACAACCAGTACCCAGATATCTGAAAAATAAAATATTAATCTGTATCGTTTTGAAAGTCTGTCGGGTCCGCTAGTTAAAGCATAATGAGTGTCTTGAATTACCTAACCGCTACTGTATTTATATTTGTTAAAGATAGTGATTTCTGTTCCAGGTGTATTATTACAAAAAAAATGGAAGAACATCCGTGATGCTTATAATAAGGAATTCAAGAAAGGCAAATCAATTCCTTCTGGTTCTGGTGCATGTAAAGGTTCAAAATACATGTATTTCGACCGGCTTTCTTTTCTTCAGAAGACGATAGAAAACAAAGAAACTATCACAAACATAGATGAAGCCAAAAATGAAGAAATTCGGAACATTGACCAAAAGCTAGATAATTTTGTAAATGCACGTGAAATACAACCGGTACCCAATAAAAGGAAGAAAACTAAAATTACTTCAGAAGAGCGATTGGCTGACATATTAGAAAATAGTATTGAATCAAGAGATAAAATACAAAGACAGATACAAGAAAGTATGTCAAAGCAAGATGATGATGATAAACTTTTTTGCATGTCATTGTATAAAGAGTTAAAGAAAGTTCCAGAAAATAAACGATTGGCTACTAAAATTGAATTGCTCCAGGTAATACAGAAAGGGCAGAAATTACCATCGCCTATTCATATCACGAGCCAGCAAAACACGCCTAATGCAGTATTTTGGCAAAACCAACAATATTCAAACCCACAAGGATATTTCACTGGATATTCTACAATAGTACCAGGAGAGTCTCCATCGCCTTTATCATGCAATAGCACTGACGATTCACAGTCTTCTATAGTACAAAATATATATTCTGACGTATAAAATAAATATCTTACCTTAATGTGATCACGAGTTTTTCTTCTGGGGACACGCTTGACCTCATATGGGTATCATTAGATTCAATTTGTTTACTTATCATTTCTAATAATTCATCAAATGAATTTATCGACATTCTCAAATAATTGAAGAATTTTGGTTCAAAACTTCTTAATTTTGGATATAAAGTCTGAAACTGACCATGAGTAAACCGATCGCGTAATATTGGATGCACCCAATACTGCCGTTTCTTCTTTCTTTCTTTTTTACGGAGCAACAAGTACACACATATTGCTTCTTCGACTTCCATGATTGGACTGTCACCCTATGCGAATAACGGCACTCCGCATGTACATCCGCGCCTGTCTGAACACTTGCGTTTAGAACCGCGCGATTTGCATCTGCGCGGAATCCACCATGTCTGAACTAGCTCTAAATCTATTTCATAAATAACAGGTGATGTAGCTAGGTACCGTAAAAGCGATATCATCCAGGTGACTTGTGTCCCTAGCTGGGACACCCAGGTAAACGCCTTTGTTCCACTCTGATCCATTGATCAAATCCATCATCCATCCAAATTGCATTCGAATCGGTCCAGTAGTTTAGCTGTAAAAACGGAACAGACAGAATTTCTCATTTATAGGTATTTAGTGAGGGATTGCACTACAAAATTCCCTTTGAAAATATATTACCTAGATACGCCTAGATGATTGATATTTATTATTCGACCAGGGATCGATCATTTTGACGATATTTTTAAACCTTTATACACATGTTTAGCACATGTGTATAAAGGTTTAAAACATCTATCTCCATCAAAAAATTTCGTGGTACCTATCTATTCGGTATTGTGAGGCAATGCTAAGCTATTACCATGAGTGGAAACCTGCACATTTAGGCTACTGGATGTGTAACCATGATCCAATATGAATTTATTTGCCTGCAAAGGTTACAGATTGCAGTCACTTCGTGTAAAAACCAGAATGACCCAATCCAAGATTATGGTCATTGGCGCATCCCAGAGAGCTGAGGATGTAACCATGACTACCTAACGCTAGGAGTTAGAAGTAACCTGACACATTAGATGAAGATTAATCTTTCCAACAACTAGCAAAATGAGGGTAATCTTCAAGATTTTTTGTATGTAATTCATTATTTCTTCACAAAACAGAATTAGGTAGGTAACTACCTTTAAAAAAGATTTATTTTTTCTTTGAAAAACTAAAATTTGTGGTTCAATATAAACCACTTCACTTCCACTCGATTTGGAATTTGGTTTAATTTTATTCACTGTTGTCTGTTATTATTGAAAAGGCTATTTCAACATTGTTTAGAAACGTTAAATACGAAGCTTAACATAAAAGGTTCAATATCTAAAAAATATTTCCCACAGAACAGTTTCGCAATTCCTAACTAGTATTCAGAACAGTTTCGAGCTTACCCCAAAATAATGTCTGCCCACCCTATGATTCCCTAGAACGGCCCCCAAGGGTAAACTCTGTAATTAGATATGCCTATGTGAACATAGGAACATAGCCGATCTAATTGTGATTTGGCGATATATTCTGCCTACTACCTATACTATCTATTCTACTAAAATTGAAAATGATAAAGTTTGTAAAGATGTGTGTGTGTTTCTTTCGCTTTCACGCAAAATCTTCTGGACGAAATTTAGTACATGGAAAGAATTTGCTCATCTTTGTATGTGGTCTATCTCTTCCTGTTCACTTTTGTGGAGGTCTTTTATTTATGCTTTTAGGAAGGTACCTTTAAAATTCAATAAAACAAAAAAAGATACTTTATCACTTGTTCTATTCTTTTACACCTGCGTTATATCGTTAACTGTGTTAATACGTCAATATATACCCATTTATTATCATTTTATTCTTAAGTGCCATTAGTGTCACGAATTTAGTTCATAGCACTTCCAAAATTACGCGCGAGCGAACAAAACGTAGTTAGTATTTTTTTTAATTTGGTGAAAAATTTATTGTTAATAATTTATCTTTCGAGTGTGATGCCTTACAAAGGAAATGAAGATTCTAAATACGTTGAGGAACTACGGAAATGGGACGAAATATTTTCATATTTTTAAACAGGTAATTTGTTGCATCTTTCTGGGCTAAGCGTTCTATTCTATTATAAACATGACCTTCTTAAAGAGAGGCGCCGTAGTGCGCCTTTTTAAGTGTCAGGTTTTTACAGGAAGCTACTCCCGTTTCCGTTTGACCCTTACAATCTTTGCAGCGAAACCTAACACATTCAGTTGCCTTAATGTGCAGATTTCCTCACTATGTTTACCCTCACCGTAAGAGCACCTAAGGTTTTCAATCTTTCATGTGATGTAATCGACCACTGGGAAGCTAAAAGGAACCCTGTCAGGTTGGATACCCCTGGTAGGGATGTGGTGGTCGCTTCAGTGGCCTGAATGCGGGGGAGGGGATGGTCTGTACGAGGTAGGAGCTCATCCCCTACCGCCACATCGCCAAAGCGTTGATTTGACGATGTTGAGTCGGAGGTTGCATTTTTGCTCCAATCAGTAAAATCTTTGCTTGTGCAATTTAGATTCTTCGCTGCTATTGACTGAGCGCATATAGATTTTTCGTAAATCCCACAGGAATTTTTTTATCGGGATAAAAGATACCCTTTGTCCTTAGTTATATATACGTGACATAACAAGAAGATTAATTCAGTAGATAACCCGTGAAGACACAAATAAAAAAACAAGTAAACTTACTTTTATAAATTAACGCATTTATATTATTACATACATACATACATACATATGTATAGTCACGTCTATATCCCTTGTGGGGTAGACAGAGCCAACAGTCTTGAAAATACTGAATGGCCGCGTTCAGCTTTTTGGCTTAATGATAGAATTGAGATTTAAATAGTGACAGGTTGCTAGCCCATCGCCTAGAAAAGAATCCCAAGTTTGTAAGCCTATCCCTTAGTCGCCTTTTATGACATCCATGGGAAAGAGATGGAGTGGTCCTATTCTTTTTTGTTTTGGTGCCTGGAACCACACGGCACACATTTATGTTATTAGTTGGGATATTATGAAGCACATTTTTCTGTCCTCTGCGGCCGAGTTGTGGGTTCAGTGGTGCGCTACTTCTTGAGTGAACTTATTGATTGATTGATAACAATTGCAGATCTTGGCATGCATAGCGGCGTGCCTGATCATGTTCGGTGGCACGCACAGGTGGCACGCTACCTTTCGAGTGAGCCGATAAATTTCAATGTTTCAGATCTTGGCATGTATAGCGGCGGACCTGATCATGCTGTCAGCGGGCATGGCGTACGGGTTCAGTGGCACGCTGCTGCCTGAGTTAGTTCTAGATGAGTCTATAGCGTACGACAGGAGCTACGATTCCTGGGTCGGTAAGTAATATATATCTCATCTTTCTATATCTAAATTTAAAAAAGAAGAAAGTGAATGACTGTCTGACATATTAACGCATAGCCCAAAACGCTGAGTCTAGAGTTTTTTATGCCGTCTAGGGGTGTATTACTACAACTTGGATAAATTAAATTAAGTACATATTTTTTACTATAATAGAATGTTATCTTCGTCAATTTCACGAATTAATTCCCATATAAAATGTTAAGTGTCGCCGTGGGCACTGAAATTTTTATAGTGCTTAATTAATTCTGAAAGGCCGATATTTATTTTATTGCTATTGTATTAATTTTTATCAAAGACACGAAATTTGTAGCATTATAACGATTATATCGTCCACCTGTTCCTTATTTTAGCGTGTCTATTGAAAAAAAAAGTCAAATTTACCGATCGTGTTTCCATGTGTAGAGGTTTTGCCAGTCATCTTTATTTACTACATTTCCACACGTTCATATCTTTATACAGAGGAAATGTTCAAACTAAACAACTTATTTCTTATTTGGTCTATATGAGACAGATATAAATATTACTTTTTTATGTTTCAGCGTCAGCCTTGCCGTTATCAGCCATCTTCGCCTGTTTGATTGCGGGACCAATTATTGACCGGTTTGGTAGAAAACGAGGCCTCATGATAACTCTTATCCCACTATTCCTTGGGTGGCTACTTCAAGCTTTCGCCAAATCTATCGTCCTACTATTAATCGGAAGATTCCTAACCGGACTCTGCACTGGAGCAGTTAGACCCTGCGCTTTAGTATATTTAGGAGAAATATTCGACCCCAAATACAGAGGAACAGCTCTATTTAGCATGTCTTTGTCCATGCATCTGGGAGTACTGATCTGTCACTGGATAAGTCATTACGTCAATTGGCGGACCTGCTGTTTTGTTTTCATATCTCCCCCCTTGATAAGCTTACTAATACTAATTTATTTGAGAGAAAGCCCTATGTGGTATATATTAAATGGAAGAATTGATGAAGGAATAGAGATATTCAAATGGTTTAGAGGTGACGGTGAAGCCGCTGATAAAGAATTAGAAGAATTTATGAAAAAGCAAGTTGGTAAGGCGGATATAACAAGAAAGGAGCTCTTAGCGTTTGTTTTCAGTAAACCTTTTATGAAACCTTTCGTAACGGTAGTAATATTGTTTTTATCAGTTCAGTTTTTGGGGTTAAACAATTTATCATTTTACGCTGAAGATATAGTCAGGAACACCTTTTCAACTGACGTGGATACATTTTCTATGGTGATGGCCCTTGATGCAATAAGGGTGATTTCATCATTAGCGATGTGTTCGATAATAGATAGGTTACCGAGAAAATTAACATTTCTGAGTAGTAGCTTTGTTGCATGTATATTTATATTGGCAATAGCTGTATTTTTATACGTAGATTTAGGATTAATATGGTTACATATTTTATCTATGATTGGGTATGTATCTTTTGGTAGTGCAGTAGTCAGTTTGTCTTGGTCATTTTTGCCTGAAATAAGCCCAAGTAAAGTTAGAGGGTTTACATCTGGTTTAGGAGCTGCTATAAATTTTTTGATGTTATTTGCCTCTGTAAATGCTACTCCTAGATTGGGCCAAGTATATGGACAACAGGCTGTGTTTATTCTCCACGGTACAACTACATTGTTGTGTACTGTTTTCCTTTGCTTTTTATTACCAGAAACGAAAGGAAAGACGTTGCAAGAAATTGAAGACACTTACGTTAATAATGGAGAGGGTGATAGTACAAAGTGATTTCATGTAGAATAAATATGATAAAGTTTGGCTAAATACAAGAGAGAAAGAGATGAAATTTTAATTTTGTAAAGTTGATTTTGCACTAGTTAACTTACGAGATTAATTGTAAAATTATTTGTGAACCAATGAAAGAATGTGAAGATATATAAAGATGTAAGAAATAGTTGTTTTTATTTAGAATGCAATGTTGACTTTAAGTATTACATTCCATTTCAAAAGTGACGATAGTAACAGAACTATTGCTTTTGTTGAATTTTCTTGGTGCATTTGGATTGGATCTTTAAAAATAATAATAAGATTATTGCCCTGCATTGTTTTGTAGTTTTATTGTTATAAAGATTCTGTTATGAAAACATTAAAATAATTATATTTTATTTTACTTACCACAGATGAGGTGATGATGATAGTTGTTGAACGTTCTTAAATGTACCTACTAAATCTACTAAAATCAGATGGAACCTTAACAAAAAAACAAAAAAAACATAAAGTTGTACAAATTCTCCATATGTAGGACGTAAATCAATTCAGTTTCAACAGAAACCGAAATCGCCGAGTTTGCAACAAAAGAGTTATGAATGTGGATGAAGCGAAAGAATAATGAACGGATCGTGGCAAGTGAGAAGATGTAGTCCCTGCTTACCAATCCGGGAAAAAGGAGTTATTTTACGTATGTATGTATCATTAAATTAAATTTCGCATTCATCAAAAACAATTTGATGAATGCGGATAAAAAAAGAATTGAGGGATAACAGCAAGTAGAAAGTTGTAGTCTTTGTCTCACCTTTGGGGAAATATGTATAATGTATTAAGCATTATGTATCTCTTGAACTAAAGTTATACAATGTGACTTGTGTGGACCCCGTGCTACGAGTACATTCCGTGTTTTTACGCGTCACGCGTTTAAGTAAATAGATTGAGTTATTTTTACACAATTCTATAGGTTTATTATTTCAAGTCTGAACGCAAGTGATGTTGTCATGTATTGAAAATTAACTGAAGTAAATTAAAAACTAACTGTAAAATGAAGTGTCCTGGATTTATTTCTGTACATGTTTTTCGACAGGTTAGTAAATATAATTAGCCATTGCTTTGGCGGTCGAGTGGCTAATATCTATTTATTTTAAAATTTATTGAGCTTTGTGTCTAGAAAAGCATGCCTATTTTAAAGGGCAAAGTTTGCTTCATACCGGTCATGTCGTAATTAGTCTTTCTTTGCTGCGAATTTAGAACTCGTGAACAAACATTTTTCAAAATGGTGAATATCTCAAAAACGACATAACCGATTTTGAATCTCAACGAACTTAGAAATTGATAAATCCTACATACATAGTTTTTAAATTTCATCAAAACCAAACTATCTGTTCGAAAGTTATTGCGTTGTAAACATACACACAAATAATTTCTCTCGCTTGGTAAATTAACGTACGTTTATATTGCTATTCGGCGAGAGAACGGAACGCACATTCAGGCAAATGGATGTGTAACCAATATAAGGTGGCGGAGAGGAAACAAAAGTCTCGTCATGTAAAAAACCTGATTAATCTACTTTCATAGGCGGGATCGCCTCAGGCTTCTCTCAAGAAAGGTGAGGATGCAACCGGGAATAGCGCTAGTGCATCAGAAGGATAATGAGTAAATATTATAAGCGAGGGTAACTAACATATCTAATGACTTCGCAACATTTAATAAGTCTTAATCTCCGATTGCTTCCTTGTCAGCTCCGATTGCCAGAAGGTTTTCCGTTTTGACCTGTCCTGCCACCTCATCTCGCCAGCCTTTACCTTCATTTGATCAGTCCATTAGAGTCGATAAGATATCTTCTTCCTTCTGGTTATAGACTCCTCACCACTCCGGAGAGGAGCCCAGGGTACGCCCTGGACCATCTATGGTTCTATCCTGTATTGAGTGAAACAGGTCTTAGTTCAGGATATGAAGCTTGTTATGATGTAGTGTGACCATTAAAGAAAAATTAAAAATTTCAAGGTATTGGCAGCAACAGCAACTAGCCTCCATAGTCTGAGTGCTGGCACAGTCTTCGGACATAGTGCTGTTCTACTGCCCCAGCTCAAAGAAGACCAGACTATCCTCTATGATGCTGCGTACGACTCTTGGATTGGTAAGTGGCTTTTATGCGACATTGTAGTAATGGTAATGTGTATTGCATGTAACGAAGATTCTGCCTCCCATAGAATATAACCACAACTCTAAAGCTCTTTTCTCTATCCTATAGCCACAAAAAACATGCATCTATTAAGTAATGAATAGAGTATAACTCCAACCACCTCCTACGGCGGTGAGGTATTTTGTGTTAAATTTAATAATTTTGATTTATGTCATAATTAAATTTGACATTTATATTTCAGCCTCTATCAGTCCGCTATCCATGGTTCTCGGCTGTCTCATCGCAGGATCCATTATAGATAGATTTGGAAGAAGAGTAGGTCTCATCTTTTTCTCCATTCCTTTCGTCTTGGGATGGATTGTCATGGGATTGAGTTGTAATGTAAACCTCTTGTTACTAGGAAGAGCTGTAACAGGTGTATCTACCGGTGCTTTTAGACCAATGTCTATCGTCTACATAAGCGAAGTATCAGATCCAAAACACAGATCCATGTTACTAGTTTCGACATCATTATCAACAAATATAGGAATCCTACTGTGCCATTCTGTTGGAGTATATCTTTATTGGAAAACTGCTATAATTGTTTTTTGTGTACCTATTTTGTTAGCAGTAGTAATTCTTTTGTGTTTAAAAGAAAGTCCTTTGTGGTTAATTACAAAGGGAAAATCTGATGAAGGTTGCGTCAATTTTTACTGGTTCCGAGCTAAAACTGAAGCTGCTGATAATGAGTTGAAGGCTGTATTAAATAAGCAGAAAAATAAGTCTCAGGATCTTAACATTAAAGATATATTCAAAGTTATACTTAGTAAAGCATTTCTGGTGCCGTTGGCAATATGTTTTGTAATCTTTACTGAGGTACAGTTTTGTGGTACACACGTATTAAATTTTTATGCTCTATACCTAATAAAAAGTACTTTTTCTGATAATGTTGACAGTTTCTTGTTAATGATGATTATTGATGCCCTTAGGTTATTTGGGACGGGTGCAGTTTTCTGTACTGTAAAATTTGTACCTAGACGTGTGCTTTATTTCTTATGCAGTGTTATGACCGCTGTCTGTATATTTTGCCTGACATCATATTTATACCTTCAAACTTCAAATTTATTGTGGTTTGGTTTGGTGTCATTAGTTTTGTTTATATTTTTTTCTGTAACATTAGTAAGTACAGCATGGTCTTACCCGAGTGAGCTATATCCAAGCTCAGTAAGAGGTCTCGGATCATCAATAGCGTCAAGTATGTCTTTTCTATTATTATTTATTATTATTAAAGTAGTACCAGGTCTAATAGATAGTTATGGTATTTTGGCATTTTACATTACGTGTGGATGTATAACTACAGTTTGTACTGTAATTTTATTTTTTGTTTTGCCAGAAACCAATGGAAAAACTTTGCAAGAAATCGAGAACAGTTTGAATAAGGAAAAACAACTGGGCTCATCAATTCACGGTAAAGAAAACCATCAGGATTTGCCATTTGAGCAAAGTAAACTTTGAGTAAATTAATTTCTTTAAAGCAGTAACATACAAGATTAATTTATTACATGGAAAACTATATAAAAAGAAAACTACAGAAAAAGCCTAAGTCTTTAATAGTATAAAATGTTTGTTGTTTTCTTGTAGACCCGCTGTTCATACACTCCAAAATTTTGAGGTATCAAGTGTCTCTCAAATGTCTAATGAATGAATTTTCAGAGCTAATAATTGAATGCCTATCTTAAACGAAAGCCGACATTTTTTACTCTTGCCATAAGCCAAGCCCTGTTATTGAGCGAGAACATCTGTGCACACATTCATATAGTGTTCGCTTTAATTTGCAATGTTTTCAAGCCTCTAGTTTTATAATAGAAAGACCAATCGTTGTTTAAAATTTCTAGAACATATTGCAAATCTTCTATTTTTATATTTATTTAACGATAAGACTGTGGACTGTGGATTGTAGAAACTCCAATGATACGGTAATAATTGCTAAATTAAATTTGGTTAGTTGAAGTGCTGTTGAATGTATCAGACATGTTTAGTCTCATTTTATTATCAACTAGCTATGCCCGCGACTTCGTCCGCGTGGAACAGTTATTTTTGACATCATTGAAGCACTCAAGGATGAATAATTTTTCCCTGTTTTTTTCACATATTCTTTTATTTCTTTGCTCCTTATAATTGCAGCGTGATGTTATGTCGCCTAAAGCCTTCCTCGATAAATGATCTATTCAGTAGTTCCTGAGATTAGCGCGTTCAAACAAACAAACTCTTCAGCGTTATAATATTAGTATAGATGGCAAGGTATAATGCAGAGGATGAATAGTATAATACGCGACGTATACTGAAAAACTGTACTATATCCTCTGATCACCCACAGCCGTGTGGTTCCCGGCACAAATATGCTATCATTAAGCCAAATAGCTGAACGTAGCCTTTCAGTTTTTCGAGACTTCTGGCTCTATCTACCCCGCAAGGGATAAAGTCGTGACTCTATGTATGTGTGTATTCTCTGATCAGACCTGCCGGTGTAAATAATTGTTTGACAAGCACTAACACACACTATTTGTTACGTCATGTAATTTTTTTTATTATTATTATAAGAAAAAAAAAATTAAATATTTTGTGTTGTTTTGTTTTAAAAGACGAGAATCTAATACACAAACATTGCGTGGACAATCATTAAGGCGTCACTTCGAAGAATTGTGGTCAATCTGACCCGTATCAAGAAAATATAAACTTCTCCAAATTATCTAACGTTCTAAATGATGTTTTAAAGATATACGATATAATATTAATTAATAACTTGATTAAACCACCGACGTAGTGCGCGACTCTCTTTACCAAATCGCGTAACTACTAAGTAAATAATTCTATCATTTCATTATAATTCAGTAGTCTATAAAACAGGAGAATCATTCAGGTGTGTTTTTTTGTTTAATGTGTTTAAAGTGAAATTGTAATGAGCTGAAATGAAAAAACCAGGTCGTGTTTCCGTTCATTTATTTAGACAGGTAAGTATTTTATAAATGTTTATCTTGTAAATGTTGTTAGGCGATTAACATACATAATCCATTTCTTTATGTTATGAAATAAAGTTAAGCAAATATCATACGTCATTTCATTAAAAATGCTTTTCTAATTAGAAAAAAAAGTTATTTTTATAATTATTAACAACAAAAAAATTATACATAATGATATCTCTTATTTCATTACGAAAACGGTTGTTACACAAAAAAACTTATAAAAGTTTCAACTGATACTTCGCAAACCACAAAATACATACAAATATTTTCCTGGTGGGACTCTAGCAGACATTACATCTCTACATACTTACTTCTTTTACTTCATCCATATTCATCACTCTCTTGGTGACTTTGGGTAGCCTTGACCAGAACATTCACAAAAAAATCCATAAATTTCAGGTTTTGGCAGCGATAGCCACCAGCCTCCATGGCTTGAGTGCGGGCATTGTCTTTGGTCACAGTGCAGTTCTGCTGCCCCAGCTTAAAGAAGACCATACCATCGTCTATGATGCAAAATATGACTCTTGGATCGGTAAGTTTTTATGCGGTCTTCGGTGATAATTTGGGTACAAGCATAAAAGAAATGCTCATAAAATGAATGACTACAAATCCCGTTTCAAATGTGACCTTGTAAAAAACACATGCTTGGGTTTTGAGAACAATAATAATCGTATGCGCAACTAAATTGTCGATGTAGGGAGAACATGCATGAATGGCGATTTGAAATTTAAAAGCAGTAACCAAAATTCCTGTTTCGAGTTCTAGAAGCTATAAGATACATAATTGTGATTGCAAAACATCTTTAAATTTAAATTTGAAACATAGACACACACATAAGGAGTTAAGTAAGGTTGAAGAATGAAGTAAGGTTTTCCTCAGGACAGGACGAAATCTGGACAAAGAGGAGAGAGAAAAGTCGAAAGGCGGGAACCCGGGTCTCGAACCATTGCTCTGAGTGGTGCAACCGTGAACACGCAAAGATGAGAGCTAGTTTAGGTAGAGTAAGGTTTCCATAGATTCTTTATAATGCTATTCTGCCCTAACTGTTGTTAAAGCTTTTGTACAACATAGTTATAGGAATAGATAATGTTACTTCTAAATCATTTTAATGCCAATTGCAAATCGTATATGCAGATCGAAACTGCTAATGGGTAGTCAACAATTTAAAATTCTATCATCACAATCGTAAAGTTATTCTTAAGAGTCTGTAAATAAGACTTTGTTTTTTTTTTATTTCAGCGTCCATCACTGCGTTATGTATGGCCTTGGGCTGCATCATCGCAGGATCCATAATAGACAGATTCGGACGAAGAGTTGGCCTCATCTTCCTGGCAATCCCTTTCGTTTTCTCCTGGCTCCTCATGGCCTTCTCTAAAAGTGTAAGCCTGTTATTGATAGGAAGAGCTATAACTGGTATATGCTCCGGTGCTTTCAGACCAATGTCTATTGTCTACATAAGCGAAGTGTCAGATCCAAAACACAGATCCATGTTACTGGTTTCAACATCACTATCATCAAATATAGGAGTTCTTATAGCTCACTCTGTAGGAACATATTTATATTGGAAAACTGCTTCGATTGTCTTCTGTGTACCTAATTTGTTAGCTGTAGTTATTCTCTTGTATTTAAAAGAAAGCCCTTTATGGTTAATTTCAAAGGGAAAAACTAATGAGGGCTCTAACATTTTTTACTGGTTTAGAGAAAAAACTGAAGCAGCCAATAATGAATTAAGTATTGTAATAAATAAGCAAAAAATAAAATCTCAGGATCTTAATATTAAAGATACATTTAAAGTAGTTTTTAGTAAAGCATTCCTAGGGCCATTTGCAATATGTTTTGTTATTTTTGCTGAAGCTCAATTTTGTGGCACAAATGTTTTAAATTTTTACGCTGCAGATATAATAAAAAGTACATTTTCTGATAATGTTGATAATTTCTCAATAATGATGCTTGTTGACGCACTTAGGGTAGGTGGAACTGGGACAGTTTTTTGTACTGTAAAACATGTTCCCAGACGGTTTCTATATTTATTATGTAGTATTATAACCACTGTCTGCATATTTTGCCTGGCATCATATTTATATTTCGAAACTTCAAACTTACTGTGGTTTGGTTTAATGTCTTTAGTTTTGTATATATATTTTTCTGTTACATTAATAAGTACTGGATGGTCTTTCACTAGTGAAATGTATCCAAGTTCAGTACGAGGGTTAGGTTCGGCAGCAACATCAAGTATGTCATTTCTGTTACTTTTTATTATTGTGAAAATAGCTCCCGGAATTATCGATACTTTTGGTATATCCGTATTTTATCTTATGTGTGCATCGATAACTGCAGTTAGCACTGTGATATTGTACTTTGTGTTGCCAGAAACCAATGGTAAAACGTTGCAAGAAATTGAAGACAGTTTAAACAAACAAAAAGAACAAGAAATATCAATAGACAGAGCATCATCAGAGCAAACTAAAATCTAACATTGTCAATTCTTTGTACTTAGAAATAAGACTGATAGTGAGGGTTCTGTATGAATACTACTACTGTAAAAAAATAAACTTATCCATTTAATATTGATTTTCATTTATTACGGTTAAAGATTTATTTATTTCTCAAAAAGAATAATTACATTTCATTCACTTACAGAGAAATAATAATACTAACTACTTACAGTAATTAATGTGACGGCGAGCTAAGTACATATACGTATATAAGTCGCAAGTTAACAATAAAAGATATTGACATAAGTTTCGAAAATAAAACAAAAATTACAAGCCATTTTATAAGTAGGGTAGATTGCCGTAGTAAGTAATACCGGCAACCGGTACGCAGCGCAGGAGTGAGGGTACTTCACGCGTTTACGCTGCTGATGTTTATTAAGGTTGCGATCATAGACGCAGGCGATTAGCGGATAAGTAGCGAGTTAATAGTAGAATGTATATTTGGTTGTTACTACTATTTTATTATTTGTGAATTTAATATAAATGTTTATAGTGTTATGTTATATATTTGACTTTATTTAATTAAGTATTTTGTTTTTCTTCATTTATCTAAATAAAGTACGTTTATTTATTACAATATTGTTTTTAAATATACCTTTATTCAATTTATTCAATTTTGATTTTCCAAGATATATGATTTTAATTTTCTTTTAAAAGTACCTAGTGAATTTGCTTCTTTTATTTCTATAGGCAGTTGGTTATACATTCTCACACCTTCAAACTGGATGTTTTTTGAACCAAATTTTGTCCTCGGGGCGCGAGATACCAAATGATTTGCATTACGCAATTTCATTCTTTGGGTTTGGCTTTTTTTTTGGAATGTTAGAACAGTATGTATTTTATTATTAAGAATTTTATAGATTAACGTGCATGTGTAGTACTTATATGTCTGGTTTATGTTCATTATTTTAGTGTCTGTATATATTTTTATGGTTGGCGTATTATAATCATAGTTAAAAAGTGTTTTAATAAATTTATTTTGTGCTCTTTGTAGTGGTTCTAAATTAGATTTTGCGGCTGTACCCCAGATTTCTATTAGGTAATCTATGTGTGGTTTTATTAATGAATTATATATAATGTATTTGATTTTACGTGGAAGACAGTTCGAAACCGCACGAACGGCACCTGACAAGGATGTCAATTTAGTCTTAATTTTATGTATATGTTGTTTAAAATCGAGGTAATGGTCCAAGATAATGCCAAGATATTTTTCGCTAGATTTTTGTTTTAGTTCATCATTATCTATTTTAAGTTTTATTATATCGTCGAGATTTTTGTTTTTTGCAGCAAATATAACGAAATTAGTTTTTTCAGTATTAATAGTGAGGAGATTCGACAAAAACCAATCGTTTAATTTGTTAAGATCTCTTTGTGCTTTTAATTTTAAAGTTTTACATGAGTGGCCATAATAAAATAAGCAAGTGTCGTCTGCATAAAGAGATATGTCAGCCTTAAGGCCCAAATTTTTTATGTCATTGACATAAATTAGAAATAAAAGAGGCCCCAAAATGGAGCCTTGAGGAATGCCGAAAGTCATTAAAGTTGGGGTACTTTGATGTTGTCCTATTTTCACTATCTGCCTGCGGTTTTGGAAATATGATTTGAATATGTCGTGTGCCTTACCAGTGATACCGAGATTTGACAATTTGGCAAGAAGTAGTTTGTGGCTGATTGTATCGAACGCTTTCTTGAGATCTATGAATACACCGAGTACTATTTGTTTTTCATCGATTTTATTTTTTATTTTAGTCACAAGGTCTATTGTTGCTGAAAGTGTGTTTGATTTTGGTCTAAACCCGTATTGTTTGTTGTACAAAAAATCTTTTGATTTTAAGTATTTCTCTATTCGAGAGTAGATCACTCTTTCAAAAATCTTAGAAATGACTGGTAAGACTGAAATTGGACGGTAATTGCACGGATCTGATTTATTACCGTTCTTAAAAATTGGTGTTACTTTGGCAATTTTTAGAGACTGCGGGAAGACTCCCATTTTTAAACAATTGTTTATACTATTGGTGAGCGGGATGGCAATTATATTTTTAATGCATTTGATCATTTTGGTGCTGATACCATCTATGCCTGAACTAGTATTTGGGTCTAAGTCATTAATTATTTGAATAATTTCGTCCACGGTTGCCGGCACAAAACTTGTTAGCTCAGTCGCTTTAACTATGTTCGGTGATTGTGTATCGTTTCGGTCAACTTTTTGGTATTTGTTTGGGATTTTGCTTGCAAGTGTTGAGCCTACAGTAGAAAAATAACTATTGAAACTCTTGCAAATTACTTGCATATCCGTTATTATTTTCGAGTTCAGGATGACTTTGTCCGGTACTGCTGTATGTTTGATGTTGTTACTAGCTAATTCATGAATGGCTTTCCACATTTTTTTAGGCTTGCTCATGTGATTTTTAAAGAACTTGAAGTAGTATGTTTTTTTGGTTGTTTGAATTTTCTTATATACTCTGGCTCTAGCTTCTTTAAATTCCTGTTCTAGTTTTATGTCTTCTTTATTTGTTTTGTATCTATGCCAAATTTCATTTCGTTTGTCGATGTCTTGAATAATATCATTTTTAATCCAGTCTTGACGTGGTGGGTTTAGGTACTTAGATTTAGTGACTTTACTTGTAGATAGACATTTTAGAATACTTTCTTCCAACATTTCATATGCGCTTTCGTCTTTCCTTATATTGTGTTCTGCTGAGTCGTGTAACTTTTTATAGTTTACTGCTGTGTAATAAATTTTTTGAACAGGTTTACTATAGTGGTTTTCAACTTCTAAGTATATTTGTCGATGGTCGGACATCGATGATTCAATAAGACTAAAATTAAAATTGTTGTCTTTTAAGTTAGTGCATACATGATCAATAATCGTGTTTGTGGATTCTGTTACACGCGTGGAGTACTTCCGGTGGACTTTGTTTATTATCGTAAAGTTGTTCTCTTTTAAAATATCTTTATATTTTCGAGTTTCCTTGTCAGGTACCAGTAAGTCAAAATTGTAGTCCCCAAAAACCAAAGCTCTTTTCCTTTTTTCCAGTTGTTGTGAATATAGTTCAAGAAAGTTGTCAACGTTCTTCTTGTTGGGGTTGTATATAGCACCGATGTCCAGAGACTGCTTTTCAAGATGTATCCAAAGATAGTGGTTGTTGTCAGCTATACAATGGTCTTCAATCATCCTGTGCTTTAAGTTGTTGTGAACAAAGATTGAAACACCGCCTCCTTTGCGATTTTGTCTGAAATTGTTGTAGTGGGTGTAGCATGGAATGTTGAGTTTTTGGACGTCGGTTTCATTTTTTATCCATGTTTCAGTCACAACAATTATATGCGGTTCTATCTGGGCAGCTATGCATTTAAGTTCATCCAGTTTACCTTTCTTGACAAGACTGCAAGCATTTATATATAAGCATTTCAAAGACTTATGAGAACTTTTTATGTCATTATAGTTTTTGATGAACTTGTGTGTTATCTTCCCCCTGGAGGGGGCTGCTAGTTTTTTGACTTGGATGTCTCTTTTCCTTGCTTCTCTCCCGTTGTTTGGGTAATTTTGGGAACTCCTTTAATATATTTTATGGCTAAATTGGTCTCTCCCTCTGTTTTCCGACTTTTCAATTCCTCTTTTAATTTTTGAAAGTGCTGTTTTTGCAGGGGCGTTCTGTCAGAGAATATTTTAATGGTGTTCATTTGTAAATTGCTCTTATTGCGTAATATAGTTTTTACGGTATTTTCCGATGTATAGCAGGCTTTGATGGGGCGATTTATACCAGGTTTATATTTTCCTAGTCGGAAGGTTTTATTTGGTTCAGGACAGTCGGGATAAATAGATTTTGTGATTTTTGTAATCTCAACCTTATTGTAAGTGAAACGGTTGATTGGGCTAGTTGGCTCTGGAATACCCAATATCACTATATTTTTAGAGCGTTGGTGTCGCTCGTGAACTTCATTTACAATTTCTTCATAACTTATAGATGGTTCAGTAGCTGTAGTTATAGTACTCAACGTTGTGGTTTCCCTAAATTGGTTTAAATCTGTTTCTAAATTCTCAATTTTCTTTTCAATATTCTCTGTTTTTGTTTCTAACTCGTTAAGTCTTAGTTTTGTATTACTCTGATCTAATTTAATACTTTCGATGGTGTCACCAATACTATTTACATGAGTTTTGATAGTAGTGACGTCTTCATGAAGCTTATTGATATTTTCAGCTTGGGAAACGCTAGTAGCTTTCAATATTACCATTATTTCAGACACCTGTTTTTTTAAATCTGAAAGCTCTGTTTTTATCCAGGCATCATCATTTTATTAACGTTTACTTACTATAGCTTTCAGTCTTGGCTTTCAATACCAAATGGTCTTTATACGACATCCAAGAGGTGGAGTGGTTTTTTTGATAGAAACATCACGCTGTAATGGTATGACTAGAAGTTAATCCTCAATGCCAGTTATGCTAACGTTATGAGCGCAATAAAGATGAAAACTGAAGATATCTATACGATATAGCTAAATAAAACAAACTATTTGGAGGAAGATAACACTTTTGCTCAACACTCGCAATGTGGAAGCTATTTATAACTCGTATTTGAACACCGCGAATACCGATGCGTGGGACATAAACAACGCTTCAGGCATACATAAATAATCTTCATCGCTAAAACTTTAAGCCTTTAGAAATCTCCAGAGTGCACCATTAAATTCGGGATAATAAATTACTATTCACGAATAATTAAATTGGACGTTTTTAGAGGTAAACGAACAGTTTTTTTTTATAAAAAACATCAAATTTTTGAACAAATAAATACAATTTATTGCTATAATATAGGTACTTAAAATCAACCAGTCTTAAATTATAAATTAGCTCTTGATAACATCCTTAGAGGCTTCATCCACTACTTGTCTGATAGGCCCCGTTGGTGTGATAGGAACTAATCTCTCACCCTTGGCAACGTCCGTTTGTTTAGGAGCTACCACTGTCAAAACCCCATCAGAAGAAAGTCTGGACTGCACCGCATCCACATTTATATCTTCAGGTAGCTTGAATCTTCTCGAAAACTGTCTTGAAACGAATCCGTGTTCATCTTTCTTCTCTTCATGTTTGCCTTCAATGATGATGTAGCCGTCTGCTGTTTTGACTGTGATCTCATCTGGAGAGAAATGCTGTACATCTACGTTGATTTGGAATTTGTCCTTTTCACTTTTGATTGAAGATCCCGCGTCGGGCCACCATGGTTTTAGGCGCGAAATTAATGGTGAGCTCAAAGTTGCAGCCGATGTGACGTCTTCTGGTGAGAGTGCTAAGCCGAAGTTTTGGTCGAGAAGGCGTCTTGGCCAACGAGGATGGTCGTAGTCGAAGAGATAAGGTAGGAGAGACATTTTGGTCCGATTTCTGTCACAGTAATGTCTGTACTGTTAGTTTTCGGGCGGGAATCGTTTATATATTGAGAATGCGTGACGTTAGCAAGGTAATGCGTTCGAAATAGATCGTCTCGATAGTTCTGGATGCAAAATTGTAATCGTTGAAGTTCATTAGTCATACGGACAGAGTGCAATGACATTATATCGATTCGCATATTTATATATTGAATCGGAATGTTCGTCACAATGTCGATAATTTTATTGATATACTTATTGGCGCTGATAAAATTGTTGTCAGTTAACAACAGCAGCCTTACACAGCACTTGTAAAACTGTGTTTTTTGTCATTGACCTTGTAATCTATCGGAGTCGAGAAAAATCTCGAAGGTACTATGGAAAATTGTCAAAACAATAATCTATTTTGTAGCCGCAGATATAAGAAAAATATTTAACAGATTTCTGTTTTTTCTAGATCTTTCCACTACGGCCTGTAAATATATGACTTGGTAGTAACATTCTTAGTTCAGCGAGCGTTAGCGTTAGCGTATGTCCCCGGCACAGTCCAGGTGACGGGTTCAGATCCCGCGGGATAGGATAAAGTATTATTTTCGACCTCATTTCTTTAGAGAAACAGGTACGTGGCACATGGCAAGAAGCACTTTAGGCTGGCTTTAGGTCCATTGATGAATTTTTTTTTGTACGAGACACATTGTTTTTATGACTGCGGTGAAACTCAAACGCGGGACCGCTCGTTGAGTCAGAGTCAAATAGGTACTTTAATCACTTTGCCACCGACGCTTTTGCTTGCGAGAAATGATTCAATCGGATACATATTTTTGTCCAACGCCCACTCACATTAAAGGTGGCAGGAATATTTATAAAAAAGATCATTGTTTTTGTAAATAAACAATGATGTGTGTACCATTAGACACTTGGCATCATTACCGAGATTCCGTCAAAAATATAAATAACCTTGCATTCAAAATATTTTTTTATTTCTTCCTTAAAATTAATATAAAGAATCCGTTTTATGGTTGTGTGTAACATAAAAATAGTTATGAAAATGTAGTTTTACGGGACAGTTTACACAGATAGCCTCGAAGTAAGGTGAGACTTGTGTTACGAGTTACGAACTCAACGATACTTATATTTTATAACTAGCGACCCGCCCCGGTTTCGCACGGATGCACAGCCGATACTAAATATATCTCTATTAGAACTAACTAAAGGACCGCCCACAAAGCGGCTAACTAAGTCTTACTCCCGGCAAAAGTGTCACTTCTGCCTGCAGTCCCGGGCCGTGCACCAGAAATCGTAATATTTTAATTTCACCACAACTTCAAAACCAAACGTCCAATTTTAATATTTGGTCTTTGAATGAAAAGACCAAATATTATCTACATAAACTGCATTTATTGATGAAATTATTTATTTTGATAAGGATTAATAGCATGAGTAAAAAAAACCGTTTAAATGTAGACCAAAAAAAATTTAAGATTTTTAAATAAAAATGAGGTTGTTGTGCCTCACTCGACATAGATAGGTATAGTGTGTCGCGGACTTTTTTGTAGATATTTATAAGATCTACAATAAATTTAAACATTTTATGGTTCTATCTTTTGTAATTTAGGCAGCGTACGCAAAATAAGTAACTTTTTGGTTGATTTTTTTCAGTTTGTGTCCGAAATATCCAAATTTATTATGGAACCCTATTTTTTTCCAAGATAAAATATAGTCTATGTTACTCGTGGATAATGTAGCTTTCGAATGGTGAAAGAATTTTTAAAATCGGTCCAGTAGTTCTTGAGCCTATTCATTACAACCAAACAAACAAAGTTTTCCTCTTTATAATATTAGTGTAGATAAACAAATATATCTCTATAAAACCACATCCACTGACTCAGACCAATTAAAGAAAGTTCGTTTCTCATCATGCCCTGCCGGGATTCGAACCCAGGACCTCCGGTGTCACAGACAAGCGCATTACCTCTGCGCCACAGAGAACGACATCAACAAAAAGCAAAAAAGGCGTGCTATTTTTTATCATCTTTATTTGTATCTGTTTTAGTTTTACTTCTATCATCTGCTATATACTTGGCACACAGATCCTCTTTACTAGGTTTTTCAGGTTCTATAAGTTTTTGATCAATTTCTTCATCATCTCCCACAGATATAGGTATAATCCTTTCACAGGGCAAATTTTTCTCGCAGAATTTCCTTGGCGCTGTTACAGTTAAAATTCCATTTGGCGATAACGTGGTTTTAATAGTCTGTGGGTCACATCCTATAGGCAATTTGAATTTTCTGACAAATTGTCTTATGACAAAACCATCTTTCGTCTTCCGCTCTTGTTTACCTTCAACAATGATGAATTCCGGTCTCGCCTTCACCCTGACCTCTTCTTTATCAAATTGTCGTACATCTAAAGTGAGCTGGAATGTTTCCTTATCAATTTTTATCGAGGGTCTGATGTTTCTCGTTTGGTTAACGCACGATTTTAAAACAGGACATAATTTTGCTCCTAGTCTTAGAATCATTTTTCAAAAAGGGAATATAATAAAATGGCAAACTTAAAACAAAATTTATGATACAAAATAATAGGAAAAAATATAATTTTCAGTTCATTTTTCCTGGCCTACCTGGTAATTTGATTGACTGACAAACTTGCGTCAAATTGAGAGATTTCAATTTGTCGTAAGTTTGCATAAGTGGGTCTTGGTCACAAAAAGAAAAACAACTAAAATATATGTAGATTTGTCTCTTAATATAATTTTCCATGGCCGTAATATTTTTCTAGAAGAAATTGAAAGTAATGTATGTTTGTTTGATTCACTTTCATGTCAAAACAGCTGAACCGATTCGCTAGCAATGTTGGCAGCTACTCCTAAAACCTACTTATCTAGTATTTTTGTCAAAGATTTTTGATGAATCTCAGTGGAATAAAATAATACGGAGTTCTTTCGCTTTTGTATTTTGCTAATAAATTGCCTTCGATCAAGTAAATAAAAAAAATATGGGTAGGTTAAGTCGAAGTAAATTGCCAAAATAAAGCCTTTCTAAAGTTTCATTGAATTCGGTTCAGTGGTAGCTGTGCAGACATAACGAATAAATATAATTCGGATCGGAATAGGAAGACTTTTCTTATTTGATTAATAAAATAAGGAAATTAAACAAAACAAGTTAAAATTATGGTAACTTCAATTTATTTAAAAATAAAAGTTACAGGAATATTAAAAAAATATGAATCTAGAAGAGTCACATAATGAGTAAATTATCAGTCTTAAAAATAAAGGAAAATAATACATTCATTAGGTATTTTATTTCTTTTCCCCCTCGCTCTGGTCTTTGATTTCCTTGCGCACAGGTCCTGTCTGCGCAATGGGCACCTTCCGCTCACCCTTGACCGCCTCGGGCACCTTCAGCGGCGCCGTGATGGTCAGCACGCCGTCTGAAGACAGCCGCGACTCCACGGCGTCCGGCGTCGCGCCTTCAGGCAGCGCGTACCGCCGCACGAACTGCCGCGAGATGTACCCGTGCTCGTCCTTCTTCTCCTCGTGCTTGCCTTCCACCACCACGAACCCGTCCGCGGTCTTCACCGAGATCTCTTCAGGCGCGAAATGCTGCACGTCCAAGTTGATCTGGAACTTGTCCTTGTCGGCTTTGATGCTGGAGCCGATGTCTCTCGCTGCGGCCGCTAGCTGCCTCCAAGGTCTGTAGTAGTCTGACGACATCATAGGCGTCGCAACAACTGTAAGCATGTCGTCCGGTGTCAATGACAAGCCGAAATCTTGGTCGAGGAGCCGGCTAGGCCAGTGGTGGCGGTAGCGCGGCGATTCGTACCCAAATACGAATGGTAGCAGCGACATTTTTTCCCTTTCAAACAAATTAATTACACTCGTAGAATCACAGAAAATAACTGAGAAAATCTCCTTACTGCTCGGTTCGCACTTCGTATTGCTCGTTCTCAAATTCCATGTCTGGCGAGGCAAAACGCGCCTTTTTATACGCGGGGCAGCGACATCTAGCGTGTAGTAGAAATTTCTCGATTTACGTCATTCATCGTTACATAGACTGGGCGCTATCAATGTGTGCGTTATGTTTATGAATGTAGTAGTTGCGATAGTAGGTAAGTGCCATCTGGCGTAGAGTAGAAAATACTAGAATCTTCACCGACTGGGCGTTTCTGCGTACAGCCAGGGGGTCTATCAATGTGTGCGTTTGAATGTATGTGTATGTGCCAGAGCAGTGACATCTAGCGTAAAGTAGAAAATACGAGAATACGCCCGTCATTACGTCATTGACAAACAAACATGTTTACTTATGTGATTTTAGCGCCATCTCGTGAACAGTAACAATTTCCACACAGTTGATGATTATAATGACGATAAACACGATTATTAAAACTATTTTGTACGTAAATATTAAAAGGTATTTGTTACTCTTTGACCTGGTCCAGATCTTTAAACCTTTGTTTCACATAAAAAAAATATTTCGATGCCTTAAAACATGTTAAGTTTTTCCTTGCTTCGATAATATAATTAAAATCAAAATATCAACTGCAGGTCTGCTGCTACAACCCTAAAATCCTACATAATTATTATTAATAGATGCTGAAGAAATCTGACCGATTCCGACCTAATTCTATTCCTACACACTCATGGTAAAGCCTAGGCAAAATATTATAACGTTTGAAAGAAAAAAAAACGTCGTTTCTCTTTAGGATAGAAATCGGGTGGGAAAGTTAAATTTCTACCTCCTTATTAATATAGCTTTTGAGGGTTTAATTCAGGTTTAAATATTGCAATTAGGCAACTTGAAACATAGATACCTACTGGGACACGGTAAAGTCTGAGTCGGACGCTTGCATTCTTGCATGGGAATGAAATACATACCTACACAATAATCACGTCTTATCCGTTGCGGGACAGACAGAGCCCACAATTCCGAAAAGACTGGCCACGTTTAGCTGTATGGCTTCATCATGGAATTGGGAGTAAAATTGTGAAAGGTTGCTAGTCCATCTTCTAGAAGTACGTAGATATACATAGCAGCAAGATATACATATATAGGTAATGTATAATTATATATATTTTTTACATAATGCCGAGTCGGGAATCATTGATTTCTACCTTCTATGAAGAGAATATGCCGAATGATTTGCCGGTACTTTCAAAATCACTTTTAATTCTGTCCCATGCATGCAGTAAAGGCGACTAGGGGAGTCTCTAAAGTACATTCATGTGACAGTCTCCTGCTGGTCGAGTAAGGAAGAAAAGTTGTAATGCTCTTCGTCCAGCTGCTTCTCTTCCTACGCAGTTTGTCGAAGTCAATTAAGGGATAACCTTCTAAACTTGGAATTCTTTTAGGCGATGGACTGGTAACCTAGTCACTGTTTGAGTCCCGATTTCACCAATGAGCTATCCAGCTAAACCTTTCGAGTATTTTAGAGATTGTTTGTTGGCTCTGTCTACACCGTAAAAGAAGAAGAACTGAAGTACTATATAATATGCAATAAAGGTTTTGAATTAAATTGAATTGAGAATCTACCATAGAATACCTAAGTAGATATTTCTTATTAATATAAAAATTAAAAAACATATTTTTTTCTTTCATCCCTTAGCAGGTCCCGGATAGTTTTTGTAAAGAGTTATTATTATAACATCCATAAATATACATATTGTAAAGTGTACATCCCTTGCGGGGTAGACAGAGCCAACAGTTGGAAAATCTTGTGGACAGATTTTGACAAAGTTTGGAACAAGGGGTTTAATTAGATTTTCACAAAAAGTACTTTTCACAAAATTGGTGGTGAAAGATAAATAGAAGTACCCTTTTTTGTATGTGATAAAATAAAAGTGCTTGCCGGACAAAAGATAATACGATCCCTTTCTCGTAGGATCCGACTAAGGGAATAATGTAGTACAACAATGATTATCCAAGCTGTTAAAGCCTCCTATATGCTAAGGGTCATGGAGGTCAAAACGAAGTGGTTTCTATATATTTTTTTAGAGGGTAGTACCTACTTTATTCCAGCCTGAATTGTGGCAGGCATATAAAGGTAGGTTACTTATCCTGCTTCATATAAAATCAATAATTTTTACTTCAATTAATATAAATAGAACACTCAACTAATAAAAATAGATATAAATATGTATGTCAGAATGGCTATATTACGTAGGTAAATAAAAATCTAGATAGTTAGGTATAGTACCCTATCCGCGGGATATAATTTATTTTATTGCTTTTTTATTTTATTGACAAAAATGGGGATCAGATAATAAAAATTAACATTACAGATTTAGGTCTTTTTTATTATTAGAATTAATCATTTTTATCAGTTAGGTAGGTAGGTAGGTCTTTTTGAATCTCAATTCTATCATTTACCCAAATAGCTGAACGTGGCCATTCAGTCTTTTCAAGACTGTTGGCTCTGTCTACTCCGCAAGGGATATAGACGTGACCATATGTATGTATGTAGGTAGATAGGTTAGTATTATATTACAAACAGTGATTTATTGAAATGCACAATATGTAAGAAGGTGCGGCAACATTCTAGCAAGAAATAAATACGAAAACAACTTAATCACGCGTATATTTTTAAAACAAATAATGTTCATACTGATAAGATAAGCGAATTATGTCATATGAATGCATAGGTGTATAGAAAATCGGCGAAAATACGAAGGTGACCTTGACACTGTGTTCCCGGCTCTTCGAGATACTTCTACCGGTCAATGACTGCAGCCCCGCCCGCCATAAACACAGGGCTTGTTAGTTTGCGGCCCGCATAGCTTTTTTACAACGTTGTGAAATAAAATTCAATTTATATAAAATGATATGCATAGGTAAATACATAAATTTAGTCTTTATCCCTTGCGGGGTAGACAGAGTCAACAATCTCGAAAAAAAATAAAGGCCACGTTCAGTTGTATGGCTTTATGATGGCATTGAAATTTTAAATGATTGATTAAATTGATTCTCTAATTATTTAAATATCTGTATCGTTTTTGTATATTTAATTATATTATATATATATTTCAATCCAGCACCTGCTCGTTGTATTAGCTTGCGTGTAAATTGTACCCATGGTTATTCAGATTATTATTAAGTTAAATTTCATCCAAATCTGTTCAGTTGTATTATGACAAATAGTAGCGAACATACATTCCCACAAATTTTCTACTTATATTAAATATTTTTATATTAGTATGATGTTCACATACGTTGTTTGGACGAATGTGGAAATACACTCAATATGCTTTCAACGTTATTATAAAGGCAAAGAACGATTTCTCAAAAATTATAAGTCAAATTATTACAAGAAATTAATGATTATTTTATCTGTTTTAAGTTATTAGGATAATAATTACATTATTTCCAAACAAATTTTACGAGCGCTTATACGTGCGACCCATTAGTATTGGGCGCTACTGAAAGCATACGATATTTCGAGTATTTTCTACCCGATACTAGATGGCGCTTGCTCGCGTATATAAGGAGACACTAGCCGGCAAGCCGGCAGTGAATTGAAAACAAACAAACGAGTTTCGGAGCGATCTCAACGACAACACAAAGCTAATTCTTCTGATATTTCAGAACAAATTGTGTATCTGCGAGTTTTTCAAGAGAGTTTATTGAAGAAAGTACAATAAAATGTCGCTGCTTCCATTCATGTTTGGCTACGATTCGCCGCGCTACAGCCGCCATCGCCACTGGCCTAGCCGTCTCCTTGATCAAGATTTCGGCTTGGCGTTGACACCCGACGACATGCTGACAGCTGTGGCATGCCCAATTCTGTCTTCAGACTACTACAGACCTTGGAGGCAACTAGCGGCCGCAGCGAGAGACATCGGCTCCAGCATCAAAGCCGACAAGGACAAGTTCCAGATCAACTTGGACGTGCAGCATTTCGCGCCTGAAGAGATCTCGGTGAAGACCGCGGACGGGTTCGTGGTGGTGGAAGGCAAGCACGAGGAGAAGAAGGACGAGCACGGGTACATCTCGCGGCAGTTCGTGCGGCGGTACGCGCTGCCTGAAGGCGCGACGCCGGACGCCGTGGAGTCGCGGCTGTCTTCAGACGGCGTGCTGACCATCACGGCGCCGCTGAAGGTGCCCGAGGCGGTCAAGGGTGAGCGGAAGGTGCCCATTGCGCAGACAGGACCTGTGCGCAAGGAAATCAAAGACCAGAGCGAAGGTACCAGTGATAAGGAGAAGGAAGCCAAGAAGGGCAAGTGAAGATCTCTAGTGAAACTGTGATTAATGTGAATGTATTGTTTTCTCCAAAGATTCGTGTATGGCAGTGCCATTCGAGACTGATTTTATTTTATGCGGTTAAGGTAATTTCAATAAATATTTAAACTTGTTTTACTTTCATTGTTTCATTGCTTTGAATCTCCCAGTTGTCTCGCAAAACCAATCAAAAGCCAAAAGATAAATGTCCTGGGTCTGTCCCTAGAAAATTCTAAAAATGAATCATGTAGGTAGATAGGTACCTTAGCCTAATAATCATAAGACAGCATTTATTACCCGAGTTGCCTCCTGCGACATGTAGAAAATAATTGCAAAAACACCACATACATTCTTATATCACGCCTCCCATCGGGGTAGGCAGAGACTGTGGATTTCCACTTGCTACGATCCTTACATACCTACCTTGGAATATTCTACGATTACGGGTACCTACCTACTCCTAACATTTCCCTTTTTCAAGACATTCGAAATTTGGTCCTTTAAAATTCGATGAGGCCGGCGCTCCCACTTTTACAGTCAGCATACCTACCTACCTTATAAATTCCTTGCCTTTCGCACTACATTTTATAAAATTTGTGATTGTCAATTATTTATTACATCGATCGAAATCCTGTTCTGGCTGAAGACCCAGAACAGGATTTCGTACCTACATAGGTACCTTTTGATCATAATCGGTTCAGGTAGTAGGTACCTATTTTCCGTGAAGGAGTAACAAACATCCATATAATTACAAACTAGCATTTATATTATTAGTAGGATGTTAAAAAATTCTGCTTGTACCCGCGACTTGACGAAGTCCTCATCGTTAGACGTAACATAAACTCAAATTATTCAAATTCAATTTTTTTATTTGCGTAATAGGTAGGTACCTATATATAGTTAAATCATAGAATACCAATAGAAAAAGAGTAGGAAACTCCATCAATTTTCCATGGATGTTGTAGTAGACGACAAAGGGAGGGGCTTATAAACTTGGGATTTATTTTTTGCCCTATGAATCTTGTACGAAAAAGAAACACCATTTTTTGTATGAATCACTTTATTTGCTACAACAAAAATTGCCACTGCGCAAGTCAGCGGCCAAATAATACCATATTTATGTAATACAAGTAATAGTGTATAAAACAATTATATAACCTTTAGAAGCTCAGTTACGCATATCACTACCGTGTTGTGTATTCACAATTTAATTTATATCAATATCGGTTTGGAAAATACATGAGTAATTAAATTATTTACAAAATGCGTCATCTATCGGGGCTGGGTGTAAACTGTACTGGGTTAAGAAAAGAGAATCGTTTGCATGCTTCCGAGGGTAGGTCCGCAAAGGTAGACATTTTTGTTCGCCGAATCAGATTTGCCAAATTAAAGTCTTAGATCGCTTTTATAATTACGCACTTTTAGTATTGAAAGCTCAGGAAGTAGAACAGTTCAATTTTTAAAGGTACTTTACTTCCGGAAAAGGGACTATTAATACTGGCGGGGTAATTTATCTGTTCTTTGTAGAAAGCAAGCTTCCTAGTACCTACAGAGCTTCCATTTTTTTCGTAGCTTCAACCTTCTAAGAGCTTCGGAATTCCCACTTATAGCCTTTCTCTCCAATACGATTCTATCCTTGTCTACGCATCTGCTAGACAAAATAAGAAAAATGGACTTTAAATCGCACAGACATAAATTTCTTTTTTGTTGAGATTGTAGGTAATAAGTGAGTTATTGCGCCCTGGACATTGGTGTTTTTGTTAATGGGCTAGACAGAGCCTTAAGTGATCGAACATAGAGGCTACGTACAGACGGGATAGTAGGTTATCGTATTTTGTTTTTTTCACAACATATAACTAGCCTATCGCTTATTTAGAAATCTGTGTGAAGAACCAGTGTGTACTAATAGATATACCAGCTTGACTTTTTAATCAATGAACAAATTATCAGAATTTCAAATATATTTTTATAGACTGATAAAGAATAAAAATTTTCATTTTCCATTCAATGTGATTAATATGTGATATTCTAATCTCAGAATTATCGACTTTTTTGATGATTATTTTTTCAATATAATATAACATATTAAAGTAATTCTTTAAAAAAAAATTGATGTATCTACTTCATATAATTTGGTTACAGTTTTAAAAGTCAACCGGGTTTAAAAGAGGTTGTTCCCAAACCGATATTAAATTTATCTACAGTTAATATTGCTACACATTGAGACATCTAGTCTTCAATACGTTACACTAACACCCAACAACTTATTACAAAGCGACAATTGAATAAATAAATATTACATTTATTCACATGCAAGTATTGATATTATGTGTGCTACACAAGTACTGAAGAGGAAAGTCAATAGAACGCTATCCATCTTATATTTTGTGTAAATCTTTTATGCTTGTCCAAAAAAAATTATTTAATTTTTTTTTTATTAAAACAGTAAATATTGTTTTGTACAAATAAACTTAAAATCTTCTGGATCTTTCTTCTTATTTACCACTGAGACAAACAAAATTTTAGGATTAACATTGGCTACATATCTTCAAGTATCTTCCACGTGAGAGAAGCGAGCGTATATTTTATAATTATTTATTATTTTATTATGTAAAAGAGAAAAAAAAAAAAAAATATTTCCATTTTTATATTGACTTCACTTGTGCAGTACGCATAATAATTATGCTATTAAACAATGACTTGTCTAAAATATAAATAAATAACAGTATTCTTAATTTTACTGTGTTGGTACAAGTTGGAATTGAAGAGCGATTTTATTTTTAGCCGAACTTATAATTTTTTTAGATAAATTTCAAATGGCACCTACGTTTCATATTGATTTCGTTTTAAAAACTTGATTTTTTATTTTAGACTGAATGGTAGACTACTAGATAATACTACTATTAAGCCCACGTATTGTGCTTTACATAATTTTTTTTTAATGTTTAAATAAAGAAAATATGCTCTTCTTTTCTCACTCGTGCCAATAAAAGTGTCATAAATGTAAGGTTGAGTAACAAAATATTAGTTTTACATTAGTGATGTGCTATTAAACAACAGTTATCTAAAATTAATCGATCCAATTATACAGTGTTTGTATATTTTTATTATTTACTATAACTTATATACATGGAAGGCATAGGCATGTGCATGATATGTTCAGAAAAGGACGTCATTTCAATGAACCGTTCAATAATTATAATTTATACATTAACAACGTCAAAAATGAAGAAACGAAGAACATTATATGTATATAATTAATTCATTTTAATATATAAAAAATTTTAGCAATACAAAATCTTACGACAAAAAATTTCTTCGTCACACCTACAAAAGAATTCAACATTCAATTTAGAAACATTTTTCTAATTTTTTCTTTGTAAATTTCTTAAATTTATCTAAGTCTCTCTAAATCTAAGCTACATAAAGATGTACGCCATTTTGCTTTGCATCGTCTAATGCTAGAAATACGATAGTACAAAATTGAGCTTTATTGATATGTATCGTTACGATGAATTTTCTGTCACGCATGACTTGAAAATAATTAATTGTTACCTTTGTATCAACATATAAGTATATTTATTTACTTTTTAAACAATGTAAAATACAATCCCTCATGACATAAAGTTCAATTAAATTTTTATTATGTTTACCAATAAGATAAGGGAATAAGTATCTCCAGGCGTTAAGCGTGATAGTGCTTAGCTTAAGTGATATGTTTTGGGATTTCGAAGTGATATGTTTATATATTATTTAGAAAAATCCCGTATTTGTTCAATACATATTAAATATATTTAAATAAAAGACAAACAACCTTAAGGTCTTAGAATACCCTACGCTATGTGTACATAATATTGAATATTTTGCCTTAAGACGAACGATATTTCGCTCGCTATTAGGTACCTCGACGAAATTATTAAGAAATATCTATTAGTAAATGATTTTTTCGTCGAGAGTTGTAATTGTTTTATTGAATAACTAAAAAAAAGATTTAAGAAACTTCTTATTATAAAGGTACATATTACTCATTTCTCAATTTTTCTTTTTTCAATATTTTAACGAAAAAATATTATGTACCTTGCCGAATGTCAATGGCCATTTTTTATAGCCTTGTGAAAAATAAAACCATATCGACACAGCAGAACTTAGGTGTGTGACTATTAATATAACAGTTCTATAAAGTTGATTTACTCCTGTTTTTCAAGCTTCTAAACAGACGAGACTTCATACTTTGTACACAGTATTCTAAGTAATCTTGTACTAATTATCATTACAGAACACAAGAGCTATACTACCTCAAATTAAAGCTTCCATCTTTACCAATTAACACTTTACCCCTAAAGTGTAATATGTTCCTGAAATACCTTAAATTTAAGTGTTCACTAACTTTACTATGAGGTACAGTGGCGGGCAAGGCTATGTGAATGAAAAAAAAATCCCGATCAAAACACATGTGCTATTTTAAATCATCACATTAATTTTGTGAAATAAAAAGAAAATCTCTAAATTTCTTAAAGAATTTTATTTTATTAATTTATTCAATAAAAAATATCAGAATCCATTGTGAAGTTTGCATATCGAACTTCTTTTTTGTAGTTATACAACCATATATGGCCAATAATAAAAAAAATTAAAAACACAGTTAACACAGCTACATCTAGGTACATATGCTTCATTTGTTTGTCTCGTTACAATACTGAGAGCTTTTGAACTAGTTTTAAAATGCATATCTAATATTACTTAAGCAGTTTTAACATTATTTTTATAATAAGATCGTAAATTCATAAAAAAATCATAATTTCTATATTTTATTGATATCTACTTTATTTCATAAAATGTTTTAAGAATCGTAATACCTTTTTCAATTCATAACAAAGAATACTGTAACGAATAATGTAACGAATACTTAATCCCATAATTCTACCCGCCACTGTTCCTTCTAAGGGTGCATTCACATTGATCGTAATATCTACTACAATCGTCTAACAGAAAGGCATATATACCGCTACGAGTACACAAAACTATACCTATTGGTAAAAGAAATAACAGTTAGTTTCCTGCAGCAGACGTAGACAATTTTTTCAGACAAATTAAGTGTTGAGGTAGTGTGTTATAGTTAAAAGTATATCTATTATATTACTTAATTGGCTAAGTTCACTTTTTTACGTTTATTTTTATTATTCTTTAAAGGAAAAAGTTTTTTAAATAACAACAGAGTGCTTGTATTTTATTAAGTAATAAATACCTAATCAAAAAGACAACATTATTATACATGTATGTAAGTACTAGAACAATGTAAAAAGTAACAAAAAATATTAATGAAAAAATTTAGAGCTTGTTTATCACGGCTCCTTCTAGCAATGTTTTGCTTTCAGTGAAAAAAGTTAGTTTAAATTAAGAAAGTGAACTTTGCTATTTTGAAATATTTAAGTATCAGGCAGTACAGTTATAAGTTCGATATCAATTTAGAAGAAGAAATTATTTAAATTATAATTAAGTCAAGGTAAAGTTTAGAATCTTAAAAATTATGACATAACATTCCTTTTTCATTTTTGAACATCCCATTGATAGATCAACTTTTCGGTTATTCATGTCTAATCTTTCGATTTGGCTTTCTCCACAGCTCAACCTTTCTGGACTCCATACTCAATCTATTCATTATCCCTTTATATACTGTTTTTATTCACCTTTCATAACATGGGACCTTATAAATTTTACAATTTCATCTCTTGCGAGGCGCCTATCGTTAATATATCGTAAGAGCTAACCAATCGCTTACCAGTCATCGAGTTTTAGACAAAATACTCTTTTCGAGGGTATGTGCGGTATCTGCTGCTTTTAAACTGAGTCAATAAGGAAGAACTGTATAAAAAATATTGTGAAATTGTTTATTTCTGCTGCAAGAACCCATGTAGATGTAAAAAGAACCCACAGTGGTGTAAAAGGCGATGACACACTTATTTACAAAACCAGCCTTTTAAGATCCAACTACAAAGCACCAGTCTAGATGAAATTAAAATGAAATACATTAACTATGATATGTTTAGTTTTCATCTCAGTCTTCAAACTACCACTAGATACCTAAGCTAGCGGATTTGACAATCCCATAAGAAAAGGACGCGACATTTTCAAAACGGAAATCATCAAAAAGCCTCGAATAATTTATAGTACATCCAATTTTGTAATACACATCTCTAGAAAAATATTTAGGTATAATTGCATCGGCAACAAGTACATTAAAATTAGTAAATATTGTAATACTCACAGCTTTTATGATATGTATCATTTTCTTAAAATTATCTTTAAGTACATCTATTACACTTACATCTATATCTTCTGTGATATGTTTCGTTTGTGCTTCACCTAAAGCAAGTGCATGGTGCCAAGTATTCGCAACAACTACATTTATAAATTCATTGTAACTCTTTAAAATAGATAAAAAATCTTTTAAAATATATCTCTCATTAAAATAAATATCTAAGGAGTGAGATTTGCCCTTACCACCGAGTAAATTCGAGAAACAATTGACGGCTTTGTTATTAGAGAGTGTGAAAGAGATGTCATCAAAGTTATAAAGAAGAGTGAGGAGGACAATGATAGTGTAGAGGATGGCGTAGGGCTTGTGAGTGGAGATAGCGGAGGAGGGGGGTGCGGGGTAGACGACGTCGACTTCGGCGATCTTGAAGATGGAGAGAAGCAGGTGGGAGGAGATGTCTTCGTGCTGCGAGTTGATGCGAGACTTCACTTCTTTGAGGACGTCGATGCATTCCTCCTGTAACAGTATCACAAATTATTTGAAATATTTAATATCTCGAAACAACAATGTGAACATAATCAACACAATGTACAGTGCACGCTAGTTATCTTATCCAGAATTATAAGTAAGCCCCAATACTTTTAAAAAGGTTTAAATCCCTTAATATAGTCCAGATGTACCCAGACTAGCCTAATGACTTGGGTTTAAATTATCGAAAGAGCGTACTTTGCAAAGCAATGAAGGCCAGATATTTTAGCTGATTGGCTTGATGTCTATCTATGATACCTATAAATGTTTTCGTTATCAACTAGTGTATCTACTGAATCCCTTTACAATTTGTGTTCTTTACGGTTTTATTCTTTATAGGCCGTACGCTGGCTTATATGACCACATTCTTGTTACTGATATAATCACATACTTCTTGCTCAAGTTGATCAGAGTCAGGATAGTCTTTATATAAGTCAACTTTATGTATCACCTTTTCTCTGTCTAACAGTGCCTCTCCCGCCTCCCGTAACAACTCCTGTTCCTTGGGCGGCACGCTCGCTGATATGATCACGTTCTCATTGCTGATGTTGAACAGAGTCAAGGTGCAGTTTGTCTGAAATACACATTGTCAATAAGTTATATTATCAGGTTAGCAAGCTAAAATTTGCGGTGATTTGTAAGTCGCGCGACTTAACCATTTCGTCGTCCTGTTGGTTATTAGCCTCTGTTGCGACCTGCTTTGCAATAACCCGCGATCTTTCTTATCAAGATTCAGGAATAGATCGTGACTTCCTAATGGTGTTAGTCCCGGTCCTAACTTCTCCACCTGGAGAAGAGACCGGGTTCCGCCGATGACCATGATCCTGGTTGCATTGGTTAAGACAGGTTTACAGCTAAGCTATAAGTTAGCTAAGCTATAAGCTGGAATCGGAGAAGTAGGTGATTAAACGAAGTGAAACCTGTCATATCTGATATTTCTCAGTCAAAGAATCATGTTTCTGGATTTAGTAGTCTATATGTAGACGGTTCCTCATCCCTCGCCGAAAACAGTACTTACCCCATCATTATCGACCACGTTCATGTACTGCTGAAGTAGACGGACGGCATCTTCAGCTCCCAACCCAGTGTGGGGTCGCAGCAAAGCCTCGTCCACTGCGCTGAATCCAAGAAGGAGGTAGACACCTTCGGGAAGTTTATATTCCCCTGGAAGTTTATAGAAATGTTGGGTTAATTCAGTTGTGATTTATCATCTTTAAATTAAAATTCTATGCACGTTATAGAGCTCACTCAGTGCTTAAAAATAACTAGCTAAGGTAATCGTTAAATGATATCCAGTAGAATTTATCAAAGTAATATTTATTTTAGATTCATCTTACCCTGCAATGCCATAAAAATAATGATAAAAATGATGTTTGGTGATAAGAGCCCACGTTTTTAATCGTGACCTAACTTCCTCTTCATTACAAAGATGATTGGAAATGTTAGTATTTCTTGAGGTCAGTGTCAGATTGAAACTGGCAAAACTGTAAAAGGTGTTTCAGTAAAGATAGTTTATCATACTTACCAGGGTAGGGTCATCGGTTTCCTGTAGACCTGTCACCCTGAGCGCTGGGGTTGCAGACTGCTTTTCAGGAAACCTAGGGGGGCTTCGCAGAACTTACCAGGGTTGGGTCGCATGCAGATGAAAGACCCCGAGTAGCAATAACAACGTCCCCTGTACGCCTGGTACGCCGGAGCAGCGTGCGAGTAGTGGGCCAGCCGGGACGAGCAGGGGGCGCGAGGTACACAGGCCACTTTGCAAGACACCTGGAGCGAGACCTCGCAGACGCACAGGTCAGTGCATTCTGCCAGTTCTGCTGATCGGTACAGCTGGAAATGTAGAGATTGTCATGTTTATTATGTCAGTTGTTTTTTTTTGTATGAAACATGTTCTGGAAGAGTCGGACACTGTTCTCCAATGGTCATTTGGCCTGTGAGCGGTTCGACAGCATATTTTACGCCATCGGTTGGCATCATCGCCACGAGATTGGCCGACAAGACTTTTCATTTTCGATCGATTTGTCGACACAAAAGTAAGAGTGAAGTGATGAAAGAAATGGACAGATTTTTAAGAAATTTGGCATAGATAGATAGACCTTCAGAAGTGACATAGGCTAATTCCCACGAGAGCGAAGCTTCGCGCCAAAACCAGTATGATGTTTCTAAGGAAGCTTGGTGGTTTAATGCATCATAAAAATATTATCAGATTCGGAATTGATTATTATAAGCGTTAACTTACTCGTCTGGTCTCGCCCATCTTTATATACTGCGCCTGATCATCACTCTCCGGCTTCTTCACCACGCAGTACTTCGCCGGCTCCAACGTCGTGGTCGGCCTTGGTGTCGTGGTCGGCCTTGGTGTAGTTGTCGTCGTAGTTGTTGTAGTAGTCGTGGTGGTCGTAGTAGCAACGGTGGTAGTTTCAGTTGTGGTCTTCACCACCGCAGTGGGTTCTTCGGCGTCGACTGGCGTCTCCGTTGGGTGGGATTGGGTTGTTATTATCGGGATTTCGGGCTCCTGAAAATTTGATATTTTAGGCTTGAACCTTCTGATTTAGAAATTATTTATTCAGTAGCTCAGTAGCCTAAAAATATTTGTGCTGTTTTGACGCAGAACTGTAAGTTTTCTCTAGTATGGGAGTAGGTGTGAGACTTTATTGAAAGTATTTTTTTATTATAATAATTTGAGTGCGTTTTACCGCAATTTCCCTGATGGTAAGCAAGATGAGGTCGAAGGTGGTGTAGGCAAGCTAAAATAATGCCTATTCACTCTTGCCTTGAAAATCCCCAAATTGTTTATATCGGGAAAAAGAGATGTATCTACATCTCTTTTTCTTTTTAAGTAGATCGAAAAGTTTGGTACCGTACCCTACAATCAAATCTGTTCACAAGCGTATATTATACTTACGACAATCTGGATTTCTATAGGCGCCTTCTCCTCCTGCTTGGGATGCCTATGAGTGGTTGGGTGATGGCGCGCAGAAGGTGGGATGGTCATGTAGCTGATGCTGTTGTCCAGAGCAGTCGTAGTTAGGAGGTAGCCGTAGGTCTTGATGTGGTAGTCGCTTTGGGCTTCCACTGTAAAAATATATTTGATATTTCTATCATTAATTTACATGAAGGTGTTTCATGGGTTACTAATTGAACTGAACCAAAATGTCTGGAAGGCCACGTTCAGCTGTATGGCTTAATGATGAAATTGAGATTCAGATAGACAGGTTCATAGCCCATTGCTTGATAGAAGATTCCCTAGTTTATAAGCCTTCCCTTGATAGACTTATACAATCTGCACGGGAGAATAAGCATTTATTAGCATTATTCTAAGAATCATAGAAACAAATAATCCTCAAAGCAAAAAAGGTACGGTCCCGTGGCAAGCGCGGGCAGAGAACTGTCTCCTGTCGACTCTTTATCCAAGAGTGGACCCTTTCAGAGTAACATATATACATACAGTTTACGGCCTCTGTGGCTCAGCGGTAGTACGCTTGTCTGTGACACCGGAGGTCCCGGGTTCGAATCCCGGTCAAGGCATGATGAGAAAAGAACTTTTTCTGATTGTCCTGGGTCTTGGATGTTTATCTATATAAGTATTTATTATAAAATATAGTATCGTTGAGTTAGTATCTCGTAACACAAGTTTCGAACTTACTTCGAGGCTAACTCAATCAGTGTAATTTGTCCCGTATATACATATTTATTTATTTATTTATTTATTTATTAACATTCACTCACCAACGCAAGGGTTGAGCCAAAGTAGCCGTTGCCAGCCGAGACACTCGACCATCAGACTGAAGTCAGTACCACGGCAGGCACAGGCAGCCCTGAGCTGAGTACCAAGGACTGCCACCACAGCAGCACGGCAGGCACTTGGGGCTCCAGCACAGCCCAGGGTGTCAGCATCGACGGCACACCATTGCTCGAAGTTCTCAAGACGTACTCTGTGAAAAGGAATCATCGGTTAGAGAAATGGAGAATGTTTCTGCGACTTACGACGACTTGGGAGATATAAGCAGTACTCTGCTTACCACTCGAGAAAGTGACGGGACATATTAGTAAGAGCAGGATGGCAATATACTGGACTTCTGTCGTTCTTTCTCGATTGTTCTGGGTTATTGGTAACTACCTTTTTTCTACCGCTCCGCTCGTTCGGTCTTTAGCTTCATCATGTCTTTTTCACCAAATATTAACTTAACCAAAGCATAACAATATGATTGAGATACTCGGAGAATTTAGCAGAAGAATGAAAAATTACTACGGAGAAACTACATTCATTTCTTACTTGACATATCTACCTGATTTTTTGATAAGAAAAATAATTTCGAGATTTGGAACACATTGGATCTTGGATTATGTTAGAATTTTTGCACCAAGATGTGCGGGCACTATCCAAAGATTCATTAAAATCTTTACACAGTTCCTTCCTTGCGCAAAGAATAAATTAGCCAAATCGAAAGTTAATTGACTAATCCTATTAATCCATGGACCAAACCACATTACCACGGCGGTGCTCATAGATAACCCTGATAGAATTAGCGTCGCCCTTGTCGCCGGCCGCTTGTGGTCACAGGCCTACTAATTGGGTCCTTCGGTGATTTGGAGCCAGGAATCTCAATACGATTAGATAAGACGTACATATCCATACATATCTCTCATACACACAATCGTATCATGCCTTTATCCGATGCGAGGAAGACAGAGGTAAATGCTTTGGTTTTTTAATGATTTAATTGGAATTTAGAAGTAGTAAGAAATTAAGAAATTTTAATATATTTCTCTTCGAAAAAATCAGAATGACCAACAAATATGTAGTGCAGGTCTATGCATTTCAATTGTATAATGACATGACCAAGGAGTGAACCTTAGGCGAGTTTGATATTATTTGATAACTTTACAACTGCGCAGAAAACTACGTGCAACGCAAGACGATGACGTATTATCCATATTTTCAACAATAAAATTGCATTTTTATTGCCAATATAGAGGCTGCCCGCGACTTTGTCCGCGTGGATTCATTCCCGCGGGAACTCCGGAAAAAGCAGCTACCTACATACCAAATTTCATCGTAATCGTTTCAGTAGTTTTTGCGTGAAAGAGTAACAAAAATCCATACTGACATACTTTTACTTTCGCATTTATAATATTAGTAGGATTCCGATTACTACTAGTCACATAACTTTTATCATCTGTTCTAGTAAAATCAAGTGGAACATTTGGTGTAGGTATATGCTAGGATACAGGGCACAGGCCGGTGGGGATTGTCTGTCGGTATAGGTAGACATTACCACAGAGCAAAGGTATCAACTCTATGCTAATAGATAGAATAGATTTATTTTGCAAAGTTGGATACAAGGTGTCACTTATTGACATCACATCACTTAAATCTAATTATATCTATTAGCGCTTCCAAAGTGCATGAGTAGAAGAAACGGCGGAACAAACTTCACTGCAGCATTTTCACCGGACGTCAATCCTACTACTATTATAAAGGCGAAAGTTTGTATGGATGTATGGATGTTTGTTACTCTTTCACGCAAAAACTACTGAACCGATTACCATGAAATTGGTATGTAGGTAGCTGAAGACCCAGAATAACACATAGGCTACTTTTTATCCCAGAGTTCCCGCGGGATTGATAGGGTTTCCATGCGGACGAAGTCGCGGGCGGCCTCTAGTTTACAAATATATGTAGGTCTCTAAAATCTAAATCGTGGTCGAATATACATTTTGACAATGTATGTTTAGTGCGGGTATGGTTTTTAGGTAACAATTATTTATAATTTATCTCGTAATGTAATTTATTAATAATAGTTTACACTTTTTATTCCTTGCGGGATAGACAGAGCCTACTGCTGACTTAAAGGCCAAGTTTAGCTGACATTATAATGAAATTCCGATTTAAAGTTTTAGAATTCGAGCCATTTTCATGCAATGTGGATTCCGGCACTAATAAAAAAATCTAAAAATCTGAATATTACAAAATCATTGGAAATTATGTATTCATAAATTTAATTAACTTTTAAACCACAAGAGATGAATTTAACTTGGCAAAAAAGGCAGCATACACAGATAATAATGAAATTGCTACCAAGAGTACTAGGGCAGCAGAAATAAATAGGATATTGGCGTTTCCATAATTCCGAATGTGTCTAGAGTCTCGTTTGTAGGCATTGCATCGCCATACATAACTAGGTCCAATGGCACTCGCCTTGAATATTGAGTTCTTTCGGTTTTGGCACAAAACGATTTGACAAACCGTATCATGGATATTTGACCAATCATAAGTAGAAATTAGAGCCTTAAGAGGGCTACATTTCGAGGGCCTTTTGGTAAAATAAAAAGTACAAACGTACATAATGATCACATCTTTATTTTTCAAAGATTGACAGAGCCAAATGTCTCAAAAAAACTGACAGGTCCCTTCAAAAGGTACTTGGTATTCTTCTTTTAGGCGATGGGCTAGCAATCTCAAATCTCAATTTCATCATGAAACCATACAGCTAAGCGTGGCCTTTCAGTATTTTTGAGACTCTTGGCTCTGTCTACCCCGCAAGGGAAATAGACGTGATTATATGCATGCATACATTAAGTGACACTTATCTTTTATCCCCAATTATTGATGTACTCCATGTTCATCACGCTTTTTAATAAGTCTTAAGAGGCATTTTAAGAAGATGTCTCAATTGTCAACTAGCTTTAAGTGATGAGTCGTCAATCTCCTTGTATCAAATTTTGAACATAAATTTATTCTATACTGAAACTTCCAAGAGGATCTTTGTTATCTAAACAACCACGCCATTGTTTTAATTTTATCTCGGGCAACATGTATTTAGTGGAATAATTCGGTACTTATTAAGATACTCAAAAAAGATAATATTCAAGAATTCCACCAAGTGATGTAAGAGTCGGGCAGCCAGACTGGATCAATGATACCTAGATTTATGGGCTAAAAGCGACTGAACAGTAAAATAGAACGGAGCCTGCAATCAGGGCGGGCACTGTAAATAGCCGCTGTATAATAGCTGACACAAAATAACGACGGTACGTATGCAGGGATCGTGGCAAGTGGAAGGATGCCGTCTATGTCTACCTCAGCGGAAAAGAGATGTAATTATATATATTTTATTTATTTTTATTATTATTAAACTTAGATATTTTTACATTACATACATTTAACTGCTACAGTGTAACAAAAACCATAATATGTAGGTTTGAACGTACACTGGCACTCATCGTTGAACATCCATAAGATGTAGGTAGTTTTACAAATGCAATGCTACGCATCGCACCCAGTAAAACACAAGTGAAGAATGTCTCGGTACCACACGAGGAACCATACCATATGAAGGATGTATGTAAACTAGTCGGTCGCCACGTGCGCAGAGTTTGCGAAGGAATCAACGTTGCATTATAATATTTATCAATAATACTGGTATTAAACGCGCATGTACCGCACCTTTATTACTCGAAACATAATGATAAATTATTAATTTATTATGGTATAATGTTAGTATTAATGATAGATGCAACCAAATTTGGTCTTGCCACAAAATAATTTCAGAAAAACTTTTTAATATTTGGTTGAAATAAATGAAATGCAATACTTAAAAAATTGGTTGTGGTTATAGTGGTAAAATAAATGTCAAGCAAAACGTATAGTTTCCTGCAGTAACATAAATACCATGAAATCAATACACACAATTGAATCTGATTAGTTTAGAAAAATTTCGAGAAATCATGTTTTTTTTTCCCAAAAACTTAAATAACAAATTTCTGCTTTATTAGCCATCCGCTTTTTTTCTACGCTATAGATTTGAGCAGTATAAATAAAAAGGGGCAGATACATACTTGAAAGTTGAAATTTAAAATTGGGTTCTACTTTACACTTTTGTATTGTCTTTATTTTGTGCAGTCGCCGATTTGAAACCGTTTGCATCTAACGAGCGTTCAAATATGACGATCAATACGATGAAATGGATTGAAATTGTGAGATATTTTCTCATTTCTCTGCGAATTGGTGAAAATACTATCTAAGATAGAATAGTAAACGAATGGCCGCTTCATAAAAAAACTGGACCTATTTCGTGGATTAAGCAAAAAACTAGCCTTTTAAACTAGAGTCCAGTGATCATTGGCTCTGTCTACCCTGTACGGGATAGAGAAACTGATGTATAACGTGATGTGTGGTTCCCGGCACCAATAGAAAAAGAGAATATGACCACTCCGTCTCTTTCTCATGGATAGTTCCATAGCCGTAAAAGGCGACTATGGGATTTGTTAGGACTAATCAATAAATAACGCAGATATTTTGGATAAAAAAAGTAAGTTTATAGCGGGAGCAATGTTATGAGCTCAACCGTCACAATTGAAAGATCTTCCAAAAAGGCTAGGTGTTACTTCTTGGGAATCGTGGCTCTGACAATTTGAGTCGTAGATTGTTTGATTGTTATATGCTCCAATCCCTGAAAACTGCGATAGCGCGATTTAGCATACACGCTGCTATTGGCTGATAGCGTAGCATTCGCTGCAATTGGCTGATATGATTTGTAGCGTACGGATTTCGAAAAGGTGAATATTATTTTTTCTCGCCTTTGACACCCGGCATTGAAGGGAACCAATTCAAAAAATCAAAATTCAGAATTCAAAATTTTTAATTAATTATTATGGGACATTTCAATATCAGTTAATAATTGTTATATATCATTTGTTGTCTAGTCTTGTTTACATTTGTTGATGACAAATAAATTACTTAAAACTAAGTTAACTGCCGCTTCCGTCAGTGCAGAAGAAGCCGTAACAAACTGCACTGCAGCATTTTCTTCAACAACCATCAAAAGAAGGCGTAAATTAAAAGAAGCAAGTAACACCGTAGAAACAAACCACCATACCTATGCATATTCCATCAGTTTTAGATCTCAATGCAAACAGAATTCAATTCTACCCACCTATTTCGCATTAAGCCCATCAATGCTGCCGAATTCAACAGCTGTCTTGTTAAAGCAACTCGGACTATAATGATCGGCTATTTGTTTCGGTCGGATTAATTAATGCGTTCTATTTTCGAAATTACGCGTGTACGAATCACTCATATCCGTTCAAATAGAAGTTCTATTTCGATGGTTTTGTCGATAAATAATTCGTGTTGTTTAGAGACATTACGATAGTATCGATTTGGCCCAATTATGTGACATTATTTCTTACGGTGTGGATAAGATATTAGTTTGGATTTTCGGTGATTAAGAAATATTTATACAGGAAAATATCGCCTTTAAAATAAGTGAAGGATGATAAATGGAAAGATCCATAGTACTATTTGTGAATTTCATACATACCAGTACATATACAAATATACATATAATTACGTCTATAACCCTTGCGGCGTTGAAAGAGCCAACTGCCTTGAAAAGATTGAATTGAGATTCAAATAGTGACAGTTTGCTAGCCCATCGCCTACAACAGGGAATCTGGCATATCCTTTAGTCGGCTTTAACGACATCAATAGGAAAGATATGGAGTGTACTATTTAAAGTGCCAGAAACCACACGGTTTATAAATTTATTCATTAAACTAACGTAGCCTTCGAGTCTTGTGAATATTTAGCTCTCTCTGCTCCACTCCGTAAGTCATAAAGACGCAATATGTATTTGTTATAAATATCTTTTTTACATCATTAGACCTAGCAATACAAATAATAAAATCGGTCAGGTCAAGAGTACCAAGAGCTTGAAGCCAAAGAAGTTTGCAGGGATTATTGCAATCCTGAACATGACCTTTAATCGAAAGCCAAAAATAAGGCGATCAAATATATAACACAAGTTTAATTATAATATATCCGATTAGACCTCTTGTATCGATGTCGGACATACCCCAATAATAACACGATCAGTTTCCATTGTGACGACCCGCTGTGCTATTGTGTCTTGATCGAGCCCAATAGAATAGCGAAAGTATAGAACAGAGACCTTATACGAAAGTAATTAGAACTTTTTTCATAAGTCGCTATGAAAATTTGTTAACCCGACTTCGATAGTCAGATGGTCCAGCGCTTAGCGGAGCGATGATACTGTTTTCACCGTAAACCACTTATGTGTTTAAAACCTCAGAATTTTTGGTAAGGCTAAAGGCACAAGGACAGGTCTATAATTCCATGATTTGTCAGTCATTTATAATCTGGCCTCTAAACAAAGTGGCGCGGAATGCAACGGGAAAGAAGCACACGCAAAGATGAGAGTGAATAGTTACTCGGAGAACATGGATACAAATCTTTATTCAAAGAAGAATCCACGGATTCAAAGTTTGTTTGAGTCACCTCATGATGAAGATTGTTATGTATATGTATGTGTGGAGAGGGTTGCGACTTCGCTATATTGCTTTGAGAAATATATAAGTGTGTTACCAGCAGTCAGTTTTTTCACTCGCCTCCCTTGTCAACAAAGATAATTTTGTGCTGCTAAGACACTTTAAATTCTATTTTCTACAAAAATTTTCTTCGGTACAGAAGAACTGGCAAACCGTTTTCTCAATTTGAATTGGCATAACTGTCATAATATAGAATGTTGACAGTGCGTTCGTCAAAGATTGAAATGTGCTTCATCTGTTTTGTCGTTATTTTAAGACAGTTTCGAGAATTGTGTTGGATTTGTCATATAAATGACCACTGGTCTATTGTTGCTAGGTATGGGACTGACATTATCATTGGAAGAAGTATACTAAATATAATAGTTGTCCTGCCATATCTCCTGGTTGCTCCTTTTCTTTGATGAAGTCTGGCTGCGAAAAGCTGGTCTGTCATGTGGGCCACGCACCTACTCACGTAAACTGGCATCTCACCACCATGGCACTCTCTTGGGCTAGTGGGTCACTAAAGTACCCGCTTTGGTTAAAAGCGCCTTTTAAGATGAGATAGTCTTTACCCTCAAAAACTCTGCTTATTTCTTATCTGTGGTCTATGCCCTCTCTACTCTTCATAGATAATCAATTTTTAACTACTCTTGAAAATCCTTATTGACTGACCTGCATTCAGGATACAGGAGGAGTGAGGATGTAGCAAAAGGGCAGCGGCGCGCCAGCCGGAACCTTCCTAATTGTCATATATCCTGGAAGAGCTTTTGGATTCCTGAAAAGAGATTACTGACCTGCATTCAGGATCTTCTCGGCAGACGTGGGCGACGACATGGCAAGCGGGCATCGGCGTGCCAAACGGTTGTCGCTGGGCGCACGACGGGTGCAGGCGCTCTTGGGCGTTCATGCAGGAGTCATCGCGGTTGTCAGTTTTCCTGGAACCATTTCATTGCTTAAATCATCATCGTACTAACATAGACTTGCAACGCTGAATTTAACAGGATATTTTTCCAATTTGTAGTTGTCTGACTTTGGAATGTGCTTCCTGGATCCGATCAAACTGAGCTAGTTAACTAGGTACAGTGTTATCTTGTTGTATTTGTTCGTTGCTTTAAATAGAAGTGATACAAACTTAACATACATAGATACATAAAATCACGTCCTTTTCCCGGAGGGGTAGGCAGAGACTACATCTTTCCACTTGCCACAATCTCTGCATACTTATTTTGCTTCATCCACATTCGTTTCGGGTACTCTTGACCAGACCCTTTACCAGGACGTCCTTAATTTGATCAAGATACGTTCGATAAACTAAATACTATCAGATTTGCTAAAGATTTACTTCACACCAAGCTTTAAGAAATATTTTATACTAACTATTTTGTAGTTTTTGGTGTTATTTAGTTTTGTCCAAAAGACATCTTTATCAAGAGGAGTATATATCATAAAAGTTTTTGTATAAATTATAAGGACAAAGTAGACTTGATATCGACCCCGGATTCTGAAGCACAAAGCTAAGCGTCACGGTGGGCCCACTGGGAAGACTACAAAATAATAGTTGCCTATATTTAATTATTTATTTAAAACTTCATTGCACAAAATACAAATGTATCGCACAATTGGCGGATTGTATGCTAGAAGCATTATCTGCCAGTCAACCATTACTGGAAGTTAGTTAAAATTACTCACTTGCATAGGCAGAAAGCGATCTCTGTATTCCAATGCACGTCTGGTTTCCCGTAGAAGCCCCTGACCGCTTCCATGCACCCTTCCCGGTCGCACTTGTCCACGGGACATCTCTGCAGCACTGGAGTCAGGGAACTCATGCATTCAGCGTCCTTGATGCAGTAGTCCAAGGCCACGTGACAGGTGGACTGCAGCGCCGTCTTCTCATCACCTGATTTACCGTTCTCTTTGCCAATCCTCTCTGTTGGTTTGGGTTTTGGTGTTAGTCAAGTTTTTGAGGTGAGAATGCCATGTGTAGTTTAGGTCATTAAATATTTATAATGTCTTTCAACCTTCAAATTAATTTATGATGAGTAATTTTATTCAGATACCATTGTTTATTTTAATCGATGTTAAAGTCAGTAAGTATTTATTTACACAGAATTCATAATGATACTCATTTTCATAAAATAAATACATAGATGAAAATAAATAAAACAAAATTTGGGTATACCAAAATGAAACATAAAATATTGGATATTAATTCATGAAAGTGATATTATAGATACAAGTATTACGTTATGCTCATGCCAAGACAAGATTAATTTACAAATGTGTCAAAAATATGATGATAACGTGTTATAATTTTATCAAAAACCTTTTGCAATGTGTGATCAACACAATGAATTGCCAATGGATTTTATGAAAATTACATATATTAAAATACAAGCGACTTTATATATTGACCATGCTGATACAAGATTTGACTGGTAGTCAATAAATATATGTTGTATCTGATATAAAAAAGATTAACTACGGTTATTGGAAATTGTTTATTGGAATAACAAATAATAATATAATATTTAATTTGAAATTTAAAGCAGATCCATTAAACAATTTCCTTTTTCGTCAAAGTCTGACATACTTAAATTAATTGGTCAAAATCTTTCATGTATAGCAAGTATTGCAAAGCCCCCCCGTATTTGTGTCTAAGCGTAGTTGCTAAATCATTTCTTAACTACTAAATCTGCTAAGGTTTACTGTGGACCACAAGGATAAAGGAAAGCATTTTCTAGGGAGGGACTCATCTCAAGGGCTCTAAAGCATTTTCTAGGAACCCCTCTAAGTCCTTTGTCTACGCAAAGCTTACTTCGTGTTTTTCATTATTTATTCTTAGTTACCTATGTTTTCTATTCAGAAGTGGAAAGTCTAAACTAGAAGTGCTCTATTACTGGATTTTGAAAAAGGGGGTACAGAGCACTTAATATTTTAGGTGCTAAAAGACAAACCATCACTCGTGTTTTTTTTTTAAACCAATTTCTAGAGCTATACAAATCCTCATGTGAGTGTAACTTACGATATCTATGGTTGTACTGTTTAGTGTATCTTAAGTACCACCTAATTAAGTGACGTCGACTGATTTCCTTTTAAAATAATTAAATATATCCAGCATTTGTCAAAATGAGACAGGGATACAATTTGGAATTGATTTTAACTAAAATTTCGATTATTTTAAAGATACCTATTTAAAATCCTTCATACTGAATAGTTAAGTATTTTTTTTAAATATGCTCTCATAAGTATAACAATCTCATCCATCCAATTACATACAATTTATGTGAGATGAGTCGACGTCAAGTGATTACTAAATATACGTACGCTTTTCATCAATGTATCCTGGTCCGTAGACGGTCTTGGTAGCATACAGGGGGTCTTCGCTCCCCCCCGGCTCATGGTTTCGGTGGTGATAATGATGTTCATGGATGTGGGGACTCGCATATCGCTGTAGGTGCTTCATAATTTTGTCCGGTGCGATCAGGTTTCCATCCTGCGTTATGGACATACCGCTGATCCATGACGTCACACCGGATCCGGTTCGATTCGCGGTCCGTCGGTCCGACATCAGCTTTACTGGAATTTCATCCATCGAAACGCTTAGCTCTGGGAAGCTCCACGATCGAGCATAGCGCGACGGGACTCCGAAAGAAGCAATCGCGCCGGCCGATCGTTTAGACACATCAAGCCCTACTAACGATAAAGAAAACGACGAAACAACAACGATATTGGCAAATATTACGACACTTACGGGCAAATATTTCGAAATTTGAAAATTTGAAAATATCGGTCCCGGTCTTAACAATAGCAAAGCCTTTGAATGGTAGTCCCGTACGAACTATATTAAAGCCAAATCTATGCCGCGCAGTAACCATAGAGATCGTAGAAAATAGGAATGCAGAAAGAAAACATGCAGACGTGCTAACTTCATCCTCCTCCATTATAGACTTTCAAGATGAATTATAAGAATTAGTTTTTGTTCAAATGAAAGTCGATAGTGGTATACATATATATGGAATGTAAGGAAAAGGAAAACAGCATTCATTCACAAACATGCATGCATAAAGTAGGAGCGAATATTACTAAAACTAATTCCGAATCTAACATTACCAAACAGTTATTTATATTTTGGGTTTGCCTTTTGTACGTCCCTTGAATATAAATTGTATTTGAAAAAGTAAGCTACATAGTTTAAGCCGTATTTAAAAATATGTAAGAAACTATGTAGTGTTAGAAAAAAAACGCGATATTAAAACACCTAGATTGCACTCGGTTGACGTCATCGATGGTGCAGCCAAGCACGCTCCTACCTTACGAAGCGAAGTGCGAAGCGTGCAGTGCGAAAGGCGACGGAATCCAGAGACACATAGAGAGAGAGAAGATGAAGAGAGGGTGCGGCGGCGGCTCACCATGGCGGGGCCGAGGGGGGCGCGGGGAGAGGAGGGCGGCGCGCAGGAAGCTGGCGGCGGCGGCCCGAGTCATCAGCCTGGTTCCATTCACGGTGAGGAGCAGGATGGTACCGTCGGGCGCGGCGTAGCGGGTCAGAGGGGGCGCCCGGGCGGTAGGCTTCCGCGGTGCTTCGAACAGCGCGCGGACCGCCGGCTCGCACTCCCCCCACACCGCCGCTGCCCCACAACCACGTTACCAACAACTACTTCCACCCACCAACCGTGCTCGCGAGCCGCACACAAAGACCACCTTCAAAGGACTAATATGAAAAATTTGCAGTCCTTTGAAGGGGATCAGATTATAGAGATGAGGTAGTGAAATCTAGGGTAGCATTCGCCGAACCGACGACAATTTCTATCGTCCAAAGACCATCACTGAAGGTCGAAGGTGTTGAAAGCCAAGAGTTGAGGTAACTGCGGGCATATGTACGGTGTGTGAGGTCAGGAGTAAACTAAAAAGAAGCTCAGTGTCTGGTGAAACATAAAGGTAAACAGCCTTGTGTGGTAAAGTAGTGATCTAAGTCAATCCTAAGGCCTAGGCATCTAATCGGTGTGAAAAACCAAAAGGCACGTATAAAAACAAAAAGAAAAACAGAAAATAATAAAATAAAAACAACTAATAACACTTTGACGACTATTTGAAATTGAGTCTAATACTCCTTATAAGCGTTTTATAGTGTAGTGTTACTGTTTTTATGATTATTATGTAGTTAATTTTAGGCTGTTAGTTTTGAATAAATGGTTTACTAACAAAGTAACTTTCTTACACTTAAATACACTTGGTTAAATTAATATAATGCTAAAAGCTAGGCGCTTGTATAGTTGGTGTCCCACAGGGCTCTTCAGTTGGCCCTCTTTTGTTACTTAATTATATTTGCTGTAGGTTTGTTGGTGTCACTTTTTATAACGTGTACCATTGCGTTGCTAGTATTAACACTTAAAGCTATAATTATTATCTCGACATCATTTGCGGGTTTTGAGTGAGGAAATTAAAAGAAATAAATTCATATCGTAGTAACTCTATTGATGCTAATTTGCTAGGTAGGTATAAAATATATAAAACATTTTTACCTTTAAAACAGTTAGATTATTATTCACATTCTACATCTGAAAACGTGGAGTAGGTTAGTAGTTTAAAATAAAATAATGGATCTTAACAATGGCCTTTTACCGAGGTTCTGCAACAATAATTTACGGTTCCAAAGGTATTTTCCAAACTTGAGTATTTTTCAGCGCTCTGGCAACTTACGGAAAGTAATTTGAACAGTTGGATGTGTTCCCACGTCGGCCATTCAGGGTTGCCTATATTCATATTGGAGGTATCCGAAGGTGCTTAAGGAGTATGAATTGCGTTCATTTCGCCTTCTCATAATGTTAAAACTGGTTAAATGATTCTCTGATTTTTGAATAGCTACTGTTAGAAACACTTTTATAATTTAATTCGTTTTACGATTTGATTAAATTTCGTCAATGTCTTTTGCAATGAAGGCGACTCTTATATGCAAAGCTTTAGTACTAAACCTTAAAACACACACACAACCCTAAACATTACATGGAGTTTCGATCCAGCTCTTTGTTCCGCTGTTTTCAATAGCTTTGTTGAAACTAATGTAGTAGCCGAGTGACAATGCCTGTTCTGAACTACTGGAAACTTAATGTTGGTACTTAGCTGTTATTTTTTGCAAACTCTTCATTGTATGGTGAATAGAAAAGAATTTGATACATCTGGTGAATACTGATATTGTATAGGTTTGAATATAATGGAATCAATTTTATTAAATTCTTGCATCACCTATCGATCGGTAGGCTTAGCAAAGCCGAAACTACTTATTGAGAAAATAAACTATGGATTTATATTTAATTTTAAGGAACCACTAAAAGAAGGTAGCCGAAATTGCTATGTGAACGGTAAATTGAGAGGTTTTTAATACCCTAATGGTTTCCTTACGGTAAGAGCATCACCCTGAGGTTTCCTTATTGTAAGAGCATCGTTTCCCATTTGAACTATTAATTATACCATGACGTAAAGGTAGAATTTAGTGACATATTGAAAACTCATCGCCTTAAATAAAAATCTCAAGTATATAAAATCTATGGTGTCATTTACATCTGCGTGGAATAAGAAGTAGCCGGCACAAACTATTCTTGGCTACCAGACTATCAAGTTCATGATCAAATTTGCTGCAAACAAAATAAAGAATCCCAAAAAAAAATTACGTCAAAGCTTGCAAGAAAACATCAATGAAACATTAATTTAAGGAGGTCCCAATCGAACCCTATACAATAACGAAACAAAAAGAGGGAAACCCATTCAGCCACCTTTGTGAAGGTACTACAAAAGTTGCCTTTTGAAGATTTCTCTTTGACACGACTCCCCTTACTATTGATTATGTTAATAGATTGCAACTATACGGTGCTATACAAGCGTACAATGAGTTCTTTTAGTAAGTTTTATTATTAAGATTACCTACATTCATTATTATTTAAATAATGTATTAAAAATGGCGACAATAAAACCATAGTGTGCGCAAGTGCAAGTCAATCAAGAGAAATCGTTACTTGTGTCAGTAACAGCGGATCGTGGCCTGTTCGCTCTGTCTTCCCAGTGCGAGATAAAGACGTGATTATATGTATACATCCCATGTGTTTAAGTGTCGTGTGGTTCCCGGCACCAATAAAAAAAGAATAGGACCACTACATCTTTTTTTCTATATATGACGTAAAAGGCGCTTAATGGATAGGCAAGGCATACTTAGGATTTTACTTTTAAGCGATGGGCTAGCATTCTGTCACTATTTGAATCTCAATTCTATCACCAAACTGCTGAACGTGGCCTACCAGTATTTTCAAAACTGTTAGCTCTGTCTACCCCGCCAGGGATACAGACGAGATTATATGTAGGTATGTATGTCAAACTGAGAACGAGATACACATAAAAAACATAACTGTTTAACTTAAGTATATATGTTAACGGAAATATAATGAAATCTAGTGTTTAAGAAGCTTGTGTACCTTGAGTTGATCAAATAAATCTTTCATTTATTTCATTCACTAACGGCCAGTCGGATGTCCCATTGATGGAAGTTAGAGATTGTCGTGTGTAATTTCCATATATGTATATATTTATCTTGTAATACATTTACATAAAATTACCGATCAAACGAACTGTTTGTTGTTCTATCCGGTTCGTCTAGCGTTTGCACGGAAATTCACGGAAATCCACAAAATCATTCCCTTTGTATTCCTAGTGTATTTAAGGGTGTGTATAAACGATGACTTTTTTAGTATTATTGAACGCGTTCCTGATTGAATGAATGAATGATTTGAATGAATGAGAAAAATTATAGTTTGGAGTATGTTTTACATGTTTGTTACATGCTTCTCTTTCAAAATGTAAGGGAACCTCGTGATTTTTTTTATGGCGATGTCCTGTCATTATTTCTTAACGTTGCTTTGGAATTTTATGATTATAAGCTCTGTCCGCCTCTAAAGAATCATATTCAGCTCCACTTAAATGTTAAAGGAGGTCATATTTTTTCCCCAAACTCCCAAAATCTATATAATACATGCATACATAAAATCACGCCTTTTCCCGGAGGGGTAGGCAGCGACTACATCTTTCCACTGGCCACGATCTCTGCATACTTCCTTCGCTTCGTCCACATTCATAGCTCTCTTCATGCAAGCTCGGTTTAAAACTTATTTATTTTATTTCTATATAATAATTCCCATTATATTTTCAATTAATTGTTCCCCTACAACAAGGGGAAGTTATATACCGCACTCCAATTACCGGCCATCAAATATTTGCCTCGGCATTGAGAACAAACAGACAGCCGGAAAAACTTTATCACTTATAACTAAGTGTTGACTTGCACTTAGTTTTGTTGGGAGTTACACAAATTATCGTTCGGAAACAGAGTTCGCCATTGCGAATACTTTTTGCTAACGTTTTTCTTTGTAAGGAGATAGACGACTTGCGAATTTGCATTAAGCACGAATAAAAAAAACATTTTTATCAAACTATGTGCCGTGTGATTTTCTGCACTTTAGAATAAAACCACTCCATACTTTTCCCATGGATAACGCTAAGGGATTGTCAGTTCCATCATAAATCCATAGAGCTGAACGTGGCCGTTGGCCTATTGGTTTTTTCGAGACTGTTGGCTTTGTCTTCCCCGCAAGGGTTAAAGACGTGATTATAAGTATGTATGTATACTGTTTGATTTCATTTTACGCGAGTGGAGCTGCGGACGGACTCGATTTTAAAATCGATCACGAAATTTCTATTGAAAGTTTAATAATACCGTGGGAGATCATAATGTTATTTGGCGTGGGAGGATCACTCGATTAGAATGCAGTGATCCATACTCTATCGTAGGCAATGGTATTAACTCTATTATGTAAAGGTCACATGAACTTCTCAAGTAGATACAATAGGAACCATAAGGTCCCCCTGTCAGGTCATGATTGAAAAATAATCCCCCTTAACATTTTATTATTTATCTCTATCGTAATTATGAAAGAAACACGTTAACCGCTGAAGATCGCCGTAAATATTTTGCATATACCTAAAATGTTTTTTTTATTTCATCGAAGGAGGTCCAGCCTTCATAAAAATTATGTGATTTGTAAAACTTTAAAAACGATAATCCTGTCAATTTCCGTTCCCGCGGGAATTTTGGGAAATCTTCTTTAGTACACTTCTATACCGCACGAGGAATATCAAATCTCAAGAAAAACACTTCGAAAACCTCAATAATATAAATCATTATAATTTTTTTTTGTCGGATAACATTGACTAACCAGTTCTCTACCGAAAATAAAGTACTATGATATGTTATATTCCGACTACCTGCTTATCAATATAATTTTCAGCGTTCTAGGTTCTTAGCTTAAGTCTTTTTTGATCCGTTTAGAAAAAGATCTGAAAATATAACCTGAAAGAAGGTTTGAGTAGGCTTTTAAACACCGTGCATATTAAATGGGTTGCTTATCTCGAGAAATGATTTTAATATTTGAAATCAGCTTTTGTTTTATTACGATAAGGGTTTAAAAATATGTTTTGCTGTAGTGAGAGTGGAACGCTTAGATTTTCGGTCGTGTTAAGGGCATGAATGAATGTATGATAATTAAGTAAAAATACATAATACTTGAGATATGTTCTTCAATAAGAAAATTTGAGTAGGGATAGTCCTCCCAAACGTACCTTAGTTACGTAAGAGACGTTCTTGTGAAAGTTCTCGTTACGAGTTGCCGATATGATTTGATATATGATATGATATATTTATGAATTGGGATGGGATTAAGCAGGGAGTAAATGGGATTAAGTGCCGTGTGGTGCCGGTACCAATACAAAAAACAATAGGACCACTCCATCTCTTTCCCATGGATGTCGTAAAAGGCGACTAAGGGATAGGCTTACAAACTTGAGATTCTTTTTTAGGCGATGGGTTAGCCGTCTCATTTTATTCTATTTTAATGAATTTCTATATCTCTAATTCCCAATCTATCGTCCAGCTATAATGTAAAATCGGTATTAATTTACTCAAAGCAACCTAAAATATTTAACAAAGAACCAACCTTAATCTGAAATCTTAATAACAACTCATAGAAACGAGATCTTTAATTTCTATAGAATCCGCGGACGTACAGACGAGTCTCGAGTTGCATCTTTTATTTATATTTGTTTGCTGAAGATGTAAGCCCTCCTAATCCTTAATCCCACGCTCCAATCTCAACTCCTCAAGTTTGCGAGATGAGCGATGAAAATCCAAAGGTTTTTATTTGTAAGGGAACAATTTCAATTTGACACAAGCATTTCGTTTCGTAGAGAATTATAATGTTTTTTTGCTTAGTTCATTTGATCTATATGGGTTCATGTTTGAGATAAAATAATAATACGTACCTGGTTCCCGGCACCAATAAAAAAGAATAGGACCACTCCATCTCGTTCCAATGGATATCGTTAAAAGCGACTAAGGGATAGGGTTATAAACTGGGGATTCTTCTTGTAGGCGATGGGCTAGCAACCTGTCACTATTTGAATCTCAGTTCTATCATTAAGCCAAACAGTTGAACGAGGCCTATCAGTCTTTACAAGACTGTTGGCTTTATCTACCCCGCAAGGGATATACACGTGATTATATATATATATATATGTATGTTTGTATGTACAAACTGAATGGAGAGAATCTGAGGGCTACATACATACCATCACTTGCTACGGGATCGTAGCAAGTGGAACAGACCTGTCCCGCCTCCTCTTCACTCATTAATCTTTTCATGCATATTCGACGATTACGGGTACCCCTAACATCTTCCTTTTTCAAGACATTCGAAATTTGGTCCTTGAAAGTTCGACGAGGCCGGCCCTATCCCACTTTTACAGTCAGCTCTGCCTTATAAATTCCTTTCGTTAGCCTGTCCTTATCCATTCTCTCGACATGTCCAAACCATCTCAACATACTCTTTTCTATTTTGGTCACCACATCCTCTTTCACTCCACGCAGTTCTCTGAGGGCTACAGCAGAGAATAGCGGAAAAAAACATTGAAATACACTAAATGAGCAAATGTATTTGCCAAACAAACGTTATAGCTTAAACAATTCCTCACAATAGAAGCGACTTTGCGACTATGCGCACAGTTTGCCCGGTAATGGCAAAGTTGCCGATATTTTCCTTATTGATGTTTTGGAGTTACTACTTACGTGTGTAGCAGACACGACAATATATATATTGTATAAAAATTATACTTTAAGATCAATATATAAGGCTATTGTTAACGGATACGTTGGTATGTAAACTATTGGATGGATAGACGTTGGTTATGGGTCTACACGAACGTATGTACCTACCTTGATTAAATCGGGGACATTTTGTTGAACGGTCAGGTCAAGAAAACAATAAAAGGTATTTTAGTATTTATACATCGACGAGCTTGACTTAATGCTTAATGCAATTGAAAAGATAAGATCTCTGCCTACCCATTTGGAAAAGAGGCTTGAGGAGTTAGTGCAAGTTTAACTTGGTCAAACGCGTCGAGCAAGTAAACGCGAGTTTGACCTAAACGTCACATTAATTTACCGTTTACCGATAGTTACTTGTATAAAAGAGTTGATAGTAAAATTGCAATTATAAAAGTATTGCGTCTGCTAAAGCCTTGAAGCGTTGACGGGCAACAAAGTTTTATGTAATTGGAAAAGGAAAAAGGAACAAGTATGTCTGATAAAGAAATAAACAAGATGGAGTAGGTGTTGGAGACCACAGGGTAAGGAAAGCTGAACTTTAGAGGTCTGAGCTGAAATCCACCTCCGCATTTCCGTTCGAGTAAAATATTAACGATAAATATTTGATAACTTCCCTCAAATGCCTTCAGAAAATGCCTTATTTATTTTTCCTGGATGAGACTTCGACATTTCTTAGAATTCGTGCCATGTTTAGGTAAAAAAGAAGATTGAAACAAAATCTAGTTCCAACACACATACATACATAAAATCACGTCTTTCCTTTGTTTGAATTCCTTGTGCGGTAGACGGAGCCAAAGGTCTTGAAAACACTTATAGGCCACGTTCAGCTGTTTGGCTTAGTGATAAAAACAGGTTTCTAGCCCATCCCCTACAACAAAAATACCAAGATTATAAGCCTATCCCTTAGTTGCCTTTTACGATATCTATAGGAACTAGTTTTATTGATGTCGGAAACCACATTAGTTTCAAAATATACAAAGTTTGAACTAGAAGAAAATAATTGTGTCCCTCATTAAAGAGTACATATAAGAGACGATGAAGGGATAAAAGTATTACGATTTGTGCAAATAATATCCGGTATTGTAAATCAATCAATACGTTATTGAAAAATTATGACTATCTAACAAACAATTTACAGTCGCGACTATTGGGCTTAGAAAGTTATTTATTTTTTAAGTAACATCTTACTTACTCACAGATAAGCAAACAAAGACCAGGGCGACGAGAAAAATTCCTTTGCCATCATGACCTGACCGGTGAAAACCCAGGACCTCTGAACTAATTCTGAGGTAAAAAAAACAACTGCGTCAAACAAGCAACAAAATGATTCATCATCATCTTACATTAATTTACAAAGTTTCTACAGCGTTTTAACAAACAATTAGTTATCACACAATGGATGAAAGTAAAAAGTCACGATCCATTCATAGAATTAAAAGGACTTAAGGAAGATTGAAAGTTGACGCGGCCGCGATCATCCGGGGATTACCCGGGATTAGGGAAGGGATGGTGGGGGCGGCCCTCCAACAACTCAGATTATAAGAAATGAATCAAACGTTCCTTATATTGAATCAAGGGTAGGGTTGTGGCATTGTAAGAAAGAAGAGGTATAGTATAAAATTTGTTGGCAGACATGAAATGTCTCTCAAGATTTCGTTACTGTAAATTGATTTCCATTTGAGAATAGGATACTGCCGTGTGGTATTCGGCATTTTCAAATTTAATTCTGTAACAAGAGATTTGGAAGTAGTCATATTTTAAAATGATCTAATGGACTAGGTTCCCTTGAAAAGGCTGTGGAGGGTAAGAGGGGAGTCGCTTTGTGTAGAAACCTGACTTACCCAATACAGTATCATGGTAAAGGCGAACTTTGGGTTCCACTCCAGAGAGATGAGGAAGTTACCGGGACTTACGCCAGGTGAAAAAGTAGTATTTATTTGAGATATTTCTCAATTTTTTAAGGTTTTTCAAAAATTTGCACTTGTAAAAACTGTAAAAAATTAGCACTTGTAAAAACTGTAAAAAGCCATACTACAAGTGGACTATTCAATAAATAAAACTTAGTATTTATATGGAACAGGTTGTTTTTTGTCATTATCACTTACCGCGTGAGACGTTACTAAAAGAGCCTTAAATATGGAAGTGAAAGGTTTAAGAAATAGGGAAGAACAAAAAAGAAATGGATGGACGGCGTAAAGGATAGTATGAGGAGAAAGGGAATAACCAGTGAGATGGCAACTGACAGAAGTAATAGTGGGAAAAGGTAACGACGAAGAAGAAGAAGACTTACCACGTGATCAGAAATGTGAAATTTAACCCTTTAAAGACAGCCCTGGACACAATGCGGCCCACTGTGAACCCATTACGTCAAGTTATTGAATGATACTTCAGTATAATAGAGCTATGGATTCCTCTAATGAAAATAGTTCTTAAGTACTCCTGAACATATATTTGATCTGTGAGTGTGTGTGTATTTGAAGTCATACTGAAGCTAAATTACTTACATTCATATTAATAAAGATGGGATTACTTATTAATAAACTCGTTGAACGATTATAATCTACATATTTTTAGATGTATGGATAAAGGCAAGATTTATTTTTGTTAAATCTAATCCGCACTTATTTAAAAAATTAATAGACACTAGAAAGAGACCAAATAATTTGAGATCCCAATATCAACTAGAACTGGCAACTGGAGGTCATAAGACTGCTATACTTGGCAAGAGTGTGATTGGTATGGCTCCTATTATTTTTAACAAATTACCGGATTATCTAAAAAAATTGGACATAGTAACATTTAAAAAGGAAATAAAATTATTACTAACTGATAAGTGCTATTATAGCGTCAATGACTTTTTAAAAGATATTGTGACATAATTATTATATTGGCTACCTAGACAATGCCGTACTGGGTCCAATAATGAAACTCGGAATACGAAGAAATCTGTATTAAAGACTGTACATATATAAATTGTCAAACACTATACAAAAAACCATAAAAATAACTAAAGCGCGTTCTAATACGGCAGCACGCCATCTAGTGAGAAAAATAGGAAAACTAATCGGACATCCCGCCCGCCAAGAACTCTGTTCTTCTCTTCTACCTTTCCTTTTGGTTAGGTTCACCATCTTGGTGTGTATTCTATACTTGAGGTAACATTATTAATTTTGATGTAGGGCGTTTCAGAACTGAAGTTTTAGTCTTTAATGTTACCACTCTAACTCCTCCGTCTGGTCCTGGATGTACTGCAGTTATTCTACCCAACAACCATTTTGCTGGCGGCATGTCGTCTTCTCTAATTATTACTAAGTCACCTAATCTGGGTGCTTCTGACTTAGTTTGCCATTTGCTTCGTTGTTGCATATTGTGGAGATAATCCTTCGACCATCTGTTCCAGAAGCTACTAGTCATCTTTTGGGTAAGCTTCCAGCGTTGTAAAGGACTAATTATTTCATTGACATTAATTAATTTTTCAGGTAATAGGATCAACGGTTCTCCTACTAAAAAGTGTGCTGGGGTTAATGGTGTCAAGTCAGCCGGATGATCACTGAGCGGGCAAATGGGTCTGGAATTGAGGCACGCCTCTATCTGACAAAGAACGGTCGACATCTCTTCATATGTTAGTGTTGAGTCGCCGATTGTTTTTAACAAGTGCGTCTTCACTGACTTCACACCTGATTCCCATAACCCCCCGAAATTGGGACTTTTTGGTGGTATAAAATGCCATCTCGTGCCATCGTTCTCTAACAATTCCGCTATCTCTTTGACTACACCAGACATACTTTGACCAAACATTTGTGTCAGTTCGTTGGCCGCACCAACGAAGTTCAAGCCATTGTCGCTCCACATATCTAAACAGTGTCCTCGACGTGACACAAATCGGCGAAATGCCGCGATAAATCCTGGTGTAGTGAGGTCGCTCACTGCTTCCAAGTGAATCGCCTTTGTTTTCATGCATACAAATAATGAAATATATCCCTTAGAAGACCTTTGTCCTCTACCCTTTGAGACTCTCATTTGAATAGGACCTGCAAAGTCAACACCACAAGCTTCAAATACTCTCCCTGGGTTGACTCGTACACTTGGGAGTTCGCCCATAAGTGGCTGTTTTGGTTTTGAATTGTACCTTATACATCGTATGCAATTACTGATGTGTCTTTTCACTGAAGGTTTCAAGCCTATTATCCAATACCGGGATCGAAGCAAATTCATGGTAGAGGATGTTCCGCCGTGCATCAAACGTTCGTGAGCGTCCTGGATCAACAGCTCTCCGAGGTGAGTATTCTTTGGTATTATTATTTGATGTTTTTTATCATGTGTTATTTTAGCTGCTTGCAACCTGCCACCTACGCGTAACAATCCATTTTCGTCTATGTATGGGGTGAGTGATATTAATTTACTTCGCTTTTTAATCTTTCCTTTTTCTTTCAGATCTTCAAGTTCTTCAGCAAATTCTGTTTCCTGAATCATTCTTATGCAAGAGTCAAGAGTTGTCTTCATTTCATCAGCGGTAAGGTAAGTAGGATATTTTTCCCGTAGTTCTTTTTTTGTTTTCAGATTGAGAAATCTTCTGCAAAAGGTAAGTACTCTAAGCATTCTTTTTAGCGTAGAAAATCTTTCTAAAATTGTGTGTTCTTCTTTTTTGTTAAAAAATGCCTTTGTAGTTTGTTTTCTTTCTTCTAATTTTGTTTCTGGTATGTGTTTCTTATTTGTGTTAATTGTCTTTCTTTTCATCCACTGAGGTCCCTTCCACCACAGCTGATTGTCTTTTAATTCTGAGGGTACAATACCACGGGATGCAATGTCAGCAGGATTTTCTTCAGATGCTACATGGTTCCATCTATCATTATCTAGTCGAGTTTGAATTTCTGTGATTCGGTTGGCTACAAATGTTTGCCAACGAATAGGTTGTGATTGTATCCAGGCTAAAGCAACAGTCGAATCAGTGTATGCATAGACGTTGTGTTTTGGAATATTCAATATATTTGTTGCTTCAGCCAGAAGTTTCGCGACAGAGATTTGTTTCAGAGGTGCCACTTTTGTTTTACTTTCCAATATTGTAACATGGACTTCATCTCCTTGAATTACTCGCACGTATAAAACTGCGGCATATGCTAAAGTTGATGCATCTGCGAATCCGACAAGCTCAACTTTATCATTGTCAGGGTGAGTATGAATCCACCTGTCTAGTTGTATGTTTTGTAGGGTGAGTAGTTGTTTTCGAAACTCTAACCATTCTTCTCGAAGATTGTCTGGTATCTGGGCATCCCAGTCAGCATTGGAAAGCCATAGTTTTTGAATTAACACCTTTGCGCGTATTATAACTGGAGCAAGCCATCCGAACGGGTCGAAAAGGCGTGCTACATCTGAAAGTATGCTTCTTTTAGTGATTGGTAAAGTCGGTTCAGGTAAGTTAACGGCAATTTTAAACTTATCATCGTTTCGGTCCCATGATATCCCTAGAATATTTATGATTTTGTCAAATTTGATTTCATATGGTTGTAGTTGATCTTTTGTTTGTTGTATCGTATTAAGTAAATTGTCAGAATTACTAGACCATTTTTGCAATATAAATCCTGCTCTTTGAAGTAGTTCATTTACTTGTTTGTATATTTCTGTAGCTAGAATATCATCATGTGCACCGGTCATTAAATCATCCATATAGAAACAGGACTTTACAATTTCAGCTCCTAATGGATATTTGTGTTTTTCGTCTTCAGCTACTTGAAATAAGGTGCGAACAGCAAGAAATGGAGCGCATGCAGTACCGAATGTGACGGTAAGTAAGTTGTAGGATCTACAGTCTTCGTGAGGATTGTCTCTCCATATGATACGCTGATAATTTGAGTGATTTTCGGAAATCAAGACTTGACGGTACATTTTTATTATGTCACTTACTAGAGCTATTTTGTGTTGTCTCCAAAGTATTATTAATGAACGTAAATCTTTTTGTAATACAGGTCCAGTAAGCAGTGTATCATTCAGTGACTGTCCTTTAGAACCCTTTGAAGATGCGTCAAAAACGACTCTTAATTTACTTGTGTCTTTATCGTTACGGATCACTGCATGATGAGGTAAGTATATCACATCCCTTTCTTCTGTTTTAGCTAAAGTCATATGACCTAAATCTTCATACTCTTTGATGACCTTTGTATATTCTTCTTTTAGTTTACTGTTTTGTTCTAACTTTCGCTCTAGTTGTAAGAATCTTGAAGTAGCTATATCTTTTGTCATCCCACATTTGTCTACCGGTGTCTTTATCCCTTCTTTAAACGGTAATTGTACTTTGTATCTTCCAGATTCTGTTCTAGTTGTAGTTTCTTTGTAAATCTCTTCACATCTTTTCTCATCTTTAGTTAATTTTCTTTCACAGGTAAGTATTTCATTCTCTACTTCCCAGAACTTTCTTAGTATTTCATTTTCACATACACATAGATGTAAACTAATAATTTGTTTTTGTTTTACAGGTTTTGTGTTGTTAGTATCGCCCGAAAGAATCCAACCCAGTTGTGTTTTTTGCGCTATAATCCCGGATGGACTCTTCATCAATCCAGCTTCTATGATTTCACTATATACTTCAGCTCCTAGCAGAAGGTGTATTTTATTCGGAACATGGAATGTGGGATCTGCTAGTGTTATTTCCTCCAGCTCAGGCCAGTTAGAAACTGTGATTGATTGTGTAGGTAAGTAATTTGTAATTGTTTTCAGAATGTATGCTTTAACCAGGATAGTGTTGTTCGGGTTGTATCTTGACTGTAGTTGTACTTCAACCATGTATTTAGTATGAAGTTGTTTTCCCTCACTCAATCCTGAGACCACGCCGCTGATTTTTGTTTTCTTCAAACCCATCGTTTGAACTAGATCTTCTGTGACGAACGAGGCCTGTGAGCCCTGGTCAATGAGCGCGCGGTAAACGTGTTTCTGACCATGACGTGACGTCACGTCTACCAGCGCTGTGGCTAGAAGTATTTGACCAGGTTGATTTACAAAATGTGATACTATGTTTGTGCTTGAGTCTTTATGTTTTTCTTCCCTTACAGATTCTTCTTTCTTCTCCGGGTGCAACAAAGAGTGGTGTTTTTTATAGCATATCCGACATGACGTTCTTCTCATACATTTGTTTGCAGAATGATTGGGTATTAGACAATTGAAGCATAAATTATTGTTTTGTACAAAGTCATGTTTCTCTTTGTATTGTAGTTTTACAAATTGTTTACATTGGTAAATGTAATGATCTTCTTTACAGAATGCGCACGAACCAGATTCTACAGTAGCATGAAATGTTTTACTCTTATTTGTCTTAGTTGCAGGTTCTATCATTTCAAGAGATCTAAATCTGCTTTCCATAAATTGTTTTAGTGTATCAAATGAAGGAAAATCCTCTCTTTCAGCCGAGATTCCTTGCTCCCACAAGCGATGACTTTCAGGATCTAATTTTGAAACTGTCAAATAAATTATGATAGTATCCCACTGGTCTGCAGGCAAGCCCAAGTTCTTCAACGAGGTTAAGCATTCGACAGTAGTATCAAGTAGTTGTTTGATATGAAAAGCTGATTCTGACGTTATGTTTCTTATATTAAATAATCTCTTGAAAATGCAGTTGGATATGAATCTTTTATTATTGTATCGGTTTTTCAGAATTTCCCATGCTTGACTGTAATTTTGGTTTGTTATTGGTATAGATCTCAACAGCTGTTCAGCTTCACCGGTCAGACTAGATTTAAGGTAATGTAACTTCTGTACGTTGTCTAAGGATTGATTTGTATGTATGATGGAATTGAAGAGGTCATGAAACGATGTCCACTCAGTATATTTGCCAGAGAATTGTGGAAGTTTGATATGTGGCAGCTTGATTTCGGTAGTTGCTTTCTTGGGTTCTTGTAAGGCAGATGTGTGTGTAGTAGCGGTCAAGTCGCTTAGTTTTGTTTTTAAATCGCTTTTGTACATAATGTATAATTCTTCACAAGTGTCGTAAGTATCGCTTAAGAAGTAACTCAATGTCTTTCTAGTTTCCTTAGAAATGTTTGAAATTAGGTACTCATGAGATGATTTGAATGAATTCCATGTCGCTTCTAAGTTTTCCAAGCGTGTGTCTAAATAGCTCGGTGTGATTCTTGCCTTTGAAGTTTTACCATAATTAACCTGAGCTTTTTTAATAGACTCCATTCGTTCATCTTGAAGACTGAGTAATTGGTTAATTTTCTCCATTGTTAATTGTATTTATGTTGCAGATAAATAAGAAATTTCTATAGAAATTAACACAAGTTGAAGTTCTCGACAAAATAGTTCATACACAACTGTTATAACATATGTAAATTTTTCAAAGTTCTTATTATAAATCACCAATGAATTTTTCAAAGTCTTTTGCACTAGTAAAATTTCAAAGTTAATCAGAGTTCAGTGTGGAATTTTTCTAAGTCTTTAGCACTTGCAAAATTTTAAAGTTAATAATAAGATCACTATGAAAATTTTTCTAAGTCTTTTTTTTAACACTTGTAAAATTTATTAAGTTTAATCACTACGAAATTATTCTAAGTCCTAAAACACTTGTATTTTTTTCAGAGTCTACTCACGGTTACCAAGTCCATTCCACATAGGGTTTCTCTGCGAGAATTCTCGAACCGAGAATTCCCGGGAAATTTTGCCTTATTCGAGACGAGAAAACAGTGGTCGAGAAGTCGAGAAATCGAGAAATTCAGTAATAATAATTAAAAACTTAATAACGCGCTTGCACGTGCGAAAATACGAAACCGATTGTCAGATGATGCTATAAATGCTCTTTTGTTTTTAAAGGCTTATTTCCTTAGTAAATAGACAAGTTAGTGGGCATATTTATTGCAAGGACTTAACTAAGGTACACTATTAAGCTAGTCTGATTATTTTAATACCTAATTGAAAAATTATCCTTTTATGTTACATAATTAAAAAGTTTGTGGTACACAGACTAAAGTAAATTATTAAGTATGTAAAGATCTAAGTTTTTATTGTATTGACATGATTAGAATAGGATTATTAATTAGGTTCTGACTGATGTTTACTGATAAGACTGTCCATTTATAACAAATATTTAATGGTTGATTCATACAAAGACTAAATTAAGGTAGGTACCTTACTCGTAATTGTTAAGTTAGTCTGATTGTTATTTTTTATACCTAATTGAAAAGAAAAGTTTGTAGTATGTACAGACAGAGACTAAAGTAAATTATTTAGTACTGTTGTGTATTATTTAGTAATGTTAGGTACTAACTAAGTTTTGTTATGGTGCCATAATGGATGACATTGTTTTAAGAAGATATTTTATTTGTTTTTTCCAAAGAAAAAGACTATTTAATCCTAATTGTTTGTAGACCTAATGATTAAAAGATCTCACTAGAGTTTATTATGTTCGCTTGATTAAAGTTTTCTATAGTTAATGTTTTTGATTAATAAATGTTGTGTTTAATATTGCGTAAAAAGCGTAGTTTTATTGCTAAATCCCACACATTTAAAAAAAATCCATATTTCTCGACAACCCGAGAATTCCCGGGAAACAGTTGTCGGGAATTCTCGTGCTCCGAGAAATAAAAATGGTCGAGAAATGAGAAACTCTAATTACACACTGTAATCCGTTAAGTCCTGAGTTCATTCACTTAACACTTCACTACACTGCACGCGAAATTCTACCTTACACACCCGACTCAAAGGACCAATGGCTACCTAGACAATGCCGTACTGGGTCCAATAATGAAACTCGGAATACGAAGAAATCTGTATTAAAGACTGTACATATATAAATTGTCAAACACTATACAAAAAAACCATAAAAATAACTAAAGCGCGTTCTAATACGGCAGCACGCCATCTAGTGAGAAAAATAGGAAAACTAATCGGACAATATTTTATTTTTATTAAATATTAATTGATGACATTATTGCTAAATATATATTATTTTTAATTAAGTATAAATTAAGGCGAAATTTTGATTTTTAATTTTATTATTGAATGATTTAAATTCAAAATGAAAAAAAAATATCTGACTGAATTATTGTACGTCTTGTGAAGACAGATCACAGTGACACGAACTGTTTTGTATCATCTTTTCTACCTGTGTTTCCGCAATAAAGAGATTTGATTTGATTTTGATTTGATTTAAGGCACAGATACAGAGTAATCAATAAAGACCACTCGAGGCATTGCAGTTAAAATAAATCTTTCATTTATTCGTTCAGTTCCTTAATATTTTTCTAAAATAGATTCTAAGTAGGTGAAAATAGTGTCTTCATCGGAGTGAGGAAACCAAAGCTTAAGTTAAAGATGGAAAAATTATAATCTGCAATGTATGTACGTAGAGTATCTACATGTCCTAAGAGCATTTATGTATTAGCTTCTATGTTGCGCTGTGTTTTGTATGATACATGCAGCAAACAATTTTTAATTTCTTTTTTCATTAGGAACTTATAAGGTTTAAAGTCAGTAAAAAAATAAACGCTTTGTAAAAGTAACTAGATCTTTTACAAAGCGTTTACCGATTGTATTATTTTCAGCATCATTGGTTTTTGTAGACTTAGACAACTTACTATCTATGTAATACGCGTTTAAATCCTTTTACTTGTAAAGACATTAGTTAGATTAGTAGCAATATGTTTATGTGTTTTTTTATAAATGTTAGACGTTGTTAAAAGTTTGGAATAGACCTCGTGGAACACAACAATATTTTTTTGCTATTCAACCGTTTTGAGATTAAGGAGTACATAAAAGTTCTCAAATTAGTTTTTTTTACTGGATTTATCACTACACATTTTCGCGTTTTATTATAATACACTGTCACCTATTTCACATTGTGTTTATGGGTGGTATAGCCTGCTGCCAGCTTTAATAGCCAAATAAAGAAAAAGACAAAAGATTTGACCAAATTATCCAGTTTTAAAAAAAGAAGGATTTCCTCACTCAAAACCAATAGATACCAAGTAGAAATGAGTACTTACGAACGCATGGGTTGTGGTTGATTGAGGCGAAGATGCGGTCGCAACGTTTCTTCATGTGGGTATTGGGGCAGATGCATCCGAATAGGGGAGATAGGCGGAGACCAGCCCAGGATTCGCGACAAGCCTCCCTGTTGATAAAAGTTGTTGATGATGATGATGTTACCTTTTTTAAAAGCTTTTATCTAAGTCTAAGAAATAGATTTTTTCCGGCGCCTGTTGAAACTTTTGAGAACAAAAGTAGCTAAATTCATTCTATAAAAGTTTAGTCTATCTCTGCGTCTTTAACTATGACTAGAATTATGCCTGAGGTTTCGGAAATCAAGGTATGTCACTTTCGAATTTCTACTCTGTTTCTGGGTACACACGAGGTAGACAGAGCCAATAGTCTAGAAAAGACTGAAAGACCACGTTCAGTTGTATGGCTTTGTGATGGAATTGAGATTCAAATAGTGACAAGTTGCTAGCCCATCGCCTACAAAAGAAATCCCAAGTTTATAAGTCTAATTTTATCCCTTAGTCGCCTTTTACAACATCCATGGTAAGGATGGAATCCATTCATATCTAGTAGCTGATGTGCAGGTTTTCTCATGATGTCCCTTACCGTAATGTACATAACTTTAAAAAGAGTCTTTGGTTCATTAACGCGTTGGGATTTGAACCTGTGCTTGCCCACGACCACCGTCGTTTTCCAAACCGACATGTAATAATTATAAAGCGAAAACACCACTTTGTAAAATTCTAAACCCCAAGTGTATAAGTACATATTATGTATAGAACATACCACGTTTTAGTTCCATACGGAGCATAGGTACTTTTAAATAATAACGTTAATTAATGAATTGGTATCGGGTGTAATTATGTTGAAACTTTGCAGACGCTCGCTCAGTTCAGTGTTTAATTTGGTTTGAAGTTGGTTAGAATTTAGATGTGTGGTTATCGATAATGTTAATGGGACACTCGATTTCTTTTTGTAGATGTCGTAAAAGAAGACGGAAGTATTGGCGTAGGCATCGTGGTGCAATGCCTGCCATGATGCTCTCAATATGGCAAGAAGGGCCCACGGAGGGGTTTTAGTGGGTAGGCTGGTACATTAGGTGCCCGGAGTCCCACACTCTCCCGGGTGAAGACCCGGGGGGTTGTCCGTAAAAAGGATAAAAGTCAAATATAAGCTTTTAAAAAACCAAAATGGTCTCAAAGCTGCTTTCGCCAATTCTTTGACAAGTTATTATTATTAAAAAATTACTATAATTTTTTTTATTTAAAAAATATTATAATAAGTAATACTCTCATATGCAGAGGTTTCCCGCATAAACCAAAAATCTTGTTTATTCCCGCTTCCTTGGGAATTTCGAAAAATCCTCTCCTACGCTTTCTATGTCCGAATTTCAAAAATAGTCTGAACGTTACTTAATCTCAACAACTCAAGATGTTTATAAGTATTAGATCAATTTTGTTAACACTTCAGATTTCGATAAATACCAAAATTACAATGAATTTTACAGGTATGGTTTAAAAGTCACCACCAAAGAGCATTAGTCAAATCCGAAAGCCTTTAAAAAGGTCACCGGATCGTAATGTTTTATTAATAATGTCTGCCCATTAACGGTTCCTACTCAAAAATAACGGGGCTACGACCCGATAGGTTAAAATTAAACTTGCGCTAGGGATGTAACGATATTACAAATTCGGTTATCGATTATTTGATGACACTGAAAATCTAAAATTGTTTTCATAGCAATCTTGTATCGGAGAAAAAAAAATTGCGTGTCAATAACTGATTCATGTAATTTTCGATAAAAATACACTATTTAAAAATAACCATCTTCGTTCGAAGTAGCTTTTATTACATTACATGACTTGAAGAATAGTTTCTGTTTTTCTATACTCACTCAGGGTGTAGTCAAACGAGAGTTATTTTATTTTTACAGTTGTAAAGAAAATAAAATAAAAAATTGGTAAGCACCTGTCATCCATACGACATTCCCCATCACGGACCTTGCAAGCGTTCTTGAACCGGTCGTACAGCACATAGCAAGGCTTCTCCTCGTGACAGACAGTCAGGGCGTAGGTGCAGGTAGGCAGGGTCTCAACTGGGTACGGGTCTTTCTCTGAAAATGATACAAACATAAGATTTTTTTATCCTGCTACTATCGCATGTCTAGAACTGCCGAGAGAAGAATCACAAGTCTCTAATACTACACAATACATAAAATCACGCCTCTTTCCCGGAGGGGTAGGCAGAGACTATCTCGTTCCACTTGCCACGATCTCTGCATACTTCCTTCGCTTCATCCTTTCATTTCGGGTACTTTTGACCTGACCCTTTACCAGGACGTCTTTAATTTGATCAAGATACTTTCGTCTAGGTCATCCCACTCCGACCTTTCACTCCACACTCTTCTTGTATATCTGTTTAGTCAACCTGCTTTCAATTCTCTAATACCTCATTTACTTTTACGATCTTAGCGGGATTTATAAACGTACGATTAACGTTTTGAATTTCTTGAAAATAACAACTTTTACTTGACTAAAACCGATGATTTAAAAAAGTAGAAAGTTAGTTTCTTTTACTTTTTTTTTACGGTAAATATATTGAAAATAAGCACAAATCTATGTACCTTTTCATATTTGTTTAAGTAAAGCAAGGTAAAAAGCTAAAATTGCTACGGAAAATGAGAGAGTGGTTCAAAACTCACCCTTCTTCACGACGAACACGCAGGGATGGTCGAAGAGGAAGTCCCTGAACGAGTTGCATTCAGGGTCCACGTTCGGTTCCCGGCAGAGGCAGGTCGGCTTGAAGAACGGGAAGGCTTGCAAGGTCTTCAGGGCGGCTTGGCATTTCGTCACGGTCACGGTCGAGCAGGCAACTGGGAAAATAATTGACGTAAACAATTACATTATTAATAAAAAAAAGAATAGGACCACTCCATCTCGTTCCCATGGATGTCATAAAAGGCGATTAAGGGATAGGCTTACTAACTTGGGATTATTTTTTAGGCGATGGGTTAGCAACCTGTCACTATTTGAATCTCAATTCCATCATAAAGCCAAACAGCTTAACATGGCCTATCAGTCTTTTCAAGACTGTTGGCTCTATCTACCCCGCAAGGGAGACGTGATTATATGTATGTAAACAATTATACCAAGTGAAAAACACATCTGTGATGACACAACTAATTTCCACAAAATCTTGTGACATGCGGTCCATGAGAAGAATTTGTGTTTACAAGGCGAGAATTTCCTTTAAAGTCAATCCTTTATTTAAAACTGACTGGAATAAGACCAAAAATATGAATTAAAAAAGGACTAAGAATAAAAGTGAAAATAAATGAATTATTTCATTGAGTATTATTATCCTCACGTTAACCGACTCGCATGATAAGAGTTATGAATTTTTAAGCGAAAGAATGCACGAGTCTCAAATGGGAAGATGCTATCTCTGCCTACCCGTCCGAGAAAGACTCGTTTTAAGTATGGATGTATTGTCATCGGCAGAATTAATTCCTACCCTATTTCTTGTTAGCCTCATCGATTTTCCTTCACAATGCCTTCTTTGAAAGGATTCTGTCGGAAAAAATCTAATACAGCCATTCGGTCACTACGTAATGGGGTTCCGACAAAAAGTAACTTCTAATTTCTCCGATAATCGAGTGTTTTTTGCTGGGGGATGGTTTTTGCGGACATGTCCGGGTCATAGGATGGTTTGACCTCCCGGTTTTTGGACATGTCATAGCATCAAGGATATTTTGAGCGTTGATGGTCCAATGATTAAGGTGCCCGACGAAACAAGCGTGAACCATAGGTTCTAATCCCAGCGATAATAAAACAAAGACTCTTTTTCGAATTTTTTCTTACACTATTAGTACTTATTTGTGCATTAGTGTGCTTGTGAGTAATTGGAACCTAACAAATATACCAAGGAAATAGAATTTACTGATACATTGATGTGTTGCAATTAAGGTCTTTAATTAACTTGTTTTGTGTGTGTTTTTATTGTTTATTTTGTAAAGATCTATTACAATGGTTAATAGTTAATGGTCTTACTTAGAGATGTGTTTTATTTTACAGGAATGGTGTTTTTTAATAATAGAAATTTTATCATAAAGGTTTTCTCGTAGAAATCTGTGTTTCTGAAACTTTTTATCTCACAGCATTACCACAGACTTCAAAATCAAAGGGTTTTAGCATAATACGTGTTTGGAACTTTTACCTCAAAGCCTGACCTCTAAATACGCGACCTTAATCATAGAGGAAGTATTATCTAGAGAGCGCGTATGGCAAAAAGCAAATATAATTAAAAAGCAAATATCAGTATTAAATATTAAAAAAAAAAAATTTTTCGAAATTTTGTCTTACTGCCTGGCTGGTAAGTACGTTATAACTTCGCAACTTCTCAATGGATTTGAACGCGGTTTTCGCAAGTGGATTACATACCTATATTATTCGGAGTGTAGTCAAAACTGTGTTCCGTCAAAATTGGTTAAGGGAAAAGGAAGGGATACATACATACATAAAATCACGCCTCTTTCCCGGAGGGGTAGGCAGAGACTACCTCTTTCCACTTGCCACGATCTCTACATACTTCCTTCGCTTATGTCGTAAAAGGCGACTTCGGGATAGGCTTACAAACTTGGGATTCTTTTTTTAGGCGATGGGCTAGCAACCTGTTACTATTTGAATCTCAATTCTATCATTAAGCCAAATAGCTGAGCGTGGCCTATCAATCCTTTCAAGACTGTTGGCTCTGTTTACCCCACAAGGGATATAGACGTGACCAAATGTATGTATGTATTGTTATATTTGCTTTCAGCATGAAATTGGGTTTGGATGCCATTGGTTGAATGGTTTCGAGCCTGTAACAGATGTGCATTTATAACGATTTATAAAATGTAATTTTTTAAGATATAGAGTTAAGAATTATTGGAATGCACCTGTGACGCCCGAATTCCTACCCATAATGATACCTGAATGACAAATATCGTTCATTCCCAATTCTTCTTTTCGCTTAATAGTTGAAATCTGTATATTGTTATCAGTCATTTAGAAACGCAAGTATGTATAAATATAGTACAATAATATAACTAATTTAATATGTTTTTTATGCAAATTTTATTCACTTAACTCCGGCACCAATAGAAAAAAGAACAGGACTACTCCATCACTTTCTTATATATGTCGTAAAAAGCGACTAAGGGAAAGGCTGTAAGTTACTTCGGATTCTTTTTTTAGGTGATGGGCTAGCAACCTGTCACTATTTGAATCTCAATTCTATCACTAAGCCAAACATCTACCACGCAATGGATTTATACGTGATTATATGAATGAATGTATATCTTATTTTATAGTATACATAGTTGTGTTTTTATTCCGCGCTCTATAACAGACATAGTAAACACCACACATACTCTGTAACTTCGACCCTCTTGTTTTGTTTAAAGCAGATTCATTCTGTATATATCCGTCTTTATGTAAATTTTCGACATGTTGACTCCTATTATACGTAATCGTAAGGGTTGAAAGGGCAAAGGGTTTCATCTTAATCAGAGTAAACAAAAGCAGTGAGGGGTTAAAATAGTTTTAATCCTCTAACGGATCGTGGTGGGATTTTTTGGATGAATAACGCACTTAAAAAGTTTAGGCGTTCATCGGCAAAATAGCAATCTGTGAACCTGAGTCCCAGCTTCAATTCCTAGTCAGGTCATAAAAATACGATTTTGTCTAACTGGTCTTAGCCTGAGATGTTTATTTATATACGTAGGTATTTATCAGAAAGTTAAATAGAGTATAATAGCGTAACTACATAATATGAATAAACGATAAGTATATAAAAAATATAACCTCAATTAAGGTATGAATGTTGTTTTGAGGAGATAGTTCATTTCTCAAGGTATTTAAACATTTTCAACTCTTTAACGCTAAGGCAGTACAAAAACTTTGGACATTATAAAAATATTACTTTTTTAAGTAAGTAATTGTATCTGTAGTCTCTGTCTATCTTTCAGGGATGGAGGCGCGCATACGCATAATAATGGATATATATATCAAAACTAGTCAACATAATAAGTGTTTCATATATATATTGGCTTATTAGTCCGCCATTTTTACCCGTCGCCCGCCTCTTATCGGCGCTAATGCTTAAAAATTTTCACGAAGACGCTCTAATTTGCGTTTTCTGAGTCTTGAGATATCTTCGCCATTTTTCATGTTCAAATTATTATTCTCGCAAATCTGTTACGTCATTCTTGTTTGGATTCGCGAATTTTCGCTATCCGATTGTGCTTACTTAATAATTTTTAAGAAGGATAAATGGCCGCTACACTTTTTATAAATCGCACTTAGCAGAAATACATTCTTAGTTACATGCGTATCTATATACGAGTATATTTGGTGTATTATAAGTAGTATTGAGTTATTTCTATACTGGTATCATGTGTATATACTTAAGTTAAATATTTATGTTTTTTATAATCACGTCTATATCCCTTGCTGCGTATCAAGAGCCAACAGTTTAAAAATACTGATATGTCTCCTTTAGTTATTTATTTATTTATTATTATTAAACTTAGATATTTTTACATTACATACATTTAACTGCTACAGTGTAACAAAAACCATAATATGTAGGTTTGAACGTACACTGGCACTTAATGATAGTCTTCAGACTCAAATAGTGACATGTTGCTAGCCCATCGAATCGAAGAATCCCAAGTTTATGAGTATATATTTCTTAGTCACCTTTTACGACATCACGGCTCAGTTTGATTTATAAATAAATAAATAAATATAATCTCACAAAATTTCTCCGATAATTTATTAGGTAGGCCTTGATTACTTTTTTTATTTTATTTGCAAACAATTTTGAAGGACTGCCCAAAAGGCTGGTTGCACTGCCACGTTGAATTGTAATGCTAAACTTAATCTTTAACTCAGGTTTCCAGCCTTCACGGCTCGGGATACCTCGATCAGCCTCTTAGAAAGAAAAGCTGATGAGCAGATGGACCTCACGGACCCAGGGTTTACCCCAAAAGTTCTATCCTTATTATATTATTTCTCTCTCTCTTCTCTTTGCTTACATTTCGAAGACCGGTGCCGGGTATTTTTTCCTATTATTTCTAACTCTGCCCAATAAAGTATTCACCATTACCTACAAAAGCTTAATATACCTACTTAGATAGACATTAATGTACGTGTATACAATTTACGATATATTTCCCGCCTGCCGATCCCCAGGGAACGTCCATATTAATTTAATTACTGCGCGCAAACGAAGTACAAGTTACAACAAGTTTCGGAGTGCGATTATGTTTGTTTACCTTATGTTAACAGAGTTTCTTCCTGGATTTTAGTCCCGGTTGCTACCTCACTACTTTGGAGAGAAGCCTGAGGAATCCCTGTGACCATGGAACCTGACTTACCCAATTCCGGGGATTGGGTGAGTCAGGTTTTTACACGAACATATACGAAATATTTAGTGGAGAATTCTACTGCGCCGTGTAGTTACCGGCACCAATTTAAAAAAAGGACCACTCCATCTCTCCAAAAACAACTAAGGGATAGGCTTATAAACATGGTATTCTTCTTTTAGGCGATGGGCTAGCAACCTGTCACTATTTCAATCTATTCTGTCATTGTGCCAAACAGCTATTACGTATATAGCTCTACCCCACAAGGGCTATAGACGTGATTATATGAACGAATGAATGAGAATTCTTAACTTGTGGAAATTTCTTGATCAACAAATTATCCGATTCCAAAGGCCCGTTTTACACTGACATTGATAAGTCGTCGTTTCAAACGCGTATAATTAAGACAGATGCTGTCTGAAGTCAAGCGGCATTGTTCCAGGATCGATGTAAAAGGGATCTTTTTTCTTGGCAGTATAGAGTAAGTATAGTCTTTTATTTCAGAGTGCGCATTGTCTAGTGAGAATGGTCATGAGGCTTGCGAAAAAATACTTATTAGAAATTGCGTATTTATAGTAAGTGGAGTAATTTTTTAACTTTTGTCGTCTGATGAAGGTAAGTATAACATGTCCATGCCCATATTTCCAACAGGATTAACTGGATGATCTGTTTTGGACCTAAATTGGGTAAAGTTAATATTTGGACTATTATTTATAAAAGAAAATATCACCTGCTATCTTGGGACTGGTAAAAATAATGACCACGGAAATCACTACCAAGCGCTGTGTCCAAAGCAATAGATAATGTTATATTTTATGTATTTTTGGTTTCAATCAACAAATTTTAACTTGCCGTGTGGTTCCCGACACCAATAGAAAAAAGAATAAGACTGCTCCATCTCTTTCCCATGGATGTCGTATCTATCATTATGTTCTATCATTAAGCCAAACAGCTGCACTTGGCCTTTCAGTCCTTTCAAGACTGTTGGCTCTGTCTACACCGCAAGGGATATAGACGTGATTATTTGTATGTATGTATGTATGTATAAATTTTAACTTCATTAATTTGCTCACTGTTAATTTCAATTCATCGCACTTTATGTATAATACTAACTCTAGTTTAGGAGTCCATGAATTTGATCGCGAAACGGAAAATGCCGTGTCACTGCGGGTCCCTCGTCACGCTATTGTGTGGGTGAGTGTTCACCTTTATTTTCGGGAAGGGTCAAAAATATATGTAATGAGATTCGGGTAGTGGCTTTACATTCGAGTTATCTCATAATAGGGTACATAATGGGCAGGTAAGAGGCGATATTTTTATACGTTTAGAGGACCCCAATTTTTTTAAAGAACTTGTGTTTGGATGTCTATTATTTTGTAAGTAGGTATATTAAGGGGAAATGATAATAGTTTTGAATAGAACCGCCAGGAGTGAACCTAGTTCTTCCATTGTTGTGAACCCATTGTGTTCCAAGGTCATCATGATGGGTTCAATTAAAATCTTTCCATAAACATCGGGCCCTTATTACAGTAAATGGGTCAGATAGGAGTCCTTTCTTGTAAAAGCCACCCAATCCAGGATCTATGGTCGTAAATGGGCACCTCGGGCTCCTTTGTAGACAGGTGAGGATAAAATCGGGACTAACGCCAGGTGAAAGAAGACGTGAACATTGAATTTAGACCAAAATCAAGGCAATAACATCATGAATGTCATCTTTTCCCTGATGGATCTGAATTTTATGGATAAATTTCATGTTAAGAGCCCTCGGCCTCATGAGAGCTCTTCAACTTTTTCTTCAAGACCCTCATACAATATTAATTTGAGCACAGAATGTGGCCGGAGTCGGGTTTGTAAGAAAATAATTTATTATATCTGCAAGTTGAATTATTAAAATTAATTATAACGAACATTTAAAAATTATTAGTCTGAAAATGGTGTTATTGTTAATTAACCAGATTGAATGATTCCATTCAACTCCTACGGGTTCCATGTTTATATGCACACATCTTTATCCCTTATGGGGTAGGTAGAGCCAGTTGTCTCGAAAAGTCTCGAGCGACAGGTTGCTAGCCCATTGACTAAAAGAAGATTAGTTTAAATAGTGTCTAGCTTTGACTTGCCTTTGACTATTATACATACATAAAAACACGCCTCTTTCTCGGAGGGGTAGGCAGAGACTACCTCTTTCCATTTGCCATGATCTCTGCATACTTCCTTCGCTTCACTCCCATTCATATCTCTCTTCATGCAAGCTCGGCGGTTTCGGGTACTTTTGACCTGACCCTTTACCAGGACGTCCTTGATTTGATCAAGATACGTTCGTCTAGGTGTTCCCACTCCGACCTTTCCCTCTCTTTTCGACTATTATATCTTGCCTGGATAAATTCTTTCACATACCTGGTTGACTGGAAGAATTACCTATTAGGAATAAGTCTGCAGGTGTGCACAACTGTTTCTGTCAAAATATGTTTTCTGTCATAAAAGATTCACAGACAAACAAACAAGTATCTCAAATTTAGAAGCTTTAACATTACAGTATTAAAAATATTGCACATTCTTATCAAACGAGCAACAAGCTGTGTTAATTGCTAATTAGCTTCGAGATTAGCTGTTACTAGTTCACAGCCGGATGGGTAGTGAAGGTAATTGCTTTACTGGATCTTAGGCTGTCCACAGTCTAGTCGAAGGTAAAGCTGGCTACAATTTATTAGACGCTTACTGAGCAAATGCCCCGGTTTCGTTGGAATGTCTTATGATGGCATAAAAAACTATATTAATCAAATACATAATGAACCAATTAGTACAGTGGACTATAGAAGAAAGTATACCACTTTCGTTACGTTTATCACACACTGTTTTTTGTTTTCCGCTTTTAGACAAATTAGATGAATGTGCTTTTCTCCTTCTTTCCTTATTTTACGATATTTACTAGAAATTTATTAAAATTGCATGCAAACATGACGATTTAAATCTATTGACCTAACCCTTTACCAAGACGTTTTCTGATCAAGTTCGTCTAATCCTACGAAGTTTTTCAACATGACTGAAGTATCTTATCATTCCCTTTTCTATTTCTGTCATTAGTGCCGTGTGGTTCCCGGCACCAACACAAAAAAGAATAGGACCTCTCCATCTCTTTCACATGGATGAAGTAAAAGGCGACTGAGGGATAGGCTTACAAACTTGGGATTCTTCTTAAGGCTATCATTAAGCTAAATAGCTGAACGTGGCCATTCAGTCTTTACAAGACTGTTGGCTCTGTCTACCCCGCAAGGGATATAGATGTGACTATATGTATGTATGTCTATTCTCGTCATTTTATCCTATTTTACACCATGTATGTTATCAACGAGAAAAAGTAATAAACATCTATCATTGACCACTCCAACTTGGCATGTAAGTATTGTAACTCTTGTCTTTAACACTACCTATGCGCGTTATGGGATAAAAATGTGATATAATTACATGATTTATCATATTTATTACACAAACATACTTACAAGTGAAGTTCGATCAGTATTATATAAGTCACTTTTTCGAAGATATAGATGTATGTGTTTTAATACATTTATTAGTTTAATTGGTAGTCCTTTTATTGTTCGAGCATGCGTGCGATTTGCTATTATATTCCCTTATCTTCGAATAAAGTGACGAAATAATAATGTATGTGTGTGTGTCTAAATAACCCAGGTTATTAGGTAACCAACTACTTCAACTTTTACACGAACCATTCTTAATAACAAGATGTTAGTATCACTCCGGGGGAACCAATCACCACAGATTGGTTTCTATAATTACCGAAAGAACCCTATTATCGATTTGTGTGACCTCCTTTGCCATTGTTAGGGCTGCCACACATTCAGGGTTGGCATACATTGTTAGGGGCACTACACAAGTATACCTCGCCCCACATTAGTCCATTGTTGTAAACGCTTTGTTAGATAGCTTGATAATGAAATATTGTTTTCGTGAAAAATAGGCATATGTAATGATATGGAGAAAATTTTAGTCATATTTTAATGTCTCAAAGTACCACCTAGTATCAAATTGCTTATTTAGTTGTACTATAGTGTTTTATCGACGGACTACATACCAATTTTGATGCTAACGAGAGAAGGGCCCTTTTGACCATGGTCTTGGATTGTGTTAGGTATTACACGAAGCGACTCCCGTATGACCTCCTTTACAGAGGAACTTAACTTCAATATTGATTCACTTGCTTGTAAGAGCATAATAAAATACTCAAAATAAATAGTCTGCTTTTTGACTATTGGGCGAAATAAGTATAAGTACATACAGTCTTGAAAATATGAAAATTTGACTGAATGATAGAATTGAGATTGTAGCCTTAGCTTAAAAGAAGAATCTCAAGTTTATAAGGCTATCTCTTAGTCACCTTTTACGACATCCATGGGAAAGAGATGGCGTGAACCTTTAATTTTTTCTATTGGTGCCGGGAATCACACGACAAATACCAAAAGATTCTATCTAGAATTGAAGAACTAGAATTTAATATAGCTTGTATTGAACACTCGAGCAATTTTAAAATCCCTATTCATCAAGAACATTTTTTGTCAAACTATTATCAAAAGAAACGAAAAACCAATCAAGCAATATTAATCCTTGTTTCAACGATAGTAGGATTATAATTGGCGAACATCCTAATAAGGGTGTAGGGTTAGTCTCTGATTATTTGATGAGTCTCACTCAGCCTGTGATGTTTTATTCGCCGCTCGCTCCAGTCACTCGGGAGGTCAAAAACTCGATGACTGACTAACACACCGTAATGAATGATTTATATAAAACTATTTTTCTACTATTAATAAGCCATCCAGTTGAACATGTCTTTTTACTATTGACTCTGTCTACCTCGGAAGGGAGCATTACTGAATGATACAGCATATTTGGAACATAAGTTCAAAAAGGACCGAAGAAGAGCAACTAAAAGATTATTTTCCTATTATTTACGGGAACGAGCAATCTTTCCAATGAACTACTAACTGCATAAACTTCTTAATAAACTTCATTTAATACAGATAGTGTTATCTTAGTCTACTCCCATTTTTCCGAACCAGATTAAATTTATAAAGAAGCGATTTAGAAAATTCCGAACCGATCACTTCAACGATATTGCTTTCATTTTATATTGCTTTGAAATATTGGATACCAAAATAAAGGCAATTTGTTAAAATAAAAACATTTGTATTGCATTGGATCATCTTTCATTCTTATTTGATTTAATATTGCGTGTATAAATATTATAAGATCAACAATAATGTAACAGTTTATAGCTAAAGATCGTCTTCACACAAATACGGTTTATTTTTTCAAATTTCGTTGTTAGGAAACTTAAATTTAGGTAAAAGTGTAGAGTATCCAATTTTGTTATTTATATTATTCATCTGCTTTTTAGTGTGTATATATTGTCTTCACTAGTCAACAACATTATTAAAATAGAAACCATCGCACCGCATTCAACTATCGCCTATTAATTTAATTTAGATAACAGGCTTCGTATTAATTTTGTAAACACTTAACTCTGGAAATAAGTGACAAAAGTTACCTTCTATTAATCAGGGCTCTACAATAAATGGTTTTCTGTTATCTTACAGTTCATAAAATGTTTGTGACAGTAGAAAATTAAAGAATCTATTAACAAGTTACCTACGAATGAAGACACGATCAAAAACTATAAACTTGAACATGTTACGTAACGGTGTAACAGACAGCCGTAGTCGGGGAGGACGTCGCGGTTAGACTTTCGTGTACGTATACTCATGCATAATGGCGCGATCTTAACAAAAGAAACGCCATTTTCCCTTCCCAGCGATTTGTTTAGAATGCAAAGCAAACTCAGCATAATTCCGAATGAGATCTTCAGTCAAATATTTCATGTCTGTACGTGGAATGTTTCTATCTACAAGTACAGTATTTTGTTTTGATCTTTTGAAAATTATTCCGTCTTCGGGCGTCAGATCTTCCGGTTCAGATATAGGTGTTTATATTGAAAATGGTCATTGGCCTATGACATTGTTTAACACCAGGAACATCGGTATCACCACTATTTACGCTCTTTGAAAATATATCTTTCTCTCTCTCTATTCTTCCGGTTTCGATGGAGAGCCCTTGAGGCATATGCCTTATGGTGCTTGAATCGCTCAGTAGATTATCACATACCCTTGCATCATCATCATCATTTCATCATCATTTGATTTTCAATCCTGATGACCTTCGAACATTTCTTGTTGTGCAGGGATAATTTCCATGGAACACTTTAGGCCTGAGCAGACCGAAAGCACGTCAGAAGCAGGTTAGTTTGAAAGGTGGCTCGCACCAAGTGGTAATACATAAAACTCTTCAAAGGTGCGGTGGCAGAAAAGATGGAGTGCAGGCTTGCGTTCCAATTTGATGTGACTAGTTTGAAGACTTTCGTGCGCACGGGCCTTTACTGTTGCATAGTCTATGAAAGACAAAATAAGTGACTCACCAAGTTCAGATCCACAGACTCGCGGGATGATTTCCAAGATGGCGGAGCAGGAGGCGTCCTCAAAGCAGAGCTGGCGGGCCATGAGGCAGTTCAGGATCGCCAGTTTTATCGACACTGGAACAAAAAGAGGACATTATTAATATGAATCTCAATTCCATCATTGGGCCGTACAACTGAATTTGACCATTCAGTCTTTTCGCGATTGTAAGCTCTACCTACCCCGTAAAGGATAAAGACGTGATAACATGTACTTTTAATGATTGACGTCTTCTTTTTTTGCATCACGTAGTAAGAGCATTGTAGTTCTGTGACAAGTTACGCCTCCATCTCTTACGTAATAGTGAGCGAAAATACTCTCTAAAAGATTTAAATAATCAAAAGGTTACATGAACCACTTGAGTAGACGGAGAATTTAAACCCACTTTTTTTCTCTTTTTACGCCAGTATCTCAATTCTGTCGTTAAGCCAAATAGCTGAACGTGGCCATTCAGTCTTTTCAAGACTCTGTCTAGGCAAGGGATATAGACGTGACCATATGTATGTATGTTAACGCTAGTAAGAGAGACATAAGCAAATTTAATGTAAATAGGATGTGCCTACCTACAATTAATAATTCAGTGACAGTATTTCGCATTTCAAATCCACTAGCGCACTCTAGCGGCAGAAAAAATACTCAACGACATTTAATGGAAAAAGTGGTCCTCAAATTTGTAGTATCTTCCTCATTTACAAACCGGCACCCTAAAAATGAGCGCCGCACTGAACCATCGGTATAAGTGTAATTGAAACCTTGAAATATATTTTACAACTAGCTGTGCCCGCGACTTCGTCCGCATGGAAAAGTTATTTTGAGCATCATTGAAGCCCTCAAGGATGAATAATTTCTCCCCGTTTTTTTCACATATTCCATTATTTCTTTGCTCTTTAAAGTGGCAGCGTTAAAGCCTTCCTCGATAAATGGTCTATTAAACGCAAAAAGAATTTTTCAATTCGAACCAGTAGTTCCAGAGATTAGCGCGTTCAAACAAACTCTTCAGTTTTATTATATTAGTATAGATAAGGAAATTTCATTTAGCGTGAGCTCCCATGTTTGTCTAGTTGCTGAAAAAAAATATAAAGTGTACTAGTTGGTTCTCTTTCCGCGCATATTGTCAAAGTCAATTAAGGGATAGGCAAATAAACTTGGGATTCTTTTAGGCGATGGGAGATCAACCTGCCACTTTCTGATTCTCAATCAAATTTATTTTTGAGCCTGAATGTCGCCTTCTTATCATAAGACAGAGCAATAGTGCTCTGACTACCCCGTAAGGTATAAATATATGATACGGGGTAGTCAGAGCACTGTTGTCCAGTCCAAACGAAAATGTATAAGGTATAAATATACATATGATATACATTTTCGTTTAGACTGGAAGTCATGTGTTTAGCACTATTGTATCGAAACTATTGTGTAGTATTACTTTTACCTTAGTTAAAATTCCTTTCAAATATTATAAATGTATAAGTCTGTCTGTCTGCCTGTTCCGCTTTCACACCGCTGGACCGATTCAAATGAATTTTGGTAGACCTTCGCAGGTGACAAAGGCTACTTCTTTTTTGGAATTTCCCACGGGAGCAAAGCCCCGTGCAAAAGCTAGTAGGTTATAAATACCTTCTGTCTTTATGGTAACAGCCATGTCATGCGCAGTCATAGTTTTAATTTTGTTATTATTGGTTTAATCTTGCGGTCTGTGGTTAGTGCATCCGACATTTTGCGGTTATTTCGTTATAATAGGCCCAATTAATTTCTACTCTCAGTCAACTACATAAAAATACTTTTTAATTCTTCTTAATAGGTACCTAGGTACTACTATTTAGGGTGAGGGACCTACCTCTCTTATGGTATGGGACATTGGACTAACTAGCATGGAGATAACTTATGGGACATTAGATCAGAAAATGAATGGGACTTGTACCTACGTTCAACAATATAAATTAAAAAAATGGGACAGGCGGTATATGTTGAAGTCTATCCCACTAGTCCCAAAGGGTTGCACTAAGTACCTAGGTTCCTATCTATAGTATTTCCTTGTCATGTCATTGCCAGGCTTCGGGATGGAAAAGGCAACTGATCAAGCGAACCCCATTGGTCATAGAGAATTAAACCCTAGAAAATCACTAATGAACAAGTTATTGGATTCTAAATTCAATAGTTGAGAAGTCTAGGGGTAAGGGAATAAAACCACAAGTTACCACATCGTAAAATGTAATAAAACAAATCTAAAAAAGCATAATATATAATCTTAACAAAAAATAATCTAGTCGCCCTCATCGCCACCCTCTTCCTCCTCATCAAACTCTCCTTCCTCTTCGGCAGTAGCATCTTGGTACTGCTGGTACTCGGACACCAAGTCGTTCATATTACTCTCCGCCTCAGTGAATTCCATCTCGTCCATTCCCTCGCCAGTATACCAGTGCAAGAATGCTTTACGTCTAAACATAGCAGTGAACTGCTCTGAAATACGTTTGAACAACTCCTGGATAGCAGTGGAGTTGCCAATAAAAGTGGCAGACATCTTCAAACCTCGAGGCGGAATGTCACAAACGGCTGTCTTCACATTATTGGGAATCCATTCGACGAAGTACGAAGAGTTCTTATTCTGGATATTCATCATCTGCTCATCTACTTCCTTCATTGACATTCTTCCTCTGAAAACAGCAGCAACGGTCAAGTATCTGCCGTGGCGAGGGTCACACGCAGCCATCATGTTCTTTGCATCAAACATCTGTTGCGTCAATTCTGGGACAGTCAAGGCACGGTATTGCTGACTGCCGCGGGATGTTAGTGGAGCGAATCCAGGGATGAAGAAATGCAGACGAGGGAAAGGCACCATGTTTACTGCAAGCTTCCTCAAATCAGCATTTAATTGACCGGGGAATCTGAGGCAAGTGGTGACGCCAGACATTGTAGCAGAAACGAGGTGATTAAGATCCCCGTACGTAGGCGTAGTCAGCTTCAAAGTTCTGAAGCAGATGTCATATAGCGCTTCATTATCAATGCAGTAAGATTCGTCAGTGTTTTCCACCAGCTGATGCACGGACAAGGTGGCGTTGTAGGGCTCAACGACAGTATCAGACACCTTCGGTGACGGCACTACGCTGAATGTATTCATGATGCGATCGGGATACTCTTCTCGAATCTTCGAGATCAATAAAGTTCCCAGTCCCGCTCCAGTGCCTCCTCCAAGTGAGTGGGTGAGCTGGAAGCCCTGTAGACAATCGCAGCCTTCTGCCTCTTTCCTGACAACATCAAGAACGGAATCCACTAATTCGGCTCCTTCAGTGTAATGTCCTTTTGCCCAGTTGTTTCCTGCGCCCGACTGTCCAAACACGAAGTTGTCAGGGCGGAAGATTTGTCCAAAGGGACCCGACCGCACGGAGTCCATAGTCCCCGGTTCAAGGTCCACAAGGATGGCCCTGGGTACATATTTCCCCCCGGTGGCCTCATTGTAGTAAACGTTGATTCGCTCCAGCTGAAGGTCTGAATCGCCGTGGTATGTCCCCGTGGGGTCGATTCCGTGCTCGTCAGAGATCACCTCCCAAAACTGAAATGATAAGCGAATCTTAAAAACCATCCGGACGCATTTGGGTTTTTGTAGAACCATCTATGAAACTACTGATAGTCATCGTGAATTTTAGCACAATTGGTGGATTTTTATGGTTTCATCCCCCCACACTCTATACAGTTTGAATACAAAGAAAAATGGGTGATCGAAATTAATAGGTTAGCCCTCCTAGCAATAAGTAAAGAAAAACAAATTTCATCAAGTAAAAAAGGAAATTTCCAAGAATATTATTCTTACCTTGGCACCAATTTGATTTCCACACTGTCCAGCTTGTATATGCACTATTTCCCTCATTTTTACTTTACTAAATTATTAATATTACTTCGTTTTCACCAACTAGATTTCTATTCTCGTCCGACTAGATAGACGATGCTAAAACAAATGTGGTGTGTTTTTCACTATTTCAAATCATTCTTTCTTTTAAAATTTGAAAATTAAAAATAAATTATTTGTTTCTTGCCTGCCTTATTTTTAGTCACGTTTGAGGTCTGTCTACACTCATCGTGAGGTGACCATAAAGTCAATTATAGGCAAACTAGTTTTTTACTGCAGCTTTGCCCACGTGAATTTGGCGCCATCTAGAGGTACAAAATTCGACGAGATTAACGCCATCTACAAAAAAGTTACGAAACAGTACAGGTTTTTCGCAAATCCCACGGGAATTGTCGTTTTAACCGATATGAAAGGTACCCCATGTCCTTCTTCAGACTTTTAACTATATATTATATAATAAGATTAATTGAGTAGACCTGTGAAGGGAGGGACTTTAGGTTCCGCCAGAAAGTACCTGCCAGAGCAAAATTTTAGGAATAACCAAAAAGACGATGTTGCTATGATTTCAGGATGATTCTTTGTTCCAAATTATTTTTAACGAATCAAAATTTTCGCACTTTAAAGTTTCTTTCATCTTGTCTGGTTTGGAGATGAAACCTTAACATATAGAGAGTTAACCTTGATGGATGCTCTATGAAGGCCCAGCTTCAAAGCCGAAGTTGTTGGCTGCAGTCGACATAATAGCGGCATGTGTAAGTGTACAGTCAGTTATACAAACTATTACGTTTTAAATTACACGAATAATATTACCAAGACGTAATGATATCATATTTAATTTATTTACAAAACAACTCGAGAAACACTACAAGTTTAATTTTCTTATGAAAAAAATACTTATTATAACTAAGTCATATTAACGCCAAAAAAAAACATTATTCAAATACGTATAACTATCAACGTTCATAAATATTTTGTCCGAGAGTCGTATATATAATACGTAGATATATATTCCATAGTTAATTTTGACTAAAATTTTAACTATCAAGTTTGTATACAATTATGTCGATGAACCATAAGGCATGACGTGGAGTAATCATGACAGGCGGAAAGATGTAATCTCTAGCTATCCCTGTAGCTAAAAGTAGTCAATATATTTAAATAATTTGAATAAATTTTTACCCTTGAAAGAGAAGTAACTATATAACGAAAGAGATATAAAACAGAGTTATTACAACATCTGCACTGTCATCAACATTTAAAGTCGCCTATTATACTAACTTGTTAAAAACAAAAGTCGTAAAGAGAATTTTTTATTTCCTTTTCATCTGAAAGCTGTGGCCCTTACTCTAAAACATATTTTTCAGAGAATTTTGAGCCCGAGTGTACTTAGTGCAGTGAATAGTGTATGATTGTCCGTAGGCCGAGATCTTTTGACTCGCCAACCCTTGCGCGGGAACACTTTAGAGATCCTAATACCACTATTTTAAAAGCAATAAATAAATGGTCAGTGGCGCCCTCTTTTTTTTGAAACAAATTGGCCAAGAAATGATTTTTTCTGGGAAAATTAAATTTTACTATTGCAATATCAATATTGAATATTTTTTAAGTTAAATTTAAACATTGTCTAACTGAGCCGTGTGGTTTTCGACGCTTAAGGATGGAACCACTTCATATCTTTACAATGGCTGTGGTAAAAGGCGACTAAGGGATGGGCTTATAAACTAGGGATTCCTGTTATAGGCTAGCAACCTGTTACTCAATTTCATCATAAAGTCGTATACAGCTGAACGTGACCTTTCAGTCTTTTCAAAACTGTCGGCTTTGTCTGCCCCGCAAGGGATATAGCCGTGAATAATATGTATATGTTTAAATTTTATGAAATTACCAAAAATAATTTCTGTTCACCTACCTAACGCAAAAAAATTTACTGAAACTTGATTGCTAACTTTACTGCTTTTACAAAAAAAAAAACATTGCATGTATGCTAAATTATTACTCAAACGAAACTCATGAAATCGAAAACTATAAGATTGATGGTGTTAAAATACTTTTTTCTTCATCAGAGAAAAAAACAGAAGCCCAAATGATTGTGACAAAATTTGCAGCTTAATTACTGGTAATATCTCCTCTATATAATTTCCCAATTACTGAAGGCAATTTTAGAGAAAGTCAGGGCTGGCGTTAAAGCCTTCTGATGTGTAAATGATGTGCCGAATGCCTCTTACTTTAATACGTGTCACCTTGCATAATGTCTGTTCTTTAACCCTACCAGGGTGACTTTCAACACATAATGTGTTTCCAATATAAAAAATAAACTTTAAGAACAAACTATATTTCTTATACGTACGTACAAGTATAAAACAGGGCAGGCAGAGATTCTTATATAACCTTAACAACTCTTGATCATGGATTTTCGATTGTGTGAGTCAGATTTTTACACGAAGCGACTCCCATCTGACCTCTGTAATCTTTGCAGGGGAACCTAACCCGTATTGGATCATTAGGTTACACATCCAGTTTCCTGAATGTGCAGGTTGCCTCACGATGTTTTCCCTCATCGTAATATTGATATATGACCAATACATACATATTAATCATGTTTTTATATCTTGCGGGGTAGACAGAGCCAACAGTCTTGAAAAGACTGACGTGGCACGAGACTAATCGATCGCAATAAACATCATGACATAATAAAACCATGATTGACATGACATACATATGTCAATTTTTCAAAACCCTCATTGTAGTAACAGCAGTATAAGGAACACCAATTTGATACAACGACTAGCTTAACTTTTTATTAAGGTATATCTATCCATCATAACTCTTACAAAAAGTGCGTAGTAAAGTAACTTTTAACAAGTTTTGAAGGTGAGTTAACTCAGCCAATTTGTAACGATGATCTACCGTAGGGTTCGTTGAATTGAAGCAATTAATTCTTTGATCCTGATTCAAAGGGTCGTCCAATTCTGAAGCGATAAACTTTGCGGGACTAATCACTGACTTTGTTAAATCGCTTAGTATTGTACTTGGTATTGTTCGATTGTACAGATGAAATAATTATACTTAGAAAATGACACTATTCTATGACAGGATTCTTGTTTTAGGCGATGGGCTTATAACCTGTCGCTATATGAATCTCAATTCTATCATTAAGCCAAACAGCTGAACGTCTATCAGTGTTTTCAAGACTTGGCTCTGTCTACCCCGCAAGGGATATACATAGACGTGATAATATGTATGTATGTAGAAAATGACACTATATTTATCAGTTTTTAACATACATATATACATACCTTCATGTAATCAAATCACGTCTTAATTCCTTCCAGCGTAGACAGACACCCACAAAACACAACCTGTCACTATTTGAATCTCAATTCTATCATCGAGCCAAAAAGCTGAACGTGGCCTGACAGTCTTTTCGGGACTGTTGGCTCTGTCTAGCCCGCAGGGGATATGGACGTGACTTTATGTATGTATGTATTACCCCCAAAAAACCTACCACACCCACCTTTTGTTCAGATGGGTTAACGTTAAAATGATAGCCGTGAAGCTATTCCATTAGCTGTAATTACAGTGTTTGTATCTGAACAGAGATAACTTATCAGATCCGTGTCCAATGTGCCAGCATGAATGTGTTGATTTTCATATCCAATTCTACACTATGGAATTCGGAATTTTCAGTCTAGACTATAGTAGCGAGTAGTGACTGTACTATAGTAGCGGTTAGTACTGATGGTACAATAAAATACAATACAATAGAAATTATCTTTATTGCCATTATTTATAATATTAAATATGTAGGAGAAACCTACAATATGAATATGTTGAGTAAAGGCGGACTAATCAATGGTAATCAGTAAACAGAACGTTTTTACACATATTTACATCTATATCCTTTGCGGGGTAGACAGAGCCATTAGTCATGAAAAGTCACTTTCAGTTGTACGCCTAAAAGATGAAATTGAGATGTAAATAGTGACAGGTTGCTTTTTATTAGTGATTTAATTCAGAAATATGTTAGGTAGGTACTCTAAATATGATTGATAATCCTAATTATTGCTTCAAGATTTAACTTAGATGAGAATAGCCTGATAAAAAATATAATTTGACAATGGCGTGTTGACCTGCCGCCCACATTTTTTCTGACCTAAAATACAAATAATTCTAGATTCTTCCATCCTAAACATTAATTGTAATAGATAGAATTCTTAAATCTATACATATAATAAAACAGTAAAAATATTTTGTCTGTACATTAAGTGTTTTTTCACTGAAATGGATAGAGGGACACTTGGAATTAATAACAGAAAGCAATTTTTTTTTTAATTTTTTGTCTTTCTGTTTGTATGTACGATCACGCTTATCTCCGAAAGTACTGAACCGATTTACTTAAAACTTTCACCAATTGCTTTGTTTTAACTCATCAAATCGGTTCACTAAACAACAATTATCGTCATTTGAATGAACTCAAGGCATGAGTTTGCCTGCAAATAAGTTAACGCGGAAGAATTCGAAATTTACGCGGACGAAGTCGCGGGTAACAGCTAGTTATAAGTATAGGTAGTAAAGCTAAGACATCAATTCGATTCTATTAATTATGCATAGATGTTAGTATGTCAATATAACCAATTTAGTGAAAGATAATGGAATATTTCGACTCCACCTATCAATTACACAACTTGTATAGTTTTACTGTAAGCTTCTGTTTACAATGTCCTATTTTACGAACTTAACGAAGAAAATAAATGTTTGTATTACCGTTTATAATTAATTAATTTGAATCCGCTGTGATTATGAATTTTGTGAATTTCTGTAGCTCACTCCTGCTTATTATTATGTTTTAATATATTATGTGTTTAAGAGACTTGTGTACGTTGAGTTGTTCAAATAAATCTTTCATTCATTCATTCATTGACTTACATATTAAAATAGCATTCCTGGAGTAGTTAATACCTAAAAACTTAAAAGCAGATCTTGAAACAGTTAGAGTGGTCCTACTCAAAAACGTACATACCTAACTACGCATGGTCACATCTTTATACCTTAAGGGGTAGATTGAGCTAACAGTGTTGCAAAGACTGAATGGCCACGTTCAGCTGTAATACTTAATGTCGGAATGGACATGCATATTACGGCTGAAGTCACTTTCACATCGAAAACCAAGTTTCAGAGCCATACCAAAGCTAGTTTGAGACAAGCGTAGGTCTGGCTAAAGCATTTAGTAGTTTCGTTTAGTTTTTTTTTTCAATATATAGATACGGGACAAATTACACAGATTGAGTAAGCCTCAAAGTATTTTCGACACTTGTGTTACGAGATACTAACTTAACGATACTATATATTATAATATATAGGTACTTATATAGATAAATATCCAAGACCCTGGCCAATCAGAGAAAGTTCGTATTTCAACCTGGTTGAAATACGCCACTGGCTTAATGATAGAATTGAGATTCAAATAGTGACAGGTTGCTAGCCCATCGCCTAAAAAAGAATCCCAAGTTTGTAAGCCTATCCCTTAGTCGCCTTTTACGACATCCATGGGAAAGAGATGGAGTGGTCCTATTCTTTTTTGTATTGGTGCCGGGAACCATACGGCACTACAAAAGTTAACAAATTTACAATAATAAATCTTAAATTATACAATTTGTCATTGCACGTTGCAAGTGAATACAGCCTAACATAATGCCCCCCCTATACATCCAAGACAAGGAAATGGTCGCTCCAGTTTATCTGGCACGTGACGGGCATGGCGGGCGCAATCTATTTTATGCCAAGAGAGCTATGTAATTTCGTTAGAGTATTCATGTGACTAATAATTGGTCAATATATACATACATATATGTATATCTAGTCAGGTTTATATCCCTCGCGGGGTAGACAGAGCCAACAGTCTTGAAAAGATTTAAGGCGTTCAGCTGTATAGCCATATTGAGATTTAAATACTAACAAGTTGCTGGCCCATAGCGTACAAGGATACTAAGTTTATTAGCCTTGCCCTTAGTCGTCTCTTACGATATCCATTTTACGGATTCATTATTATATGTTAGCTAAATACAGCATCTACGTACATAAATGTTATTTGCGACGCAAAATTTGTTAGTTTTCTTAATCGTGCGTACATAACATACATATACATAGTATGGAGTACGGAAAACGAAATAGTGCACTATTCATGCGACCAGAGCTGCGGACGAAACCTTTAGTTACATTATAATATGGAAAATGTGTTTGTTGGTTTGTCTGCTCTTTACATTATATTGACCAATCTTCATAAAATTGGCACGTACTAAAAGTTAGGAGTACTAAGAAGGACTAAGGGATCTTTTTTCCCAGAAAAAATACCTGTTCCTATCCCAAGGCAATGTATTGAATATAACAAATAAAATAGGTCCATTCGTTCGCTACTATGATATTATCTTTACTTGCTCGTGCCCGCGACTTCGTTCGCTTTAAAACTCTATAAATTTTTAATTATATTATTCCAATGTCTGAGCAGTGTTACTTGAAAATTTCATTTCGTTCACAAGATTTTGCCTGAAAGAGTTACAAACACACACACACATCCTTACAAAAAGTAACTTATAATGTTCTTATTATATTCTACCTGTGTGCTAAATTTCATCAAAATCCGTCTAATAGATTTGGCGTGACAAAGTAACAAACACAAACACATCTTTACAAACGCAAACGCATTTATAATACTTATTAGTAGGATTGTAGATTATAAAAAAAACATGGTCACTGTCGTAGCTTTCCTGTTTTGTAACTAAACTTCTGCAAGTTTCACAATATATAGACACAACATATACATATATAGATGTTTACGGAAGGCAGCCAATCAGCGTCCACTAGCCTCCTTGAATTATATATGTGATCGATCAGTTAATAAAGCTATCGAGGCCGTGGAAATATATGAATATACAAATATGTTTCATTTGGCGGTCACATTTTTTGTCGCCGTGTGGTTCCCGGAACCAATTGAAAAGAAAGAAAAAATCCACTCGATCTCTTTCCAATGAATGCCGTAAAAGGCGACTTAGGGATTTTTCTTTTAGGCAATGGGCTAGCAGTCTTTCACTATTTGAATCCCAATTCTATCAGCTGAACTCTGAAAGTTATAAAGGAGATGTGGATGTTCGTTTGATCCAGATTTCCCACGGGGGCGAAGCCCCAATGCGCAACTAGTATAAACAGACAGATTATTAAACTTTTAAGTCGTTTATAAATACAAAGAATGGAACATAAAAATTGTCGTTTCCAAATTTCTATGCGTAACAGAGATATCTAGTAAAAAAAAAGTTTTATAAATTGTTTTATAGCTACCTCGCAGCATAACGGCTAGATACACGCCCGATTTATTTTTCGCCAAAAATAAAATAAAGCCTTTTGTATAAAAACTAAAAAAAAGGTACAACGATATGACATCCGACGTGTGGTTATCGTGTTTTCATAAGTCCGGAAGTTTTTATGTTACTAGTGTTTTCTGACTAAGAATAATAAATGGATATTCAAATATTGCCGTGTGTTCCTGGCACCAATACAAAAAAAAGAATAGGACCACTCCATCTCTTTCCCATGGATGTCGTAAAAGGCGACTAAGGGATAGGCTTACCAACTTGGGATTCTTTTTTAGGCGATGGGCTAGCAACCTGTCACTATTTGAATCTCAATTCTATCATTAGGCCAAATAGCTGAACGTGGCCATTCAGTCTTTTCAAGACTGTTGGCTCTGTGTACCCCGCAAGGGATATAGACGTGACCATATGTATGTATTCAAATATTATGTTGAACTATGACGAAATAAAACAACAATGATTATCATTCTTATTCCTTTGTCCGTGCCTGAGTCTGGGGTATGCCTTTGACCTAGATTGGGTGAGTCAGGTTTTAAAAAATGATTAATATGTATTGGAAAATCTGTATCGTTTAGATATAGTTTCATTTAAACTTAAATGTAGAATTTGATCATAATGATCACTTTGATCACCGAATAAGTGGTTACTTTTTTTAAAAACATGTTAGTGTATCGAAAGAGTCTCAGTAGAATAGCCATTGTGTTTTCTGTTCTTTTGTAATTGAACACAAAATCCATCGATAACATGTCAACTCTTGCACTAAAACATACATACATTCATATAGTCATGTCTATATCCCTTGTGGGGAAGACAGAGCCTAATAGGCCACGTTCAGCTATTTGGCTTAATGATAGAATTGAGATTAAGATAAAGATTCAAATAGTGACAGGTTGCTAGCCCATCGCCTAAAAAAAGAATCCCAAGTTTTTAAGCTTATCTCTTAGTCGCCTTTTACGATTCACGGGAAAGACATGGAGTGGTCCTATTCTTTTTTGTATTGTTCCGGGAACCACACGGCATTGAGGACATTTTTATCGTTAAAATCTCAAACACGGAGCCATATGACAAAGCTAACTTAAGATTTTTTACACATACCTATAAGATCAGATTTAGCATAAGTATTTTCGTTCTTAAAATCCCTCACACACGAAGCCTCAGGCAAAAATTAGTTTTCAATATTCACTTATAAATTCAGTGTCCCGATATAACCTGTCGCACACAAAAATGCTCAGTAAACTTCCAAGCGTAAAACATCATCTAAAAATAAAAATTTTATAGCGATGCCCCGAGGAGACGAATATAGCGATGTTTTTCATGAAATTCCAGAATTTCCTGCATTTTATAAATATTTGGACACGTGTGTTATCGCACTGCGTATACCGCATATAGGTAAAAATAATATAGGGCTTTTTTTAAATATAGTCGCAACCTGGGCTTCCTTCAGTGTGGAAGGTACGGTTTTGGGACTAACGCCACGAGGCTGATGATAGTATTGAACTAAAAATGTTAAGAAAGTGTTTGTTTATAATAATGACGACGAGTAATAATTACTTATTGGTAATTTTAGAAGAGGTATTTGTAACAGGTGAACTTAATACTTAATACACATATATACTCACGTCTTAATCCCTTACAGGGTTGACAGAGCCAACAGTCTCATAAAGACCGAAAGGCCACGTTCAGCGGTACGGCTAAATGCCAATACTTGAATATATTCTGTGTTTTTGATTTTACTTCTACAATACATAAATACACCGATTGCATTAAAATAATTATCCAAAGACGACCTGTTAAAAGTAAATTTATTTGTAAATGATGAATATTCCAGAAATTCTCAAAATGGCCGCTGAAGCTTCCTCCGCACCCGGCACTCGGAGATAGTTTAAATTTCATTAAAACTAATGGATATTTATTCTTAATGCACTTCAGAAATGAAATTGAATTTTTAACGGAATTACATACTTACTTTAGGATCACGCGTTTTTCCTGGAAGGGTAGGCAGAGACTTAATCTTTCCAGTTTAAGGTTACTAGCCTTGAGCTAGCCCTAAAATAAGTTCGAGACTTGAATTATAGGTAGGCAGAGGCTCATAGAAATCCGAAATATTATAAAGATGTTGATCAAACTATGTAATTAATATTATTTTGGAAGCTAAGGATGCCAATTCTATTTGCATCAAAATATTCAAAGGTAAAGATTACGTAATGCGACTTACAGCTTCCTAGTTAGATAAATTTAGTTGCATTTTATAGTGGCAGAATGCAGTCTAGAATAGAATTTCAGCTGGGGCTATTTTGTGGTCTAAGTAAGAGGAGTATAATATTATGACGACCTTAAGTTAGATGATAAGGCTAGGTTGTCTTTTCTTCCTTTCTTACACATTTTTTTCAAAAATAAACACTAGAATATACTATATATTTTGCGTATATGTAATTAAAAAGTACACGGGACACTTTTCATCCCGGTAAAAACCATTGTTCCCGAGGGATTTTCGAAAATTCTGTATTCTTTTGTACATACATACATAAAATCACGCCTCTTTCCTGGAGGGGTATGCAGAGATCGTGGCAAGTGGAAAGAGGTAGTCTCTGCCTATTCTTTTGTAGGTGGCGCTTAATTCGCGGGCGGGCGAAGCAGCGGGTAAAAGGTAGTTCTCTGTAAAGAGGAGTCTGGATTCCGCAAGTAACAACGATCCTGGCTTGAGTAAGTCAGGTTTTTACACCCACCGACTCCTGTCTGGCCACTGCAACCTTTCAGGGGATGTAACTAGATAATGGTTCCTCTTCCATTAGCATGAATTTGCTGGTTTCACCATGAATTTTTTCCTCTTCATATATTTATTCATCAAAAAAATAATGTGCTTACATAACCCTCTAAATCAGTTAATAACTGCTGATTAAGTTTTTAAAAACACTCACTCATTCACTCACGGACTGATTCCTTATCTTAAAAACTACTGAAACAATAAAGATTAAATTTGGCAGGAAGGTAACTAGGAAACGTAAGCTAAGACGAAGAAAGGATTTTTGGGAATACCTGTGCAGCCTTACGACCAGGATATAATTTTAAGTATATTTTTCAAACAGCTTATTCTTGGAGTTAGATCTTATAACTTAGACCAAACCCTGCGCCGTCCAGCTACGGTTTCAAGCCAAATTGCAGCATCTATATATCTTCGTCTGCACACGACCTACTTTCAGATATTTCAGTTCTTCTTGAGGGTCCGATAAGACGCTGGATATCGGCTGTCAGGGAGATTTGTTGTGTATTCCTTGTAAAATTTAATGTAAACTATCTATCGGACGCTTTGGTAGCTTATGCCTGCAGTTTCGCCTGCGTAAAAGGAGGAAAATGTATATACGGGATTTTTTTTGATACTAGTTCATTCATAAAAGTAGTCAATAGTCCCTCTTTCCCGGAGGGGTAGGCAGAGACTACATCTTGCCACGATCCCTGTATTCTTCTTTCACTTCATTCATACAACTTTCTTCATGCAAGCTTAGCGGTTTCGGGTACGCTTGACCTGAACTTTTTCCAGAATGTCTCCTATTTGATCAAGGCATCTAAGTTCATCTAAGCTTTCCCACTCCAGTGTTCATTTTATACGAAACACTCCCCTTATATATTTGCTTAGTCAAACTTATTCATTATCAAAAAAAATTAACTCATAAAAAAAAGATGCTAGGCAGTCGCTTAAAATACGATAAAAGTGATATGCGGTTACTGAAATTACACCCTTAATTTTAACACTTTATATATATATAGACGATATTAAGGTCCGTCGCAGTTGTACGGAACTATTGACCTAAAGAAACTACATTTACATTGCTTTGATTATGAACTGTTTGCTTTTAAGGTTCAGTAGCTATGGCGCTCAGTGGAAAGTGAATTGTTTCGATAACATTCAATTCAAATTCAAAATTTAATTCATTATTAAGGGACACTTCAACATCACTTTATTATTGTCATATATTTTGGTTTTTCACAACATTGGTTGACGTAAAATAAATAACTTAAAACCAAGTTTACCCCCGCTTCCAAGGCGTCAGTGCAGAAGAAGCGGTAACAAACAGCACTGCAACATTTTTTTAAACAATGTCAACTTCACAATTATCCAAACTTAGAATAGGTATGTGGACGAGAGTAAAACATTTTTTTTGATTAATTGGTTTATACGATATTTAAAAAAGTTTAAATAAAAAAAACAAAACAGATGGATTAAAGTTTGTACTAACTTTTACGCGAATAAATACACAATTCTGATTAATTTATTCATCAGAATTTTAGTGTAGCAGTCATAATCAAATGCATGTTTATTTATAGTATCGCTGATTGTGACTTTGCAATTCAAACATAGTCGGGGGCTAACCAAATTTATTGGGCCGACATTACTCCATGCAAATAAGATGCGACACCTCTAGCTTACTAATGACGGCCATGTTGATACAAGTAAAGGTTTAAGGCTTTTGGCAGCCATCCAGACTAATATTATGAAGGTAGTACTCCCGTAGGAATTTCGGAATAAAAATTAGTGTTTTAGTTCAGGTTATATTATATCTGTGTACTTATTTTAATAAAACTTAGTGTTTTAGTCCAGGTTAAAATATATCTGTGTACTTATTTTAATAAAAATTTTCCAGAAGTAAACACACTCAGATTTAGCAAGTATTATTTTTGGAAATTCCCAGTTAATCCCAAAGATTATTGATCATGACATTATCACCAAGAGCATGATCTGAGATTGATACCAATCTCCATGAGAAAATGGATCATATTGGGGGAAATTCCCACGGGAATTTGGGGAACGGGTAATATACGAGATAATCTATTGACAAAGCTAACATGCTATTTCGGGTTCGACTTACGGGTATGCCACCAGGTGGGCATCTATAGCGACCTCTAAATACACCAAAATCATAATACAAAAAAAAAAATAAGGAAAGACTTAAAGAATTCTCATTTAGAAACTGGTTTCTTAATTTGGTTTTAAAAGTGGCTGAAGGGAAAACAACGCGCCAACCCTTTCCCCTTTGGTGATGATCGAGAGCTTCCTTTTGGTGATGATCGAGCCTGAAACATAGCTTCCAGTAAACCTATTTCTTTCTCAACAATGTTAAAAACAATTCACATACAACATTTTCATCATTAATCAATTCAAAGTTGTAATACCAATGTTATTACTAAACATTGCTCCAATAAGCTCTCATTATAATTAATTAAAAGTAATTTATATTCACGGCGCCGATAATCTCAGTATTAATATTGGGTTGAACTAACCAATTTATCAAACTCTAGATATTGTTACAAAATTAATTAAACAGTGCTGACTAAGGCTTCTGTTCTGGGGTAAACTTGACTGCACTTAACTGCGAAGCCAGTTGCTTTAAAACTGTGTAGACTCCGTTTCTGATATGAGAATAATAAAATATTAATAATAAAATATTGCTGATTATATACATACTAATAAGTATATCCCGGAAGTGTAAGCAGAGATTACTTTTTCCACACTCGTCAAACTTTTCTTGCCAGCGTGTCGATATGGGGTACTCTTGGCCAAATCTTTTATTTAAAAATGGAGTACGCGACACTCTTTTTTAAATATATCAATTTCTCTTTCCTGTAAGTACGCCAAATTACAAAACTTATATAGATCCAGCGGTTTGGACTGCGCCTTAAATTAACAGTTAGTGCGTCCTCCTTTATAAAAAATGATGTCTTTTAAAATTGTGAGTATTCATTTTGTAATTGACAATCATTAAAAATATATCCACAGCAAATAACATTTTTGTTGTTAAATGGATACTAAAATTTGAGGTCAGAGTTCAGAATTCGTTGTCAGGCAAATATGCAGCCTGTCTACTTGCCAGGTTTGTCTATAGCTATTTATTTTAAATATTGATTAAGTATCCTTTTTAAAGAACATTAAATACCACATTTTGTTATGTATAATGCACAAATTGAATACAAGGTGATATTTAATGTTCATAAACGTTATATTGTTTTGATCTATTTCGCTCAAGCGAAAGTAAAATCTATACAGCAAGATTGGAACTATGACACAAGCATCTACGGTACAAACTATACACGATCAGGACGCAAAATGCGTGTATATATTGTAATCATAGACATTATTTAACTGAAAAGTAAAATTACGTGAGATTGAGATACTTTTTTAAAGGCGATGGGCTAGCAACCTGTCACTATTTGAATCTCAATTCTATCATCAAGCCAATAAGCTGAACGTGACCTATAATTCTTTTCAAGTCTGTTGGCTCTGTCTACCCTCAAGGGATATAGACGAGATTATATGTATGTATGTTAAATGACGTGAAAACTGCCTGCAGGCCTTTTTTATAAATGAAATATTGTCTGATTGATATGAAGCCTCGAATACGAGTATGTTTGAGAGCCACTGGCAAAGTTACATGTGACCAGTTTACAAGTTGCGGCTTACAGTTAACTCAGTATTGTCCTTGTCAGTTCCTGACAACGAAGTAACTCGGACCATGTTCAAGTAACAGTCGAAGTATCCTCGGGACGGTAATTTACTTATTAGAAGCTTACAAGACTTGTGTCATTTCATTGGCATACCTTACACTTACACTCTACCGTGCGGTTCTCGGCACCAATACAAAAAAGAATAGGACCACTCAATCTCTTCCCCATGGATGTCGTAAAAGGCGACTAAGGGATAGGCTTACAAACTTGGGATTCTGGGATTGGGACTGTTGGCTTTGTCTACCCCGCAAGGCATATAGACGTGACCATATGTATGTACCTTACACTTATTAGCATAGCTAACACTATCTCACTGTAAATACATTTTGTGGTAAACTTTACGGAAAAGCTCACTTTAGAGCGTCGCTGGTCGAATCGGTAATGTGCCCGGTTAAAATTCGTGATGCGCACAAAGGCACAGGTTCAATCCCACCTCGGCCATTTACCAATGACCCTTTTCAAAGTTATGTACATTAGTTTGAAAACTAACTGATGCTCTTACTGTGAGGGAAAACATTGTGAGGAAACCTGCATATTCAGACAACTGGATGTGTAACCATGGATCCAATACGGGTTAGGTTTAACTGCATAGGTTGAGGAGGTCAAGTGGGAGTCGCTTCGTTTAAAAACCTGACTCACCTAATCCAGGATACATGGTCAAAGGCACACCCCTGGCTCGTTTCCAGAGAGGTGAGAATGCAACCAGGACTTTACGGAAAAGCTATAAAACTTTTGGGTTTTGGCTTTAGCATATTAATTAAAATATAATATGTTTATGATATCTTTTATTAAAATTAAATAAATAAAAGCAAAAAAATGTGTTACTTTAAAATTTATACTGTAATAATCACGCCATTAGTGATTTAAAACGTGCAACTATAAGAGCATAGCAAAATAATTTATAAAAATTATTTTTTAAGAAAGATAAAGCTTCTTTCAAAGATCCTGCCAAACCCTCACCCCACCGCAGTGCCAAAGTCTACACAAAACACCGAACCGGTTGAATTTTATGATTTTTATCGAAGAGTGAATAAAACAAAGGCTTGGCCACCGGAGCGAGTTAAATGCCGGAGCGCAGGAGCTGTGGATGGGACTCAATTGGTCTCCAATTCCGCTCCCATGCATATGTAAACAGCCGGTGTTAAGGGGGAGCTCTGCCGGCGCGATTTTATCACGCGCTTGCACTTTTTCTTTTATTTTGTTTTTGAAACGAGACATAAGATACAGATTGAATAAACCTCTAATTAAGTTTGAGACTGGTGCTAGGAGTAGGTATATCATCACTTTTTTTAAAGTTTAAATTTTCATAATAAATACTTATACATAAATACATACATAAAATCACGTCTTTTTTTTCATAAAATAACGGTATTTTTACACGGGAGGGGTAGGCTGATAAAACATCTTTTCAGTTGCCACGATCTCTGCATACTTCTTTCGCTTCATCCACATTCATAGATCTCTACATGCAAGCTCGGCGTTTACGGGTACTCATGACCTGACCTTTTGCCAGGATGTCCTTAATTTGACTAACTGGTAATGGATATGTTCAAATTTTATCCTAACGAACTCGGGTGTTAGATGTTCACGTCTACTTTCTCCTACCATTAGTCCCAGTTACATCCATACCTTTTTTGTTTGTTTGTTTGTAATATCTTTATTGCATAGAAATTAACACAGTAACAAGAAAATAGTACATAGTTATAAAAGAAACAAATCACTTTCTACCTTCTGGTGAGGAGCCCGGGGTTCGCCTTTACACCATGATCAGAGTCTTAAATGTTTAGAAATACTTATAGCTCGGCTATGTCATAACACAAGTATTAAACTAAAGACAAAAATTGGGATGAATACAGAAACAAAATCGGTGAAGAGTTTCTCCTTAAACACAAAAAAATCGAACCATTTCTGACTCGTTTGAGTTTGTGTTGGCATAAATTAATAGTTTTTTTTCTGACAATTGCATTGACGCTCTACGAATAATGATACGAAAATTGTGTAGAATAGAAGTCCAGAAACCTACTAGCATACGTATAACTTCATCAGACAACTGTCATGCCGTGTGGTTCCCATGGCACTTTAGAATAAGATCACTCTACTCCTCTTTCCCAGGGATGTCGTTTAAGGCGATTAAGGGATAGGCTCATAAACTAAAGAGTTTTCTTGTAGGCGATGGGGTAGAAACCTGTCACTTAACATTTAAGCCTTTTCAAGACTGCTGTCTTTGCTATATCGCAAGGGATGTAGACGTTATTTTATGTAGGTATTTATGTAGTACCGTACCGTAAGTAAGTACGCTGACGGAAATGAATGAATGAATGAAAAATGCGGAAATTATTTGTACTCTTTCGTACAAAAAGGGTTTGGAATAAACTATAGATTACACAAAATAATAACATACAGGTATACCATACAAGCGAGCAAAACTTTTAAAATAGTACCTACGTGTAATATGACTTTTTAAAAGGCTCAAATTTCACTTACATATCACAATTTATTTAATTAAACAGCCAATAACGAGTACTCTTATATTTTTTTAATTAAATCAAGCTTAACCAGACCGAACCCGGTGAAATATTGAAATGTCCTGTGGGCATAACCAAACAAATTATTTTTTATATTCAATTTAAAAATGGTTCCCCTCGACCGTGGCGTCGTACCATGAACAATGAAGGAAGATAATTTAATTACGGCGCCAAAAAGATGGCAAGTAAAATTTGTTCTGGTACCAATTTACATTGACTTACATATTGCTGGAATAGTTAAGGCCATATTAGCATTAATAAATTGATTATTAGTTGTATCACTCAGAAAACAATCGTCACATTTTATTAATTCAGATTAAAGTTTTAATTCTTTTGGAATATAAATAAATTTCTTTTGTTTTCAGAGATTTTCTATCGTATCAAAGCTGAATCATAAGTTAATGAAAAAATCCCTTGATTGACTATTTAAAATCTTAATGGGAAGAGTATAGTATCTGTCACACGCTGGTTTACCTTATTACGACAAAGAGTTCAGTGGTTGGTAGATTCGAACTCTAAGTGCCCAGAACCGCGCGGTAGAGAAAATTTCTAGAAATATAAATCTGTGTATTATTAATTTTACAGTAGGTATCGTAACAGAGTCGAATAGTACCTACTCACATATGTAATATCCCAGAAAACATTTCACTAGTTCACTTCCAGCGCGCCTGAATTCCTAGAATGACCTAAGCAAATTCCAATAATTTGAGAGAGTCCATTTTGGAAGCGACTACGGCATTTTTACTGCTTATTTCCCTTCACAAAGGTGATAATGGACATATCTAATTAATTTTGAATCTCCATTTTGCAGAGGGCAGAGAAAAATAATGGCGAACTTTAAAGGGTTAAAACGGCCTCGATTCCGTGGAAAATTCCAGAAAATATTTATATCTGTATATGTTATTCTTTATATTTGCCAAAATTAGTAAAAATCAGTCTAGTAGTTTTTGAGTTTATTCGTTACAAACATACAAATCTTTCTCTTTCGTGTGAATATGGTTTATGTACCTATCAGTTTTAAATCGTCATAATTTTTGCTGAATACGTGCTATTCACCTGTACGCATCTAAAATTTGACTTATTGCGTCTCTTACTTATCATGTTACTCATTTTTATACTGGCAGACTTGAAAAAAAAAGTTTAAATCTTTTCAAAGTAACCGATAGTGAAATATTCGAATTACATTTTGATGAAAATTTTTGGGTAACATTGATTAAGTGTAATTTTGTAGTTACAGTTACCCATACTAATATTAGAAATGTGAATATGTCTTGGTGTGTTAATTTGACCTTCATTGACGGCAATACCACTAAACCGATCTCTATGAAATTTTGCATATGATATAAAGAGATATGGTACTAATACGGGTGGAGCCACAGGAGAAAACTAGTCAACTGTATAAAAAAAGTTCTTATAAAGCTACAAAATTTTAATGTAAATAAATTATATCGTTCATACGTCCGACCTACATTCACACTGTGGCCCATTTTAATGGTCACTATTAAAAATGTATGGAACACAAAATGGCCACGTTTCACTCTCGATCGTCGAAGCGTTATTAACTGTTTGAATTCTTTATGGGACCTGTTTAAAAATGATTAACAGTCTGATTGTACTAATTTATTATAAACAACTTGTGACACCACGCATTTTTAATAATGTTTGATACTGGCTTCTTTTATATTCGGGAAGACTTAAAGAATAGGACCACTCCATCTCTTTCCCATGGATGTCGTAAAAGGCGACTAAGGGATAGGCTTACAAACTTGGGATTTTTTTAGGCGATGGGCTAGCAACCTGTCACTAGTTAAATCTCAATTCTATCGTTAAGCCAAATAGCTGAACGTGGCCATTCAGTCTTTTCAAGACTGTTGGCTCTGTCTATCCCGCAAGGGATACAGACGTGACCATATGTATGTATTATAATAGAATAGGGACAAATTGGCCAAAAAATATATCCCGTTAAATGTAAACGTACATATATATTAATCGCAATGATCAAACTTCCGTGACGATGTTATCAAGGCTGTGGCTTGAAATAAATTGCCGATTATACTGTAAGGGTTTCAATTATAGTCGCTTATGACACGATTATCGCTCATAATAACGTTTTAAAGTAGTTAGTCGATTTTTATTAAAAAAAAACTCACTTATTTCCAGCATTTGCTTAAATTTTTGGAGGTCTGCTAGAAGAGATTTCTTTTGAAATGAACAAACACTATGTAGGTACTATTGTTTCTTGTGTTTATCAGTCCCATATGTTATCTGTGTATATGAATTATAAAATAATTAAATTAAAAAAAAACACGCTTCATACAAACAGGGGTAGGCAGATACTACATCTCACTTGCCACGATTACTGCATAATTATTTCGCTTCATCCACATACTCTCTTCGGTTTAGAGGATACGAATGTCAAAATAATCATAACAATATTTGCAAGTGAATTAACATACAAATTTAACCGTCCAATATATACAGAAAATACAACTTTTGTCATACCGATAATAACCGCATTGCGGATTGAACTTGCTAACTAGGAAGTAGGCCTTAAGTTCTTACCAATAAGGTTGATGTAATGCATGGTAATAATGTCACATTTTTCTATATTAAACAGGACGTACGGGGGTATATATCAGACGTGCTCGTAAGAAGGTTCCGTAAATTATATTCTCATGGAAATAAATGGGTGGGAGGGTACAGTAGGCCACGTGGAAAAGTGTACCTACCATTTTATACAATACGAAGGTAAACTTTTCTATATGGCCCACTTGTCACTTGAGATAGTTTGTAGTTACTGACGTGTTTACATAAAAAATCAGAGGAAAAATTAACATAAAATATTTATTTGATTTCGATCTTACAAAAAGTACCTACTTATTAGAGAAAAAGTATTGAACTAAATATGAGATATAGATATTTAGTTAAATATAAATTGTTTTAAGACTTAGCGTTATTAACTGATATATTTTTAGTCGTGATGATTGATTGATTGATGAAAAACTTATAATTTATTTTGTAAGCGAAGGGCTAACAAAGCAACCTGCCGCTATCTGAATTTCAATTTCATCATTAAGCTGTTCAGTTCAGCTGAACAGATGGCCTTCAAGAGTTTTCAACTGTTTTCGCTATGTCTACCCCATAAGGGATAAAGACATGATTAATACATGTCCTATAATTTAACACCAACAGCTGTCCCGTCAAACATTGTTTTGCCATATATATAATTTTAAAGTATTATAATTTCTAGTTAAAAAAAATGTTAAGGGTGGACAACCCTTATCTCTAAGAGCTATGAAAAATAGATGTTAGCCAATTCTCAGACCTACTCAATATGCTCACAAAATTTCATGAGAATCGGTCAAGCCGTTTCGGATGAGTACGGGAACGAACATTGTGACACGAGAATGTTATATAAAAGATAAACAATCAATCTATTTACGAAGTTGTAAAAAAACACACAAATAATTCCCTAGCAGCGTCGGGTCAGTACGCAATTAGCATCCGTGAGTCGCCGTCTCCAGTCCTTAAAAAACAAAAAAGGCCAAGTCACGCACCTCTTCGTGACGACCCGAGCTACACACTTAGCTAGGTATTTATTGCTCACCAAATTATTTTGTAAAAAAAAAATATTTAATGTGTTAATGCACGAATGAAATTTTTAATTGAATATTTATTGTCTTTATGGTCGCGGTCACTCAATATTGGATACTAAATAGGTCCCATCAAAATAGTATGTGTACATAATAAAAGGTTAACTGCCTTAATGATAGAATTAAGAATTAAAATATAGATAAGTTATCATATATATAAATTAGTTATATGAATTAAATATATATGAAAAGAAGACACCTCTAAAAAGTTTAGTAGGCTTCTTTTGTAGTTCCATACGCGTAAAAATTACACAAAGATCGGTTCAATGGTTGTGATGACAAATATATTTATACATACATACATATTGTCACGTCTATATTCCTTGCGGGGTAGACAGAGCGAATATATTTATATGTATTATATTTTTATATTATTAGAATAAACCTTTCCCAGTCAGCTTTCAGAATACAAAAAAAAATCAGTAGTTAAAGTACAAAACATTTAACACATTATTCCAGCGCTTAAAATTTATATAACTTAATGACATACAATTACAAGCAATTACGGTTAATATATAAGCCGGTATGATTTATAAATGTGCGGTTTGTCGCTTTTTCAATGACATTACAACTGTAATTAGCTTGAAAGTATTCCATAATGTTTGGGGAAGGTTTTTTTATCATTATCATTCAAATCAGAGTTCAATGCACTTTTGATTGCTGAAGTATTCATTTGTTTTACGCGTTTTATGCTTTTGTAATATAACAACATGGATGTATACTGGAAATCGAGCGGCAAATTACATATATTTTTGTTTTCTGTTACTTCAGAATAGGATCGCACCATTTCTGTCCTTTTGGATGTCGTAATAGGCGACTAAGAGAATAGGCACATTCAATCCAATTTTCGTTAGGTTCCAGGGTAAAGGTTGCGATTAATGTCATTCAAGGGAAAGAGTTTATTCTACTCCAAAATGCCGAGAACCACACGACACTACGGCAATATTGTATTTTTCTTATTCTTATTACTATTTCTGTGATATCTACAGATAAAATTGATGAGTTGGCTACACTTCTTCGGAATTGACGAGTTGACCACAAGTCAGTTGTTTGAACAAGAAGTAAGTAGTTAGTCTGAATAGGTAGGCTTCTAATTACATATAAAACCATCTTAATATATCTGTGGTCGCTGAAGTAGGTTCTTAAGAGGGTAACTTTGTGATATCAATATAATGTTAACCACGTTAGTCTAGCTCGTAATGTTAGTTCTTTGAATCGCTTAGTTCTAGGTTCAGTCTTAAGATGATTACTAGTTCTTACATGTCTGTACTGAAATTCTCGAACTTTGAGAAATGCTTCGTAGACCACATGCATGCTTATCATTACCTCTATATCCGTTGCGGGGTAGACAGGGATAACATAGTGTCGAAAAGGCAACGCTCTAGCTGAGCTCAGGTTAATGATGAAATTGAGATTTAAATAGTGACTGGTTGCTAGCCCATCGCCTAATAGGAGAACCCCAAGTATACTATAGCTATTTCCATAGTCGCCTTTTACCATATCCAGAGAAAAGATATGGAGTGGTCCGGTTCTAAAGTGCCGGAAATCACACGGCATAGTGTTGGGTGCTCAGGCCACATATTGCTAAATTTCAAAACTTTAAATTAAATTAAATTTCAATTAAATTTCAACACAGCGGTTTCGGCTTTTCATTGATATTCATACATTTTTAAACCACCATCATAATACTCAAATAATCTGAATAATATAAGACTATTTATTATCTAATATTCAGATTTCTATACACATAGGTACCCGATAACACAACACAATTTAACTAAAATAAAGCGACTGCAGTGCAATTAAAGTTAGCGATTTGGTGTTCAAAGTTATTCAAGTGCAGATTTGCAATGCCTCAAGTCTTAGTTCTGAACGTGCTGAAGTGTCCATGTAGCCATGTTTTGTGAACTGTATCTCTAAGTCTTTCCACAATGTTACTTTACAAATAAGTATGTATTTGTTAAGCGATTATTTTGAATTCCCGGCTTTTATTAATAGGACCAGTACATCCCTTAGAAGGAAAGAAAAATTGTTTATTTGGTACAACATACATACATGTCTATATCCCACGCGGCGTGGATGAAAAGACTAACAGGCCGCTTTTATCATCAGCTATATGGCTTAATGATAATTGATTGATTGATGATTTTTTTAAAACTAAAGTTGAAAGAAATATTCATTAAATATAAGGAAAAAAAAAACGTTTATTGATCTTGACTTATCAGGAAAAAAGAAACATTTTTACTTTAAGAACAAAACGAAAAGAATGGTGTACGTTAGATAAGAGTTAGCTATGATTTATAAGAAAAAGATTACAGAACTTTGAAGTTGCATATCACGTTTGTCCTAATCACGGCGATAAAGTACTTTAAATAACCCAACCACAATAAAAGAGTCAGGTCAAGAGTACCCGAAACCGACGAGTTTGAATGCAGACAGTTTTAAATGTGGATGAAGTAAAAGAAGTAAGCAGGGATCGTGGCAACTTGAAAGATATAGTCTCTGCCTACCCAACCGGAAAAGAGGCGTGATTTCTGTATGTATGTAAATAACCCATCCTTAAAATGCAACATATTTCAGCTTAGACGTATATTGAATCTAAGGACCAACTCGGATAAATGTGGCCACTCGGCCGAGGGTCGTTTGTCACCATACTCCACTTCGTAACTTGGCAACTGGCCAGCTTGTATTGGCGCTAAACTGTACGGATGGCTGTTACATTTTGTGCTAACCTGGTTACATCTGCGAGACATAGGTCATGAGGCTTTTATCCCTTTGATTTTGACATATCTTGTTGTGTCTTATTCTCGTTATGAAGTGCTGGAACTAGTAAAAGTGTTGGTGGTCGAAATGGTTTAAGTGCCCGACTAAAATGGTCAAGTCATGCGTGTGGTACAGGTTCAAATCCTATCTCGGCCATGTCCCAAAGACTCGCTTTATTAGTTTATCAAGTTAGTTCTAACCTATGCTCTTACGGTGAGGGAAAACATCGTGAGGAGACTTGCACACCTTTGATTCCTCTGTAAAGGTTACGGAGGTTTGATGGGAGCCACTTCGTGTAAAAACCAGACTCACCCAATCGAGGATCATGGTCGTAAAGGCATACCTCTGTCTCTAGAAAGGTGAGTCTGGAACCAGGACTAATGAAGAAGAAGAACTTCTAGGATTACTACAAGGGGTAAACAGAGCTCATACTTACACGAATTTCAGGCCCATATTCAGCTGTATGACTTAATCATGATGAGTTTCAGAAATTGTCCAAAAGAAAACTCAAGTGTAAAAGCTTGTTTAATGTTTTTTTTTTCGTTTTCACTCTGTTTTAGTTGATCGCGGGAGAAAAAAAGCTGCATACACTGGTTTTTCTTTGCTATCGAACCAGCACTGAATTTTTTACATGCGTCAATAATATACATACATACTCACGTCTATATCCCTTGTGGGGTAGACAGAGCCAACAGTCTTGAAATGACTGATCGGCCACATGATACACGGATCCATGGACGCATAACTGAAGATGCCGCAATGGACGCATAGCAAGAGAAAGGTCCAATGATGATGAGAGCGCTATATCTGTAATGAAAACCAGCTTCACTTTCAGTCTCCAGGCAATCAAGACTTGGCCTGACTCCAAGCTGAACTGGCCTACTTTAGCGGCCTCAGGTCGTGCTGGGTCGAAGCCAACCCGATACCCATCATGGAACTTGAACAATTAAGTCAAACTGCTGGCTAAATGATGTTTCTTATATTATGTTGTTAAGTACGTAATAAAATTTTAGTGATAGCCATTGTGGGTGTGTTACTACAGGAAAGTTGTCACGTAGGCATGAATAAAAGAGAAGAGAGAGCGAAGAGTGATTACGAAAAATATACCAAATCGAAGTATTGACTTCAAAGGATGGTATCCTTTGAAGTCAAATAGAAAAGACAAATAGATTTATCTTGGGGGTTCATAGTTTCAAGTTGTTTTATCATGAAGTATTCATCTGAGTTGCTGCACTCTTTGGAGAGTGGTCGACCATTCGTCTGGTAGCTTTAGTGGTCCATTCTCCCTCAAAAATCCTCTCCTGTCAAGAAAGAGTTAGGTGCATCCACTGGGTGATCTGCATCTAGACAACCAGGTGTTCATGAAAGTAATATTTCGCTACGAGACCAGGCCAAAGATGGTTTGGATGCTAGATTGAACGATGAAAAGATAGGCGTTGTCTGATATTTTTTTAATCGGTTCCTTCAATATGAATTTGATAATACAGAATTCAGTGTAAGACATAATATCATCTTCCAGCACCACATCTTCAATACATTTATCTTTCTTTTCACCATCCCTCCATGGTTTCTGCTGTGGAATATGAGTGTTCTCAAGAGCAGAGTCTTTGTGGTTTAGATTTTGTTGCGATTACCTTGACCTCCAGAATTAATTCTGCTCTGACCATAAATAAATTAGGATAAAAGAAAGGGTCCAAAATAAGGCCGATGTCATGTACATGACCTACTGACCCTTGAAATGAGGATAAACTGATAGCTAAATGAGTTCCTGGCATAAGTTGAGTGGACATGAATGATTTAACAAAACAGAGCAAGTACTTACTTGCCTGGTACAAACTTTGATTTTATTAGGTCAATAGTTCAGAACAAACATCAGAGTTGTATCACGGGTAAAATTGAGTTTTGAATTAATTTATTTTCAAACGATTTGGATGGAAACATAGATTTGACTGGTAATTTTTTCAAACTTCATTTTCCTACTCTTTTTTACTATTTAGTCATTTTTTGTGACAGCGTTTTTAGTCATATAAACGTACCGTGTGTTATCATTCATGACTGCCAAAATTTGAAATGGAATTTGGACAATACGAAGTAGAATGACAGGCTAGCGTGACAAACAATGATCAGAGAGAATTTCCTGACATTTCCTCAGGAACAAGAATTACAGGAGATTTTGCGTTATGGAACTGCGAGCATAATCTAGACCAGCTCTCGATGTGGTCAAAACATCACGAACACTTTATAGCGTCAGGATCAACGGCTTGGCGCGTTTTTCAACAAACTATTGCCTTTTTTAAGTAGATTAACAATTTCTGCACAAAATCCTTTGGCTTTCAAGAAAAGTACAGTCGCTAACAAAAAGGTCGAAGGAGGATTTTTGAGGGAAATCCGACAATAACAGTCGTCTTAGCGGATATTCGGAACTATTCACATTAGCGGGCTCTTCGCCCGGGTTGAGACAAATCTGCGAAGTTTCTCTTGAGACCGTGTTCATACTGTAGACATGTAGGTTTCAGTTTCTTAATTTATCACCAAAGCATACAAGGTGGCACTTATTGACGGCAATATCCATAGAAATGTTATAAATGCGAGAATTTTTTTTAATGAATATAGTTAATTATCCAAGACCACACACAGGCTATTTATTTTTCTAAAAACTTACTTAGATAGGTAATACGGAAATTTAAGCGTAGGCGCAATTTTATTAACAGTAAGTACAATTTATCGTATAATATTATATTCAAGTAAAATACAGACGTGATTAGACGTGATGTCATACATATTTATGTATTATTCTAAGCATCGTAAATGCAATCTTCTCCAGTTATCCAGTAGGGTATACAGACATAAACAATCTAACATATTCTGAAGCACCACGCTTGGAACCTTAGTCAAAATATACATACATACATATAGTCACGTATATAAGAGACTGATGACCACGTTCAGCTTTTTGGCTTGATGATAGAATTGAGATTCAAATAGTGACAGGTTGCTAACCAACGCCTAAAGGAAGAATCCCAAGTTCATAACCCTAACCCTTAGTCATCTTTTACGACATCCATGGGAAAGAGGAGTGGTCCTATTCAGTGGTCAAAATATACTTAACAAAAATATATATCCCAGTATTTTAGTAAATTATATGACACTGTTCTCCAAGAATTGTGACCGCCGCATAAACGGATTCTAGGAACAGTGTAACCGAGCCTTTAGCTACAATCCACTAAAGGCGAGGCATTCACATAAATCGCATGCCGGATCAACTGTGGCTTCGCTGGAGGAGCTCCTACACTCAGACCATCCGTTACGAATAACTTTTAAGCATAATAAGCAAAGAGCACTGTACTTGTAGGGTTAAGCAAATGCCGATTTAGTTCTTTAAACTATACCGTATTTGTAATCACGTCAATATCCCTTGCGGGGTAGACAGAGCCAACAGTCTTGAAAAGATTGAAAGACCAAGGACCGCAAGGGATATTGACGTGATTACAAATACGGTATAGTTTAAAGAACTAATATATATATATATATACATATATATATATATATATGAGAAATAGATAGAGTAGCCTTTCTATCTATTTCTCATAGGTATCTTAAAATGCGACTAAGGAATAGGCTTACAAACTAGGGAATCTTCTTTTAGGCAATGGGCTAGCAACCTGTCACTATTTGAATCTCAATTCTATCATTAATTCAAACAGCTAAACGTGACCTTACAGTCTTATCAAGACCGTTGGCTTTGTCTAAACCGCAAGGTAACTAAAAAAAATATAAACTTGATTTTATGTATGTATGTATTCCTAAAAGGTAAAAGCAGGTAGTACTAATCTACTACTACTTATCTTTTTATTTTCGAATACACGTACAGTGTTTCAAAAGTGTTTCATTTAATTCTCAGAATTTCTCGAATTAATTTAAAATTTACATCATTCTTTACTAAATTAGTTAATTTTCCCTCTGTGCACTTGTGAACTTTCACTGACTCAGCCAGTTAGTTCTTCCGATCGACTCATAAACTAGATTATTTATCTTAGACAATCTAATTCAGCTAACTGCTAATTAGTCGAGTGTTCATTAAGTCGAAGTTACAATTGAAACTTTGTAATTAATTATTTGTTTTAATTATTAAACTAATAATTCTTACATTCATCATCAAATTTTTATCACTTACAGGGTAGACAGAGTTATAAATAAGTGGAAATATTTGATTTATAAAACAGTATGCAGGAATCGTGGCAAGTTGAAAGATGAAGTCTGTGCATACCTCTTCGGGAAAGAAGCGTTATTTTTGTGTACATATATAGTTAGTAAAGTATAGGAAGAGTAAAGCTTAACTTGTCGCTATTTTAGTCTTGTAACTATGACTATGTCAACGTCGTAATGGGTAAAGACGTGATGTGTGTATGGAAATAATAAATTTTTAAAGAGATACTTAGATTTATTTACTCCATATTTTTTAATGTTTCTCACTTGAGTGCTTATATGTATAAATGTCTCGCTAAAAAGTATAACACAATTTCGTTTGTGAATGTACCAACAGGATAAAAAGCCTTATGTTTGCGAAAAAGCAAAAAGAAACATGGAAATAATTAGATTAATTGTAATTACGAGGATTTTTCCAGTTTCGTCGAGGGCTGAATTTGCATATTTAAATAGCGCTCGCAACTTGACAGCCAAAGTTATTATTTGTGCTAAAATTTTGTGTCCGACATTTTGAAAGACAAATTAAAGTTGGCCCACACAGTTTCGGTGATACTGTACAGAGAGAATTGAGTTTTGTTATTTTTGTTTTTGGTAATTTGTTGCTTTTTTTTGCGCGACTCATCAAAAAAGCGTAATGTTTTGTATTTTTATTGTTCAATTATTTGATTGAAATTGCAAAATATAATCACTCAATTGACTAATTTATTGCAATATAACCGCCATCTTGTCTCGTTCATTCGATCGCACTTAAAATTCATACACTATTCGTTCACACGTATACGTTCGAATAATAAGACAATATGACTAACTAATCTATGTTAATTCCTTTGTTAAATTTCGCCAATAACCACATTCCCAATAAGTATAAATTATGTGAAAATGTCTAATATTGAAATTACGCATTGCATAAAGACGTTCTACTTTGTGTTGTTATTAGATTTAAGATCTACAACTGGCAGTTTACGTCGTTGATGTAAATGCTGCAGTGTAGTTCGTTCCTTCGCTTGTTCTACATTTGAACTTTGGAGGAGGCAGTCGTTTTTATTATATGTAATCTTGGAGGTCTATAAATTATTCTTTCTCTAGGTGTGCAAAAGAGGAAACTGACTGTCTCACTGACTGATATAACAATGCCTAAACAGCTGAGCTAAAAGATTTGAAATTTGGCATATAGGTTCTTTGTGTAATCTAGGGGGACGATGATTTATCGGAAAAAAGACTTAAGTGGGCACGTGAGATTGAGTGGCGCCGCGTTCTTACTCCAGCATCCTACATTGATAAATTGGCATCATCATCATTGGTATGAGAGTGGCAATTATCAAATTATTAACTCTCTCATGACTGACTACGAATCAACTGTAATACATGCGACTTAAAACTGACTTAAAAATTACTAATGATAAAGAATTCAGGCTTTTAACCCTATACCATTCCTCAATCACCTTTATTGTTCCATTTACAGTCTGTGATGTCTTCTTAGCAAACGTAACAATAATGTTCTCATGCTAATAAAAATCTTATAATAAAGCGCAAGATTAAATACAAATAAAAATATGCTAAGCTAAGAGAGATTTAAAAAGAAAATTATCTGTTATGCAAGTCGCAACAGAGTCCCGACTGAGAATAAAAAAGCTGGAAACTAGAACGGCTGAATGGCGTGATTTCTAAAAGTTTCTGCAATAAAAGCTCTCCATTCGAGCTTGCAATTCAAGTGTTAAACGAAATATTAATATTTCTTATCTTCTTTGTGAGGGAGTATCTATAAAAGGCCAAGGTGGCCAATAATGACGGCCTTCGTTATAACTAGAGGATAAAGCACTGACTAATTGACTGAAATATCTATTCAAAAATTTGCCACGTTCAGCTTGGCTTAATGATAGAATTGAGAGACAAATAGTGATAGGTTGCTAGCCCATCGTCTACGAGAAGAATCCCAAGTTTATAACCCCATTATTTAGAAATTACTATGGGTAAAATTTTGGTCTCAATAGTCCCATGGGAGATGTGATACTAACGAAATCATATTAGAAAAATAATGTATCCATTTTGCAAAACTAAGCCTCAGTATAATAAAAAGGACTTTGGAGAGCATCGGTGGTCGAATGGGTAATGGGTTCGAATTCCACCTCGGCCATCTACCAGTGACTATACATACATACATAAAATCACGCCTCTTTCCCGGAGGGCAGAGACTACCTCTTTCCACTTGCCACGACTATTTTCGAAGTTATGTAGTTTGAATACTAAACGAGACTCTTACGGTAAGGGACAACATCGTGAGGAAACCTGCACATTCAGGCAACTGGATGTGTAATCATGATCGATCAGGAGGTCACACGGGAGTCGCTTCGTGTATAAACCTATATATCTCTCCAGTGGTGAGGCTGCAACCGGGGCTAAAACCAGGAGGAAGAAGGTGAATAAAAAGGACTTATCTAAAATAAGCATAATCCAGGCAAGTTGTCGAACAGAGAACGTGTATGTAATAAATTAAGATTCTTCTGTAGAAACTAACAGGCAATAAAATCCAGCGACAATTTATAACAAACCTAGTTGAAAAATAAATTCAGCTAGTTTTACACAGTGTAACGTACTAAAGTTGTTATGGGTGCTAGATCTGGGAGCAGATGTTAGGTTTATTACTTTTAAAGTCTGTAAATTTTAGACTATGTCAGACTTTGGAAAGCCGTTAGTTATAGATTCAGCATTCGGTTTGAGTTATGAAGAACAGGCACATTACAAGGAATCCTTTCACTGACATTTAATCACGACTACATTCCTTGCGGACTGGACAGACCCTGCAGTCTTGAACAGACTGAAAGGCCACATTTAGCTATTTGGCTTAATTATTGAATTGAGATTTAAATACTGGCAGGTTGCCAGCCCACCGTCTAAAAGAAGAATCCCAAGTTTATTAGTCGCCAGTAACGACATCCATGGGAAAGATTTATGGCGTGTTTATGAGTGCTGGGAACCACACGGCATATCCTACTTTGGTTTGGATAAAATAAATAAGATAAGATAAGAAAGGTTAAAAGTTCCCAACCCGAAGAGATGCACCTCTACCCCTCCGGGAAAAATGCGGATTTTTATGTATATTATAAAAGGCATCGCGTTTGACTGGATTTGTGCACTATTTCAGCTTCATATTTTATCTTCTCTCTCTCTCCATCTTTGCAGTTTCTATGGAAAGCCCTGAAGGAACGCCTTATCAAAGTTCTTTAATAGCCCCCCAGGAATTTTTCACCAAATCGTCAAACTCCCCACTTCATAACAATACAATTGTCCTGATCATTCAAATTTTTCTTCACCGCCTTAAAAAAACTCCAAATGGATCCTCCGCCACAGTGTAAAAAATAAATTTGCGTTAGAATAATCCAGTGCATTACATTAGCAATTCGACAACAAGATGTTTTTTGCTTACTTTGCGCTCGAGAATAACTGGGTATATGCGGATTGAAAATCTTTTTGTGGTAAAATTTACTTGCTTTTGAGTTAGATTAGCTTTGAAATTAACAGTTAAATCTAAGAGTAAAATAAGGAAATATAAATAAGTAAGTACATTATTAGTTAAGACTTAAGTTTAGACTTGGGATTCTTCTTTTAAGCGATGGCCTGTCACTATTTGAATCGCAATTCTATAATTAAGCCTAACAGCTGGACGTGGTCTATCAGTCTTTCAAAACTGCTGGCTCCGTCTACCCCGCAAAGTATACAGACGTGATAGTATGAATGAGTGATTATAAAAGTGTAAAAATATTTTATTTAACCTATGAAATAAATTAGTTAAATTACAAAAAACTAGAATATGATTTTGTCACGCTGTTTTGTGTCTTTAAAATATGTATATACCTCTATAATATTCAATTTCATCAAAAAACTGTATCAAAACTTTAAAACAGGCAATCATACATTTCATTTTAAGTGTTATAAAAACAGTTAATATAAGAAAAAAATGTATTGCAGGTACTAGGTTTCTCATGGTAACAAAAGCCTGTCTCACGAGGGAAAATTCATTTTGGCGTTTTCAAATGTTGTTGCTTGTTGCCGAGAATTGGAAAATAAATACATAAATAACTAAATTATACGGTTTTAAATTTCATGAAATAAGTGGAAAGTTTATAAAGAACCAAAAAAGATTGATAAATCATGACAGAATATATGTTTTTAGCAAATACCATGGGAACTTTAGTTTCTACCGAGAAAGTAACCTGTGTCCTTAACACTTAATTACATTTACGCAAAATTTCAAGAAGATTGTTTCTGTAGAGTTTTTTGTAGTACAAGAAACAACAACGCAAGGTTTTAACTGAACTACAAAAAACAGTGTATATACATTAAAAATAATAAAACAAATCAAGATATGACAAGCAAGACAGTAAAAATTAATTTTAAATGTCTACAGAAATAAACTAACTTGATTAAAATAAACCAAGGTAAGTATTGCCCTTGTACTAAATTTCTTCTTAGTTTAACTTCAAGGTTTTGTTGTGTTTTGTTCTTTGATGTACGGTCGCGTTCATAATTGCAGTCATAGTTCGCAAAACTTTATAGCTTGCACTCACCGCTGTCACTCACACATTCACACAAATAACACAATAAACAACAAACGGTTAAGCGTTGGGTAACGCGCCATCAAGAAGAGGGTAGTGTAAAAAGTCGACCGCTCAGCGACCGTCGTCCGCTAATCAACACAGCGACACGCCACACAGCGGAGATCCATGGTGGAACAGTACGAAAATAATGGCTTCATACCGACCAGAACATTTGCGGAACAGTTCGACACATCAGTGGTTACTGTTCGTCGAGTTTGCACCGTGAGGGACTATTCCACAGAGAGCCAGCAAGAAAGCCGTATTTATCCGAAATAAATAAGCAAAAACATTTAGAATTTGCTCGGCAGTATTTGGATTTTGACTGGAACACGGCGATATTTACGGACAAAAAGTTCGTTTACGTCATCGCAACACGGTGGGCTTCATTTATGGCGAAGAAATGCAACTCGGTATGAAGAAAAAAATATTGTGCCAAATATGGAGTCTGGACGCATATCTGTAAATATGTGGGGCTGGATGAGTGCTGCTGGACCTGGGGAACAGGTGTAGATAGCAGGACGCGCTACATCTGCTCATTATGTGCAAGTGCTGCAAGAAACCATGTTACCAACTGTGCGGTGTATTTATCCGATTGATGATATGCAATATCATTTGTGCAAGACAACTACCCTGTGTATCGAGTCCATATAGTGTGTGAAAGGTTCTGCCAGTTTATATTAAAACTACTACTTAGATAGTATTTTAAGGACAGCTTCAATATCTTTTCTTTATGAAAACGAATAATTAAGCTGTAACCTTAATAACAGGAGATAGGTAAATTAGTGTAATATGCTGTATGTATACCTTTATATAATCATCAATATGTAAACAAAACTATAGGTAAACTGTTTCAATAAAATTTACTAATTTTAATTATTGAGTGTTTTATTTTGCTCCCTCTTGTTTAATATTTCTTGCTGATTTCCGTGTTTGAAGACACGGGTATCGTAATTCTTAGATATCAGTTAGTTAGTTAGTCAGTCAGTTACTTAGTTCAAATGGCACCTTGAAACATTAAAAATTGTCAGTAACAATATATTTTTTTTTAATAGACAGAAATTCCTTGAATAACTTCGGAATCCGCTAGTAACTAGAACAAGCGAGTGTGAGCAAGCGAGATTATCTAATATATCTTAGATCTCACTTGCACAAACGAAGTAATAAAATTGCTACCCAATAACTTTCAAAGGAACCACTACCTATGTTAGGGTCGTGTGCAGACAAACTTTCAACTTTATTGAAATGACATAAGTCTGGCAGTCGCAGGCTTCCCTCTATAGGCAAATCTTATGCAAATAATGAGAGACGACGATATCTCGATCGACAATTATCGGGCCCAGTTCGGACATCGTTGATTACCCTCTCTTTCTGTTTTGTTATGTTATATGTCATAGAATAATAAACTGTTTTACTTAGTAATCATTGGTATTAAAGACCGTATTCATTTGAAGGAATATTTATTCTTTTTAAATATGCATGTGTGTGTGTATCTAGTGGAACCACAGTGCACGCTATTTTAACCCGTAAGAATTTTAAAACTATGACTGCAGATATGAACGCGATCGTACATAAATATATAAATAATAAATAAAATAAACAAGCAAAAATAATATTTCTTAGATTAAATACTAACTAAACTACACTATGACAGTGCTATCATAATTTTATTACGAAACTTTTTTGGCGTAAAAACTAAAAGTATTTATTTATCTTAATCAAGGAAAAAGAAACGACGAGAACTAAGACTAAGGAGAAATTTAGTACGAGGGCACTACTTATTTCTAGAGAAATTTCTTCAAATAGGCCCAAAGTATTACATTAAACTATTGGTTCTCGAATATTATTTATGCCAAGCAAAGCATTTATTTACTCAAATAAATGCACTGTTTACTCCCAAGAATTTTCAACAACGACTAGAGATCCAATTAAATTTATTACGAACTGATCGATAAATGTAACAGAAATCGGAAAAGTTGCAGACGAGCCACTTTTAAACTACCTACTTACTCTACTCTCTCACGTATCTATTGAAGCTGAAATTTAGCATGTACTCATGTTACTTAGACAGTGTAAGAGAACAATAAGAGAGGATATCCCGAAATTCCCGGGATTTTTTTAAGAATAGTGACTGATTGATTGACTGACATATCAACACACATGCCCATAGATCCAGGGTATTGAAATTTGACTTGTAGGTATTATTTGGTTTAGGGGTGCACTAAGAAAGGACTTTTTGAATTTTCTTTTTAAGACACAAGTTGACGGGATTTCAAACTTTTATTAGTCGCCAGTAACGACATCCATGGGAAAGATTTATGGCGTGTTTATGAGTGCTGGGAACCACACGGCATATCCTACTTTGGTTTGGATAAAATAAATAAGATAAGATAAGAAAGGTTAAAAGTTCCCAACCCGAAGAGATGCACCTCTACCCCTCCGGGAAAAATGCGGATTTTTATGTATATTATAAAAGGCATCGCGTTTGACTGGATTTGTGCACTATTCCAGCTTCATATTTTATCTTCTCTCTCTCTCCATCTTTGCAGTTTCTATGGAAAGCCCTGAAGGAACGCCTTATCAAAGTTCTTTAATAGCCCCCCAGGAATTTTTCACCAAATCGTCAAACTCCCCACTTCATAACAATACAATTGTCCTGATCATTCAAATTTTTCTTCACCGCCTTAAAAAAACTCCAAATGGATCCTCCGCCACAGTGTAAAAAATAAATTTGCGTTAGAATAATCCAGTGCATTACATTAGCAATTCGACAACAAGATGTTTTTTGCTTACTTTGCGCTCGAGAATAACTGGGTATATGCGGATTGAAAATCTTTTTGTGGTAAAATTTACTTGCTTTTGAGTTAGATTAGCTTTGAAATTAACAGTTAAATCTAAGAGTAAAATAAGGAAATATAAATAAGTAAGTACATTATTAGTTAAGACTTAAGTTTAGACTTGGGATTCTTCTTTTAAGCGATGGCCTGTCACTATTTGAATCGCAATTCTATAATTAAGCCTAACAGCTGGACGTGGTCTATCAGTCTTTCAAAACTGCTGGCTCCGTCTACCCCGCAAAGTATACAGACGTGATAGTATGAATGAGTGATTATAAAAGTGTAAAAATATTTTATTTGGTTTAGGGGTGCACTAAGAAAGGACTTTTTGAATTTTCTTTTTAAGACACAAGTTGACGGGATTTCAAACATTACGACGCCGGAGCCATTGGCAAACTTCAGTCTAGTGGTAAAATACATAACCCTTCCATTGCAGCCGAGTAAAAACAAGACGAACGTGATGTCTATAGTTGTTAGTATCTCGTCTACTCAGCCCTCAAGAGCCATCGTAAACCTATCCTAGAAATGTTTGCCTTATTGGAGAGTCACAATAAATGCTTTTACCCTAATGACGCCTCGTAAGGGTAAATGGAAGATATGAAAGGACGCCATATTTGTTCTGGCAGAGAGTAAATATTTTTGTATAAACATTTTTCGAGTGGCGTGATTTCTGTGAACTCGTAAAGCGATTGAATTTAAAGGAATGGGACGAAAAGTTGTTTTAAGATTTAAAAAAATATTTTTTTCTTAGATGATGGTAAGATTATAAAGATAAAGTTATATTACGATACTTTTATACATAAATAATATCTCATCTTTATCTCTTACAGACGGATCCAAAGCTAACAGTTTTGAAAACTGAATGGGCGTTCAATTTTATGGCCTAGTGATGAAATTAAGATTCAGATAGTGAAAGGAAGAATGGCAAATTGTGCAAGGTAGAAAGGCTATTAGCCTTCACTTAACTATACTTTCTTACTAAAAATACGGGTTCATTTAACCAAAACAAACAAACACAATTCTTCATTAGGGCGATGGGCTATTTTTCAATCACAATCAAATTAATCATACAGTAGATTGGCTCTGCATACTCCGTAGGGAATAAAGACGTGATATGAGCATGTATTTTCAAGAAATAATCCAATCCCAAATACTTTTTTCAGACATCTAACCAAATAGGCTCTCGTTACACTGTCAATCTTATCCAACAGGAGGGATAAAAGAAAAGGCTTTGTTTATTGGAAACGATACGAAAGTTCTAAATAAATCAGAGAAAAGGCAACCCCGTTTCGAAAAGCCAGAGCTCCCGATTCCGTTGATAGGACGCGCCATTTTTTATAAGTTACGTAGCTATTGCTTTCAGTTTCTTTTATTAAGAAAACTTAAGAAAAATTCTTGCAAAAAAAATGTTGTACATTCGCTTGCAAAGAGACGTGTACTCACAAATCAATTTCTCAAATGATTCTCTTAAGGACGCTTTTCCCGGGATGTCACTCTTAAGAATTTTCAGGAATGACAGAAAAAACAGACGCCTTGTCTCCAGAGCGATAAGGACTTACGCCAGGCTGATAATAGTGAAACAATCTAAACGTATTCCAATCAGATTAAATTATATTTTTAATCTAAACCCCTGAAATGCAATCCGGTTCCTCAGGTCCTAAGATATGAATATCACCGAGAGTCCATCAATGTTCCTACCAAACTGCTCCAAATATAACGATCCACCAAAAGACATAACAGACCTTAAATTCAAAACAGAAAAAATCTTACCGCGAAAACAAATTCCCTCTCCATTGTGGGAGACATAAACAAACAAACAATAAAACAGAAAAAGGAAAGTAAAAAAAAAGTACAAGTCGACTGCTTTGTATTCATGACTTTCGATAAATAACGCTATCTACCTAGCGTGAGAGAAAAGTGGGCCGTACCACGAGTTCGCACCTGTGACTCGATCGTTTTAGTCATATAAATTTAAATAATAAGTATAATAAAAATGCCGTATTGAGAGGCGTCGGTAGTCGAGCCGAATAAAAGAGTGGGGAACAGGGAGGGACAGGTTCAAATTTTGCTACAGGTAATGAGAGTTATGTAGTTACATTAATTTTAAGTATTAATACTCTACAAGTGAAGTAAAACATGGCGAGTAAACCTGCACACTTAGGCAACTGGATTTGTAATGTATATCATGCATTAGGTGCCCCTGCAAAGGTTGCAGATAACGGGTTAGACGGGAGTCGCTTCGTGTGAAAACCTGACTCAATCCAAACAAAAACTGCTACATAGACGTCGAATTTGAACTTTTAAACGTGCATGCTTAATTTGGAAACAAAAATCATTCGACTGCCGGTGTTGTAAGACAGAGATAACATTATTTCACAGCCGTAATTAAATGAATATGTTAAAACTATCAAACAAATGTCCTAAAGTCTGTATGGTATGTATCACATCTTGTAAACTTACAATTTCAAAATTCAAATGTATTTCGAACGTGAGAAACTATGGTACCTTACAGGTGAGAATAAAAATTTATCTAAGCTTTCCTCTCTTTCGATTACGAACAAAAACATTGCATTTTGAATTTACCGTTTGTTTTCCAAGAACTAATAAAAATCAAGTGTCTGCTGGTCCGTCTGTCTCTCTCAATAATACAGCTTTGTTATTGAGAGTTGTATTTCAAAGAAATGCAATATTCTACTGTTCATTTAATTTTCTGGCTTATTAGTTTTCTGCGAGCTTGTTTCCTTGTCCTTGGTCTAGAATATTTCTAGTCTTGGTTTCATCATAACCTGTCTGGAGAGGGGCCTGAGATGCATTATGGCCACGAACTTGCATTGGGTTAAATAGTTTGTTTTATGAAACGACTCTTGCCTGATCTTTGCAGGGAACTTTAACTATATTGGATAATTATCAAATCCATTTACCAGAATGTACAGATTACCTTATGATGATTTCCCTCACAGCATCATTACTTATCTATGTAAAGAAAAGATAGAACTTATTTACTTAAAGCTAGTTTAATAATAATATGTGTAATTTGACACAATTATTTATTTGTCTTAAGGAATGCACGGAGATCATGGTTTTTTTCAAAAATAAAGCTGTTTTATTACATGAAATTACCACTACAAGAATTTGTAACCTTTTGAAAGCCTTAAATCCTAATTTTCAGTACTATTATACTCGTTTTATATTGCACATTAATTATTACAAAATATTTCTATTTCCGTTTACCAAACATTTACAGACATAAAATAACCTAAAACTGTGACATAAAACTATTACGAAATAACATACATTTCAACTTATAATTAGTAATTTCGTGGAACCATTCGCTAATCGATTACAATACGTGGTCACGTGAACTGAACATTCAAACGATATCTCGATGAAAAATCAAGAAATCGATTACACGATTCGGTCCTCGAGTTTTTCCATTTCGTCAAATTTAGTTTTGTCATAATTGAATGGACTTTGAAGTGAGTCATCACTTCATTACCACTGTGTTCAGTGCGACCGCATTGATACGTTTGAAATTAAAAAAAAAGCATAATGACAGTAGAAATTATATGTTGATTTTTGTGTGTCAAATTATGTAGTTAAAAATATGGTTTGTAACATTCCTTATTAAAGATTTCCTAGTTCATTACAAAGATCTAAAATTTATTTAGTGCTTCAACAATTGCTCACTACATATGATTAGGTCTCCCTAATCTCGGAAAGTTGTGGATGGATTTTTCCGCTAGACATAGATTTATGTAAAGCCTATTTCAACACGATTATTACTCTAAAACTTAACTGAGACTGAATTCAGTGGAATAAATATATCAAATAAACAATCACTGAAAATTTATTAATATAACCTTTTTCTTTTTGAACAGAAATTAAAAGTATTAAGGTTACAAAAATGTTTATTAGACAATTACCTTTAAGGGTGTAGCTCAAATGAAACTTAAGACTGGTAAGCGATAAAAATTTTCAAAGTTCGAATCGAAATGTTTTTCTTCATTCGATGAAAAATTTGCACGTCTCCTCTCGTCTCTAACCTCATTAGCATGCTTCAAGGTACTCTTACACAGTCGATATTTTGTCTATATCCTGATTTATAGCCAAGACTGCAACATCCCTGTTAATGGTGATAAATTGTGACGCTCCAGCGAAGTTTGAGAATGCTATTCATTTGGGAACTGGTCGTTTTGATGTTGAAAATAATCTTGATAGAACGTTCTGACTGACTGACTAAACGTTTCGTAAAAACAAATTGATATGATTACGAATCAGCAAATCATTCCAAGGGATTTCACTGTTGTGTCTCTGTTGTGTAATTTTACTGGAGTCATTCCGAATATGCCGATGAGATAAAGCCTTAAGACTTGATAAAAAAAGACTAAGGATAATGCATATCAAAATTTACATTCAAACATATAAACACATCCTCATCACCTAGGGGGTAGACAGAGCCAATAGTCACAGGAGTAATAATGATATAATTGCGATTCAAAAGATAGTGAAAAATTGCAAAAATACCTTTTTTTACTATTAAAGGCTTAAATCATTTTGTGTTCGCGATTTAGATAAAAGACACAAACCCTTATTTCCACTGGGACCCGTTAATAGCACCCTAATGGAAAGAGTATTTTGTTGTAAACAATAAAAGGGTCATTAATTATTGAACTATTGAAACTGCTTTTATATGCAAACTAGGAAGTGTATCAGTTGAATGTGGCATATCAGTCTTTAAGACTGCTCTGTCTTCTCCGCAAGGGATACAGACGTGATCACATAAAATAAAAAATAAGTCAAAATAGGAAGTATTTACACAGTGCCGTGTGGTTCCCGGCACCAATACAAAAAAGAATAGGACCACTCCATCTGTTTCCCATGGATGTCGTAAAAGGCGACTAAGGGATAGGCTTTTAAACTTGGGATTTTTTTCTAGGCGATGGGCTAGCAACCTGTCACTATTTGAACCTCAATTCTATCACTAAGCCAAATAGCTGAACGTGGCCATTCAGTCTTTTCAAGACTGTTGGCTCTATCTACCCCACAAGGGATATAGACGTAACCATATGTATGTATGTATGTAAGTATGTAGGAAGTAATTTAACGATTATAGCCTAATTTTATATTAGCAACATATCGGTTGTACGTTGGACTTCTCCATCTCTTCCCTAAGAATATCGAAGAAGGCGACTAAGGGAATAGGCGTAAATTCAAGAAGTAGTGAACGTTTTCATGCTGGTCTGTTAGCGACGAAAGAAACATTGTGTGTGCCAACTACCTATCTTCCCGTGCAGACCGTAAAGTCGATCAAGGGAAATGCTAATAAAACTGTCGCTAATTTGAATTTCAATTTAGCTATGTTAGCGTGGTCTTTCAGTCTTTTAAGACTATTGGCTCAGCATATCACGTAAGCGATAAAGACTATGTATGACTATGTATACGAGTAGATATATATTTCCAAACCATTTTAATTCATGTGGAATTTCTCAAAGCGAGCCGTAAAATTGTGATATATACTACACGTTAATCAAATGTCCTTAATACATCCCAACGTTAAATATTTCGGCTTCAATATAAAAGGTTTTATTTTTGCACAATCAACAGACAACGAGAAATTTATTGCATCCACTGTTATTCAAAATTGCAACGAATTTTACGTTCATTTGAACGAATGGAATCTCATATGTGGGTTGATCGATTTATCAAAATAGGAAAAATAATTTTGAAGGTTTATATTGTACTACGTGTTTTTTTTTATCTTAAATATCGCATCTTATAGTTGAAGTGCACAAGCGAAATATCTCGTGACATTTTCCATTATAAAATTATTTAAATTAAATTTCGAATGAATGTAAAATACATTTTGTGGTGGACTTCATCCTACTGTGTTTTTAACCAGTCAACCACAAATTTTAAGCGACTAAGGGATAGGCTTACAAACTTGGGATTCTTATTTTAGGCGATGGGCTAGCATCCTGTCACTATTTGAATCTCAATTCTATCATTAAGCCAAATAGCTGAACGTGACCATTCAGTCTTTTCAAGACTGTTGGCTCTGTCTACCCCGCAAGGGACATAGACGTGACCATATGTATGTATGTAACCACAAATTTTAAGGTGGATTAAAAAAAAAAGGAATTATATCGATAGAGTCACAGCTAAGGGATAGGATTTTAAACTTAGGATCCTTGTTTTCGGCGATGGACTAGCAACCTGTCACTGTCACTATTTGAATCTCATTTCTATCATTAAGTCAAACAGCTGACGTCAGAACATTCCTGATTTAAGGTAGGTTCACTTAGAGAAGGTCTAGGTACTCCACTATTCAATTCAAACAGAAATCCAATGCATTTAAAAATTTATAAACCATGACTAAATAAATATATACGGGACAAGTTACGCAGATTTAACTTCTACGACTTCCCACTTACGGTTTCTCCAACAATTCAGCCGCTCTTACCTGAAAAATAAAAACACGGTTAATATTCAAGGGTTCAGAATAATCCGGATTACGCGACATTAATACTGTCTGGAAAAAGGTAACATAATAACCGTGACATCTATTTCTTTATAAATTTTCCTAAGGGTTTTTTTTTGCTTTATAAACAAAAGGTTTTATGTAATCTTCTTATGTAACTAGATTTTTTCTTTCTTTTCAAAGATATTATAGGGAGAAAATGTCTGCGTTAAACCGACAGTTTTTTAAGTTCATCATTCATCAAAATACAATTAATGTTTAGATCAAATCGCTATTACATTGATTGGAAATTCATATTTAAATTTACCTAGAATATCGGCCATAAAAATCAAAACAAATCTTGATTTCAATATATTTTTTACCGACTCTCTACACACTTAATATACTAAAGTTTCTTATAACATTTATCAAATTTTTGTAACGAAAGTTATAAATGAAAGATTAACGCATTATTTGCTAAAATCTCACTACTATTATAAAGGCGAAAGTTTGTATGGATGTATGGATGTTTGTTACTCTTTCACGCAAAAACTACTGAACCGATTACCATGAAATTTGGTATGTAGGTAGCTGAAGACCCAGAATAACACATAGGCTACTTTTTATCCCAGAGTTCCCGCGGGATTGATAGGGTTTCCATGCGGACGAAGTCGCGGGCGGCCTCTAGTTTCAAATAAATTCGTATTTTTATGCAATATCCTTGCGAATATCTTTGACAAACTCAAAGTTTATTAATATCGATTCGAATCCGGATACAACCAGTAGTTTTCAGATAACGGACACTATGGCACGAAACACATAACAAATAACAGTCATAAACCCTTCAGAGGCCGGCGCAATCAAAAGCTAGATTTGATAGGCTCTGCCCGGGCCGCAGTTAACTAGGATGGGTTCCGTATGAAGTCGCTATTATTCGTAGAGGGTGTATCTAGGTTTGATAGATTTTAAACCAAAAACTGCTCAAGACTCCGTCTGCGTAGAATAAAAAAAAAAACTTCTTTTTGTGCATAATACAAATGGTCACGTCTATATCCCTTGTGGGGTAGACAGAGCCAACAGTCTTGAAAAGACTGATAGGCCACGTTCAGCTAATTGGCTAAATGATAGAATTGAGATTCAATTAGTGACAGGTTGCTAGCCCATCGCCTAAAAAAAGAATCCCGAGTTTGTAAGCCTTAGTCGCCTTTTACGACATCCACGGGAAAGAGATGGAGCGGTCTTATTAATTTTTGTATTGGTGCCGGGAACCACACCGCACCATCATCACGGTGCATTTTGTGCATCCCTAGACAAAAGGCACCTTCATGCCAAGTTATATCATTTGACCTAGCGGTTCGTCTGTCCTACTCGTATGATATGTTGAGTCATTCGATGTTCTAACAAATGATAGAAGTTCCATAGAAAAAAAAGTTCGAAAAGTGGATCGAAAACATTTTGACAAATCATTAAATTGTGTTATTGTAGGAGAGTTTAATTGTGTGTATAGCTGTGGTACTTTCAGTTCTTAATGAGTATACTCTATAAAACAAAAGACGTTCCACATCTCTGGTTCTCTATGTGTACCGAGGATGATAGAGGATCTTTACTCACAAAGGTTTTAATTAAACCAAAGAACAAAAAGGCTTGGTACAGTCAACAGCAAGTGCATCTAACAATACATATATATATATATGTATATATCACGTCAACGTTTACGATGGTCACTGTACGAAGGTCACGTAAAATAAGTAAGTATATATAACGATAAGTTAGTGTGTAACTAGCTTATTGCCTACAAGAAGAATTACAACAATAAAATCATTTCCCTTGATTGCCTTTACAAAATTAGAAAGTCACCTGGCGTATGTATTTGTACACTATGTTTTGTGTGGTGGGGGGTGGAAATGTTTAATACAACTAACGGCATGTTTACATCCCTGATTACGTTTTTCCTGATAATTTTTGTCTTCACCGCACGAGAAAATTGAATAATCGTATAGAATAGTAACTTTATTTGCTTTTAATAAGAGTTTACAAATAGTATAAAACATATTGATCAGCCATTAATTATGGCATGCAAATATAATAATACTTGAGGCCGCCCGCGACTTCGTCCGCATGAATACCCAATTAAAAAGTAGTCTATATCTTATTCTGGGTCTTCAGCTACCTACATACCAAAATTCATCGTAATCGGTCCAGTAGTTTTTGCGTGAAAGAGTAACAAACATCCATACTGACATCCTTGCATACTCACGAACTTTCGCATTTACATATAATATTAGTAGGGTTACACAAAAGTCACATAAGTCGACCACCGACACCAGCCGAAACTTCAATAGATTCTTTTGTCAGTAAGTTTCAGAAACAGATCAAATAAAATAGGGTTTCATATTTCTCGTGAAACCCTGAAGACGTGAGTGCCCCCAAGAGGCAACCCTGCAAGCACCTCAATATAATCTATTGTCCGACTCTATTTTTATGAGAATTTTCTTTTTTATAGCATTTTTTTATCGTTTATTCCCTTCAAGGCTTTGTTCTTGTTACTATTAAACTTTTATTTTTTTTATTGAAATCATTTTCAGGCGCGAAATTGAAGTTTACGTTACGGCTTATTAATTCACTCGTAAAATTGGCCTAGCAAATAATGTAAAAAAAAGTTAGACATTTTCAAATAATAGTTGAGTTATTCAGTTTTTCTCATCTTCTTATTCTAAGACAGTAAAAATAATTAAGTGTCGAACTATTTGTACTGTACTATTGTTTTATATTTGTAATTTAATTGAATAAAAAAACATTTACTTTCTAACTTATAACCTATTATAAGATACACGTTACCTTATACAGACAGCTCTTCAAGGCAATAGGCTAAAAACCTGTTATTTTCTTAATATTACAAGCGGGATTCGAGTCTTTTCGAGACTCGAGGGATGGCTCTATCTACCCTGTTAAGGATGGCACATACATACATAATCTTATTTCTCATGGGATTTGAATCCATAACTTCCAGGTCATTACCCAAATCCCCAGCCACTGGACTACAATGACAAAAGTCAGTGACCCGCAATAATTCTCGACAAATCCACAGCAAATATTTGTTATTTGATGCCCAAAGCTTTAATTCAGGCAAATAAAAAGGCAAGATTACTGGGTCTCATGTTAACTTGAGTCCTGGGCAACAGGCTCGAGCTGGGCCTCTTGGGAATAAACCCATGCTCGGCTGCGCGGGTAAGCAAAGCTGTTTGCGTACAGTGAGGTCAACTACAGGAATAGACAATTCCTTTGTTTATTAAAAAAAAATTATACGAGACATATCGTACTGATTTGAAATTGAAGATGATTTTACGATGTAATTTAGATTCAGATAGTGACAGGTTGCTAGACAATCGCTTAAAGAAAAAAATCGCAAGAAATACAATCCCAAGAAAATAAGAAATGTCGTATTTAAAAAAAAAATACAATTAATTTATGAATGAGCTTCTATAGAAAAATATATTAATGGATGAATGCTCACCACTAATTCTTTATTTGCATTGTTTTATATGCACCCGATTACGTTGACAGATACACGAATACATCTTTTCACTTTATTTTTTCTGTGGATGTCGTCTCCATTACAAATAACTCAATATTAATACACTGTTTACCGAAATAGGGGTCAGTTAGCAAAAATAATTAGCTATAATGTACCTCGTGTTTTAAAGTCTTAGTGATTTTAATGTTATAAAGTGGGCGGTTTGTTTTATATTGCCCGTCAGGCGTGATCTGATATAAGCCAGCTTGCTTTTGAATTTTTAATTACTACCTTAATATAATCATAAAAAAGATATTTTTAAAACTTCCTATAACATGCATACCTATTAACTGGCATCGGACGTCTTTCCAGAGAAGTGGGCGATGGACGAGCAACCTGTCACTATTTGAATCTCAATTCCATCAATAAGCCATCCAACTGGACTTTGCCTTTCAGTATTGAAAAGACTGTTGAATTCGACTTCCCCGTAAGAGATAAAGACGCGATTATATATACGTATACTGTGATAATCATGTCCGTTTAGAGAAAAAACTACATCTTTCCACTTGTAAGTGTAAACTACATCTTTCCCGGTAAAAAATATAGTTCTCGTGGGATTTGTGAAAAACCTGTATTCTTATGTAGGTAGCGCTAAATCCGCGCGAGCAAAGCTGCGGCTAAAAGCAAGTATAGTATCTTTGTATAAATGTCATAGTGTACACATGATATTTCCCACGCTCTTTAATTATTAACACACGGTAGGATTTTATTTACGTTGTGAAATGCCCTTTGTCATTGCTGAGGAAAGGTCGACTGTATAATTCGACTTAATCCGAATTAAAAATGGAACGGAAATATATTTTTGTTTTTTTAAATGACGACTTCGTTAGTAGCATAGGCTTATATTCGGACAAATCAAATGTTAATATGTATTTATATTTATATCATATTTTTTTTTTAATTTGAACAATGTTTAATATTATCAACATATTATTTTAATATAATTGAAATACTGGATATTTTAGTATATCACGTCACAAAGACTAGAGGATTGAGATTTTAGAATTACCTACACAAATCAAACACGGTTATAATAAACAAGTGTAGACAAGTGGAAAAGACGGACGTCACGGCACGACATCAAATATTCAGCAGATACAAGGCGCAGATGTGACGCAAATACAAATGTGCTTCAAATCCTGAACCATGTTCACTGTAAAATGTAAAATTCTTATCAAGTAACGTATAAAAGAGGTTGTATGATGTATTTTGTAATAAACATAAGTATATTTCTTACTAGATGTCGCCTGCGACTTCATGTTATTGTTCTCATGTAATTGACCATTTGTCTTATATTCGTCGGGTTTTTCTTTTTTTTGTAAACGGTTGTTGGTCTTCCAAATAAATAAATACTGGCTTTATTAAACCTGATAAGGGTATAAAAAGGATTGTTGCGAAATTTTTGCATAATATTTTTTCAATTTGACTTAGGTTAACTTTTGAGAAATCCGTATACAAATTTGAGCTGTAATTTTCGGGTGACACAAGTACTAACATACGGATTGACAGAGATAAATTATAAAAATCCTATGTGGCAAACATGCGATTCGAGAATCTTTGAACTACACACATTGGTCTGTTACAATTTTATTATATGTATGGATCGCCGCGTACACTGCATTAGAATAAAAAAGACTGTTAGGTCCGCTTATTATACCTGAGTAAGTATTTTCTACAATTAAATATCACCATGATCCACGGTAAGGTTCCTCTGCAAAGGCTACGAAGATGAGTTGGGGGTCACCTCGTGTAAAAACCTGACTTATTCAATATAAGACAGAGTTCATTGTCGCACCTCGAGCTCCTCTCCAGAGAGGTGAGATCACAACTGGGACTGACGCTAAGAGGCTAATGCCTACAAGTAAAAAAAAAACTAAACTCTCACATTAAAAAAAAACTAGCCAATTGAACAAATAATTGTTTGGATTAATTTAACGATCGTTACAAAATATTTATTTATTTTCAGATGGATTTGAAATTGTTATTCGACAACCACTGACCGCGCCCTATGAATATTCAGATTCGGCAGAATTCACAATCTTTATGTGCATTTTCGATGCTATCCAGTTATCATGTTTTCTCGTTTCGTTAAAATTTACTTAACGAGATGAAAATAATACTGGCAGTAACGGTGGTCGGACCAAATCTTTAAAAAATAAATGTATTTTTTAGTTATTAATATAGTTTTCAAACAGAAATTAAAAAATAATATATATATTTTTGGGTTCTATCGGTCATGTTGAAGTTTTTTATATATATCAGACATCGATCAGTAACAATTTAATTAATTAACTGGACAATTTATACAATGCCAAACACCACACCTAGTTTTTACCCTCAGCTTCGCCTGCGCGAATTATAAGACATACAAAAGAATATAGTTTTAAAATTAAATCCCACGTGAAATTTAGTTTTAACCGAGATAAAAAGTACCCTCTATCCTTCTCCAGATAATTATATATACGCAAAATTTCAAGGAGATTGGATCAGTAGATAATGCGTGAAGAGACTACAAACATACAAATATACTTACTTTCGCGTTACAGTGAACTTCCTTTTTGAAGTCGGTTAAAAAGACAGTTAAACATAGTCACAATGAGATTCAAACTACAGGTATATTTCGCTTACGAGTCAGTTTAAGTAGTTAAAAACCGAATTTAGTATTTAAAATTTTCCGCTGTCTATTTTTCATATTCGCATCATAATGTTTGCAGGTTCATAACATACTTTCAAAGCGACTGTGGCTCTAAATATTTGAGCCAGTTCCGTTTTAGTACAGAGCAGTGAAGCTCGGGATTCCGTGGCTCTGATACAGATATTATTTCTGTAGAATCAAGTCAATATGAGAGACCTAAAATGAAATGTAGTTCCGAGAAAATCACGCCCCTTTACCTTAATAATAGTGTCACACGACATCTGTTGGGAATCTCTGGGTCCTACCGGGCATAACGAATCCATAACAACATCACTTAATCACAGCGTAAATTGTGAGCCAATAGCAGCGAAGAGTCTGAATCGCACAAGCAAAGATATCATGTCGTCAACAACTTTGGTGGAGATCGAGCCTGAAACGTCGCTCCCGCTATAACATCTTTCCATTTTGCATCATCCCTGTATACTTCTTTCGCTTCATCCACCTTCATTACTCTCTTACATACATACATAAAATCACGCCTCTTTCCCGGAGGCGTAGGCAGAGACGACCTCTTTCCACTTGCCACGATCTCTGCATACTTCCTTCGCTTCATCCACATTCATAACTCTCTTCATGCAAGCTCGGCGGTTTCGGGTACTTAAAAAAGTAATTTATATATTTCTATGATAGATGAAATAACAACTTTGAACCATTGTTACTTAGGATTCTTCGTTTAGGCGATGGACTGGCAACCCGTCACTATTTGAATCTCAATTACATTAATAACCCGTACAGCTGAACTTGGCCTTTCAGTATTGAAAAGACTGTTGACTCTGTTAACCCCGCTTACCCCGATAAAGACGATACGTATTCTGAGATAATCAGCCGTTTAGGGTAAAAAACTACATCTTTTCACTTGCAACTATCTCTGTATACTTATTTCGTTTCATTCACATTCATAACTTTCTTCATTTAAGCTCGGTAAAGTAATTTATATGATTCATAAAATAATTTTGACCAATTATTACAATAAAACAATAACAATATGAACCTAACCAAAAATCGACCTCCAGATTCCAACTGAATTATGAATCTCACTTATACCCCAGCCGCGTAAATCATCCCTAGTCAGCCAACCCCAAATATTTGTCTTATCAGATTGAACCCTTATCATTGTGACGTCATGTTTTATCGCTCACCATTACACCTCAAACTATGACTGACAAGGGACGGGCAAAAAAAACTATTACGGTACCGGAAAATTCTTGTGAAATATTAAATCAATTATATTAAAAATATATATTGTTTTTTTTTTACTTTGATATGGGTATATATGTAATTAATAGTAGCTGTGTATATAATACTAAGCGTCGCAGCAGTGCAAAGATAGGAGATTTTTATTTACTTATTCATAGCCTTAAAGTACATTTCTAAAAATAATAAAAACGCAAATATAGAAAAATTGCTGCGTTTGTTCTTCAGAATTATGAACTCCTTAATTTTAAAAAAATCTGCGTTAGGAAATATTTCTTTATTTACGAGTATACTACTTTATTGCACCTAAAATAATGTATAGTACCTACAATAGGTGAATCTCATGAGTAATTATATTACAATATAATAAGACCACTCCATCTCCTTCCCATGGATGTCGTAAAAGGCGACTAAGGGATGGGCTTACAAACTTGGGATTATTTCTAGGCGTTGGGTTAGCAACTTGACACTATTTGAATCTCAATTCTATCATTAAGCCAAAAATCTGAACGTGGCCTATCAGTCTTTTCAAGGCTGTTAGCTCTGTGTACCCCACAAGGGGATGTGTGAAAGACGTCACCATGTGTGTATGTATGTATTGATATTACACTTAACAAATTACACTTGAACCTTTAGACCAAACTAAGATCGTAGTTTGCGCGTAAGCATAATAGGCTTACGCCTATTATGTAGAAGAGCTACCTCTTCTACGACATCGTAGCACATTTCGTAGCACCTCTACGCTACGTTGCGTTTGCGCCGAATCGAAATAATAATGCTACAATAATCGTGATTACAATGGACATCCATCCACACAAAAATAAATACGACTGTCCATCTGTCTATTACGTTTTTTTAATAAAACGTAAGGCCCATTATGATGAAACTTTATACGAGACACATATACCCGAGGTCAAACACTTTCTGACATTCCCGCATAAGGCAAGTCTGGAACCAAGTATACCGTAAAACAAAATTTGCTGCATACGAATATATGTATGTAAGAACATTAAGTCTATATCATACTAACTTCTCAGCTAGCACGTGCTCCTACATACGTTGCGGCTTTAACTAGCCAGCGCTACATTGCCTTCTCAGCCACGCAGCAATGGATAAGATATATAAAGTTAAACACATACAACAGCATCAAACCATTAACAGCCCGACACGAGCCACCAAATTGTTATACTTACTCAAGGAAGCCATTACTCCAAAACAATTTAATACAAAGTAAGTTAAGTATACTTATTTCGCCTGACTAAACTAATTCCAAAGTTAAGGCTATAACACAACATAATTTCAGTTCAACGCAAATAAAAGATGTTTCACACACGCTAACATGTTATTAGGCCGGAAAACTACACGAAAAGATGTCGCTTTTCTCCTACAAATGTGATCAGCCAAAACCTGCCTTATTCCAATAAACGTAAAATTCAAACGACATTATCAGAGAGATAAATTACTATGCTAATGAAATTTGGTTCCAATGCGTTAGGCTCAAAGTTCAAATTCGGTAGATTAACGAATTCCGCAGTAGTGCGCATCTGGGGAATGCAAGCAATTAGTTTTTACGTTGCAGATGTTTTATTAAGGTTAACTTGGTAACTCACCGTCTGTTGTTGACGAGATATTCATCTTGACTCGAAAATGGAACCTTCGAAAGTCAAATTTGAATTCAGGCCACGGAATGTTCTAATATTCAAAATTTCAATTCACAGTTCGAGTTCCAAAGTTTATAGGCACACGCGTCGACTAGATACGCGATGCCCGGGGCGGCAGTCGGGCCTCTGCAGACCGTATCACCGAATGCCGTATTGCAGATATATCACTGGCTGACCACTAAACACTGTTCTGAATTCAAAATACACCAGTCAGTTTATAAATTCGACACCCAATGGGTGGAATTTGAATTTGGAACGCACGCGGTCAAACGTCAACTATTGGCGCGAACACTTGACAGATGCTTGATTGATTCTAACTAAAGGGTAACTCCACGATGTATTTGAAATTATGACGTCACAAGACACTAAAAGCAGCTAGGATATCGGCAATTAGCAAGGAAGATGCTACTTTGCGAGCAATCCGAGGCTTTTTGATAGTGTAACGACAAAACAAATAGTCCGGAATGAGTGAGGCTCGAGCATGCGCAGTAAGGATTGCCGTATGCGTACATTGTTAAGACGCGGTTACTGAACTCATAGATTTGCAATATTGCCATTTATTTTTCAAAAAACAAAAAAAGAATTTGAAAGATTGTATAAAAACTAGAAAAAATTCTATTTAATCGTTGATACATTACTCGGTTATGAGTTAAAATTATAAATATATAGTAAGTCCATAATTTCTTACAGCGATAGGTACAGTTTTAATAAGATATTATAAGGACATAAATAATGATAGGTAGTATTTAACCAGTACAATTTTTCAACCAATTTTCATTCTAAGTACATGCAAATATTTTTTCTAAATTCTTAGACAAATGTATTTAGTTGAATAATTTTCAAATTTTATTTGAAATATTGAAAAAAACACATTCTTTTTGATTATTCATAGCTATTTAGTGGTACAAAATTCAATTTTAATAAAGTCATTGAACATTTTCTGGTTAATTTTTAAAACCAAACATTCTAAATGGATCACTAAGATTAGTTAAAAAAAAAAACATTTTTTATTTCATAAAAAATATGCTACTGGCAGGAATTATTCAAATTTAAATTTAAGGAATTCTTTTTTCAAAATTGTCCCCTGTGAACGGGTCCCTACATCTGCAGCAGGTTAGGTAGGCACGTACCGCGCAGGGCCCGGTACTCTTAAGATATTTATCCGCCTGGTGACGGATACCGCTACCTATACACGTGTCTATACGAGTATAGATAATGTCGTTTGATAAATCTCGGCAAACGCTGTCAGTGTTCGAGTTTCAGTGTTCTATTTTTAAAAACTTCGAAGGAGATTAAGGTATGTTGATGAATTTGTTTGTTTATATTTCTTTTTTTTTGCAAAAATCGAAATTAGTATGTTTAATCCCTTAAAGCTTTAATTTTCATGTTTAATGTTCTTCTATTAGAACGGTATTTTATTTTGAGAAAATTTTAATAATTTATAAATATTTATTTCGTCCGCGTCACCCTTTGTACAATAACAATAGTCAATAAGCCTATGTTCTTCGTCAGAGTCAATGTATCTGTATCAAATTTCATCAAAATCGATGCAGTGGTTTAGGCTTGATAGCGTAACAAACAGATAGAAAGAGCCTTTTCGCATTAATAATATTGGTAGTAATTATGTCTTGACCAAATCGGGGACGTTATAGATAAAGGTAACGCCATGAGAACTCAAAACCGAACCAAAAAATAGACTGTCTATTTTTTACTAGGACTGCCTATTTTTTACTGGGATTGTCTATTTTTTACTGGGACTGTCTAGTTTTTACTAGAACTGTCTATTTTTTACTGGGACTGTCTATTTTTTACTGGGACTGTCTATTTTGAGCATCCTTAAAATTTTCATGCGGTCGCGCCAGTTTCAGGTGCTCATGGCGTTTTACCTTTAACTATAACGTCCCCGATTTAGTCAAGGTGTAATTCCTACTAATATTATTGCTTAAAATAGACACAGGTGAGTATCGAGTATATTGTACCTTGAGACACTTCATTGTTACCCGTTAACAGATTAAAAAAGTGAAAAAAAAAAAACAGGAAAACGATATACATATTTGCAATATATTTTCTGTAAGAGATAATGACCTCGATATATGTTTATTATGTATACTGTGTATGTCCTTCTCCCTCCTGGCTTTAGTCCCGGTTGCAGCCTCTCCTCTATGGAGAGTAGCTCGGGATATGCTTTGATCATGGATCCTAGATTGGGTGAGTCAGGTTTTCACACGAAGCACTCCCATCTGACCTCCGCAATCTTTGCAGGTAAACCTAACCCGTATTGGATCCGAGGTTATACATCCATTTACCTGAATGTGCAGGTTTCCTCACGATGTTTTCCCTTACCGTAAGTAAGAGCATCGTTTACTTTTCAAACTTATTGTACATAACTTTGAAAATAGTCATGGTGCATGGCCGAGGGATTTGAACCTGTGCCTTTCTGCGCATCATGCATTTTAACCTACTTTATAAACTACTAGTATATTATATGTGTATGTATTTAGTGGTAATGTGTACGCAGTGTACAATAACTTTTTTAAAGTACACAACTTGTGTACCAAGACACCAGTGCTTCCGTATGCAAACATTTGCTCCACAAAGATGCGCATGCGAATAAAAGCCTTGCCACATTTGTAGTAGAGTTCATTTTTTTAGTTTTTTTTTACGAATCACTCCCATATTTTTGTAGCTTATATTGTCAGTTTTAATTTTTCTTCTACAATTTTGAGTGATTCCGAAAAAGCTTTAAAGTTTCGTCGAGCTTCATGTTTTGTACGGAATATAAGAAATAATAATCCTTATTTTCATTATTACTTGCTTTTTCATGAAAATCTAATTTATTATTCAGTTTTCAAAACTGAATTCCAAATTGTCAGGTCTACAGCGTCTTCAGTTCTAAGGCAATTGGCAAGCATATCATTCTAACCAATATTTTTGAATAAAGTATGTGTTTTTTTTTTCAAATTTACGACATTTGCAAATCTTTTTATTTACTTATCTATAGATTCGATTTCGATTCAATATCATAAGTGCAATCCATATGTCACCCTGCGTGAAACATGTCTTTTTTAAATCGGACACTTTAACCGCTCAACCACCGTAGTTCTAAATGGCAAAACCCTTATTCAATATCGAATTCATCAAATAAATTGTCTTTATCACTGAAAATAGCCAGTATTATTAAAAACCCCACAACAATTCAGCCAAAAGGGTTTTTCATTTTATGAGGTCTCAAAGAAGGGCCAAGTACATAATTGTATTAGGCCGGCTCAAGGGACGCTGATAGCAACCCTAATATGACGTTGAGAATGGTATTTAATCTTCCGAGAAGTTTTAGTGAACATCCAAGGCTATATTACGGAATATCCATACTTAATAAAGTTGTATGCAAAGGTGCTGGACTAATTTTGATGAAAATATAGTTTCCTCCCTAGATGAAGCAAGATCGGATCACTAAACGATCAATTTTCTTCTTTACGTAAGAGCATCGGTATCATGCTTGACCTTCGTGATCTTTTCAAAAAGAGGCACATACATACATACATAAATCACGCCTCTTTCCCGAAGGGGTAGGCAGAGACCACATCTTTCTACTTGCCACGATCCCTGCACACTTCTTTAAAAAGGTATATACAGAATATTTGGTTCTTTTATGATTTTGAATGTTGCGGAAATTACGGTAAGGAAAAAAGGTGAGGAAACCTGCACATTCAGGCAACTGGATTTGAACACATGATCCAATATGTGTTAGTTTCCCCTGTAATGGCTACCGAGATCATAAGGGAGTCGCTTCGTGTAAAACCTAAATTAGCCAATCCAGTATCATGCGCATGGTTCTTCTCCTGAGTTTGTAACCCTGGCAAACACCAGAGAAAAAGATTAATTTTATAAAAATCGGTCTAGGTGTCTCTTGAACTGAGAGTTTAACAGATAGGCAAACTTTTGCAGGCAACTTCTTTTATTTACCTATATTTTAAAATTTATAATATTAGTTTATTATATTAAAGGGCAAAGCCAGCTGGCATACCAATGGCATGCAGTTATAGGTTTTGTTACTCATATATGTTCTATATATTTTATACTATATGTTTTATGTATTAGTTTTTCTACAAATCGTTTCAACATATTTGTTGTATAAGTAAAAAATATTTAATTAGTATATACTCTTACATATATCAATTATTAATATATATTTTTTTTTTACGGGACAAATTACACAGATTGAGTTAGCCTCGAAGTAAATATTGTTTTTCACAACTGGTTTTTTTTAATTGACTCCGTTTGATTCGTGGGAATCTCTGTTGGTTTTCTGTTAAGAAAATAAATCTATTCACATCAAAATATTTGGTATTATTCCTGTTCACTTCTGAATTAATCTTATACTTCCTACACTTTTGCATATAATTTTAGTATAGACTTAACGGATGTTTACGTTCTCCTAGTGAAAGTAGAAAAGATTTTCCTAGGAGTTTCTTAGCTAGTAAGTTTATCATCAAACGCAAAGGGTTTGCGAATTAATGTGATCCTTTTGGGCCGTGTTAACATAATTTCTGATGTATTATGCAAGTGTTTTCAAAGGAAAAGGCTGGAATTTCCGGAAATATCCGGTCGTAATCGGATTTGTCCGGATTTGTTGAAGTGATAATGTTTTGATGTTACACATAGGGTTACTGGGTAACCTTTAGGGGTTAAAGTCCAATGCTAAAACAATATATTTGTGTAATAGTATCTTTATTTAAATTTAAACCAAAATTCTATTTCGTCAATCTCAATTCCATAATTGGGCCATACTCGTACCGCTGAATGTTAAAATTCAGTCTTTTCGAAACTGCTGGCTCTGTCTACCCCGTTAGGGATAAAGATGTGGTTGTATGTTAGTGTGAATTTTCTGTGTGAGTGTTCTTAGTCACTTCCAACCCAATTTAATAATTCATCATTAAACAACTAGACATTAAGACGTGATTGTATTTAAGAAGTAAGTAAGAACGATAAATGAATAAAATATATTATTATTAGATAGGTAAATATTTTTTATATATTTATATTACACTGCGACTTATGTGACGTCAATAAGACACACCTTGTATTTAAATTTGATAATAAATTCTATCCTATCCCTTAATCAAAATTCACTCATTAAGCTATCCATCTGAACATGGCCTGTTTCGGAGTATATGTTACATTATTTTCATTATGAAATGGCGTGATAACAGCATGATACGGGAATGTTGTGATGTGAAAGAAGATGTCGTTACAGGAATAGAAAAGGGTATGTTAAGATGGTTCGGTCATGTGGAGAGGTAAAGGGTCAGGTCAAAAGTACCCAAAACCGCCGAGCTTGCATGAAGAGAGTTATGAATGTGGAGGAAGCGAAAGAAGTATGCAGAGATCGTGGCAAGTGGAAAGAGGTAGTCTCTGCCTACCCCTCCGGGAAAGAGGCGTGATTTTATGTATGTATGAAATAAATACCACTCCCTCTGTCACCACAGTACCCGCCCCGCTTAGTATTTGCGGCGCGTACATTTAAAACGAAAGACAATCCACGACATAGGCGGCGGTGTCGCGCGGCGCCATGTTTACTAAACAGACTGTATTGTGCTGTAATCAGTACAGTCGGTGGCAGAAACTATGATATTATTATACTAGATTTATAAATAAATAAAAATATATATGGGACAAATGACACAGATTGAGTTAGCCTCGAAGTAAGTTCGAAACTTGTGTTACGAGATACTAACTCAACAATTTTATAGTAAATACTTATAAAGATAAACATCCAAGACCCAGGTAAACTGAGAAAGTTCGTTTATCATCATGCCCTGGCCGGGATTCGAACCCGGGATCTCCGGTGTCACAGACAAGCGCACTACCGCTGGGCCACAGAGGCGGTCAATTATTAGATTGTATCTACATCATCTACTACTATAGTTGGTCAATAGCGCGATTGGCGTGAGCGCGTATTAAGCAACCCCGAGTGCTGTCATCGCTGGAATGGATGATGGCAAGTAAGAAAAAAATCTCAGTCTTCTCGGTATTTCGGAAGGTACATTAAGCCGGCCCCGGCTGTCATCACTTAATGGCAGTAAATAGGCAGTCTGAAAAATCTACCACTAGTGTTAGCCACTTACAAAAAGGATAAAAACATAACCGCTCTGGAGAGTACCGTGTGGTTGCCGGCACCAATAGAAAAAGAATAGGACCACTCCAACTCTTTCGCATGGATGTCGTAAAAGGCGACTAAGGGATGGGCTAATAAACTTGAGATTCTACTTTTAGGCGACGGGCTAGCAACCTGTCGCTATTTGGATCTCAATTCTATCATTAAGCCAAATAGCTGAACGTGGCCGATCAGTCTTTTCAAGACTGTTGGCTCTGTCTACCCCACAAAGGATATAGACGTGACCATATGTATGTATGTATGTATCCTGGATGGGTCAAGATTTTACACGAAGGCACTCCCGTCTTACCTGCAACCTATGCATATTATTATTAAAAAAATCCAGTTCACTAACATCGGGCTTGTTCCTCTGCCACCATAGGCATTACTACTTTTTATGAGGCACCTTGACTGTTCAACCACTGTCGCTCCAATCCACTACACAGTCTATAGCGAAAACATTTCTAATTGCGACTGTACTTGACAATACACTACACGAAATTGTAAGTACGTTAATTAGTAAGGTCAGTAGGTTGATTGGACAGTAGTAGGGGAGCGTCGGCAAAACACTGATTAGCATAACAATCATGGAGGTTAATTTCTCTTGATTTGACAGCGCTAAAGGGTTGATGTTTTAAGCTATTTGTTAAAGAAGAAAAGTTCGCCAAAGAAGTAAAAAATATAATTACTTATCCGATTATGAACATCAATATGAACGGCATGATATTATTAACTAATCAATTCCGACACCTTAACAGGTATAAAATGTACTCGTATGCACATTAACTGTACCTACATAGTTAAAACCTATTGTAACCATATTCAAGGAATAAATTATTCTGATTCTATATAATGTATTTATTACATTAAAGAAGTGGAAAGAGGTAGTTTCTGCATTTTATGTATGTATGTATTTATTACAAAACAAGCTTTTACCCGCGATTTCGTTCGCTGTAAAAGTTCACTAAACTAAAAGCGAGCCTCCTGTATTGCAACTTAGAGGGGCGGGGGAATTTTCTTTCGAATATCAATTTCAAAGTCGGACCAAACTTAACACATCTGAGAAAACCGCCTTCAAATCGCAGCAATAGTTTTCGCGTTTTGCAAGTACAAATATACAGACAGACAGAAAATTCGCAAAATCACATTTTTACTTCGGTTGGTCTTGTAAAGATTATTCATAACATAGTTTTTAGCAGGAACTTCCAAGTGCAGACATCGGTCAGTTAGATTTTATTACTTGTATGGATAGTGTGTTAAGTTACTTACTGACTCACTTAGGAGCTGGCTCAATCTGTGTAATATGTCCCATATATGTATATCTATGGAATTTATTCTACAAATAAAATTTCTAAACAACATAAAACACACAAACTGGCTATAATTCGCTAATTATCAGTTAGCGTGACCCAAAGGCCACAGTTTCATTAAATAAACACGTATAGGGAAGTACTTTAACCCTGTAAATTGTGTTATTTTTTTTAATGAAACCACTAAATACTTCAAAATGTCTCAGTTTGTATTTTTTTGGTTCATTTAGTATTAAATGTCTTTATTTTTATTGCGTTTCTGGTACTTTACCATAGATGTCGTTAAAGGCGACAAAGGAAATAAGCGCACATTCATCCAGTGTAAGCTACAAATAGTGACAGTTTGCTAGCCTATCACTAAATAAAAAAGAATCCCAAGTTTATTAGAATTTTACAATTTTCTTCACAACCATGTAAGCTTCTACTTCTAAAAGTCACATATTAAAAATAAATCATTCTGAAGCAATCACACAAAATGCACATAAAATATTCAAAGATGACAAAAAGTTTTTCCTATTACGGTTGAATGTGTTACGTTCCTTATGTACGTGATTTGACCGAAAATAGTACTTCACGAAACGACTACTGACTTTGTCTACTCCGTAAGGAATAAGGACGTGACATGTGTGACTATATGTCAATATATTATATTTCTATTGGTGCAATCCCGTCTATATCCCTTGCGGGGTAGACAAAGCCGACAGTCTTGAAAAGGCTGATAGGCCACGTTCAGCTGTTTGGCTTAATGATAGAATTGAGATTCAAATAGGATGCTAGCCCATCACCTAAAAGAAGAATCTCAAGTTTATTAGCCTATCCCTTAGTCGCCTTTTACGACATCCATGGGAACGAGATGGAGTGGTCCTATTCTTTTTTGTTTTATCGGTGCCGGGAACCACACGGCACAAGTAATTATTTTTTTCTTTCACTCTAACCACTAAATGGCCTAAACAAATTTCGATGACCAGGCTCGATTATTTTGACACATCGAGGTCACCATAACATGGTTATGAGTTGATTGTCAGTCGCGTGTCGATGGTCAGATTACTATAGTAAATAGTGAAGTGCCTTTGTGTACATTTTGTGAACGTAAATTAATCATTATTAAGCCCCCCTCCCCCCCACAAACGTTGTTATCGTTTTGGCTCTCGGTCTATTTATAAAAAAACTACAGAGAAACGTCAAAAACAGCTAATTTCTGTTCCTGCAGGAAGTTTGATGAGAGTCAAAATGACGGGTGTACCAAAAAGGTACAAGGTACCTACATAAAAGTATGCTTCAGGTACATTTTTTTGATATAGGTACAATTTAATTCCTGAGGTACACCCGTCATTTTGACTCTCATGAAGTTTGGGTCTCTTCTTTCTCCTGATGTTGATGCTGTTTACGTCCTAGTCTCTCTGGAGACGAACCTTAAGCGCGCCTCTTGACCGTGATCCCTGAGGGTCAAGTTTTTACAAGAAGCGACTTCCGTCTGTCTACCACCGACCTTTGCAGGGGAATTTAACCTTACCTAACATACTTTCAAATGTTTAATATTACTAGCTGTCCCAGCAAATGTTGTTTTGCATTTTGTCGGTGGATGGTGGATTCTCAGATCCAATCAATATGCTCACGAAATTTCATGAGAATCGGTCAATCCGTTTCGGATGAGTACGAGAACGAAAATTGTGTCACGAGAATTTTATTTAAAAGATTATGAGATTATGTATTATTATGAATAATATATATATGTAGGTATATTGTATACATTTCAAAAAGTCTATCAGCTTCATTAACAGCCTTGAACTTGCAAATTACAACTCCTAACTTATTTAACACTGTTTTGTTTAATTTAGAAGTTTGTCGATACGCCTAGTTAGTGGTACTCTTAATTAAAGGGTGTTCTCAAATTTAATTATAAATCATTACTGTTCGTTACTATTTCGCGTAATGTACACGCGCCCTGTTATTTCAGAAATAATAAGTTATTCAATTCAATGTTATTTATTTTTCTCCACAAAATTATTAGTATCGATTATAAGATACATGCTATAGCTCTAGTGATCGTAGTTAGGTATTTCAATATATGAAAGAGGAATCCGACTGACTGATTGAAAGACATATCAACGCTCCACCCTAACTGTTGGGTCTAGAGATTCGAAATTTGGCATGTTGGGTGGAAAAATAGGTAAGCTTTTCGTTACAAACTGGGGAAGTCACGGGCAAAATTTACTATAATTCATAACTTTAATTTCATTTGTATTGCTATTTACTAAACTTTATCTTACAGATGTATTCGAGTATTTTGCGTATCAGGTATTTATGCCCTTTGTCACGAGTCACGAGTATGTCGAACTTAAAACGTAAAAGTCACTTAACGCCATGCATTTGAAAACCGAATTGGATTGTCAGTTGTGGGTTTTCAACGATTTGATTGGCTATCTACCCACACCGTACCCAACACCTACGGAAATCATACAGGTATAAAAACAGTTAAAAGAAAAAAATAACAGTTCAGGAAATACAATATTTTTGTTCCCACAGGAGTGATGCCTCGGGCAATAGCTAGTATTTTATAAAGATTAATAACAAGTTGATCTTTGAATCATAAAGAAACTCTTTCAACCTAATATTTTGCGAGGAACTTTATAATCCCCCAGAACAATTCCGCTCACAGACAAACTATACCAAACTAATGTCAAGAATTTTCAGAAGTCTTAGTTCTTGTTCGACAACTTGTATGGAATTGGCCGCAGTTGTTACGGTAATCCATACTACGGGCACGTTTCATTATTCCCGATATTCTACTGTAACATATACTTACTTCTATTACACCGTGCCGTGTGGTTCCCGGCACCAATACAAAAAGAATAGGACCACTCCATCTCTTTACCATGGATGTCGTAAAAGGCGACTAAGGGATAGGATAACAAACTTGGGATTCTTTTTCAGGCGATGGGTTAGCAACCTGTCACTATTTGAATCATATTTCAATTATTAAGCCAAATAGCTGAACGTGGCCATTCAGTCTTTTCAAGACTGTTGGCTCTATCTACCCCGCAAAGGATATAGACGTGACCATATGTAGATATGTATGTATATACTTCTACTTCCTGCCTTTAAGAGCGATTGGGATGTAACCGGTCTGTTGGTTACATCCTCACCACTCTGGAGAGGAGCCCGGGGTGTTTCATAGACCATGGATCCAACCCGTATTGGATCTATTACACATCCAGTTGCCTTTATATGCAGGCATCCTAACGATGTTTTCTCTCACCGTAATAGCATACAAATACTAATATTGAAACTAATGTACATAACTTCGAAAATAGTCATTGGTACATGGCTGAGGTGGGATTCGAACCTGTGCCTTATCGATTCGACAACCGATACTCTAAATAAAAAAAGTGCAGTTCTATCTGTCTACATATGTGTATGCGCCAATCTCTGAAAGTTATGGACAGATTCTGTGCCTGTTTGAAATTTTGGAAAGATGGTTTTGACACTCGTGCGCAGCCGTAGCTGGTCGCTAGTAATGAATATAAACATTTACAGTACAATAACAATAATAAAAACAGTTTAATAACCTAACTTCGTGAAAGCTGAAAACTAGGTCCTAGTTTTTATCACATAAAATATCAAGGCTTAAACAAATCCTTTCAAAAAGTGTACCAAATCTGGAGTAAGTGCGCATTAACACTTCGCCATGATTTCCTTTGGATCTGATAAGCGAAACCAGGTCACGACGCTTGTATGATTGCTCCACAATCGCGCGAACTAATCAGAGGGACGGTAGGAAATGAGAATTTTATTATAAGTCGCACAGATTAACATCGATGCTTATTTTCATATTTATTCCGGCTGAAAAAAGGTCACAGACTTTTAAAGGGCATAAGATTTAATCTTTCAAGTGTAAAATGAAATTAAGTTTTTAATTGAGGTATGAGTTATGTAGCAGCAGTCTTATTTATATATACTTCACATTTGTATATAATCCTGTCTTTAATCCCTCTCGGCGTGGACGAAGTCAAAAGTCTCGAAAATACTGAATGATGATGTTCACCGGTAGGTATGGCTTAATGATGGATTGAGATTCTAATAGTGACCACCTCATCGCCCAAAAGAAAAATCCCAAGTTTATAAGCCTATCCCATAGTCGCCTTTTAAACCTGTCAACGCAACCTGTCACTATTTGAATCTCAATTCTATCATTGGGCCTAACAGCTGAACGTGGCTTTCAAGACTTCTGGCTCTGTGATCTGATGAATGAATGAACGAAAGTATTTGAAAATATTTGGAATAACAGTATTGTAATATTTGGTAGCCTAATGATTTAAATAATCCAAATTTTATTGCAATGAAGTCACATTAGCTTACTCTCACATAATTGACCACGATTTCTTTTTCATTTTATTTTATAGTTAAAATACCCGAAAAAGTAGTTTACTTCCCCCATTTCTCTTACCCAGTAAGTCATAAACAAGGGTCTTCGCAGCTAATTTCAAGAGGTTGTCTATGATTACACCACAGATATAGAAAAAAGAACAATCGGATATATTTATATTTTTAGAAATGTTATCAGTAAGTTGTTTTAAGTAGTAGAAGGCAATACGTTGTCTGTCAATCATTCCACTCCAAAGAAAAATATGTAAGGACTTACATATAATCATGCTATATCCCTTGTGGGGTAGACAAAGCTAACAGTCTCGCAAAGACAAAGAAAGACCACTTTATCTGTATGGCTTAATGGTGAAATTGATATTTACATAGTGACAGGTTGCTAGTCCATCACCTACCAGAAGAATACCAAGTTTATTAGCATTTCCCTTAGTCGTCCTTTACGACATACCACGTAAACAGAATAAATCACACAAACAGAGCTAGCTCCAGATAAGTTTGAGCCCTATATTGGAGTACTTACTACAAAATTTTATTAAATGGTTTAACATTTAAGACTAGTCAATCAAAAAACGTTCCTTTTTCCTCATAACCTGAACGGGATTCGAACCTTGTGACTTAAAGTCACTGACACTTCATAGGCCGTAGTAAATATACAAGTACCTCTTTGCAACATACGAATGCTTACAAAAAAGGCAAATGTTTTCGCTATAATTATTTCACAATTCCACTCTGCCATTGTATGGATGTTTTAAAATGTACATACATATATCGTACACAAAACTACAATCGGTGTTATTAAATTGATAAAATTTAATGAAAATGCGTTTGACCCAGATCGGAAATGTAGCGTTCGTAACAAAATGACCGTATACCATTTTCACTGTCAAACATTAATCATTTATGATATGTGGTCATTTTGTGGATTCGATTGTTTATCATGTCACATTAATTTTCTCTATCATCAAAGTGAAATCTCAATGCAATTTGAAGGGTCATGTCCGCTAAAGACAGCATGTAAGTACCGCATGCAACGGGAAGGGGTTGTCACAAAGGTCATTTGACCTTAAGTCATCGACATCGACATCGATAGTTAGAATTAAAAAGATCATATAACTACACGGCTCTTACATAAAATGAAATAAGCTTAGTAAAACTAGATTTCATATTTGCAGAAATCATCTTTCAGTAGATAATATAATTAATCGATCTTCTTTATTTAAATTTAAGAGCTAACTATTCTCGGTGGATTTAAGTGGAGCGTACCCCATTCATACCTTTTCTCTGCAATTCTTTTTTAAATTTGTCGGTTTACTTTTTCCTTTATATGATCAAAATATTTTATTCTTATTCTTTTTAAAATAGTTCTTTCTTCTTTTACACTGAATAACACTTTTTTGTTTGTGATTTTTTTCCATCCAACTTATTATCTCCATTTTACTAAACTACTTCCATTTTGATAAATACGAAGGTGTAGTTACGAAGTCTGGTGTTGTTGAAGTCACGATCTGTCTCTCATGCTCACCCGGCAAACATTAAGTATAGGAATGGACACAAATTAATACAAGTAACGCATAGTTACTTCCAGTAACTATAAGCCTAGGAACATTTACAATGGTTGCTTTTATTTTCATTCTCGTCGGCTCTCCCTATTACATACATACATGCATATGGTCACGTCTATATCCCTTGCAAGGTAGACAGAGCCAACAGTCTTGAAAAGATTGAATGGCCACGTTCAGCTATTTGGCTTAATGATTAGAATCTCAATTCTCCCTATTACATCCGCCATATTGTGTCTCGACTCCTAAGTTTTTGCTCGAATGCACCAAAAATGATTGGTTATGCTATTAAGTTCTAGATGGAATTCCGAGACCTTTACCTTAAGTCGATCCAGACTCACTACTTATGCTCCATAATTGCAATATGTATATTAGTTTCGCGATAATCTTTTTTCAAGACTATAATATAAAAATCTATCGATTTCCGCCGGTCAAACGCGCGGTTTGCACCTCGATGCTCAACGGCGCGTCTTGCCGGCCTCACTCTAAAACAGAATTAAAGCTCAACAATGTATTAAAGGTAAAATAAAAGTAATTCAGCCGAAGACTCCAACCAAAGCTATACCGTATTCCATAATGAGAAACGAGTTCCGAGTTGCCAAGTTAGCGAGCTTGTTTAATAATGAAACTTGGGACTAACTTGGCTTACAAGCTTCAATTTGGTCGTATGACTAGGGATATCCATATTTTTTAAATGGCAAAGTACGTAGAGTTCCACTTAGGTACATACTGTCCTTAGGGACCACTAGCTTTAAAACTTCTGAAGGTGGTCTGAGAGAACAGAGCTATTGGCATAAACATCTGCTCCAAACTCATGATTTTTTTTTAATTTTGTTAACTTAAAAAGTTGGATTCAAATTCCTATTGTACATAAATGCGGTTTACATAAACGCCCATTACATTAATGATCCTGTAAAATTCTGAGCGTCTACTCTTTTAGAGACAGATGTGATAAGTAGTATGTATGTTATTATTTTTAGTTTGACATTGCAACAATGTAATGGCTATATAAAATTGACACGGGAATAGGATATAATAGAATTGACTACACGTCTATTGTAAGGTCTGGATAATTTTTAACTCTTCACAAGTTAAGCAAAAAGCGACCTACACGCAGGCGGAGCCGTGGACAATAGCTAGTATATTATAATTTGTATAAAGATACCAACACGGCACATATTGTTATTGGTTTTAAGAAACATAAGCCATATGAAACCAGCATTTTTCTCCAAAAAATACCACATAACCACAATCGGGGAGCTAAATTATTCTAGACACGTCGCCACGGTCATAAGATGTCGATTTTACTAGGGATTTGTCCTACAGTCCCCCCTCTCTTTTCATCCCCCCTCTGGGACCAAATCGAATTGGTTACATCATAGTGGGGATGAGGATTTCCTTAATTAAGCCTCTGGAATGATAATGTGGAGATTTGCATTAAAAAGCTGAGATAAAAATCTAGTTTCTCAGTGTTTTCTCAAAAGAACCTTCTGGAATTCCGTTTTCTTAGTTCGATTTGTATGAAAACTGTACTATAATTTTTAATTATTCTTCATATGCAAAAATTTATCACACGAATTTTTATCAAACTAGACTACTAAGTGAGAAAACATCCTGAAACAGTTACTAAAACTAAAAGTCATCATTTATGTAAGTACTCGTAGTTATACTCTCGGGACTTACAGTAAAAATATTTATAAACCCTTATGAAGTATGGAATGAAATAGCGACATAATTTACTAAGTATCTACCTTATATTACAGGCAAATACTGTCAGTTAGCATTACACATACATACATACATACATACATAAAATCACGCCTCTTTCCCGGAGGGGTAGGCAGAGACTACCTCTTTCCACTTGCCACGATCTCTGCATACTTCTTTCGCTTCGTCCACATTCATAACTCTCTTCATACAAGCTCGGCGGTTTCGGGTACTTTTGACCTGACCCTTTACCAGGACGTCCTTAATTTGATCAAGATACGTTCGTCTAGGTCTTCCCACTCCGACCCTTCCCTCCACACTCTCCTTGTATATCTGCTTAGTCAACCTGCTTTCATTCATCCTCTCCACATGACCGAACCATCTTAACATACCCTTTTCTATTCCTGTAACTACATCTTCTTTCACATCACAACATTCCCTTATCACGCTGTTCCTTATCCTGTCACTCAATTTCACACCCATCATACTCCTTAACGCTCTCATTTCCACTGCATTTATTCTGCTTTCATGCTTCTTTTGCCATACCCAACTTTCACTCCCATACATTAATGTCGGGACCAACACGCCCCTGTGCACAGCCAGTCGAGCCTTTTTGGATAGTTTCTGACTGCTCATAAAGGCATGCAAAGCTCCATTCACCATGTTCCCCGCGTTCACTCTCCTTTCAATATCACTATCATACTTGCCATCTGATGTAAACTTTGATCCTAGATATACAAACTCTTTCACTTGCTCCACTCTTTCTCCTCCAATCAAAATATTACATGCTGTCATTTCTTTCTCCATTTCAAAAACCAGTGTTTTAGTTTTACTTACGTTCACTTTCATTCCTTTCTCTTTTAAAGCTTCATGCATACAGTTTACCATCTCCTGTAACTCCTCCGCTGATGACGCCAGTATAACCTGATCGTCGGCATAGAGCAGACATTTGACGAGTAACTCATTCATCCTTAATCCACTTTTAGACTCTTTCAAATCTGTCAAGCAGCTATCCATAAATAGGTTGAACAGCCACGGTGACGCAACACATCCTTGCCTAACGCCTTTCTCAATCTTAAACCACTCAGTGTGCGCTCCGTTTATCCTGACACAAGCACTCGAATCCTCATATAAGGATTTCAGTGCTCGTATTAAGAGACTGCTCACCCCATGCATAGAAAGTGCTGACCACAATTCATTCCTCTCAACTCTGTCATAGGCCTTTTCCAGATCTACGAATGTGCAATAGACTTTTTGACTCTTGGCCAAAAACCTTTCGGCTATGCACCGCAAGGAAAAGACCTGATCAGTACATCCCATTCCCTTTCGAAATCCCGCTTGAGCATCCCATATTTTGTCATCAGTTTCATTCCTGACTCTATTAATCAATACCTTAGCATACAATTTGCCGACGACGCTAAGCAGGCTTATACCACGATAATTTTTGCAGTCCAGCTGTGACCCTTTTCCTTTGTAAAGTGGCACGATAACAGCCTTACACCAATCTTTTGGTACTCGGCCGCTTCTCCAACACAAATTGAAAAGGCAGTACAACTGACTAGCTACTACGCCTTTTCCTGCTTTAAGCATCTCGACCGACACTCTATCACACCCAGCAGCCTTTCCCGCTTTCATACTCTTAAGTGCTTCCACAATTTCGAACATTTCAATTTCGCCTTCCATCTCATTCTCTTTTTCTTCGCTATAGCAGAAATCTTTCTTATTTCCTTCCTTTTTTTCAAATAAACTTTCAAAATAGTCCTTCCATATCTTTAGTACACATTCTTCTCCTTTCACAACGCTACCATCCTGGCATCTGATCCTAGTCAGCTCTCTGGTTATAGTATTTCCTCGGGCTGACCTTACGGATTTCCAGAATACTTTCAGATTTGACTGAAAGTCTTCTGATAGCCTTTTATCAAAATCCTCTTTATACTCTTCTTTCTTTCTAATCACAGCTTTCTTAACCAAATCTTTCATTTTCTTATATTCCTTACGTGCTTCATTCACATCTTCATCTATAACCTCTTGCATTCTTAAGTTAGCTTTTGCTGCTAACAAATCCAGCCATGCTTTCTTCTTTAATCGCACAAGTTCTTGCACATCTTTACTCATCCACGCATTTTTGTGATTTTTTCCTTTCCTTCTTCTACTTACACCACACACTTCAACAGCTACTTTCACAATTCTTTCTTTAAATTCCTTCCATCCATCTTCAATATCGCTCATTTCCTCTAAATCTTCAAATTCATCCTTCAGTCTATTAATATACTTCTTACCTACATCCATATCTTGCAAATTTTCTACTTTTACTCTTTCCAAAGCGCTGGTTTGCTCCCTTACCCTGTGCCGCCAGCGATTGAAGATACCCCTTATCCGGGATATCACCAGTAAATGGTCCGAGTCAATGCCAGCACCGCGATATGCACGGGTATCCAGCACTTTGTTCTTCAATCTTTCATCTACAATCACAAAGTCTATCATACTTTTAAAAATACCTTCCACTCTTGTGTAGGTGTGGATCTCTTTATGTTGAAACATTGAGTTCGACACAAAAAGATCCCACTCTAGACAAATTTCTAATACACTTCTTCCATTATCATTCACCTTTTCGTCACCAAACGCACCAAGCACCTTCTCATATCCATCACGCTTTACACCCACCCATCCATTAAAATCACCTAACATAATAATCTTCTCATTTGGCTTGGTAACTTTCAATACTTCTCTTACACTATTCCAGAACTCCTCGTTTTCGCTTTTTGCTGATGTTGTACCCCTCGAACCCACATCCCAAGGTGCATAAACACCTAGAACGAAGATCCGAGTGATTCCAACTTTCAGCCTAATCCATAGAAGACGAGGGCTGACACACTCATACTCATTCACGCACTCAGCCATTCGTGCAGAAAGAATTAGACCGACCCCTTGACAGCCTCGGCTGGTACTGGAAATTCCAGACCAATACGCCGTGTAAGGGCCGTGCTGCGTCGCGTCGCATCCTTTCCGCTTCGTTTCATTCACGCACAACACATCCAAACGTCTTTCATCCATCATCTGGCATACTTCCTCAATCTTATCCTTCATTCCTCCTCTTACATTCATCGTCGCAAAGCGGCTTTCAGCAGACCGCATACCGCTCCCGCCGGGAACGAGACGTGATGGGGTGCGGACACCATCGCCGCCATTTAGGTGCTCTTTTAAAAAATTTGCATCCATGCGATTCCCACGAGACGCAAGGGAACAATTTTGTCCGCCCCAGCAGAGCCCCGCATGCCAGGGTAAGGCTAGCCATTACCTGGGGGTCGCCCAACCCCATGGCGGAAGTGGCACGCTCGAGACTAGGCTCGCCCCTAGCCATGCATCCATCGGCGCGGCAGACCTTAGATTGGCAGGGATTTACATTAAAGAGGAATCCCAAGTCTATCCCTTAGTCGGCTCTTACGACATCCGTGGGAAAGAGATGGAGTGGTCCTATTCTTTTGTAATGGTGCCGGGAACCACACGGCACGGCATTACACATTTCTACAATAATTCCAAATAACCTCATAGTGAGTACAAAGAATTTTGAAAACAACAAACAGCTAAGAACATTTGCTCTAATTAAGTCTTATTTTGAGCTCACTCATTCAACTACAACATTCAACATTTTCTTATTTCCGTACTTTTCGTTATTTTCCTCCCGTCAAAGGAGGTCTCATTAGCTAAAATAGTTCTGTTTTCTTATGAAAAGCTTATTTCGCTCTTTCACAAAAGACAAGATACAAATAGACAAGATTAAAAACTTTAAGTACTAGAGTATTCGCTCACTTATAACGAAAAACCGCGTAAATTTTCTTTCCCGAATTTCCAAAAATCCCCGCTCAATGCTTCCCTGGACCATTTAACGTATCTATTTGCAAATCTCTAGACCCAGCGTGAATCAGTCTATGGCGACATTATTAACGTCACCCATCGTTACCCAATCACAGCAAGATATGACGCGCTCAGCCAATAGCAGCGGAGAATCTGTGGCGAAATCTGTAAACGTCACACGCCAACAGCCATTCACAGCGTGTTGCGATATGTCAAACAACACTCATAAAACTCAACATCGTCGCAACCGCGGTTCCCCAGGCATACCCTTTTGGCGATCGAGCCTGAATCATCGCTCCCGCTACAGTTACTATCCTTCTTCTTTAGAGTTAGATATATTTCTTTCATTTACGAACGACAAAAAAGGATTTTTATTTGTGTTTTATACCAATTTTAAACCAAAAACTCTCCCTAGTTATGGTCTATTTCGTTTTAAAACGTTCGGAACGGTATTTTTCGTTTAACGCGGGCGTCAATAACACTACTATTATCACTTAATTGAAATTTATTATTGACTTTCCTGTGAGTTTAAACAAACGCTACTTTTAAGATATGCCATCTGGTATACACCAATTATTTCTATGCTATATATAACAATGCCAAAGAACAACATAGCAACACTGAAGTACTGAACACTTAGTATAACTATTACTAAACCAACAAACTGTGTTTGGACGGCACTTCGCTAAATGTCAAACAAATATACCTACTAATGGTTTAGTTTGTGCTTAGAAACAGCACTTAGTTATAACTTTGATCGTAGTAGGCAGTGCTTAGTAATTGATGTTGAGTTGACAAGAAAAAAAAACATATTTTTTTTATTGTTATCGCGCTTTTTACCAGGGCAATCGATCATGGACCCTGGTAAAAAAATCTTATTATTATGTTAGTTTTTGTAATCTCTGGAAGCTAAAATCATAATCATTAAGGAGAAAAGTTACAACTTTTTATTATGTGGCGATTTTTGAGCACCTTGGGCTCCTCTCCAGAAAGGTGAAGAACTTAAATGAAGCGAAAGAAGTATATTATGCATTGGAATGATGTAGTCTCTGCCTACCCCTTCGGCAAAGAGGCGTAATTTTATGTATATGTATTATATATTTCATCATCTTACCCAGTAGTGCAATAAAAATGTCATAAACAATTTAGTAAATTCAAAACAGCATACCGTCCTCATTCTTCATGCTTGTAGATAAGCTAGGTATAAGCTAGGCAGGTGCGGACAGACGAGACAAATGAAACGTGCATAGGCCAGCCTCGCTTGAGCGCCCTCCAAGTGCGCTAGGGATGGGACATGTCGATAGTCTTGACAATTTGTTATCGATATTTTAAGTTTTCTTTTGTAATCACAGTGATCTTTCCACTCTTAAATTATAGGTACCTCAGAATGAATGAATAATGAAAACAGGCAAGGAATAACCATGACAAATGCATGGATGATGACAATTTATATTTTTTATGAATGAAAGGTGTCGTACGATACCAGTGTCATATTTTTTATTTCTGTTTCAAACGCTAAGGTTTTACGCTGATTGATTGGTAATCAAATTATTACAACATTTACCAAACTTTTATATTTTGACACTAAATATTAACATAAAATTACTTAATCTTAGGAACTCATTATGTAAAAACCATATTTCTATTAAAACTTAAAAACCTTACATTCTATTAAAGCTTAATATTAAAATTAATCCTATTTAGATTCAATAACCACTTTGAGAAGAAAAAACTAAACAGCCATTTATCGATATCATCTTTACAATAGAGCGGGTCCCATCCCTACAGAACACAATTGCATAGGTGCAGTGGAGCACTCAGCGCACAATGCGACATCGCAAACACGTCTCCAGCTTGTGATCTTATTTCACAATCACGGGAATAACAATGTTGTTTTATGCGACTAACAGTTGAATTAAGGTTATTCTTTATTTGCGACGTACACATTGTAGTTTAAGATAACGAATATTTGTATTCCGAAGGTTGATTTTTTGGACACTGAAATTGTATAACTTCATTTCTTCCTGCGAAAAATCTAAGGGAAGTCGGATATACTATATAATAATAGGTTTAAATCATATGTTCATAACGCACAGCTAAAACAACTGGAAATAACATATACATACATACATATAGACACGTCTATATCCCTTGCAGGGTATACAGAGCCAACAGTCTCGAAAAGACTTAATGGCCACGAACAGATATACTTATAGGTTCATGACGGAATCGCGTTTCAAATAGTGACAGATTGCTAGCCCATCGCCTATCGGAATCCAAAGTTTAAAAGCCTACACCTTAATCGCATTTTACAACATCCATGGAAAAGATATGGCCATATATCTGTTCCTATTCTGGTACCTTAACCTCTTCACAACTAGTTACAACCTAGTAAGGTTATGTAATATGGTTAATAACCATTACAGGATGAGCCGCCCATGATCATGATGGATAGCGGAAAGTTACCACGTCGGCTGACCCCAATCCGTTTATGGTTTATACTAGTTTGGACTGCGGTTCTACTTGGTATATTGTATTGTCTTCATCTTCTATTTATATTATACTCGTAGTATATTTTTTTTTATACTATGTTTCCCGGCACCAATAAAAAAAAAGAGACTAGGACCACTCCATCTTATTTCCCATTGATGTCGTAAGAGGCGACTAAGGGAAAGGCTTATAAGCTTGGATTTCTTATTATGGCGATAGGCTAGCAACCTGACACTATTTAAATCTCAATAAAGCCAAACAGCTGAACGTGGCCTACCAGTCTCTTCAAGGCTGTTGGCTCTGTCTACCCCGCAAGGGATACAGACGTGAATATATGAATGAATGAGGATATACTGTTTTATATACACATATACTTAATCAAGCCTTGAAGGTAGACAGAAACTAGGAATCCCCATTGGAACGAAGCCCTGCATTTACCTTATTACGTTTAATTTAAAGGTATTTTTATTATTTCAATTATTATCTTTATAAATATAATAAATCTGAATTGATTATTGTAACGCATCGTCAACGCTCTTTTTTATGTGTTGCCACTTAGATAATGGATTTTCGTTTTTACTTTGGTTGACTGGAAGAAATTCCAATTGGGATAATTCCGCCATTGTACATATTCTTCTAAATTATTTTGTAATTTGTTATGTTTCTTTTTTAAGCGCTATAAAGAGTTGACAAACAAATCTGCTAGGTAAAGAAAACAAAAACTAGAACTTTTAATACAAAAAATATTCTTTCTGAAATTTATTAATAAATCAGAAATAATGCCACATTACATTACTGTTCTGAGAACCAATATTTTTGATCGAGTACCTAACAAATTAAAGACATTGAATACCAGTCATTAGTATCGAATTTGAAGTCATTAATTCAATTTCAGTGATATTTTTATCTCCGCTTTTCAGATCTTCATATTTGCTCGCGATTTGTGATTTTGTGGGAATCAATTATCACATAAAATCTACTGAGCCGATTAAAATAAAACTTTAGCTCATTAAAAAAATACACAATTTACAAGCAAGCTAAAAAACGAATCTATAAACCACATAAACTATTTAATTTTGGCCTACCCCATGTAAAGAGATGGGAAAGGTAACATCGAAAAAAATATATTACATTTCCATTGTTTTCTTTCTTTTGGTATAAATTTTTTTACCTATGTTGCTATAATAAATATTTCTATCTCATAGATAGAAACTCAATTGTATCATTAAGCCAAATAGCTAAACGTGGCCATTCAGTCTTTTCAAGACTGTTGGCTCTGTCTACCCCGCAAGGGATAAAGACGTGACCACATGTATGTATAACTATACAGGAATCGAGCTTCTCCAAACCAAGTGTACAATAAAAATATCCGCCAACGATACACTTACAATAAAAATAGGTCGAGTGGTGTGGAAGCAACCACTAGATTTTTGCTTCATTATCTGTTTACGGCGAATGGCTTTCTATACGAGAGGGCCAAGTCATAAGCGACAGATTTGTAAAAGCAGTTATCAGTTTTACTTTAACATATTAATAATTCAATAAATTATTTTATTTAAGTCATACAAGGTTTATTCAGTATTCTACATCAAAATTAAAAATAAAATGTAATGGTCTATATTTGTCTTGTGTTTTTAAAAATAAGTGTATATTTTGGGTAGGTAATAATTTAAGCCAATTAGCTGAACGTGGCCTATCTGTCTTTTCCAATATTGTTGGCTCTGTCTTCCCTGCAAAGGATAAAAACGTGATTATATGTATTTTGGGTAACAACATTTCCATACTTACATTCTTTTTCTTCCTCCTGTCGTAAGTTTCGGTTACATTCCTCACCACTCTAGAAAGGAACCCAGGGTCCGCCCTTGATTATTCTGGGTTGGGTGAGTCAGGTTAATGCACAAATGAAAGTCCCACAATAATTGCAGGGGCAATCATACTCATATTGAATCATGGTTACACATCCAAATGTGTAGGTCCTCACGATGTTTTTACTGTAAGAACATCGGTAAGTATAGAAATTAACATACATACATTACTACGTCTTCATCCCTTACTGGATAGATAGAGCCAACAATCTTTAAGGTCAGCTGAATTGCTCAATTATGGAGTTGAATTTCAAGTAGGTTGCAAGCGTATCCCTTAAACAAATAATCCTAAGCTTTTAATGTTGTTAGCCTTTTCCTTAATTAGCTTTTACAATAAATTTAAACAATTCAATTAATTATTCAATGGTTGACTGAAAGAGATCCCTTAATGGGATAAGTCCGTCTTTGTATATTTTGTCTTATAAATTTACTGTATTTTTTCGCATGTACTATAAAGATATTACAAACAAAGAAACAATTTTTGTAATTTAATAAAAAAAAATAAAAGTGTCTCTTTATAACAATTATAGCTTTCCGCTATTCTCTATGACTTGTACCAACCGTCTCCCTATTAGGGTAGGCCCAGAATTTCCCTTGGGCCACTAGTGTGGCTCCACGGCGACCCAACACGGCAAAAACTCAACACTTACGAATATTATGACGCATTTGAACCATTTTCATAATAATAACTAATATTTCCTTTTAACTCTGGTGCCGATAAATAGCGTAATTTAATGTATTACTAGCTTTTGCGCGGGACTTCGCTCGGGTTTGAATTTTCAGAAAAACGTAGTCTATGTTATTTTTTAATTTTATCTGTGTACCTAAATTTTCATCACAATAAATTTTTGAGTTTATTCGTTGTAAACATACAAAAATACACATCTTTTCTCTATATAATTAGTGTGGATGTACAAGTAAGTCACTATATATGAGCGGTCCAGCGGGCAGAAGTAAGATTTGCGTGTGGTATATATCATAATACAGATATTTTATAGACAATGAAAATCGTTGCAATGAATTGATATAAAGTGATAAGTTAGCATAAGTAAAAGGCGAAAGGTTTATGAGTTTTGAATGGAAACCAGAGTTGTGGATGAAGCGAAAGAAGTATGCAGTGATCGTGGCAAGTGGAAAGAGGTAGTCTCTGTCTACCCCTCCGGGAAAGAGGCGTGATTTTATGTATGTTTGTTAGCCTAAGTAGGCTTCGGCAAGTATCTGTTTACTTTGAAGGAATTACAATAATGTTTGTATGTAGGTTTGACTAAAGTGTAGCATTTTGTCAAAAAAGAAACATATTGTTGTTCACCATATCTCCGTAATTGATTAAGCATAAACATACCTACCTATATATATATTATATATAACCTGTCACTATTTGAATTTCAATTCTATCATTAAGCCTAATAGCTGAACGTGGCCATTCAGTTTTTTCAAGACGGTTGGCTCTGTCTACCCCGCTAGGGATATAGACGTGACCATATGTAATGTATACCTACCTATACCCCTTTCACACCAGCGTGGACCTATGGCACGAAACTTCATTGTGGTCGTTATGGATAGTCATTAGACTAATTATTATAGTCACGGAAGAGACGCCATGTTGACATAAGCAATCTAGGCAAATATGTTGACAAACTGCTCAGCATATAGCTGAGCTCGCATTTCGACATAGATTAATTAAATTTGTACTTTTGCGCAAGGTGAAAAGCCGTGTGGTTTCCGGCACTTTAGAATAGATATAGGCTTATAAACTTGGGATTCCTTTTGTAAGGGATGTAGACGTGACTATATGTTTGTATGTATGTATGTATTCCTCTTGTAGGCGATGAGGAAGCAACTTTTCCCTATTTGACTTTCAGCCTTTCAGTCTTTATAAGACTGTTGGCTCTGTCTACTCCGGAAAGGATATAGCCGTGACATATGCAAAAAGTATATATGAAGGAAGTATGCAGAGATCGTGGCAATTGGAAAGAGGTAGTCTCTGCCTACCCCTCCGGGAAAGAGGCGTGATTTTATATATGTATGTAAAGTCTATTATTTATTTAAATAGTATGCATATCGTTACATGTTTTACCAAGTCACCTCGAGATCAGGTAATCCCCAATCGAGTGCCGCTCCCTCTTAAAATTTACCCATTCCCTTTCTGAAATGGAAACAAAATTTTGTCCTCCATGCAGGGCCGGGCTAATTACAACGCGGTAAAGGGCAACCCTTTGAGTGGTCGGTAATTTCGGGGTGCCCAAATAATTATTTCCACTTTCTGCAAGAAAAAAGTCCCCGCATTTGGGGTGTTTTTTTTTTCAACCGTGGAACTTTTTAACAGCACGTGATTGGAATAAGTTCAGAGCGACATCGGCGTTTAATTAAAAAAAAAACAGGTTTTTTTATATTACCTGACTTCAAAGTTTTTAATTTTTTTTTAGTTTTAGTTTTAGAACATTCAGATTAAGATGTTGAATGATTATAACATGCAAGTGATTATACTCATACATACATATGGTCACGTCTATATCCCTTGCGGGGTAGACAGAGCTAACAGTCTTGAAAAGACTGAATGGCCACGTTCAGCTATTTGGCTTAATGATAGAATTGAAATTCAAATAGTGACAGGTTGCTAGCCCATCGCCTAAAAAAGAATCCCAAGTTTGTAAGCCTATTCCTTAGTCGTCTTTTACGACATCCACGGGAAAGAGATGGAGTGGTCCTATTCTTTTTTTGTATTGGTGCCGGGAACCACATGATGTTTGATTATACTCTTTGAAATAATATTGAAGCGATGAAGATGAACTCCATCTTCGGTTAGGTTTGATTGCGTCCTCACCTCTCTGGAGTGGAGCCCGGGGTCCACCTGTGACCATAATCTCGATGCGACTACGGTCTGACTTCTGCAATATTGTCGTCTGCTTAAAACAGTTGGTAAATCATACTTACATACATACAAACATAAATCACGCGTCTTTTCTGGGGGGGTAAGCAGAGACCACATCCTTCCACTTAGTATTAACGAGAGCTGGAGTTAATCGCGGTAACATCCTAATCTCTCTAAAGTGGAGCCAGGGCTGTGATGCCCTTTAACTATAATTTTTGATACAGTTAATCAGTTTTTATTCACCCATTGGAAGCATCCTTCGTGGTCCAGATGTTAGCGGACACCGTGAAACCAAGAATTAATCCAACTTGTTGGGTTCTTACATATATCACGTCTTTTTCCTTTACGGGATAGATAAAGCCTCAAGCTCGAAAAGACGTAAAAAATTCTGCTGGATTGCTGTTTAGTTGAACTAATAATCTTTTTAAAAAATTTACTTTTCTTTTTAATCACAAGAACTGTTAGGAAATATTTCCTATACTGTTCTAACATGAACGTACCCATTTTTCCAATTGAATCACACTGAACGATTGAATTTTTGAGCTAACATTGTTTAGCTTCACTACAATATCCTAGATGTAACTACACAAGATTTCATCAGGGTATTATTTTAATGGATAACTTTATCATCATTATCTAAATGGATTCGGATTTGGAGTGGATCGCTAGCGGAGATCAGAAGGAAGTCGCTACGTCTGAAACACCTGACTCACCCAATCCAGGGTCCATGGTCAAAGGTCAAGAGAAAGAAGATCTGAGTATGTCATTATCGGTGGTGTGGACGACCTTGTATCATCGCTCCCGCTATACCTAGGTATCTGCGCCCAATTTCATCAAAATCAGTTTAATCGTTTTGTAGCTGCGTAACGAATACATTACAAAAAATTATAGTATAAGTAAATTAAATATACAAAATATATAATTTTTGTACTGAGTAGAAATAAAAACTAGCGTCAAATTTTTCTCATAATTTTGTTTGCCTTATTTATGTAGATGAGTTTACATAATGACAGCAAAGTGTGATAATATCTTTTTCGCAAATTATCAAAAGGAAAATATGGAAATTTATGGAAATTCTCTCACATATTACTCGCTTACTAAAAGACAAATTGAATCTCACTAACTTTGAGTTTTAATAACATGTAAAAGGGATTGAAATAAGATTTATTCATAAATGTTAAATCGGTTAATTGAAGACAGATTTTTTTCTTGTCCATTCTAAAACATATCACGTCTTTATCGCTTATCATGTAGATAGTGTCAACAAATCAAAATGATTACCGTTAGGTTACGTACGTTGAGCTGTTTAATGATGGAATTGAGATTCAGATAGTGACATAGCCAATCCCCTAAAAGAACAATCCCTAGTTTAGTAGCCTTTCCCTTGATAGTCTTATACAAACTATACAGAAAGAGAAGAATTCAAGTTCGTACCCGCGAGAATTTCGGTAAAGTCTAGAGCCAGCGGTTTGGGCTGTGCGTTAATATGTCAGTAATTCACTTTCTTCTTTAATGTACTTAGATAGCATCACTGGTTCTATCGTCACTATGCTAAAATGTTACTGGTCCACAGAAGTCTTTTACCAAATTACATTCTCACCATTCTGGTCAGGCAGGTTCGCTTTTGACCGTCATGGTCCCAAAAAGTATCTTCTTATTATAGAGTAATAATAACCTATATTTAATTTTATGATCTATTCCAAAGTCACAAATAACAAAATAACATAAATGACAAGACACAATTTTAATTAAGCTATCGTTCACGCCTAGTTAAGTCGAAACGAAACAAAAACGTGACAATGTCCCTGGCAGGACATTGTAGTGACGCGCGGGGCGTGTCGAAACTCAACGGATTAATTTTAAGTCGTGTGGTGCAAGATTTTTATTTACGTTAAGAACGTTTATGCATTTCAAATAAACATTTGGTTAAAATAACAAACGAAATTAAGCGGCAAATGGTCATGGTCAACATTGTTGAAGAAAATGCTGCAGTGCAGTTTGTTACCGCTTCTTCTGCATGGAAGCGGCAGTAAACTTAGTTTTAAGTAATTTATTTGACGTGAACCAATGTTGTGAAACAAAAGTCATAACTATTATTAAGTGATGTTGAAGTGTCCTATAATAATGAATAAAAGTTTTGAATTTGAATTGCGTTAATTTATATTTTAGGTTGATAGACGGGATTCACTTCAAGACATAATCTAACTAACTGCCTCAAGATATTGTCACAGTCGACCCTCAGACTTACTACTAAAGAGAGGATGATGTAACCGAGACTTATACCAAAAAGAAGAAGAAAACATTCGTCTAGGCTTCCCCATTCACTTTCTACTTGTATGTTTGCTGCTTCTTCTTCATCGCTTCACTCTTAACAGAGTGGTTGTGGCTGTCATGTAGTCGAAGACGTGGAGAGGGCAGATGAAACACTTCGCCCGACCCTTCGCCATTGTTCTCTGCTCGAAGTCATCTGCACTTTTGAATGGATTGGCCCACAATAGACTTTATTTGGTCGGTCCAAAGCAGAGGCGACCTCCCGCGCGGTCTAGTGCCTTCAACTTTTTCCTGGACGACAAGACATCTCATCAAGATATGGATAAATCATCGCGTCTCGAGATGTGACCAAAGAATGTTAATATACGAGTCTGTACAATGGAAAAAAGACGCTGCTTTATGCCAAGATCTTGGAGTATAGAGACACTAAAGGCCGCCCGCGACTTCGTCCGCATGGAAACCCTATCAATCCCGCGGGAACTCTGGGATAAAAAGTAGCCTATGTGTTATTCTGGGTGTTCAGCTACCTACATACCAAATTTCATGGTAATCGGTTCAGTAGTTTTTGCGTGAAAGAGTAACAAACATCCATACAAACTTTCGCCTTTATAATAGTAGTAGGAAGTAGTAGGATTTGTTCGAAACTGGCTCGTATGTTTGATTAGTCATTCATTCATATAACCACGTTTATGTCTCTCGCGGGGCAACCAGAGCCAGCAGTCTTTGTCATTCTCTTCTCATAACCCCCCCAAAAAAAAAAACAAAATTTAATAAATAGCAAATCAAAATCAATATCAACTCCTAAAATCAATATACACGCATAGATATGTGTATCTACTTGTAGTTAACGAGTCTGAACGATCCACGCTAGTGACACATGGTTGCCAACGTGATAGGCGTGTCGGGCATTAATATGCGACGCGGATTAAGCTATAAGCGAAAAGCGATTTGTAAATCAAAATAAGAGCAGGCCGATTTGAACCGGTTAAGAAAGAATAGGCTATTTCTTGATATGTTTCAGCAATTTTGTGAAGCAGAAATGTGAACCTTAAATAGATGTCCCTCATTTCTACGTGTTCCCGATTGTACCCTCTACAACAATGTTGCGGGGCCCGCGGTCTGCCATTTAATATTTATCTGACGTAGAAGGTGGAGGTGATAATTTTAAAATTCATTCAGTTTTAAAATAATGCAGCACCGATTGAAAGGAAGGCTTTCCGAATACTCCATCATTTGTGTTAATATCATTAAAAGCGATTGATTACAAAAGCACATATATGGCAAATTATTAGGTTTAGTTGTGTAAGCTAGCTGTAAGCGCATGGCGAATACCAAAAACAATGGCTGAAACATCTTACACTCTGAAAAGTAATAAGACTTCGAATTTTGAAACCGATTATCCAAATTCAGCCAAAAACACGCTTTCGAGCGGGAGAGAAATTTTTTATGCTTTATGCTTTTCGCGTGTACTGTGATGAGAAATTCATATGGAGTCTGCCGTCTGTCACTTGCGCCACCTCACACTGTCGGCTAGTTTGTCTGTGCCTATTAAATTAGCTGGCAGATTGCCCCTTTGGCCGCTAACTAGGCCTAATGCGTTGTAGCTTTTATGATGCCCTAGCTAGCTATACTAAGTTTTTATTTACGGCAAGGGTTGAAAGGTTTAATTCATAGGATTGAAAGGTCTAAGGAACGTTGTATAATGACTGGATCAAGCTTCGTTAGGCTAAATTTCCTCTTTTTTAGGTAAAAAAGTAAGCGAAGCTTTTCAGCTATACGTCGCTTTTGAATCTCTTGGCACTGTCAACCCTGATAGGAGAAAGACTGTTTTTTTTTTAGTATATAAAGCATGCACACTTATGTAATAAATGTCAAAGTCTGTCTGTCCACCCGTCTGGTTACAACGCTTTTACAGTTAAAGCGATACCATTTGTGATGAATTCGAGTTCTAACATAAGCTATTTTTTCAGTCAGGAAATTCTTACATCATTTTATTCTCATTTGTTACAATAGTAAAGGAACAACATAAAATCAATAAACTGGTTTCACAGATAAATTCAACACACAGACTTACTAACGTATTTATAATATTAGTATGGATCATGAGCGTAAGTTTTCGGGTGAGCCCGGGTCACTAATTTTATATGATGTTGACGTAATCGAATAGGAATCTTGTCGCCTAACGAACCATATCACATCTTATTATGAAAGGCTTTCAGAAAGGGCAGGGTTGGATTGAAACATTAGCTCAGATAAGGTCGCAAATTATTAAGCGCCCTGTTAACTAAGCAAATTTCTGTTGAAAATGATGATGTGCTGTGTAATTCCCGGCACATTGGATTAGAACACACCCACTTCATTCCCATTAATATCGTAAAAAGTGACTAAGGAACGCACATTTATCTACTACAAGCTTTCATGCTAGTCTAGTAGCGAGAAGCAACGGAAAAGTTTCTAACGGTCATAATTCGGCCATATTTTTTTAACTTTATTTTTTGAATATCTCTCTTGAGGAAGACTAAGTTCTATAAATAAACCTAACTTCCCACAAATCCACCTCCGACGTAGGATTAGAACCCACGCATGTCTTGTCTTTGACAGAAATGCTATTTTTGTCTTCAATTATTAAGGTATTAGGAAGTGGCAAGACTCCATTTGAGGCCTTAGTTGCGCTAGAACAAAGGATTCAACTTTCGCACATAGTAATATCAAATCTAGGACGTACTGAGTAAACCCTTAACCGGGGAACTTTTATGAAGAAAAAGTTATGAATGTGAATGATGCGGAAAAGTATACAGGGATAATATGAAGTGGAAAGATGTAGTCTCTGCCTACACCTACAAGAAATTTATGTACCTACGTGTATGTAATAAATATATATCACGCATTTTCCCAAAGGCATGAGAAGAAGTAGGTTTTGAGCGTTCTTGTTCTGATTTTCTTCAGGAAGTCCCCGATTTGATCAATGTATGTTCGTATACGCCTCTATCTAGACGTCGTGCCGCTGTGGGGTCTCCCCTTTTTCATTGCCTCGGGACGCCTTTTATAAATGTGCGCGTGCGCCCCGGACCCTCTCCTTTGGTCTACGCCGGCGCTCACCAAGCTAAGTAGCTCGTTATTCTAAGGCTTACTTGCTGGATCTAGTGTCTATATCTAAACCCACGCTCTCTTAAAAATTGTAAAAAAAAAACCAATAAAGATTGTCGGTATTCTATGAGATTTTAGATTAATTCTCATCGCTCTTACCTGCGACGTTACTGTCACAAAGTTGTCGTGTACCGTGTAATCACTAAGGTTCTACCTACCCCAATAGAAAAATACATGACTATTATTAGGTGAGTAAAAAAAAAAAACAATCTATCTTAACCAAACTAGTTTTTGCCTAAACTTTTCCTCAAGAAACAGAACTAATGATTGTCGCGAACCTCATACGGTAAGGACAGGGTAATTGCCTCCATGATCGATAGCCTGGCGCCGGCAAGACGGCCGTACACACATTTTTGTATGTATATAGAAAGTTTCACCTGTTAACCTATTTGGACTTGGCGTTTCCGAGAAGTTACGTTACTGATTTCTTTCTATAAAAACTTTAGTGGTCTTTTTAAGTTTCAGTACTTTACTGTAAAGAATATGACCATTTTTTTTCCGTGGTGTGACTATGGATGAACCTTCACTTCCACACATCAGTTGAAGAATTATTGACTTATTATAATTAATGACCATGCAATAATTAAAAGTATTCCAAAAGGTCATAAATGGCAAATATAAACTGAAAACGGCTCGCACTTACAAATATACAATCACAACTTCATCCCTCACAAGTAGGGAGAGATGTCCTGAAGCCCATATTAAACTATATTGAAAATGAATTATCAAATACTGACAGCTTCCCGTCGCCTAAAAGAAGAATCTCAATTACTATTATTATGCAATAATGTCTTCACACATAAAATCTTTTTTGTCCCCAATGGAGTAGGCAGAGCCAATAGTCACATCACGAGACTAGGAGCAACGTTTAGCTAGACGGTTTATTAATAGATATCAATGAGATTGAGCCACAGTACTCGTAACAGATTTTCCTGACGTTTTGACCGGGTTGCACCGATATTGGTAACATGACATCAGGAAAAACGGTATGTTCGCGTTAATTCCTGTTTTCATAAGGCTTATAAACTTGGAGTTCTTCTTTTAGGTAATGGGCTAGCTACCTGTCATTAATTAAATCTCAATTCTGTCATTAAGCCAAGCAGCTGAACCTCGCCTATCAGTGTATTGTATTTACCTGTAAAACCAGATTAATTGAATTTTATGTTGTAGGTACCTTTACTTTATATATATACATTAGATATTTACTTTAATATATATTATAATATTATACAATATATAAATATCTAATGAGAATAAGATGATGTGAGAATTTGCGTTAATTCCCGTTTGTATCCATTAATAATTATGAAACGCGAAAGTTTTAAATTATTTATTAGTCTATCCCTTGATAGAATTTACAATCTGCACGGAAGTCAGCTGGCACCAGATATTATTTTCTTTGATCCCAAAGGCATGAAAGACAAAGAATGTTAAAATCAACCGCTTATTGTAATTAAATACATAAAATATAATTGAGTTTTGTACCCAGCCGCTTTAACCTCTGTATTTAGGGAACTCGAATTCCAATTGTGACCGTAATAGTCCCGCAAATTTACGGTTTACCCTCTCTTAATATTGGGTACTTCTAATCTTCTAATGTATCTTGGAATACCATAAGGATAAGGTATGTCATTTTAAATTGTGTTTGATTTTTATTTTTACCCTTCGTGGCGTAGTGGTAGTGTGCTGGCATTAAAATCACGCAGTCGATTCTATCTCCGAACTCGTTTGGACTGGGTATTGGCAATTCCGACTAATATTTGTGAAATAAAGTTTGTTTATTATACCTTCACAGCCTAATAAGTGACCAGATTTTGATGGATCTTGGTGCATAAATAGTTTAGACCTTGAAAGTCTAAGCTATGTCGTCAATGTATAAACTGAACACTTTATTGTTGTCCTTTTTTATATTTCCTACGGAAACCATGTAATCAGAAATTTAAGTTTAACCTGGATGTGTTTATAAAATTAGATGTCGTTTGGTTTATTTTTCACATATAAAACAAGTCATGAACAAATTATAGGGCTATCTAAATATTATCTCTGACTTATAAAAATAAAATATAATCTTTATTAAGCTTGGATTCAGCACCTGTGATCATGAGTGTTCACTCCATTTTTGTATATAACTCCGTTTTTACCAACACTCGTCTATCCACTGAAAAATGACGTTTTCATGAGCAAGTAAAGATGGGTAATAGCATTCTATCCTGCCTTAATGAGGAAATAAATCAAGCGAGTACCAACTGGCAGGCAATTCCACTCTCTACTCTCGAAAACCAGTTTATCCAGACCCCTATTGATATAATGAATTGCTCCGGTTTCGAGCGTGTTTGTAAGCATTCCAGGGGGCAGGGGAGGTTTTTCTAAAGTGGTATTTATTCGTGTCCTATCTTAAACGGGACTGAGCCCTCTTGAAGGCAGGATCGACTCGGTTATTTGGCATTCCTGGTTTAGTGCTGTCATTTTTCAAGAGGATGTTAAATTATTTAGGATCCGTGGTGTTTTCCCGCCTTTTTTATGGACTCTGTGCTTTGTTTTACGTTAACCTGGAAGACGAAGGAGCAGTATGTTTATCACGTAATGCGTATATGTATTTATGTATGTGAACAGTTGAAAAATTTATAAAGCCTCACTTTCATCCAATCCGTACTAATATTGGAGTAAGTAAGTAAAAATAATTTGTAGTTTCTTTTTGTACGCATATGGATCCTGTAACCTGAAATAAACGATTTTTTTTTTAAATTATTATACATGCTATAGTAACTTTATTTTTCTATTTTCTCTTCACGGGTCTTCTAAATAAATAATCTTCTTGAAATTTTGCGTGTATAATTACATGATTAAGAGTCTGGAAGAGAACATAGGGTACTTTTTATACCCGTTTAAAACTACAGTTTCTATGGAATTTGCGAAAAACTTAATTTTTTTTGTAGGTAGCGCTTAATTAAGGCGGAGCAGAGCTGCGATAGAAGCTAGTATGTATTATTAATGCGAAAGTTTGTGTATTTGCTACTAGAGCAAGAGCCCGTGAACGCCAGACATACCTTATTTTGTAAAAGCTGAAAGTTTCTGTAAATATGCCTCTAGTACAGGTAGGAACGATCCCCATCTATGGTACTCAGGCAGTGGTTGCTTTGGCAGGTAGCAGGTAATAAAGGTATACTTTTTTCAACCTGAAATTCGTTAATTTGTAAAGCTCAATTTTTTGATATTTTATCCGTAATAATACACAAACTCGCGTTACTCATTGCCAGACACCTACTATGGTTGCAACCCCTTGCCAGACAGCCCTAAACTATAATATTTTGTAACTCTACTTACGTCATTTTGTAAAATCTGAATTTAATACATATTTTTTGGGGAATTATTCAAACAAAGTTTCTGAAGTAGCCAGACATTTTTGAAGGTTCTATTATCCTGCCAGACGCATTGGAGTGAGCAAAAGATGTAAGAGTGCGGAGTATATGTAGTAACTGGAGCGAGTGGGACAGAGTGTTCGGTTTCTTGCGACGTTTCATTGCGCATCAGCTGTCGTTTATTTTAGGGATGAATCAATCCTCAAAAATTCGATATTTTTCCAAAATGTTTTTTTCACTGTAAGTATAAATCAAATTCATAAAAAACAAGACAAATGTTAGAATTAACGATCTTTTTATCAAATTCTTTTAACAATTATTTTTATTACTATTATCTTGGGCTTGGAAAAAATCGTATCTCGATTTTAGAATGTCTGAGATCGATTCACGAGATCGATTCAATGTATACGATCGATTAAAAAGATCGATTTTTTCGCTCCAAATAATCGATTTTTCGATTAAACGATCTTAGATCGCCATCCCTAGTTTATTTTGTATTGTTCAACGGACGGTTATATACGCATAGTAAACTGTCCCACTCGCTCCAGTTACTACATATACTCCGCACTCTTGCATCTTTTGCTCACTCCAATGCGTCTGGCAGGATAATAGAACCTTCAAAACTGTCTGGCTACTTCAGAAACTTTGTTTGAATAATTCCCCAAAAAATATGTATTCAATTCAGATTTTACAAAATGACGTAAGTAGAGTTACAAAATATTATAGTTTAGGGGTGTCTGGCAAGGGGTTGCAACCATAGTACGTGTCTGGCAATGAGTAACGCGAGTTTGTATATTATTACGGATAAAATATCAAAAAATTGAGCTTTACAAATTAACGAATTTCAGGTTAAAAAAAGTTTACCTTTATTACCTGCTACCTGCCAAAGCAACCACTGCCTGAGTATCATAGGTGGGGATCGTTCCTACCTGTACTAGAGGCATATTTACAGAAACTTTCAGCTTTTACAAAATAAGGTATGTCTGGCGTTCACGGGCTCTTGGGCTATACTAAAAGTGTAAGATATCCCTATGTGGATATGTATCTATTTGTTAGTTTTTCACGTAAAAACTGTCATAAATATAATGAGTTAAAATTTTAATATGGTTTGCTAGGATTATGTTAGTTATATTTCTCAAACTCATTTAGATAATAAGCTTTTAATAAAATTTTAGCGTAGAAGTCGTAACAGTAGTTAGAACTTCTAAGTCGCGTGAATACCTATAATGTGTTTTATATGCATTTTGCTATTCGGCGACGTACTTAGAGTAAAAAACGTAGGTCGACCAAGGGTGTACCGTCTGTAAGTCTGATTGACATACTTACCCTTGATATTTGTCAATATCACCTTCGGACAACCTTCATTTGTCATTTAAAAAAGTTGGCCATTAGACTTTACTACTTATGAACGCGACATTGCGCACATATTTTGCTTTTGAAAAAAACCTTGTGTGATAAGCCCTCTCTCTTTCTCTCTATTATTAAAGTCAGTCGGTTTAATAAAAGAGAAAGAACATTAGACACTTAGCTTATCAACGTTCATAAATAAGCTCCTAGTTATATTTAACTAAAGTTGAGACTAAATTGAATCATATTTTGTTATTTATTTAAAACTTTATTGAGCCTCAAAGGTACATTACCTACTATTATGAAATTATTAAATACAACTAGCAGAGCACGGTTATGCCCTCGAAAAACGAAAAAGCCCGGCAATTCTGTTCCCGCGGGAATTTCTAGAAATCTCTTCTTAGACTGCACGTCCAGACATACCACGTACCATCTCAAATCAAAGCCAGCGATTAGGGATGTTCGTTGATATCTTTACCAGTCAATCAATCAGTCAGCAGTTATTTTATTTAATTTAGTACAAAAAACAAATATTTTGATGTTTCATTTCTACGGCGTACTGACGGACGTACAAAAATCCACGACAGACATATTTATAATCCAACAAATTCTGTTTGCCTAAACCAACACATAATCAGAACGCGCCCTCGAACAACGCAATGTGTGCGTCCGTCTAGCACGCAAACAAAATAGGTCAATGTCACCCTGCTTATCTATATCTACCCTTGCTGTCACGAGCCGTTATCAGCGAATCCTTATCAACCTCAATATAAAGGTGAAAATCGAAGGAATCCTATTGCTGAAACAATTACCTGATATTTGCTCGATTTCCTGATTTTTCTCGTGTTTCGTATTTATATAATTGCGTGGATTGATGCAATTGAATGATATTGTCGTTCACAGAAGAATCGCCTTTGAAGAATCATGTAATTATAAACGTGGTTTTTCGACTTTTGACATTGAATAAATTAAACTCGTGTCATGAATGAAACTTTCAAAGACTTAACACGTTTACAAATTATGATTTGTCCTTTTTGGAGTAGGTAAAGACAATAACCAGATTCAGCTGTATGGCTTGATGTTGTAATAGAGATTCACATAGTAACAGGTTGGTAGTCTACCGTCTAAATGAATTCCAAGTATAGTGTCTTTCTTTAACTTTAAATTCTTATGTTATTTAATAACAAAGAATAAAACTGAATAATGCGTTAAGTCTTTTTTTATTCAAATTACAATGTCAACAAAAACATACACAATTTTAAACGACTCAATTCATTATCCCTACACTAATGCACTCAAACCCATTATACATCTAAAATAGAAAAACCCATTACCTGACAATCAAAATCCAGACCTAAATCAACCTCTTAGTTCTTCAAGTATCGCAAAGTCAGGGGCAAAATGAATTGGACCCAGGTTACTGCCTTGAGGCACGCGACATCGATACACGACTTTGGGCAGGGGACTGACAAATTACCCTGCCATTATCAGTCTATGGGTTTTTCTTTTGTATTACGAACCGTGTAGGGTTTCATTTATAGCTTGACTTGCAAATAATAATGATGTTGGGTTATTTTACGGTCTGCTTTTCAATTGAATGCTTTAGATAGTTTTCAGTTTTTTGGATTATAGTTAAAGCCATTGAAGCCTTTTGGAAATTACTTGCTTATGAAATGTATTCGAACTTTCACGTACAGAAAAAACATAAAAACAGAGTGTCATGTGGTTACTTCACGTGGTCACTTCATCTTATCCGTTATATAATAAAAGGCGACTAAAGGTATAGGCGCATTTATCTAGTGAAGCTTTAGGTTAGGCTTCCCTGCAAACGTTTCGAAGGTCAGACGCAAGTCGGTTTCTGAAAAAACCTGACCTATAAAATTCAGAATCATTATCAAAGGTATACCCCGAACACCTCTTCAGAGAGATAAGGATCGCCAGGAAAGAAAAATTGTGATTATGGATGACATTGAAAAGAATACAAAAATAAACTACAATTTCAAAAGAAGAACCTAAAATTAGACCTAATTAGTTATTGCTTAGAACATGTAGATCAAATCTGAAAAAAGTCAGATAAGTATGGAAACTATATATATTAAAAAATGAATTCTGAATGTAGTAAAAATACGTATAAGTGTATTAATATCATGTTTATAGTTATAACTATAAATTGCTTAATATGATATAAGATTTGTTGTGGTAACAAAACATTTAATAAAGGACCTCTCGTGGTGATAATTGATTATTACATGGATATAAAAGAATACTTAGTCGGGCCCTAGCTGTGTCACTGATGAGAAAAGGGCCACATCCTTTAATTGACAATTATATTAAAGAATGATATTATTATAATATTTTTTTTGCATTTATTCAAACATTGACTGAATCCTATCTGCGAACAGTTTCACCAAAAACCGCATAATTAGGTTTGAACGCACACTGGCATTTTTCTGCAGTCCACAACATTTACTAAGGGTACTCTAATGATTGGTTACTAAAATTATCCTTCTTTATAATAAGGTCACCTACAAAACTAAAAAGACAGGTAACTGTTATACAATAAAGTTCACAACTACTTCACCAAACCGTCCCATACGATTTAATGCTTCACTAAAAGGGTGCCCGTTTGACATTTTCTGGAGCCACTCCACAAAACTTCGACGCGATGGAGATTTAGCTTGTCAACCTACGTTACGGAATAAGTAGGTTGAATTTATATCGCCAGGGTAGTGGATTCCACACAATTTGTCGTAATAGGCTGCAACTTGAAAAGTTTCAAATTGAAATGTATTAACGTTCTCAAATTGTGCGGTGACGTGAGTTAGATTATTTTTCTGGGTTTGTAGTTTTTAATCGGTCATCTGAGGAAGGAAGGATATCTAGTATGAAAAATTTGATAAGTACAAACAAATCTCACATTAAAATTCAATTAGTTTTTTGTCATCTGCAGTTCCAGTGTTGGAGTGTGATCATCGTCATCCCCCTAACCTTCCTCCACCCGTTTGTGTAGCACTTCTAGGGATGCTGAATTCTGGAGTGCTGGTCGTAACGATGATTTCCTACACCGCAACTCCGATTGCAGTTTAATACTGATATGTTTCTAGTCAACAGTTAGTAAGAAACCGTGCATCACGTTTAAAGCGGTTGGAAACCACATGGTTTTTTTTTATTTACACACTTTTTTATATTTAAAGCAAAAAAAGTTTCCTTAAAAAATATTTAAATCGAGAGAATCCCTAATGGTCAAACGGTTTCTACGCCAGGTATGATGATAAAATATTAAAAACAAATCATGGCAAAGAGGATGTTTGATATAATGAGACAGATTTCAATAATACAATAACAATACGTTTGTTTGTTCCGCTTTGATCTCCGAAACTCTGATCAGATTGTTTACTTTTGGGTCACGTTTGAATCCAACATTAATTGGATAAATCGTAAGCGATCTGGGATATTTCCAATTGTATTATTGATCAGTACTGTAGCGTTGGCTCAAGGTCTCGTTCGTGGATAGCTATAAATTTGGTTGGGATATTGGTTGTAAATCTGGAGACTTCTGGAAGAGATTTCTTGAAAGATAAGTTTCTCTATCTATTATAATTCCCAAATATCTTCTATTTATCCCTATATTTTGAATCTCGATTCCATCTTTAAACCATAAAACAGAACGGGGCCTTTCAGTCTCTTCAAGACTTTTGGCTCTGTCTACCTCGCAAGTGATATATAGACTTGACGTAAGTTATTTAAGCTTAACATACCTGGGAAGCTAAAAGTTAAACAATTTTAATATAGCAGTCTTTTATTTTTCAATGAAAATTCCAATTGTGAAGTTTTGTCAAAATGATTACAATATTCCACTTATCAATTAATGACGTTTTTACAAATCCGGGGCTTTAGAGGTTACTACGAAAATGCAGCCGGGTATTTCCCTGCGCTATACAGACATAATGAAATTACGCCTCTTTCTCGGAAGGGTAGGTAGAGACTACATCTTTCCACTTGCCACGATCCCTGCATACTTTTTTCATATGTACCGATGAAAGAGAGGTTGTTTACATGAAGTTGGTTTTATCAAAGTTTGAATAAACATCGACCCTAAAGTTACTGAAATTGGGGATTATTATTTTGTTAGGAAGTTGAGAATCCAATTTGGAATCCATGTATGCTATCACTTGTACTCAGAGCGGTTTAGTGAAAGTCCTTTCTTAGCGGACGCTTACGACATCATCTATTATTTATTTATTATACCAAGCATGTTAACAAAGCAAACTGCCCTTTTTGTGCAAGAGTGTTCATGTTCTGTGGCATGTGGACATTGATTTTCATGACTTTTTCTTTAGTCAGGACTTTAATGTAGGAGAACGCACAGTCAGAACTACTGGTCATAGGAAACTGAAATTTGGCATGTGTGTTCTTAGGTTATGTACGGGACCAAGAGAGGATTTATTTTACGGGAACGGCATTTATCGATATATGTATTTACGTGGACGGAGCTACGGATCTACTTTAGTCTCAAACATATATATATATATCTTTGAGTAACTTGGCAGCACCAGAGCCATTTTCTAGAGAAAATTCACTTTATCACCGCTTCCCAATTCAAAATGATCACGACCCGATCTATCTATAGTCCTAAAAAACGTCAACCCTTCTGTCTGTCGTTAAAAATAGGCAGAGTCCCTCAAAATTTAACCAAAAGAGCCTTGGCAAGAATCAGGATCGATTGCACGCATGACCCGAATCGGCTGTTTATGTCCGCCACGCGAATACTAAGTTCACACTGGGTTAGTGATGCTAGTTAATAAGCAAGTAACTAAATCATTATGTCAACGCAACTTCATATAAGACGCTTAGTAATAATCGTATGAATAAATCAATAGATCGAGTTATATTATTTACCATTAACTATTCGGAATCAACATTCTTAGTAAGTAATATTTTTTTATGAGTGTCTTTCATCTAAATTAGACTGTTCCATATCACAAAATTTACTTTACAACTAAGTTGACTGAAATCGGAAATAAAAATTTCACATTTTCTTTATTTTTGTACTTTTTCTCACTGCATTGCATTAAAAATTGTAGTTCAAATGTTTACTTGTGTAATGTTAAGTTTGTTATATAATATTTTTTGCGTATTTTTCTTAAACTACCTAACTGCATCTGTTGCTTTATATCAATTCTACTATTTTTGTTACTTTTACTGATTTTTTTTTTATTATTGCAAGCTTATTTACTTGCCATGATTTGTATACAAACTTACTGTTGTTAAAAACAAGTTTGACTCAAATTTACGCTTGCCCAATGTGAATCAAATTAAGGGTACGTCCGTTTACTAGCAATTTGCTTTTATTGGGACAAACTATATTATTTATGGACTATAATGTTGCAGGATTGCTTACTCGAGCTGAGTCAGCGATTCCACGGTTGATACTTCAACAAATAAGTCTGTGGGACGACGTAAATAATACAATTTTGTTCTTGATGACTATATTAATCACAATAACCATTTATATATAACATACTATAATAAAGACATGAAGCATTTTATTTTTCGAATGAAACTGAACCAGACCAGCCTTTGTGTTATTAGGCATCTCCGAAAATCTTTGTTTTTTATCACGTCTTTATCTCCTGCGGAGTAGACAGGGCCAACAGTCTTAAAATTCTGTTAGGCCACGTTCAACTGTGATTTATCAGTCAAGTCAATAATTACGTACTTCATAAAAATTGTATAAAAATATTTTTGTAGACATAACACATTGACATAATAAGTACACCAAAATAGCTCAAAATAGCTCTAACGAGGCAGTGACGTAATGCGTGCAGGCTACACGGAATGTGTTATGTAAAACACTGGCAAGTTTTATTTTTAAACGGGTAATAGGATTGAAACACTAATTAGGGAGTATATAAAGATATGTATCTTCATATTATTATATATACTTTTTTTAAACCACTCCTTTACTTTTCCATGGATGTCGTAAAAGGCGACTACGGGATAGGCTAACAAACTTGAGATTCTTCTTTTAGGCGATATGACCTGTCACTATTTGGATCTCAATGCTATCATTAAACCTATCAGCTAAACGTGGCCTACCAGTCTTTCGAGACTTTTGGCTCTGTCTGCCCCGCAAGGGATAGGTATAGACGTGATTATATGAATTAATAAATGAATGTCAATAGTCTTGGTGGGATATTCAAATTCAAAATTTTTATTCATTATTATAGGATACTTCATGTCGCTTAATAATTGTCAAAACGTTTGGTTTAACAACATTGGTTGATGTCAAATAAATTACTTAAAACTAAGTTTACTGCCGCTTCCAAAGCGTCAGTGCAGAAGAAGCGGTAACAAACTGCACTGCAGCATTTTCTCCAACAACGTCAACTTCACAATATCAATTAAACTTAGAATAGAATGTGGACGAGAGAATACATTAGTAGTTGTTGCCTTTCGTTAGGCGAAGGATCAGGGTTATATTACCCAAAAACGAACGAGAAGAGTTATAAATATGGCAAGGAAATGTGTAGTATCTGCCTACCTCTCCGGGAAAGAAACGTGATTTTATGTATGTATGTTAGTCTGTATCTTAGCAAACATCCATGGAAAACAGATGGAGTGATCATATTATTTATTGACATTATTTATTACTATTGAAATCATATATTTATACTATCGATATGAAAACACAGTAGTGAGATTTATCTCACCGTGAAAGTATCTTTAACTTTCTAAAATTAAATTGAATATGAAATGAAAGTAATCTTACCCGCATTTTTAGGAATTAACGGAAATTATCTACTTTTAATAAATAATAATTGTTTCTGTACTCTGCTTGGTCTCCATGTTAATCTACTCCACAAGCGAACCATTAAAAACGCTGCAAAATGCATTTTGCTATATTTACAATCAGTTTCGAGTAATTTGTGAAATTCCACGAAGGTTCGAGGCCACATTGCTGTCACGACAACGTATTAATAATGTACTTGGAAATTGATGATGGAATCTGTTGAACTCTTAATAATTACTCTGTAAATTGACTGTAGTTTTCTGCAGTTAATGGAGCAATTTATTATATTGCTACTGTTTGCCCGTAGGTTCGCCCGCGCAAAATTAGCGCCACCTACGAACATTTACCTATAGGTTATTCGCAAATCCCGCGGGAAGTTTAATTCTTACCGGTATGAAATGTACTCTTTGTCCTTCTTCAGACTATTAATTAGTATATATGTATTAGTATATACGAGTATATATATATATATGTAGAGTCTGATTATACACAATAAATTTCAAGAATATTAATTCAGAAGATAACGCGTGGAGAGATAACAAACAAACAAACTTTCGAATTTACAATATAAGTTGAGATTACAAACCTTTTTGAACCTGCTTTTACACACAAAAGCTATTCTTTGCCACCCTATGAGCCTGCTATTGGCTTACCCGACCGAAATAGCCTTTACGCTATGTCGTAAGCCATGCAGTTAATACGAATTATGCAGTATTCAAAGCACACCTGTTATCAGATGCAGCGTTTATAGCTCGGTCTAGACTGAAATCTAGGTATACTAATTTACTGTTCAAAGCCAAATAAAATATATTTCTAAATAGTCTATAGCTGTATTTTAAGACCGTACTGGTTTTGTTATAGGTAGGAACATAATTATTTATTATTACATATACATACATACATATAATCACGTCTATATCCCTTGCGGGGTAGACAGAGTCACAGTCTTGAAAAGATAAGAGAGATAGGCCACGTTCAGCTGCTTATGATAGAATTGAGATTCAAATAGATTTGTTATCTTATAAATAAAATTCTTTTTTGTTTTTTTTTATTCTATGAAAAATAATACGAGACTGAATATTGGCATTTTTATAAGATTATTAGTACGGTGAGATAAAAAATCAATCCTAATATGAATATAGTTTTTACCATACAATTTTCATACAGGTAATTCAAATTATGCAGTCTAGGGCATGCTTGCATGAATATCTAGCTGGATCTAGTGATAATGGCTTAAGTCTAGACGGGTCTAGCCAATGACTCATGCAAATAAGGCTCTCAAGATCAGAACGATAGATCAAAGTTGAATCGATATTTTACTACAAAATACATACATACACAAAATCACGTCTTTATCCTTTAAAGGTAGACAGAGCCAACAATCTTGAAAAGACTGAAGTTCAGCTGTATGATTTAAAATAGAATTGTCAATATATGATGTGTAATTATCGGAAAAGTTCTTGGAACTTCATACCCACATTTACGTCGTTTTTCTTTACTAGGTTTACAGAGCCGTTATTGGCAGACAAGACTCGGAGGCCGAGACGTTTAGAGGAATATCATTGATATCGGCACCCAAGACCTCTGAATCAAGAGCTCTGGAAATAGGGATAAAGACCTTATATACATAGGTATGAATATAAAAATGGATATCGTAAAAGGCGACTAAGGGATAGGCTTATAAACTTGGGGTTCTTCTATTAGGCGACAGGTCAGCAACCTGTCACTATTTGAATCTCAATTCTATCATTAACAGCTGAACGTGGCCTATCGGTCTTTTAAGACTGTTGGCTCTGTCTACCTCGCAAGAGATATATACGTGATTAAATGTATGTACATATGTATGTGTGTAAAAACCGGTTCTAAGAGAAGCTCATTTCAATACAATTTGTAAACGATAAGGCGTCCAAAAGTTTCGGCGATACGCGCTTTCTTATCAGCCGAGTGAAGAAGTTCGCTTCATTGACACTTTGATATGTGATCTCCTTTCTGTTTAACTGGAGAATTTATTGCTGAACTTCACCATCAGATAGATTTTATCTTTTTCGATGTACAAACTTTTAACTGACTTCCAGGTAGGGCAAGAATTCTAATATACTGGCATACGAACTTAGAATATAAACATATAATCACGTCTGTATCCCTTACGGGGTTGACAGACCCAACATGATGGAGTTGAAATCAAAATTGTGACAGGTTGCCAGCCCATCAATGATATGAGCCCAGGAATGATAAGTTTATAAGCCTTTTCCCTTAATTGACTTTTAAAACTGCACGGGATAAGAAGCAGCTCGCAAACATTTTATATTTTCTTCTCTGCCAGAGACCAGTATGGAATCTTACACAAGATGAATATGCCCTTATTACATTAGTCAACTTTTACGACATCCATGGAAAAGTGATCATACGGACAAGAGCCCGGAGTGCTTTATGGGTTTCTCACGATATTTCCCTTGCCAGAGCATCGGTTAGTATTCAAACTAATGTGCATAGCTGCGAATATACTCATGGAGGGGTTTTCGAAACTGTGCCTTTCAGTGCATCAGGCATTTTAACCACACACCTCATCAACTCAAGCACATTTGCAGGGTGACCTAACCCATATGAAGCCTAGGTTTTGTTCTATAAATGTGTCAAAGTAAATTTGAGTCATAAAGTGACTATTCGAATTCAGCGCAAACAAAGGAGACCTGAGTACCTAAGTATTTAATAGAGTAGACTTAGCTTCATTTGTCTTAGACACTATCAGTCATACGATGACATCGAAAACACGATACAGCAGCGAGAACAGGTGGAACGGTGTTCCTCTTGAATCTCCTTGTATTATTTATTTATTATTATTTATGTGTGATGAGGTATGTGTTTAGCACTCCAGACAGATAACAAACAAAAATGCAACAAAATGTGTACACAAAAGAACTGGTCCAGTTTATAATTCATAAAACTATTACAAAAATAAAAGTTATACAAGAACCTTTCTCAAAAATGATAAATAATTAGGTGATAGGCAATTAAATTAATCATATTTTTTTATTATGAATAACGTAGTCTTCGAGTCTTATAAACATAAGCTCAGTATATTCCATAAGTAGTAAAGACGTTATATGTGTTCCATAACCTGTAATTACAATAATTGTATTCGTGAAGTGTTGTGCTTTCGTTATTAAAAAGCTACTGAATCGAGTTTAGTAAAAAAATTTGCTAAATATGCAGTTTTTTTAGGAAGTCACAAGACAAAAGTCTAGCACTATAAAAAATAAATCATTCAGGTCCAAAGGAAACAAACCTTCGATAAAAAATGTATACGGTGACAATATTAATTGTAGTCCACGCTTTCCAGGTGATGGGCAGTGACTGGACATTCTCTTTTTGCTGACGCTACACCGCTGTACGGATAGCATGTATCCCTTTCACTTCTAACACTTTCTCATGCGAAGCTAATAATTTTTTGGAACAGCGTAATAAATTATTTTTATTAGCGATTATTTTATTATATTTTGTTAACGTAACCTTGTGTGTATTAGGTACCCATGTTAGTCCCCAGAATATATATATGAAATACATGAACGAAAATAAAAGTACCTTTAATTTTCGTTCATGTATTTCAGTAGTTGGGAATAAATTTAATGTATCCTTTGCTTCCCTCACAGGTTGTAAAAATTAAAACGAAAGTCCTATAATGTAGGGATATTATCTTTTAGGCTTTGTGCCAAGAAACAGTCTCCTTTCTCTCAATCTCAATTCTACAAAATCTTCAATGACTTTTGAATCTTGTAAGTATTGGCTCTGTAGAGTAGAGATGTGATACGTAAGGGATAATGATGTGTAGTCTCTGTATGCATTACTCTGTAAATATATCAAGTAAAGCTTGTCCGTGTGGTTCCATTATAGGGCATTTCTACGAACAAATCAGTATATGACCGTAAATCGTGGGGTGCAGGTAATAGAGTACGTTTGAAATATTAGTAAATTGTCTCAAGAAAAGGGTTAACTGAAATAAATTTCTTTATAAATCATGATATTCAATGTTTAATATAGAGTTCACATTTAGCCTACGTTTACTTGAGAATGCTAAAAGAGTAGGTATGTAAAGTATTGAAACGCCTAATTCGATCTCTTTTTGCAAAGTGAGAAATATTTACTTTGAGCGAATAACAATTTCAGGGAATTGGATTCTAGATTTTACAAAAGCTAGACATTTCAGAATTCTACCAAGATCTTATATTGGTTACTGATTGTGGAAATAAATTACATAGTTTGATTAATTCCAAACTTCGTAACGATATATAAAAAATAAGACAATTTTTGACAAAAAATCTGTTTCTTTAACCGTAAACCAATTGCATTTAAAAAATTTGCATATTTGAACTGGTGAATAGAAAATCGATTTAACAGCAATTTCTTGCCGCCCGCACTGGGACCCCACCCCACGGCTCTCGGGCCGGACCATCGGCCCGTTTATGAATACAAATGAACCAGCAATTTAGGGTTGGTTAGCCATATTGCTTCGGCTGTGTGATTTTATAAATTAATATCTTGTTTGTCACAGCGAAATCTTGATTCGCGATAAATATTTATTTAGTTTGACCCCACATAAAGTTCTCTGTCAGACCCAATCGTTGACTGGTAGATAATGCTTCTAGCATTAAGTCCGCCAATTGTGCTATTCATTTGTTTTTTGTACAATAAATTAATATTAAATACAAATACTGAAGTTTCTGTTTTCGGGATGAAAACACTAATTATTTACGGGTTTTGTAAACCTAAATAAATTGTCTCAAATATATACTTCTAGGCCACAACTACAGCAGACGGAGGTATGGATGAAAACAAATATCCCGGCTTAAGAATCTACGCCATTCAATCAATAAAAATAGTAAACTGATTGTTTTTCTGACTGACGATTGTTTTTTCAAATTGATGGAAATAGAGATTATAAATTTGTTACACTAGGAGAGGGTTTAATGGAATTCTCGCAGGAACGAAGATTTGCAGAATTTTTATTTTACGCGACGCCGCACGTAGTTGCCGCGGACGTATTGTAAGTAGCACATAAAGAGTATTAAGTAATTATTTCAAAGAGCTGTCTCCAAAAAAACAAACAAATGCGAGTTTTTCTCCCCGAAATAAAAAACAAATAAAAATAACAAGGGTTCCTTACAATAATTACCAGGACAATTTGTAGGTCAAAATATAATGGCTCACACGAAATGAGGTGGTAAAATTAAACATTATCACCCTGAGTCCGGCCCTGAGGCGTGGGCGCGTTCCGTTTCATCGCTCGCCATATAACATACTATGCGTTCCGTTATACAAATTAGCGTTTTCATGCATCGACGGTCATTATCACCTATATGGCGGCTTTTAGGGAACATTCATATTTTATTAAGAAAGATTTTTCCTCTATTTATTATTTATGAATACATAAAATTACGCTTCGTTCTCAGATAGAGAGAGATCCTTGCATACTTCTTTTGCTTCACTCTCTTCAAGGTCCTCGGTTTCGGTTTCTGTTTATAGGTAATAAATTGTAAAAGTCGATCAAAGGATAAAAGCTTAGAAGGAGGCACATGATCACTAAGCCTCTGGCTGAAAGTGGCCTTTCAGTCTAGTCGAACTTGTTGGCTCTGTCTTCCTCGTACATCGCGTGCTTTACTAACCTTTTTTAAATTTACATGGGAACTAATCTTGGGGAAATCACTAATAAGTATATTTTTGGTAGTGCCGTGTGGTTCCCGACTTCATTAGAAAAAAGAATAGGACCACTCCATCTCTTTCCCACGGATGTCGTAAAAGGCGATTAAGGGATAGGCTTATAAACTTGGGATTCTTCTTTAAGGCGATGGGCTAGTAACCTGTCACTATTTGAATCTCAATTCTATCATTAAGCCAAACAGCCGAACGTGTATTTTCAAGACTGTTGGCTCTGTCTACCCCGCTAGTTATGTAGACATGATTATATATATGTATGTAAGTTAATTTTATTGCTATAAATGTGTGTTAATAAGACCGCTCTGTTTCTTCAGCGGACGCCAAAACACTTTCTCAATTCTAGCAGCAGGATGATACAGTGAACAAAATTAAGTGCTTAACTAATTTGAATAACCTTTCGCTCAAAATAGATATGAAATGAAAATTATTTGCGATAATTGATGGGCACTTCTTGAATATTCAATATTCAAGCTCAAATATTTTAGTAAAGTTACAATAGAAACGCTAGGAAATTATTTCTTGAGATTTGCTCGATGAAAATCTGTACTGTATAATAAAGATTCAGATTTCTACAGATTGATTTTCAATATATTTAACAAGCCATAGATAACTAAAATTAATATAACAGCAAAATAAGTTCTTAACTATAGAATACTGACATATTTAACTTATGAATCATAACATAACGATTGTAACTTCTTTCTACTGGCTATAGTTCTGGTGTGAGACCTTTCTAGAGAGAAACCCAGCGTTCGCTTTTGTCCATGAAACTAGATTGGGTAAGTCAGGTTTTCAGGCGAAGCTACTACCTTCATTCATCAGACTGTGGTTACATAGTTATTCAGATGCCTAAATGTGTAGATTTAGATCCTTCACATTGGGCAACTGGACCTAACCTATAAGGGATAATGCACATACATTAACATAACGAGTTTAGCACTCAGACTAATTTACATTTTCATGTGCCGTGTGGTTCCCGGCACGAACACAAAAAAGAATAGGACCACTCCATCTCTTTCCCATGGATGTCGTAAAAGGCGACTAAGGGATAGGCTTACAAACTTGGGATTCTTCTTTAGGCGATGGGCTAGCAACCTGTCACTATTTGAATCTCAATTCTATCATTAAGCCAAATAGCTGAACGTGGCCATTCAGTCTTTTCAAGATTGTGGGCTCTGTCTACCCCGCAAGGGATATAGACGTGACTATATGTATGTATGTATGTACTAATTTACAATTTTTATTCGATTTTAACGCAACAAAATAAAACTAACATATGTTCTATAACGCTAAGAATTTAACACTTGTAACCCTAAACGAGCATCCAAAACCACGAATTACGTTCCGTTCCACGCACCGCTAAACGCGCGAACTCTAATATCTTCTGAGGAGATTTAGAATGACGCATTGCCGACCGTGCGTAACGGAACGGACCCAATTACCTCACAAACTTGTGAGTTGGTTTCTTATTTCTTATATTCACTCTCTCTTCTTCTCTCCTTTAGTGGAAATGGAAAACCTCATGGTAAATAATGTCTACTTTATATTATAATGACACAGTTATAATATAATGATAATACAATAATAGCAGCTTAAGATGCTTGAATGAGTTTTGTTTACTAAGTATAGATCAAACCACTATTGAGTTCTCTAATTTTTTAAGACCCTTAGAAATTTAATCAAAGAGTTGGATTATTCTGTAAAACTTAAGAAGTAGTGCTAAAGTATTTTTATATAATACATACCTGTAGTTGTGCTGACTGTAGAAGTGGGAATCTCTTCCGTAACATTAAGATCGCTCTTGGTAACATTAAAATCGCAGCATTCTCTCTCTGGGTGCTCACTGGCCCCCGCACACGACGCCAACAAAACTACGCCCAATAACACCCACTCCAACTTCAAAAACTGAAACATCGACCCGACGGACACTTTCGTAAAGCTGTACGTCAGATTTTTGGATTTTCTTCGAAATTCAAATTTCGCGGTTTTCCCCAATTTTTTTATCCCCCCACCCGCGAAAGTAGCGCGCACTATTTTCAACACTTTAGCTTGCATTTGTATTGGTTTCTTCCGCGGTTCGTCCCTCTCTTTCTTACATTCGTTAACATCGCAAATGTCCTTGTCTTTTGTCATCGGACACTAATTCACATCACACTTTTCTATGATAGTTAAATTTCTCTAATTCAAAATTATATAATTTTTATTATTACCGATTATGATATGCATAATTGACTTTTTTTCAAAACGATTGGAGGAGCTGTATAGTTTTGCAATAAATAAATTTATTACTTATATCTGAAAGAGGTAGGTCATTTACAGTCATCTGCAACAGTCTATGAGTGAATCTAAAGCTTTATATGGACTTAATTTGCAAACGACATTCTATTATTTGCGATAAAAACGCAAAATGAAGTGATTCATGATTGGCTCAGGCAAATACAAATGATATATAAATTATGATTACGCCATTGACCAAAACCAAATAAATAAAAATAATAATACAAATTACCTTTAAAAAGCCACAATTTTAAATAAAGAATAATTAATACCACAACGAACATTTGCAAAAAAAAAAACGTAAAGTTGGCTTAGCAGAGATTTTACGCAAGAAATCAAGCAAATGAACACAAATTTCAATTATTAAGGTCTGTCACACACACTCGCCACTCAATTATACGTAATGTATCACCATTTTCGCGATAAACTTTTAATAAAATAATAATATAAATCCAATTTTGTAAAATGACACCTTTTTATTTGACGTAAAACTCGGCTTTTATATTACACGTACATTTCAAAATGGTAATGTTCGACTGTGAACACCATTATTGCAATCATCATCATCATTGTACATTATTTCACGCATATACATTTGATTAAATATAAATGATGACATGTGTCATTTAAGGGTGAGAGAAAAATTATATCAGTATAACTTAAAAAATATTCTTAAGTTTCAGTCTTTCTCATTTTATTAAATCAAAATATTCGTAATAGCTGAACAAAAACATGTTATTTAAAGGTACATCTCAAACAAAATGACTGTAGTTTTGATTGCATATACCTTCATAGCGTAAGTAATCTTTGTTAATGAGATGCGAGACTCCATTTTGCTTACCATTAGTAAACTGAGTTCAAAATAACTCTAATTTACAATTAAAAAAAATTTGTGTCACTGTTACAAATAAATTTTGTAGTATTATTGTAATCGGAGTAATTTTAGCATTAAATTTCACAATTTTTCATAAAGCGTAAAAATTCTATGTAGCATATTTATTTTTAACATTTCTTTATACGTGTCGTTAAAATGTTAACCAAACAGTATATTCGAAAATGGTGATACATTAACTCACCTACTTTTATACACAAAAATCCAAGTACCTACATAGATAATAATAGTTCACATTAGTAAGTTGATACATTTTCATAAAGATAGGATTAAAAACTCTCACATCTTATAAATCGATATACAAATAACGTTAACGATGGCTAGTACAGAAATACTGAATTGATTAATTTTACGGAGTGAGTTCATTTATCAAAAAAAAAAAGAGTCGAGAAAAAAAACCATTTAATCATAAAATAAAAAATTGGATGGAAAGGACAGTCCATTCTCTTAAAAAAGATATTTTTTTCTTATCACGTACTTTTATAAAATGAAATTTTATTTTACTCTATTATAGATTTTTTTAAATAAAAATATATGTACATAATTTTGCTTGCAATAATGCATGGGAATTTCTTAAATTGTAAATTTATTAAAACATTTGAAACATCCATTTCTTTTCATCTTAAGCAACATATCTGACATTATTCAATTTTTAGCAACTATTTAAATAATAATCTTTTATTCAACTCCGTCTAGTTTTTACTACTTTGAATTACGAATTCATATTATACTTCAATACTTTAAATGTAATAACATAGATGAAAGTGGATGTAGCTTAATATATTCTAGTTCAACTTTTGATTACAATTTGCACAGATTAAATAGAAATGTAAATTTCTTTCTGGCTGGAAAATCTTTCAACACATCTTATTTGAAAAAAATATATAATAGTTGAGCATAAGGTCCTTGACGAGCCGACTTGTACTTAGAATTGCATGTTTCGTCCGTCACAATTAAAATAAATTATCACACCCGTAAAAGTACTTAATTCTTTCGAAACAAAAGCGTAATAGTCGAAAAAATTTCGCTTCGTTTAATGAAATTTCGCTTAAATAGAAGAAGTTTAAAACAAAAGTAATATGCGTTGGGATTTTCCGAAAAGTTAAATAGCATATTAGGAATTCAATTTGTTTAATGCCCTCTTAAACTCGAACCGAGTATAAAAGATGATTCATTGGAGTGATATGACAGTAAAAAGATTTCATACTGTCTGTTTTTACATTAAATCTGTTGATCTTGTTGCCCTAGGTAAGTCTGAATAAACATCAGTATAAATCTGTGTCTGATTTTAAATTTTGGCGTCTCATTATATCATTTATAAATAATACAGGTTTTAATACATCCGAGATAAAATAAAGGTGCATAACGTGCGCGCTGTATTGTTTATAAATTGAATCCATGTTTTCGACATATATGTATTTTATGTCTAATTATGTTTCTTTTTATCCATATAAAAAATAAAATTTCTTTCTTCTGTTATGAAAAATTTCCCGAAATATTTTTTGTATCACTGCTACAAGATTCCTCAGTGTCGTTTAAGAGGTTTCATTTTAACATTTTTTTTTAATAATTTCATATTAGAAGACACATTTCATTCTTTGTTCATAAAATAAAAACATTATTAAACTTAAAACAAATGACTTGCATGGGCGTGTTAATTTCGTATAACTTGGCCTTCCAAAACGGAAATTGTCGGTTTAAATTAATTTCTTTTTCAACAGTGACCCTAATGCGGGGTCAAAGGTCACGGGGATGTACCCATTAAATATTTAAATCAACATATATGGCAAAATGCCGCGGGTTCAGCTTCCAAATGTAGTTATTTATATACATAGCATCTTTATATGCTGGTCTGATGGCAAATAAAACATAGTAAATGCCATCTTTGGAACGGATTTCAGAAGTCAATCATGGGCTTATGAAAGGGTTATTATTTTTAAGACGATGATCTCGGAACCTGATGCTTTATCTGAAGTTAAACATCAAGTTAAACCTGGCTTTTCAGTTATGTAACTATGACCTCTACATACCCCGTAAAGATAAAGAAGTGATACCTATATGTATGTTTACCATCTAGCCAAATGTGGCCTTTAGGTCTTAGACTACAGTCTCCGCCTATATAGGCATAAACACGTGATATTTATCTGTCTGATACTGTTTAAAATTATAACTAAATATCTACTACTCAAGTTAGTTTTACTTTTTATAACATAAACGATTGTTCACATTTATTTTCTAAAGTTACCTTACACTCGAACAAGCTTAATAAAAGCCCGCGCACGGCCGGACCGGAAGTCGGCCATATTTTATTTATGGTCACGTGAAGCTCGAACCCCTTCTGTAGACGCAAATACCTTTTATTTTTATTGATTTTAAATATACTGCGGACAGGGGGAAGCTGTCAGCGACAAAACTTTTACAAGCTTTAGGTTTGAATGTTGTAGGTATGTTTTATAACTATTAGTTGATTCAAATCGGTAAGGCGATTAATATAAAAAATAAATTGTATGATTTTGTAACTCGACCGCAGATAAGGGGATATCTTTCGCGGCTCAGACGATATTGTGTCGGAGGTAGTATATATGCTCCAATCCGTGAAATAATAGCTTGCGCGATTTAGACTCTTCGCTGTTATTGGCTGATAGCGTCGCGTGATTGACTGTTGTGACTTGTGGCGCAGAGATGTCGCCATAACTTTTATTTAAAGTAAGTTAGTTAAGCTGAACTAAGTATAAAATAAAATGTTGTGCTTTGCTGCTGGTGAACGAGGCTTTTCAGTCTTTCCAAGTCTGAGTTGGCTCTGTCTACCCTGCAAGGGGTATAGACGTGATTATATGTACATATGTATCTATAAATTTACACTTACGGAAAAACAAATGGTTTCTTTACCATTTTCATTTTTATGGCACCATAAAAAAAAGAATAGGACCACTCCATCTCGTTCCCATGGATGTCATAAAAGGCGACTAAGGGATAGGCCTATAAACTTGGGATTCTTCTATTAAGCGATGGGCCAGCGACCTGTTACTATGTGAATCTCAATTCTATTATTAAGCCAAACAGCTAAACGTGGCCTACGTATTTTTAAGACTATCGGCTCTGTCTACCCCGCAAGGGATATAGACGTGATTATATGTATTATATATACATTATATATCTCAAATCTAAAGTTTATATAACTTGCGATGCGAACCTCCGAATTCCATCAGGACCCTATTCGGAGCAATCGAGAAAATAAATCGCTTGAACATAATTGTGTTGTCTCCGATATAGCCGGTATAATCGAGTGGTATCGATTGAACTCGATGCAAGGGCAACATCGATGCCGGCCTGGGATATTATTTATTAATATTTTGATTTATTTTCACGGCACTTCAGAATAGGAGCACTCTATCTCTTTCCCACGGGCTTTGTTAAAGGGAACTAAGGGAATAAGCAGATTGTGTCATAATCTTGTATTATGATTGTGTTATTTAAATAGTTTTAATTTCTTGCAGTGATAAGATAGATAGATTCTTTATTGCACCATAAGAAAAAGAAAAACAGGAAAGAAAAAAGATAAGGTACGCGAACATCGTTAGGATACATTCACATACTGTATTGTACATTAAGTCAACTTATTCACTAGCTTTAACAAGCAGTTTTGCGCGAAATTCGCGCTACAAATAAATATAGGTTTTACGCAAATTCCGCGGGAACTATAGTTTCAACCTGGATGAAAGGTACCCTATTTTTTTTATCCAAATTTTTAATTATATACATGCAAAATTTCAAGAAGATCGGTTCAAGGCGTGAAGAGGTATCACTCTTACTTTCGTATCTTTAACATTAGTTAGTTAGAATTAGGATTTTACTGGTGTTAGTATAACCAAGAATAATGGTCAAATTCGCGGAGGAAGGTCAGATGGCAGTCAGTTCATTGCACTTGACCTTCAATACCCTGGATCGCGACGGCAGTCGGACCTCGGGTTCTCCCCTGGGAAGCGGGAACCGGGAAAAGCAAATATGATGATGTATTACTCTAATACATACCGCATAATTTAGCTCTAGATTCACTTCTACATATTATATTCATATGTAAATACATACATGTAATCACGTCTTTTTAATAAACTACCCTCTCTTATAAAATCTATCGATTCACTCGCCGTATTTAAAAAAAGACTTGCCAAACATATAACCACAAATGTTCCCTATTAAAGTGTAAAACTGGTTTGGGTGTACGAGCTATTGTGCTTAATAACTTATTCTTTTCTAGGCGATGGGCTAGCAACCTGTCACTATTTGAATCTCAATTCTATCATTAAGCCAAATAGCTGAACGTGGCCATTCAGTCTTTTCAAGACTGTTGGCTCTGTCTACCCCGCAAGGGATATAGACGTGACCATATGTATGTATGTATGTAACTTTTAAGTATGTATACTTTTATTTAATTATGTAACCGTTTCAAAACAACGAACGAACATCTATAATATTATTGTAAATAGTAATTTAAGTTCTCATGTAGGTGACAAATTGTCTTTATGAGAATAAATGTTTTAAACTTTACTTATCCCTTACGGAGCCCTACCTATTATCTGCCTACCTACCTACTATTCTTGAATAGACTGACAGGCCACGTTCAGCTGTTTGGCTTTATGATAGAAATGAGATTCAAATAGTGACATGATATATATATATATATATATAATAAAATTACGCCTCTTTCCTGGAGTGGAAGGCCACGATCATCCTAATATTTCGCTACATCCGCAAAATTAATAAAGACGTGACAATATATTGTCTATTCCCGTTTATAAAAAGGAAAAGTACCAGAGAAAGTTTCCGAGAAAAAACATTATATAACACCGATATTGGACTGTCAATCACACACTACATGTGTCTGCGTCTGAAATGTCGTATCTCCAAAACTAATGTCACCCTTGACACTCTTATTTTCCATTTGACTTCGAAAACCGAGGCTGTTTCGTTTTTCCTTTCACCCACGTTTACACACATATATACACATAGTCACGTCTATATTCCATGCCGGGTAGACAGAACCAACAGTCTTAGGAATATGCTTTTTAAACTTCACATAAATCTAATATTCTCTTGGAGTTGAGATGGAGAGGAAGCTTAACCTCATTGGGTCATGGTTACACATCCGGTATTTTTAATATGTAACTTTCTTTAATGTTCAAGTTGCTTTATGTGCAAATTATGTTATTGTCTAAGTTGCTTTAATGTGCAAGTCTCCTTAATGTGCAAGTTGCTTAAATGTGCCAGTTGCTTAAATGTGCAAGTTGCTTTAATGTGCAAGTCTCCTTAATGTGCAAGTTGTTTTAATGTGCAAGTCTCCTTAATGTGCAAGTTGCTTTTCAGGCATTTAAACGCTATTAATACCGATGCTAATGCTCTTTTTTATTACCTTAAATGTTTTCATAATTTATACATAAAACCCTGGAGACATTCCGTTGGACGATAGATCTCATAAACTATAATTTAAACTATTCAGATTAAAAGTGACAAACTACTGACACACTTAATCCAAAAAGATTTTAAATCTTTATAGAGAGCAATGTCTTGTATCGACAATATACTACGATACGCCCACTCTGAAGTTTGTACGCTACTCGTAGCGCGGCTACGAGCGGTCGTAGACCCTCTACGAAAAATACTACGATATAATTGTTGTAAAATTTGAGCAGCAGTTTGAAGATAAAGTTATTAATTATAATTAATAATTATTAGTTTTTTCAACTTTATTGACCAAATAAGAGAATAGAAATGTAAAACGTAAATAAAAATAAGTAAATATGTAATTTTAGATTATAACTAGTATTTAAAAGTTACTGACTGATTGACTGACATATCAAAAAAAACCGTCAAAAATGGGTCAAAAGATTTCCAATTTGGCATGTAAATTCCTTATGTGATGTACGCTGAAAGAGGAATTTCTAAAATTCCCGCTCAAAACAAATCTATCGGATTTTTGTTTTGTTTCGCGTGAGTCAAGCCGCGGACGTATTCCAAAATTAATGTACATTTTCGAATCGTTCAAACCAAATATGAACAGACTGATCCCTTCAAACAAACACTATCAATTCAATAGCACCTCGCAATCCCAAAGGCATTTGACACTACATAACTCTACGGCGTAGCACCGCTACGAACTTTCGTAGACCTTTCGCTACGAGGCTACGACATTTATGGCGATCCCGTATCTCAAAATATTCTTTTTTTACCGCACAAAATGGCGGATATAATAAAAATATACAGTGTGTTGTAACAAATTGAAACGTTCGAGGGTGATATAGTTAGGAGTGGCTTTTGTAATGCCACTAGCGGTCCGGTAACTTTGAAATATTTTTGTGAATTGTTTTGAAAATAAAGAGAATTGCACACATTTAATTTTATATAGTACCCACTACGTAGTGTACCCACTACGTCTTTATCCCTAACAGGATAAACAGAGACAATAGTTTCAATAAGACAACGTTCAGCTTAGAAGAGAGGCCACGTTTAATTGAATGGTTTTAACGTGAACCTGGGTTTCAAAAAATTTCTAAACTTTGTATGGACTATAATAATATAATAATTATTATTATTTACTTTACAACATGCTTTACAGTAGATAAATCACGTAATTTTATTTTTACTATCATGTTATTTCTTTTAAATATTTAATTTAGTAAATAATAATAAATACAACAGAAAAAAAGAAAAAATTTAAGGTATATAAATTAAAAAGTATTTATTAATATTTAATAGCTATGCTCTTTTAAAACCATTTAAAATTTATTTATTTTTCTCAGCAATATATTACAATGTATTTGTTAAAACAATTTAAGGCACAGTGTCGTAAACTTCTGGAAAAGAGACTGGAGTTTGAACTAACTAGAGTATGTGTCTCAGTACACCATTTATTATTTTCTTTTTCACTGCTATGAAGAAATAAATGAATAAAAAATAACATTGAGACAAACCAATGAGCGATTGAACCCTCGCGGCAACATTGATCATAAGATGATAGTTTTTCCAATATTATATTTATGATTTTAGTGTTTTATTAAAACTTATTGCCGTACGAATTTTGTTGCTCGTTGTTTATTAGTTATATCAAAGTCGAAATAAAAGAAAAAAAAATTATTTATCAAAGTAAAATTTCTCAAAAAACTTTTCAGAAAAATCATACAATTTGTAAATCATATTTTAAAATATATATCATGCACAGAAACAACCTGACACTGTACAAGTAAAACAGAATAAAGATTTTAAAAAAATACAAGTATGAGTGAAAAAATACATACTTTAAAAATTACAAAAATGCATCAATGCATTTTTGTAGCAAATATTGACTTCTGTTCAACTTTACATAAATACTCTAATTTACATTCAGGGTATTTCAAAACACAATCGCAAATATATATTGCAACTTCATGTTTTCAGACGTAAACTTTATTTGAACAAGTACCCGCTTAATATTTTAATTCCCAATTTCGCTTCTGCGTCCCGAACTTGCAGGATTACAGAACAATTTCCATTTTAAATTCTACTTGAAATTTTAATAAGACAATTTTGTCTCTACTTTGTTCATAGCGCCTCCAAGACGTGAGCACTTTCCCGCGCTTTTACATATATCGCTACAAAACAAACAAACCTCCTTTTCATGTCCAACTTTTTCAATATTAGCCATCGTTAAAGTTTTAGGTACTAGGTAATCATGAACAAGTAGGTCATACATCCACCCGGCATTAGGTACTCGTACCTCGATTCATATCTATTAAACTTCCTCGTTCAAACGACCACAGACACAGTAAAGCATTAAACACTGGCACACAAAGCGATGATTTTGATGAGCCATAAAAAAATAAACTGTTGTCGATGGTATGGTAGTATTACGGTTTTAAAAAAATCGAAAGGCGCACGCGCGTTGTCGTGCGCGCCATCCGTGCTGGTTGCGCGGCGGCCACGATGATACTAACGTAGTAGAAACCTGGAAAGGCTTTAGCTGCCCCGACGGCCCCCCGCGCCCCCTCTGCACCCCTTTCAGCCTTCGGCCGTGGCTACTACTTCAAAAGCGATACGTCGCAGATCTTGACACACCTCGTTCCATTTTCGAACCAATTTCTAAGCAACTAAATCCATTGTCGCGCGGCACTACGCTTGATTTTCCAACGGTAAGATTGTATGTTGGAAAAGCGAATGCACGTTCACATTGAAGTCGATAGGTCGTATCTGTCTCTTCACTTTCAATTTATTTTCGGCCTTATTTCTCAATACTATGAGTTGCAATTTATATAGCTCCGCAATCTAAGGTGAGCAAAGTATGGTATATGTGTGTGTACAAATGTCCGATTCGATTATGTTATAATTGTTATATAGTTTCGAATAATAATAGTTCTTATCGACATAATTGTAAGGGGCATATTCGTATACCAGCTACAAGTTTTTTGAATACGCTGTTTGCTTTCCACAGTTCATAAGCTGAGAAATGCTTAGAATCTAATGCATTGAGATTGAAACTCTATTGTTAAAGTTTTATAGTTTAATGTAGTTTGCGGGTTAAAAATAAGAAAAATCGAATTTTAACACCGAGCTACTCATATTAATGCTAGGATAAATTTAGTCAAATGACGGTTAAAAATGCACTTCTTCTAGTTGCATTTATTTTTGGACAATGCAAAATGTTGCTCCATTTTAGAGATGAATAATTCTCGTAGATCTACCAATGTCTATCCTGTGCTCTATATTTTAAACAATAATAGTTTCGGCAGTCTGATATTATTTCGAAAATAGCCAGATTCAGGAATTTTATTTCGAGTAGTCCTACTTGTGCAGAATGGTTCCCGAGACTTTGATAGGACCACTTCTTCTCTTTCCGATGGATGTCATAAAAGGCGACTAACGGAAAGGCGATAAAGTTGGGATTCTTCTTTAAGACAATGGGCTAGCTAGCTATCACTATTTGTATCTAAACGTGGCCTTTCAGTTTTAGTTCCCCATAAGGGATAAGGACGTGCCTATACGCATATGAGCTAGAGAAAGTAGTTATGTTTACAATTTTGTTTCTTCATTTAATATTTTAATAAAACTAACTTCTGTCCAACTTCTGTTTAGAACAAAAATATTATCTGTCTCATGACAATTAAAGGGAATTGTCTCTTCTTTACTACCATATATGCTAAATTTATAAGTATCATGAAACTTCTACCTTGTACAATGTCACAAAATAATCCTTCCAACTTTACCTGAACAAGACAAAATTCTTATCAAACTTTACGAAATGCCTCCCGTATGGCTAGGACATATATTTTATTTATATATGTGAAAAAGTTTATACAAGTTACTTGTTGGAGTGTAGCCAATTGTAATTTCAGAGTTGAAAACTTTTAATTTCCTTATTTTAGTCTCACATATTTTTTATGTATCATCCCAACAATCCCAAGTTAATAAGCCTATACTTTAGGTGCATTTTACGACATCCATGGGAACATGATGGAGCGGTCCTATTCTTCTTTTATTAGTGCCGGTATCCACACGGCATACATATAAATACATAACTCTTCAGTTACTGAGGAATTTACTCGCTGCCTGACAGACAAGGTACAGCCCAAGTCGCTGGGTCTAAAAGCTAGAAGGTTCCTGTTTAAATAAAGGTGCAAGAAAATTCGGTGGCATAGGTCATCATTTTTCCTTGGACCTGTACCTGTACTGTATACTTTTACTATAATATATATACACACATATATATATATATATATATATACATAGATTTTTTAAATAATGCTGGCAGATAATGATCCTAGCATTAAGTCCGCTAATCGTGCTTTACATTTTTTTTTGAGCAATGAAGTTCAAATATATAAATATTTTAGAACAGACATACATAAATAATAAAAAATATAAAACAAGCTTTGCAAGAGCGTAATACTGCAATACGAAAAGATAGCAACTCAATGATAATATAGCTTTATACGCAAGTTATCCACTACTTATACCTGCCCCCTATTGCACATGTGTTTTATTCTGAAATCATTGGATACATATATATATAATCACGTCTTTTTCCCTTACAGAGTAGACAAAGCCTCGAAAATATTGAAAAGGCAACGTTCAATAGCTAGTTTATGAAATTGATAACTTTATAACTGTGTAAAAAAAATATAATTTGTTTGTTGTTGATTCATTAAGACACAGTAATAACATAACTTCTCGTTTTTGGTCAGCCGAGCAATAAAACATCGTTCAATACGTCTGATAGGCGCAAGGGCGCGACCTTCGCGGCCTTTCTAAGGATGCATTAAAAATGGAAACCCTATTAGCTTTCAGAAGCTTTCGGTGTGAAAGTTTTGAAAGCTTGTATGAAGAATCTAGAGGGAACGTGAGCGAAACATACTTATAAAGTTATATTGTATGTTGAATTAAGAGGGATTTCAAGATCGTGTATTAGGGTTTTTTTCAAACTTTAAAAAGAAAACTGAAAAGTTAGTTACAGGCGTTATTGGTTTCCAGCACCTTAGAATAGAGCCACTTCATATCATTCCCATTTCTTAAAGGAGACTGAGAGATAGACTTATGAACTTGGGATTCCTTTGTAGCAACCTGTCACTATTTGAATGTCAATTCCATCATAAAGCCATACAGCAGAACGTGAACGTCCTGACTTACCCAATCCAGAATTCTAGTTACAGGTGAGCAGGTGAACCCTGGGCTCCTTGGTGAACCCCAGGTTACCACTCTACCTAAGCTTCGATAAGAAAAATATAACAAATCAAAATAACATCGGCAAATTCGTTTACGAACGAAATAAAACAAGTATTGCTAGATATTTTTCTTCTGTCAGTGTCGGAATCAGTACGATCCGAGTCGATCGTTTGTCAAAATCCAGGCAATAAATAAGGGTGGCTCAGGCTGTTCTCTGTATTGTGGGTTGCACTATATTACTTTAGCGATAACCAAATTATGACATGCTGTTAAATCTGGTTAAGGAAAAATATTTAATGTTTCCTTTTACGTACTCTAGGTTTCCGTATCGTTTGGTTATAGTTGTTATTTGACTTTTATAGCTTACTAGCTTCAATCCGCAGTTTCGCCCGCCTATATTTAGTGCCATCTAAAACAGAATACAGGTTTTTCGCAAATCCCATGGTAATTAGTTTTTACCCGGATGAAAGATACCATATATCTGTCTCCAGACTCTTAATTACTTGTGAATCAAAAAATTGGTTCAGTAGATAACGCGTGAAGAGAAAACAAACAAACAAACAAACTTACTTTCGCATTTATAATTTAAGATGGAATTGTATTTTACGATTAAGCTATCGTTAAACAGAAATATGGTGCAACTCACTCTAAGGGTGGCTTAGGGTACACTTACCGAATGTGTACTGTGTAGTCTATTGATCTGATTTTGTTAAAGGCTAAAATATGTATTACTACTTTTGCCCGCGACTTCGTACGTAGATTTTATGAGATTGGACCATATTTGCTTAAGCCACCGTTTTTTTAAATATTTTATTTCCATATTGAAGGATACTCTTCAAGGATTCCAATTTTCAAGATAAATTGAATAAACCTATATGTTGCCGAGGTATTAATTCTTATAATCTATATCTATATACTTATAATAAATCTGTAGAGAGGTCAATTCTGTAATGGAATATATTTTCAAAAAAACTATCAGGGGGTGATTAGTGATGGATACTGATGCCAAAAATGCAATCAGTAAATTTTTTGTCTGTCTGTCTGTCTGTCTGTATGTTCTTTATAGAAACAAAAATTACTTGACGGATTTAAACGAAACTTGGTACAGTTATTCTTCATACTCCTGAGCAGGTTATAGTATACTTTTCATTATACTACAATCACTAGGAGCAGAGCAGTGGAAGGAAATGTTGGAAAAACGGGAGAAGTTACTTGATTTTTTAAGCTTCCGTCGCGTGTGCGGCCTTAATGGTTAAAGATAAAGCAAAACCATGTATAACGGAAATATTCTACATAAAATTATTAAAAAAATATTCCAAGACAGCATAAGTCTATCTTTTATGGTTGACTCACAATAACACGTGTAATTCCTAATAGCTTAGCATTTCGTAGATTTCTGATTATATTTCTTTACTCTGATGTTTATAATACCAATAACACTCACACTCATTCATAATTCTTAAAAGTTAATATAAGTACCTATTCAATAAAAAAAGAATCATCGAAATCGGTATAGAAACACCAAACTTATACATGAAATGAAATACGCTAACAAGCCATCGCGCGTAAATACTGAATCATGCTATAAGGATTATTTTTGCGTAACGGTTGTGATCGACGCGTCTAGCGGCGGCAGGGTAGAAAAGGGGCGGGAGGCGAGCGCAAGCTTCATGACCAAGGCAGCCAAGGGGAGACTTCACGCAGTTCTCTCCTCCAGCCTCCCCCCGAGGACGAAGCTCGGGATCTACCAAACGTACGTCAGATCCCGCCTCACGTACGCGGCCCCGGCGTGGTACGCATTCTGCTCTGAGACCAACAGGAGAAGACTCAGAGCCCAAGACAACTAAAGTCTCAGAGCAGTCGTCGGAGCCCCGCGCTACGTGAGGAACTCGACGATCCTCAGGGACCTGAAGTGGGAGAACCTAGATATTCGAGAGGGCGGACGCGTCATCATACAGCCACCTGCGCGGCATCTCGCCGCTCCACGTCGTCGCAGACGTCGTCGACCAGTGACAACGCCGCCGCCGATGGGAACTCCCAGTGTATGAAGTCGTGAAGACCCAGGCCGTCACGGCCGCCCCATCGACCTGCCTACAGTCGTAGGCACCGATGATGCCATTGAAGAGGGCCAAAAGCCCTGACCAATCTACTCCGACTCCCCTAAGGGAGTATGGGAAGACCCGACGACGGCAAGATAGTATTGCACAGGCGTTTCAACTTTATTTTCATTTCTTTTTCTTTTGTAAGTTGTAGGTACATATTTCTGGTTATAATTCTATTACAATATTTTTTTTAGTTTAAATAGGCACTTAGATTTAACTATACTAATATTATAAAACAGAAGAGTTTGTTTGTTTGAATGTGCTAATCTCAAGAACTACTGGTTCGATTTGAAATATTATTTTTGGGTTGAATAGACCATTTATCGAGGAAGGCTTTAGGCTATACTAGCTGTGCCCGCGACTCCGTTCGCGTGGAATAGTTATTTTGGGCATCATTGCAGCCCTCAGGGTGAATAATTTTCGCCGTGTTTTTTTCACATCTTCCATTATTTCTTCTCTCCTTACAGTTGCAGCGTGATACGTTATAATAATATAGCCTAAAGCCTTCCTCGATAATTGGTCTATTCAACACAAAAAGATTATTTCAATTCGAACCAGCACTTCCTGAGATTAGCGCGTTCAAACAAACAAACTCTTCAGCTTTATAATATTAGTATAGATTTTGACTACAGTTTTGTCTATCAGTCTATGTATTATAATTATTAATAGCTTTTTATATCGATTTAAAAATGACGAAGTTCCATACAAACTTGCACCCCCTATTTCATCCCCTTGGGATAGAATTTCAGGATAAAAAGTAGCCTATATTCTAATCCAGGTTACTAACTATATCTGTGCCGAATTTCGTTCAGATCCGTTCGGTAGATTTTGCGTGATGCGCGTACAAACATACAGACAGACAGACGGACAGACAGACAGACAGACAAAAATTAAAAAAAAAATTGTTTTCGTTTTTGGCTTCTATTGACCATATTTTTTTTTCTTAAATATCTTCAATGTACAGGCAAAGTTCAGTTACAGTTTTATTATATGTTTGGATAACGTCTAGCTGCAACTATTAGGAGCGAAGAAATAATGGAAAATGTGAAAAAAATCGGGGAAGGAGCATCCTTGAGGGCTTCAATGATGCCTAAAATAACTATTCCACGCGGACGAAGTCGCAGGCACAGCTAGTATAATATAAAGACACAAACCGACAGACACGTAATTTATAAAACATTTTATATACGGAGCAAAATCATACACACTAACCGACCATCTGCAGAAATTTTTGTCTTATTATAGTTCCGTTTTGTGCAATTCCTGGTACTATGTCTTACCAGCCCCCTAAGCAAGGCACGCGCAACATCGAGCGAATAACTATCGCTATCCCGTTTCACAATTAATGAAAGCAGGTTGACTAAGCAGATATACAAGGAGAGTGTGGAGGGAAGTCGGAGTGGGAAGGCCTAGACGAACGTATCTTGATCAAATTAAGGACGTCCTGGCAAAGGGTCAGGTCAAGAGTACCTGAAACCGCCGAGCTTGCATGAAGAGAGTTATGAATTTGGATGAAGCGAAGTATGCAGAGATCGTGGCAAGTGGAAAGATGTAGTCTCTGCCTACCCAAAAAGCGAAACAGCTATAGTTTATCGCGCGATAAAATCGGCGTCGCGCGTGCAATGCTATAGGGCAGCGCTATTTAATTTCCAAATGATATGAATAATCACAAGGTTAGCATAAAACATTGAACACTTTTTAAGGAAAAGTAGAACTTAATGATCATGTAACAAAGTTGAAGTTACAATATCATTAATCGACCCAGACGATGGCCCCAATTGTTCTGTCACCTCTCAACAGATATAGATTTTCATAGATTAACATGATATTAGATAGACATACGAATAAAAAATAATGTTTAGTATTTGGTGAGTTAGTAAATAATTTATTTATTTATTATTTACTAACTCATTAACACCGGAAACAAATTACATATAATGAACATAGGAAAGTAAAGTAAATTACACCTCTTTCTCAAAGGGGTAGGTAGAAAGTACATCTTTCCACTTGCCCCGATCCCTGCATACTTCTTTCGCGTCATCCACATTCATAAATCTCTTTTGAATATTTATTGTACCATTTCCTCGTAAACCTATCTAGATGTATCTATGCCAAAAACTCGATATCCAGCTATTTAAAGAAGAGATAATTGCGAAGTTGAAGAAGAATGTTTTTTTCATGCAATACTAGCTGTCTGCCACAGATTAACTTGAGTAACAATATGACAACCTGTTCCACCTGTACCTTGTTTTCTATTTTTGTTCTGTTCTGTACTTTACTGTATTTTACTGTAATTTAATGTACTGTATTGTACAATACTGTTACATTTTGTTCTATTTCTTTACAACTTTCAACTTTTTAATCAAATGTTATCGAATAATTTACTTAAGAGCTAATTCTAGACGGTGGAGTTAAGTGTAGTGAATAATTTACTAATGTGTAGGAAATAAATTCACACATACCATCAGCTCTAAGGTGAGATAAGAATAGTTATAATAACGTGGACAACAAATAAGACAACATTTTTGAAAATTCATGTCATTTTTATTTTAATGTAAAAGCCAGTTAGTAACTAAAACAAACATACATACCTTAAGTCCAATACAAGGCCACATGTTAAGAAATACATTTTTAGTATTATTACGCAAAGAAACATCATAAATATTATTAATGGTCAGGTTACATGTTAGCGTTTGTTCACACGTGTATCAGAGTTCAATGACTTTGCTGAAACTGTAAAAGACTGAAAGGCCACTTTCAGCTGCTTGGCTTAATGATAGAATCAAGATTTTGAGATTCACATCATGATGCACATCGCCTAAAAGAAGAATTCCAAATATATAAGCCTATCCGTTAGTCGCCTTTAACGCAATTCACGGGAAAGAGATGAAGTGATCCTATTCTATTTTCTTTTGGTGCCCAGACCCACACGGCACAAAATGAAATATATAATAGATTATATGTACAAAACCACCCGGCAACATTACAGAAACTATAAATCCCGTGAAGGTAATGTTATCGTTTACGGTTCATGTCAGATTCAGAAACATTCGCCAATAATTTGGCGAACCTTCGCGGGAAACCTGTATCGGTATCCAGCAATTTTCGGCCAGAGTACATAGAGTTATTATTATAGAGACGACATAACAATTATTTGTTTCTTCCATACCTAAAATAAAATAAAATAAAAAATAAAATATTGGGTAACAAAATCATTACAAACAATAGTAATTGGTATTTACCTACATACATATAACCATGTCTTAATCCCTTACGGGGAAGACAGAGCCATCAGTCTTGAAAATATAGGTCACGTTCAGCTGTATGGCTTGATGATGGAATTAAGATTCAAATAGTAAGGCGTTGTAATCCCATCGCCTAAAAGAGGAATTCCAAGTTTATTAGACTTGTCCATTATTTGTTTCGTTACTAAATAAATAAATATAAAGACTTAAGACAAAAACCTAAGATTCTGTCATTAAGCTCAACAGCTGAACGTGGCCTATCAGTCTTTTCAAGACTGTTGGTTCTGTTTACCCCGCAAGGGATGTAGACGTGATTTTACATATTTATGTATGTAACTAACGCGAACATATCAATAATTATAAAACGCGAAAGTTTAAAAGTATTTAAACCTAAGTATTGATTAGAAATGTTAGTATATAAAATACGTCAATTCTCTGCATCAGATTCAATGTTCAAATTACTATTATGTATGTGTGTTGGAGCTTTTATCCCGTGATAGGTTTTGGTAATTATCGGCGATGGATTGTAAATGTACTCGGGTGTTATTAAATACAGTAATTTTGTTGTCAACTGGTTTATACTCGTAATATACAAGTGGAAACAATTTTGTTTTATTCTAAGGCTCCGGTCTTTTGGGAACACAAATTTTTGTCAGAATAATTATAATACATTTATGAGTTTGTTCATTACGAACAAAAATATGAATATTTTCTTTAATGAACTATACTTTCATTATTTTAATCAATATTTATTTTGTTCTTTGTAACAACGCCGATTTTCTTTAAACATTTTACATTTTTGTCCAATCCATTCCACTTGCTTCTAATCCACATTCACACTAATAATAAAGAGAAAAGATTTGTATTTTCGTATGTACAAACATAAAAACGAATAAACTTAAAAACTGCTAAACCAATTTTGATGAAATTTGGTACACAGATAAAATAGAGAATAACATAGGCTCCCTTTGTCTGGGAATTCTCACGGGGTTAAACCCCGTGCAAAAGCTAACAGATAATTATAATTGTGTTGTGTTTTCTTGAATCCACTTTAAGCTATTTCAGATTCTTTTTAATAATATAATGACTAAAAGGTCACGGTTATACAAGTTAAAATGCTCTGTAGGTAGGTATTGTAAGGTATAAAAAATTATTTTTGTGCGTGCATACGGAATAGGTAGGTAATTAAAAAAATCACGATACAAATCATTACAGATACGCAAAATTACCTTTCACAAAACAAAGGCGTCCGTCCGTCCAATGTTGCGGTACCAGAAACTCGTAATCATAACGTGCATAGCGCTGCCCGCGTCACGTGACGCCGAATGCACTAATGTCACGAACGGGACACCAAAACTGTGGACATAGGTACTTAACTTACTAACTAACTACTACTACTTAACTAAGGTAACTTGTGGAATCATTTGTTATTAGCGATTTGCCGTAAACCAAAACCTCGAGAAAAACTTTATTTTGTTTTCAAAATAGAAAATTTTTCAATGCCCTACTATCTAAAAATTGATTCACATAGTGACATGTTGCTAGCTTGAATCCCAAGCTATAAGCCTATCCCTAAGTCGCCTCTTACGACATCCATTGGAAAGATGTGTAGTTATACAGAGTATTAATCAAAGTAATTAAAATTAACGCTATTAGAACTGGAAGTTATGTTGGCAGTAACAAAGACAAGAAAGGTTCTTAACTCCATACATTTACATAATAATGCCATCCAAGTTAACTGCTCTATGAATCTTACGTATAAGACCTGTCCACCCCGTATCGGCTAGGGCGTGATATGTATAATTTTGAGAATTACTTATTAGCTTCGTTTCCTAGTTACAGTGGCACAACCATGGCGTGATTACACAAAGAAACCGCCTATATTATAAGGCTGGTGTTTTAAAAACTTGCATTTTTTTCATCCACTTCCGAAAGTACATGATTCAAGCCTCCATACTAGATTTCCTTCATCCGTTCCTCATTCCACGTAGAAGAGATGCACTACGTATGGTTCTAACCCAGCCACCGTAGCAAGGCAAAAAACTATCGCCATCTCGTTTCACATCATATTAAAAAGCAGCAGTTATAATAAAAATTTGGGATTCTTCGTTTAGGGGGATTGGACAAGCAAATTGTCTCTATTTCAATCTTAATTGTATCATTAAGTCAAACAACTCAATGTATCAGTCTTTTCAAGACTGTTGGCCCTGTCTACCCCGCAACAGATATAGACGTGACTATGACGTAACACGCTTATTCTTATAAAATGATCTTTTTGTAAACCTGCATATTCAGGCTACTAATTTGTTCCCATAATCAATACAGGGAACTTTTGCAGAGCTTCTCCCTACAAAGGTTGTAGAGGTCAGACGGGAGTTCGTTCGTTTAAAAACCTGAACCACCCAATCCCGGATCATTGCCGAAAAAGTATATTTAATCTACGAAAGTGTGAACAAAATTCTTCTTTCACAACTGGTTACCAAACAGCGATAGAAAAATCTTCTTTGGTCACTGGTTACGACAGTTACCAAAGTGGACGAAGGGCACCCCGGGGTGCTCTCCAGAGGTGAGAATGTAAATGGGACTAAAGCCACGAGGAAGTAGAAGACCAGAATGAACACAAAAACACAACCCTCATTTAAACATCTGGTTAAAAAACTTATAATTTCAAACTAACGTTACGTTTTCAGTCTGAAAAACCGAAGAACTCCTCAAAGCAATTAAGCGCAATTAAGTTTGTAACAAAATTAACTATTTAGGAGGGTCGTTAACTGGTTCCAAGGGTAGGTTTCGACCATTATTGTAGTTATAAACACCCCCTCTTACTTAAGGATTGTATAAATACACGAGTTTTGGTCGTTTAGTTAATCGAAACTACTTATATAAATGTAATAGATATTTGATTCAAAAATAAGTTTTAATCAATTAAACTTCTCTATGCATACATATGTTTTATCACGTCTTTATCCCTCGCGGGTTGGACAGAGCCAACTGTCTTGGAAATACCGAAAGGCCACTGCAGCTTAATGATTTTATGATGGAATTGAGATTCAAATAGTGACGGTTGCTAACCCATCGCACAAAAGAAGAATCCTAAGTTAAAAAAGCCTAACCCTTAGTCGCCGTCCACGACATCCATGGGAAACAGATGGAGTGGTCCTTTACTATTAGTGCCGAAAACTAAGCCTTAAAAGAGAATCTTAAGTATTACAGGAGAATTTATATGAAAAGATTTCAGAGGTCAGAAAGAATGGTGTCTTATGATAACCGCATGATTTCTCTCCTTAAAGTCTATAATATTGCGGTTGTCACAGCGAAAACTTTTCATAGGCAGAATAAAAACTCGAAGGTATACCACATTGATGGTACTTCACATCGAAAAGCACTAATTCGATGGTACAATTTATCGAAAGGGCACAAAGATGGTGTAGCGGGAGCGATGATTCGGCTCGACCGCCACCAAAGGGAAGATCTTCCGCCAGGCTAGGTGTTATGCCTGGGGAACCGCGGCTCCGACGATGTTGTGTCGGAGGTTGTATATATAGCTCCAATCCGTGAAATCTCTGAAATCGCGATTTAGTTTCTTCTCTGCTATTGGTTGAGCGCGTCAATTTCTTCGAGATGGTTGACAGTTGTTGTTTGATTGGATGTTGTGACGAGTGGCGTAGAGATGTCGCCACAATGGTATTGAGAAGTAAGTCTAACGTACCATTACAAAGTATTCAGCGCGCCCTTGACTTGACCCAAAGGTCACAAGTTCACACTATATCGGAGTTACTTTGTAATAATCATGACTTTAAAAAATAACTCGTCACTTGGTCGCTTGAAGTTTTGATTGTTCGGATTTGGAACCTACATTTTATATCAATATAATTATATAATCAGACAGCAAAAATCCAGTGTCAGTAAATTAAATATTAGCCACGATACCTGAATGCTATTTCGTTTCTATTCATCACTTCTTCATACAAGCTCAACGGCTTAGATTAATTTGAAACTTCTGCTTTAAAATTTTTGAATCCAAAGACAAAAAAGGTCCTTAATAAAATTTGAAATGTTCCTCCAATAATTCCTATATAGTGTCGACTAAAAATTACGTTTTTGAAGAGGTTTCTCCCTCTTTTATGCCATCTCATTCTTCACTAAGATGGGTTGTTTAGATGTGATAAAGTTTTCAAATCAAAGTTGCGAAACAATTCAAAGTACCTACTACGTACTATAACATAAAGTATATAACTACTAGGTTTGAATCAAATGAAAGAGTTCATTTAATTTCAACCTCTACTTGGAACAGCCCAAAAGTTGAAACGTTAAAAAAATTGTTACACCAATGGACGAACTATAAACTGCTGAATCAGAACAGCGTACTATTATTTTTAGCTTCCCAAAATACTACCAAATCAATACCTCGGCCAGCCAACGTCGCTTTGGCTACATCTATGATTACTCCACATATATGTACTTACTAAGTTCTTTATTATCTCATCCAGATACTGAAAGTTGTCTGCAATTAAAAGATATTGTAAAAAAATTATATAGAGATACTACTTGCATCAAGCGAAAACTATAACTATGATTTAAATGCAGTTCTCTCAGCTGTATTGGGCTTAGGCCAACTTAAAAACTGGTAAACAAAAAAATTGTCCTTCATCCCCCTAAGAGAGCAAAACGCTCTGTTCAACCCGCGTAAAATGAAAACTTCGTTCTTGTGGGAATTATGTAAAATCTTCTCTTAACCTACATGCCAAATTATAAATCTATAGAACCAGAGGTTTACCAATAACTCTGTAAGCTGACCTCTTTAATATGAATAGAAAGGATAATAAATGTAAATAAACAGAAAGAAGTGTGCAAGTGAATCGATGCCTCTGCAAAATGTGTGTGTCAGTCTCAGCCCGGAAAGGGACGTGATTTTATGTCCATATAAACATAGAAGAACTATGGTAGATTGCGTGATCTGATTTAATATTGATAATTTTATCAACAATTACAACATATTTATTAACAATAATTGAAATTAATAAATAAAAAAATATTAATCACGCTTAAATCTATAAATTAGCATCGAAATTACTTATTCCAACACCATTTTCAGTATCTAACAAATGACAATCTTGAAACTCACTACGTTTTTCGTCATTGCTCTTACAAAGAAATACACTTTCACATACAAAATCGTTTCTACCTTCCCCCATCATACTTCCATCGAATTCTCTAAAGCTCTTCTCATTATCATTGTGATAATTCTGATACCGTTCTACTCCGAAATCTGGTGTAATAGTCTGTCCTTCATTTACAATTTCTTTTCCAAGTATATCTTCAGTGTCAATAGCAGTTGCTTGCACTGCATTTTGTATCTCATTAAAACCATGAGTTTCATTTTTTACATTATACTTGAGTTCCGAGAGGTCTATATTTTCTCTATTGTCCAGTATCGGTTTCATCATTACATTGAAATTTGGCATCATCCGTGAGTCCCATTGCGTTTGCTGAATATTTTCTGCCGTTTCAAGGTCTAATTGGACTTCTTCGCCGATTTTCTTGAAAGTTCCGAGGTTGTATTGTAACGGTATTGAAAAAGACGGCAGGTCTGCTTGTGGGTTCTGTCTCGTGGGTAATGCGGCTACGTGGATGGCGACTGGGACTGCTTGTTTGTGTTGCTTAGCTGGGTAAGTATTTTGTGGTGTCTCGGCTATGTTTATCATTTGGCTTGATGAAACTGAAAAATTAAAAGATATAATTAAAATTTGAGATAGGCTATATGCGATGGTTAAGCGACCTGTCACTATTAAATCGGAATTTCATCGTCAATCCAAACAGCTGAAAATGCCAGTCTTTTTAGAATCGTTGGCTCTGTCAATAGATAAGGGATTAAGTCGGGATTATAATGTAGTATATAGTTGTTAGGCTTCCGATTAATTTTCTCTTTGCGGCTAAGATCTTCTCATGAAAAAATATCAACCTGGTATAGTGATGAAGTCCCTCATCTCGAGGGCGAGGGTTGAGGGTGACCTCTCTCCAGGTGACCTTTGACCTCTGGCCTGAAAACCTTCACAGTCAGCTTTTTGTTGCTTCCTCCATTTTGCACGACGGTTTTGGAACCATACCTGTGAAACATAGTATAAAAAGTACATACAATATAGCATATCAGTTCCCCTCTCAGCATACTATTAATAAAATTTTAATTTTAATGTATGGCAGTTGCTTTTCTTCCCGTGCATATTGTAAAAGGCAATAAAATTCAATTCAATTCATTTATTAATATCAGATTACAAAGATCCAGTTTGTTAGTAATACATAAAATTATAAATCTGCAAAATAATATAAAATAACATAAAAGGGTTAGTACTTAATTCTACTAGAATCTTTAAAGTTGACCATGTAGGGCCACCGGCATGGTACCCCGCACAAGATGCCTTATTATAGGCGAGTCGTATCTGTCTGCCACAGGGGAAAGGGAAAGGCTTATAAACTTGGGATTCTTGGGTTGGCAAGCTATTTGAATCTCAATTCATCATGACATACAGTTGAACGTGGCCTTTCCGTCTTTCTGAGATTAGTGATTAGATTAATTTCCAAATCTAAATCGTGGGCGAATGCACATTGAAAACCCGAAAAAGACTGGTTTGCATAAAGAGAGGAGCGAAAGTATATTGCAGGGATCGCAAAAAATTCCAGTCGAATGATGCAGTCTCTACCTACCCCTCTACTACCTACCTTATGTACCTACGTTTGTAATTTCTTTACTAACCTGCACTCTGGCTTCAGTAAGATCAATTCTCATAGCTAGTTCTTCTCTGAAGAACACATCAGGGTAGTGGGTTTTATGAAACGCAGCTTCTAACTGCTCTAACTGCATATTTGAAAATGTGGTCCTGAAATAAATTATATTTATTTATATACAACTAGCGACCGCCCTGTCTGCGCACGGGTAGCATTTAAACATATAAATCTTCCTCTTGAATCACCCTTTATCTATTGTAAAAACTGAATCAAAATCCTTTGTGTAGTTTTAAAGATCTCAGCGTACATACATACAGACGTAGGGACCGACGCGGGAAGCGACTTTGCTTTGAACTTACTATGTAGTGTGGTCCCCGGCACCAATAGAAAAAATAATAGGACCACTCCATCTTTCATCATCTTTCCCATGGATGACGTTAAAGGTGACTAAGGGATAGGCTTGTACTCTTGGGATTCTTCTTTTAGGCTTGGCTACTGCAAGAAGCAAATCCGCGAGCAATAGCTAGTATAAAAATGTGTACCTGTATCGCCGTTGTTTTCTTTTGGGAATGTCACTTTTGGAACCTGAAATTTCAAAAGAATTATGATTTCTATAAATCCGTACAACCAAAATTGTCCTTAACATAGCGATTTCAAATTACATATTCTACATACACCAACATACGTAGGGATAGGCAGAGACTACGGATTTCCACTTGGTTCGATCGTTTCAGATGATATGTGTAGGTGTAATGAAAGCTTCAATATTTTTTCCGGTTACATATACTTTTCCACTTCCCAGAAGGGTAAGCAGAGACGTCTTATTTCTACTTTATCATTCAAAAAATTGTTATAGTTCGTTAGTAAGGTCATCTTAAACCTGACCTGAATATCTCAGATTGATCTATACACATACTTACTTTATTTTTTATAATTCCACCCCGGGGCTAGCATCAACCTAGGTTTCAATACTAAAACCTAGGAGTACCTTGTCCCAGTCAACTGGACTAAAGGAGTAGGTTCTCCATCAAAATCTGTCCAGTAGATTTTGGGTGAAAAAGTTACAAACATAATATGTTATATATAATATTAACATAAGTTAATAACATAAAATTAAAATTAGTAACAAAGAAAACTGGATGTCTTACTTGACTTCGGAGAATATTCTTCGTCATCTTCGAACTGTTGTTGGTCGCTGGGTTCCTCAGCATCGTTGGTGAAGGTCTCAGCTGCATCAGCATCTGGTCTCTCACATAGTACGGAACCAGGGCCTAGGCTGAAAGTATGAATGTATCGCATTTTTATACATACACATAGTCACGTCTATATCCTTTGCGGGGTAGATATACCAACAATCTTGAAAGACTAAAGGCCACGTTCAGTTGTATGACTATGATGGAATTAAGATATTCTACAGTTTTTTTTTTAATAATCTTGTGTCTCTCCTTTTACACAATGGGCTAGCAACCTGTTACTTCGTGAAGAGTCTCTTTAATCTTCTCATATCTTACGACTACCTTCCTTAAACTATTATCATTGAATTAAACAGCTGAACGTGGCCTTTCAGTCGTGTCAAGGCTCTTGTTTCTGTTTACCGCGTAAAAGATAAAGATATATGTATGTATGTTTTTTGATTAAGTTCCATTTCCACGGGTTAAGCTCAATCAAATCAAAAATCAAAGGTCAAAGGCACATCCAGGCCTCTTCTCCAGAGTGGTGAGGATGTACCCAGAACTAAAGCCAGGAAGAAAAAGAATCTAACAAAACTAACCCATTGAAGAGGTTCGGTATACTGTAACAGAAGCTGGTGGTGGGGGAAACGTCGTCATTCAAGATGGCGGCCGAGTCGAAGCCAGCGGCGCTCGCGCCGTCCCGCTCATCCAATGATTCGTCCATCTGAGGAAATTAAAATCACTTTAAAACCTAGTAATGGTTTTTACAGCTTTGACCTTGTTACATACATGGGCACACCTGCCAATAATGTACCATATCAACAGTGAAAAAATTTCATGATAACTTCACTTTTTCTGAGGCTAAGAACTTATAAACAATTAGAGTTACAAATCGTACCTCTTTATTACATTGAACATTGAACACACATTGAACAACTGGCAACACCGTGCCATGAAAACATTCAGCTCCGTATTATTTTTAATAATAAAAATAGAATATAGGATAATAGTTAGTGAAAAATTGTTTTTCTTATAAGTGCCAATATAGTAAATACGGAAAAACGTTATATAAGCTATACAGTGCAGAAATTGACGAAAATGTAAACAGACAAGTGAATCACTACTTATTACGAATATTTTCGTGAATTAAACAATTATCAATACCTCTCGTTCAAGAATCCTGGAAAAACTCTGAAAAAGTGAATTATTGCTTTTTTTACCGCTAAATATTATTGTCCGTTACATTTACGAAATTTCAAATACGAGATCAGCTGATTGACACATTCCATCAAGATAAAATACCACAAGATGTCGCTTAGTTGCAAAAAGTGTAAACAACAAATAATGAATAAACAACTACTGGTATGTTCAGCATGTAAAAATGTTTATCACTTGGATTGTACGAGTGTTTCATTTCAACGTTTTCGGATAATGACATCAACACACAAGAAAGCGTTCAAATGTCATAGATGTTTGGAAAAATTGTGTCGGAACCAAGTACAATTAACCAAGAAAAAGATAACGTAACGCAACTTAATAAACACAAGGCCAATGTTCCTACATCGAATTCCTTTGAAAACTTGTGCACCCATTATTATGAAGAATACTCTTCTTTAACATCAACACCAAATCACAACACAAATAGAAGCTACTCAGAGTTACAATCATATCCAGCTATTATTGAGGAACTGATGAATAAAAATACCAGATTAGATGAAAGACTTTTGATTGCGGAAAATGTAATCGCTAACCTAGTAACATAATCAAGACCTATTACAGAAGATTTCGGAGTAGGAACTGAAGGTAAACAAACTGTCACATATATGTAAAACTACCCCCAAGTTAGTCCAAATCAGGAAAAGTCACAATGAATGTTGCCAGTACAAAATTCGATTATAATCAGACAAGTGACAGTCAGACTCGGGAAATCAAACATGACAATATGGACATCAACGTAAATCAATCAAGCAAGGAATTATTAAGTGAACGAATTCCTCTATCTAATACGCCAGCAGATGGCACTACGGACGATAAACGATATTCTAAGTTATTTGTTTCAGATACTTTATTTTCCACTAAAAAAATTTAAAAATGACACCTAAAAAGCGATCAACAAATGGCTAACAAAAGGAATTAAGCGAAAATTTTATAAAAAATAGTAAAAACAAAGGCAAATCACGGAAAATCATAAAAATGGAAACAGAAAACAAAACATATATTTCAGACATAACTATAGACATATATTATACATACATACATAATATATTATAGACATAACTGGTGAGATCATACACTGTCCTGAAAAAATCGCAGATGCATTCAATAATTGTTTCACAAATCTAGCTTCTGGTAACACAAAACCGATGAAAAATAGTATCAAAACAAAAGAAAATAGTATGTTTCTATAACCTATAGGCATAAATGATCAATTCGCTTAATTTCATCGCTAAATGATTCTAATGCAGAGGGCCATGACGGATTTGCAACTAAAATAATCAAAAATTTAAAGGGGAAATAGCACCAGTTTTGACATACATTATTAACTTGTCATTTGAAAGTGGTAATTTCCCTGAAAAATTAAAAATTTCTATAATAAAACCGATACATAAAAATTATTCAAAATTGCACATAGGCAACTTTCGCCCTATCACTCTAGTCTCAATATTTTCAAATATATTCGAGAAAGCTCTATACGGACAAAATTAAATATTACAATATTTAATAAGCAGTGATTTACTAAAACATGAACAGTATGGCTTTCAAATAGGTAAATCGACTACACATGCATGCCTTGACCTATCTTAAAGAATCGATAGTAAACAAAAAGTGACAGTTGTATATTTTGACATATATTTGGCATTCGATTTTGTCTCTCATGACAATCTACTAGTTAAATCAGAAAAATATGGTATCAGAGGACCACCACTGAAATGGATTACATCTTACCTAAAAAATCGTGTTCAATATGTAGAGATTCAAATCTGTGATAATAATAACGAAACCAAAACATATAAATCGAAGCCAAACACATGTGAGAAAACATGTGTTTGCCTTGATCTTTGAAACATGTGCATTCAAATAGGAGAGAAATGTTTTCGCGTAAACAACAAACATGAAAACGTCGATAGTGATTTTTGGCCAATATCTTTCAAGTACAGTCATCGGTCAATTTAAACAGCTTTCATCCTCTTCACATGATCGTACAATTTCCCTTTACTATTCCTGTCGCTATATCTGAACTAGTTCCCTTTACGATAAACGATTTAGTGATGCTGATTTGTCCAAAATCTCAAATTTACCAACACACATCGACCCAATCGAATGATTCAATGAATAATTCTCTCCCCAATCGAGCGAACTTTTTGAGAAGTTGCTCTAATATTTATACCGATCTTCGGGAAGGAGATACTCTGTTGCCAACTGGATTCAACGAAAAGGCACAAAATAGGATCTTAAAAAGCGCCAAATTGCTAAAACAAACAAGTGCTAGAGATCTTTTGAAAAAAAACCTCCGTCGCTTACACTTACACTTATACAAAATTTATAGTGGTTTCTTGCTCATTTCTAAAGCTGTTTCACATCAAATTAGCGGCAAAACTGCCTAAAATCTTTGAATTTTAATCTTTACTAATAATAAATTCCAGATTACTGAAAGGGGCGCTAGGCGCTTAACGTTTTATGCGCCAACTTAGCTCCGAATTTGAGCGCTTATGTGGCCAAAAAACCGTTAGACTTAGTGTTAAATGCTAAGTTAGTAACACTGAGGAGATATGATCAAATCATTCGTTTCCCAAACTCCGGGGTGACGATAAAAGCTTCCGGAAATCCAATTTACCTGGTTGTTTTGGTCATAATACTAAGAATTTTTTTTAACAACCAGCTCGTACCTGTACAATTTCAGTAGTCTTAATAGACACCAAGCACTATTCAGACTTGACTAAAAGATAACTTATGGCTAGCTAGTAACAAATTCATCCTTCGAACTTTACCTACTTCGTTTGCTTTATCTAACATAACACTACTACCTTAAGCTTTCTCCTTTGGGATTATCCAGACAAAACGGTATTTTATTTAATTAAAACCGGCCTAAAATAGACCAATTTTGTAGAAGTTAAAAAGTGGCGGACCCTAGAATATCGTCTGACTAACATTGTTATAAATTTCCTGAAATACATCCATATTGATTTTATATTAACTGAATGCGAACTTCGTTAGAACGAAATCTGTTCAGTAATGCATTAAAACGAAGTTTATTATTGGATTACTTTTTAAAAAATATCTTTAATTACTTAAGTTACATTTCAAAATAATCTTATTGAAAACAAGTTTTAAATAAAACTTTCCGTTATTCCCATAGAAATATTATACTCGGCGCGGGTGATTGACCGCGTATTACTTACGAGCAGCGCTCTTAAATTGAATTAAATGCCTATAATTTAGTTAAGTTTATTAAATTATCACTAAATGAGGATAATTTGTGTCGTTTTCTATTTACTGGCATAACGAGGCAGTTTCCTGTGCGTTCTGCTGCCGACGCCATGTTTTACAATTTGACATTTAGTTTACCGCGAAAATGGGAAATAATTTTTGGCGGGAATCTTATCATGATGTTTGTATTGAAATAACTTTTCGAAATTGGTGTTTTGTCGACGAATCATAATTTATATAAGTGGGGATTAATAATGATTATTGGAATAAGTGACATTTGGTGTTTTCCCAAGAAGTTCAGACGAAGGGCGAAGTAAAGCACCCACAGCTATTACTCAACCAAATAAGGGACCATGAATTGGACTGTCTGACTTTATGACTATGACTAAGATTTTTAAGGATTAAAGTGCGGATTTGAAAGCGAAAGACTTTATGGCGGTAATATAAGCGTTAGTTTATATTGTGTGAATTTGGTGCCGAAAGTATTATTGAGTATGGAAAGACTGTGTTAGTTTACCAGTAGGATCTTTTTATGTCGAATTATCTTTAATGTTTTTACATAAAAAGATTCATACCTACTTACCTACATAAGAACGGAAGTGTTTCAAAGAGTGTCATAGATTTTGTGGTCATGGATACAACATAGAAGAACAAAGTGCTGAGTGCCCGTGCTTATGACGGTGTCGGTAACGACACTTGGTGTCATCTCAATTGGTGGGGACGTAGGACGCAAAGAAGAATACCAGCAGTTTCAGAAAAGTGAAAGTAGATAATTTGCAAGATACTAGATGTAAGTAAGATTTATATCAATAGACTGAGAGATGAATTTGAAGAGTCAAATTCGATTTTAAAGATGAACTGAAGACATTTAAATAACATTGTGCATGGCTGTAGAAGTGTATAGTGAGCAGGAAAGTACGCACATGAGCATGGTTGGAAATGTTGACAGCTAAGGCCGACCAAAGAATTAATTGACGTATAAGATGGTTAAAGAAGCCATGAAATATAAACATGACAATTATATGACTAAGAAAGGTGAAAGATAATTTGATATAATGCTCTCAGGAAACACTCAATATACTTACATAAAATCACGCCGCAGATTTTTTATGAAGTCAATTAAGATGGCCATAAAATTGAGATTCAAACATAGTGACAGGTTACTAACCCAACACCTAAAAGTTAAATCTCAAATTTTTAAAGCCTTTTCAACAATACATGCCTTCCATTATCTACGCGAGAAGAGAAAGCTCATATTTTTCCTAGGCGGGCATAGAAACAAACTTGAAGAATTTTGTCTACTACACGCCTGTTACCATTTTGCAAGAAGTCCCCTCTTCGATCCGTTGGAAGAGATTTCTTGGTTTAGCCCACGACTTCTTAGGCGCAAATATTACCGTTCCCCTGGGAAAAATCCTTTTATATGCACTACCCAAAGAAAATACCTTTGTTCCCAATACCAACTTATATATGAATACACATACCTACTTACCAGCCTTACCTTGATTAATACTCGTACTACCCACATAGATACTACAAAGCATAAGTAATTTTTTGGATAAAAGGTTATTTGTGTTTATTGAGTCAAACTTTACAGAGCAAACATGTAAGGTAAGGCTTATAAACTTGGGATTCCTCTTGTAGGCTACACTATTTGAATTTAAATTCTATCATTAAGCCATACACCTGAGCTGGACGTAGCCGTTCAGTCTTTTCCAGACTGTTGGCTCTGTCTAACCCGCAAGGGATATATGTAAAACATTACAAAAAAAATTGGAACTTACCTTCAGGCAAAATTACTTTCATCACAAATTTAGTGAAAAAAGAAATAGGAATGAAATAGTGAAGGGCTGTAACTATTGTCACGTGGTCAGCAGGACTGAAGTGTCCACTCGGCGATCGGCTGGTGAACGCGGGACAGGGAAATACATGGAGCGGATATTTTGATTTATTTTTAACATCCATACTAGCATGGTGAATAAATAATATATATTGGAAAATATGTTTATTTGTTGCTTTGTTCGCAATTTATCTACTTACTGCACGAAATTAAAGCTAAGACAAAGGGTACATTTTATCACAGAAGAAAGGACTTAGGACTTAACTATTTCTGGGCTTTTCGGTGAGGACGCAACGTGAGAAAAACCAGGAGAGTGATAAATTTAGTTCAAGAGATATTTGCGGTTTTATAAATCGGATGTGTGATGTTTACTGATTACTATTCTGCAACGAATTTGGTGCCTACAATTTGATACAATCGATTACTACGCAAATTATAAGCAATTTTTTGGGAATGATTGCATAATATGAGAGCCCCCTTTTATAATTACTTTATTTTTATTTAATTATTTATTTTGAAAGGTAACATTAAAAAAACATTATTAATATTATAAAAAATTCTGTGAACATTTTAAGCGTCTACATGTTAGATGCCGTTATTATTCAGCAAAAAATACGTATATTTTTTGTATATATTTTTCATTTTCTTATATTTGTTGTTATAGCGGCAACGAGAATAAAAATTTCAGCTACCAATCTAGCTATTACGGTTTATGAGATAAAGCCTGGTGGAAGACGGACGGTCGGATGAAATATCACCTGGTAGATACCTTTTCAGCGAAACGTCACACTTTATAACATTAATTGGCCACTCCATGCACTTTGTCCTACCTGCCTAGAAAACTGACGTACCATTGCGACATACGAATCTATAGTAAAACTATACGAGTTAAGCACAGCTTAGGGGTAGAGAAGACCTATAACTGTCGCATATCGTTGACTGAGCCGCGGCCAGGCACAGCCCGGTCGCTGTGCTAGTGTTGACTATGAAATGTGATGACATCGATGGATGGACGGACATGTAGAGTTTACATTGATAAAATTTGAATTGTTTTGTAGAAAACTATTAGCATACCAACAAAATAACTCAATAGATAATATATCTACATATTACAAACCACATTAACCTAGCTACTATAAATTAAAAAGGTCTGTCTTAGACGCCCAACCAATTTCGTCGAAAACCTAAGTCAAACGTGCTACTTTTTAGCAGACTAAGTTGGCGGATATAGTACCTGAGGTACGGTAACATCTACATAGGTAGGAAGTACTACCACATAATTATATGTCGCAGTAAGTTAATTACGTTGTATAGGTACCTTGTTATGTCCCTAGGTTACTTACTCATACATTCCTACACATAATCAAGTCTTTATCCCTTGCGGGGTAGACAGAGCCAAAAACTCGAGAATATTGAAGGGCCAAGTTCAGATTACGGCTTAATGACGGAATTGGGAACCGAAGTTAATATCTGTGCCTAGTACCTACTACTATTTATACAGGAAAAGGACCCGGGATTGGTTAAAAAGTTGTTTATTACTGTGGAAACTAACTTGATTTCTGTGACTTTGTTACTAAAGATCTTTATTTGAAAGCTAACTTTTATCGGTGGAGAGAAAACCTTATAGTGTAGGTACTTTTCTCCGAGTGTGACGAACACACTAAAGATAAAGTAGAAATTGTTTTTTTTAACCAAGTTCTTTTGTTTCTGTAATTATTTATAACCAGCGGACAATCAAGAAGCTTCTCACGATATCTAATTATGATAACAATTTCAGAATTTATGAGGGATCAGCTGAACAGCCATAGGTACAAGGATACCATTTTGCTTCGCTATAAATAGCTATCGTCATGTTTTTTGTCAAATTTTACTTTTTGTCTGAATAATACCGACTTGCTTATAGTACCTACTAGTCTGACGAGAGTAATTAACTAAGTAATAACTTTTTCAAAATTGAAACAAAAGCGAACTTGTTTTGTTATAGTTTCTTTTACATCAGTTAAGTAGTCCCTATTATTTAATGTGTTATTGAAATTACTACAGCATTGTGTGGTTTTAATTTAAATAAAACAACAGTCATCATCATGAATGTTAATTCATATTTAATAAATAAATACATTTTCATTGTTTTTTTTATTTAAATAAAACTATTGTAAGTGACTTCTGTAGCATCAACAACTTATCATACAACATACAAGGTGACGCGAACGCGCTTATTGCTTACACTAACGTATGTAACAATTATATAACTAAAGGATATATATTAGAAATGTTCTTTAATATACATACATGTTAATAAGTTAGTATGTTACAGACAAGAGTTAAATTAAACTAAAAAATATACACTTCAGAGATAGGTTTAAGAAATGGCAGAGGTACAAATTTTATTCGAAAACCCAATTGTTATACTGGAGTGGCACAAAATGGACTGTCATTTTCAGAAAGACAGTAAACAATTATTGAAATTTTACCACTTTCTTTTTTGGGTCTATCCTTACATATCAAAGTCATATCCGGAGCTCGTCAATAGCTTAAAAATATCGTTACTTTTTGGATATATTACGTACAGAAAAGTGATCGGCGCTGATACAGACGTGTGTGATCGGATCCATATATAAAGTATGCCATGATATTTGCTTTATTTCGTCTGTCCCACTAGTTCCATTGAGCTGTCCAGGGCATAGTGGGGTAGGACAAGTGTCCCAGTAGTCAAATGGGACAAGTGACACTAAAAAAGTTAGCTCAGTTTTCCCACTATGAGACATTTCAACAGGACTAGTGTGATAGACGGTTTTTTATATTCCGGACATAACAAGATACTGATGTGTGAAAATAGACCTTAATAACGTTACCTTTATAGGTTCAAGCTGAAGTTAACATCTTTATAAGATAATTTATACCAAATATATATTAAACTGTGTACTGTCAGCAAAATACACACATTTTACCCACAATGTCGATTTACAATGAACCCAAGTGGTAAATTTGAACACAAAAAATTACATCTTTGGTTTCAAGCGAAATTTACAAAAGCATTACACACAAACATAACTGACGAGCTCCGATTAATATATTTAATGCATTTTATACTCTTATGATACCTAAATTATAATGTACAAACTTAAAATTAAAAATGTTTAACAATTCATTTCTCATAAGTAGTATGGTTATCGGTAAGATAGTGTTCTATGGACTCCATATATTTTTGAACATATGATGGCAGACATAACATTACATTACATGGATTTCAATACAATTTCGCAAAAGAAGATAGGTCACATTGTCTATTTCTGATTGGTTTTAAAGTAAAAAAAAAAAACATGAATTTCTCACTTTATGTTCTTAAGTGCAAAAAAATTTATAAGACGCGATATGGAGATTTTATTTCCAAATCAAAACTTTGTTGAATGAAAATTAAGCAATGCACGCGACTCAAGATAGTAGTACTACGTATTTAAAACTGGTTTACGTTTTATATTAATCGGAACACGTCAAAACTATCACAAAATTATATTCCTAGAGAATATCGACGCATCCCGCTTGAAATACGCCCGAGAAAAAATTTACACACGACCCGGGAATAAACATCGGCCGGTTTTTCGAAGACCATGGGTCAAGTTTCTCCGCAATTGATTATACATGAAGCGACCCCAGTCTGACCTCCATGACCTTGTTATCAGGAAAACCTTACCCAGGTTGGATGAATCACCTTAATTAACCGAAATCATTAATTATTTAGTTTATAATTCAATAAAAAAAGGGAAAAACCACCAGCCCATTACCATAATTACGTAATATCGACCTTATCACACCATATAATAAAAGGGCTTAAATACAACGAAAAACGTTTATCAATTCCTTCCTTTTGTCATGCATTACAATTTTTTATAAGCATAGACGATTTTTAGTACATACCTTCTTAATTTTACTTTGAAAAGAAAAAGAGACGACACATTTGAAATAATTACATTCGTGATCGAATGTACTGCATTTCATGAAGATTATCTTCATATATAACATTTATAGAAATGGAGATTCAGTAACAGGAAAGAAATCTTGTATTTTGAATATAAGAAAGAATATGATAAAAGGTACAATTGATTACATCATCTTTGGGTACAATTATATTCCACTTTGAATAATTCATCTAATTAATTTCAATTAATTATAACAAATCTTCGTAGAATTCTTCGACAATATCTTAGTAAAGAAAAAAAAATTATTCTTCGAAATAATCTTTATTAAGTTAAGACGAAAATAAAGTCTTCGAAATCAGCTTCTTTAGTGTAAGAGGAAAGTCAGGAAACCATTCTCAATAGACGGTTTATTTCTTATCTATCTACCCACGTATCAAACAGTAGAAACAACAAGCCTACTAACCGGTAAAAAGTCAACAGTTAAGTAGTTAGTTAAATTTTAATTAGTCAACACTTTTGGCCGACCGCGATTTGTACAGGGACAAAATGGACAAATCTATAGTTAGGTAGGTATACAGTCATCTGCAAAAAACCGAACTCATAGTTTGTATGATCGGTCACGTTTCTCTGCCGTTGACTATACATGTAAGCGAGCGAGCGATCATTTTTCACTTCTTTTCAAACTATTTTTTAAATAATTTTGTTAAAATTAATCTACTTATAAAAGTTATTTCGCAGCTGACAGCTGACGCAGCTTTCTTTGCCTCGCTTGCATTGCTCGCTCGCTCGTGGGCGGTATGTCTTGCGACTTATGGCGCCATATAAAACAAATATGCGCGATATTTTCCTAGTAGTCGATAATATTAATGCCCATTTTAACAAATACTTCATTAGGTATACTCCCAAAGACAAAGGAATCCGATAATTTTCATATTCCTGCCGGTTTTCTTGTGGTTTCCGAAAAAAATAGCTCACAGATCGGCCGTCATCGTAATTATAAATACTTATAACTATTCATAGGTATACATCATGGTAATACAAGGGAAAAGAGCGGTAACATTGACAATACGAACAGATAGACAAAACAAACGTCATATATAGATCGAAAAGCAGCCTTTATCAGTCGGAAATGAATAGGACAAGGAAGATTCTTATATAGACTATATATTTTATTATTTGGACAAATGCACCAAAAGACTAGACGCCTACTTTAACGAATTTCGAGATTTTCAACTCGAAGGAGTGAACTAGCCTATTTTAAAACTCTTCAAATGACCTATAAAGCTAATAAAATTCATCAACAATAGTGAATAAATTCGTATTCATTAAATATATTTTATATTTATTACTGTGATGTAATTGTTACTATAGAAATTTTTATTGCTTTTGTGCTTGAAAAATAAATGTGATCCTACTGTTGCTCCCTATGGAATCTATCTGAAACGTATGTACAATTATTCTAAAGAAAATACGAATCCACGAACGCTAAGATAAAATTTATTAATTCCTCTATAATAAAGAAATTTAATACTTCGTGGCATCTGGTAACGTGCAACTAAATCGTCATAATCATGTATTTTTAAACCTTCCATAATCATTTTTTTATTACAGTCCTTTCCCTTTTCTCTAAGTCAATTCAGCATCAAATCAAAGTTATATGATTACTTCAAAATCCCTATATTTTGGGCAAATATACCTATATATATATTAGCCTGTTAAAATATTTATTTTTACCCAGTAAAGATCCGAACACCGACCCAAAGTTAAAGTTGTTCTATGAATTTATGTAACAAAGCCATAAGTGTTTTTGCTAGTAATTAAATATATACCAGGTGATAAGAATAAGTAAAATAAAGACATTTTAAAGACAATAAATAGATGCCTAAAAAGGCATAATCATACAAATCATCTAACTTTTTAAATCTTTTATGTTCGTGTATTCAGACCTTAACCGTCGTATAATAATAAAAAATAATTTTTATCAAAAACATATTTCCAGACATTCATATATAGAATTCATAACAGACGTCGTAAGTACGTCAATCAGCCATTCAAGTTCAAACTCTATTTGAATGATAACAAGAACTACTTTTGAAAATGGAATATCAAATCTTTCATTCGCTAATTCGTAACCCACACCGTTCTAACAAATGTCTACTCCCAAACATGGACCCACATTTCGATACTTGAGTGAAACCTTTCACAATTCATACATTTCGTTCATTCATTTGAATAAGTTATTATGATTTAATCAAGAAATGAGAACGTCATTCTGACAGATTTTGCACATGACCATATTTCAATGATAATATTTTCTGACAATTCATTTATTCAGTTGAATGACTTGATTTAAGTTAGATATCAAGAAATTACATTTTGACAAATTTTCTGTTCAGTGCAACAGGTAATGCACATTCATACACAACAAGATTTAAAATAACAATTTATCATGTGTCGTTCAAATAGATTTTCTTGGAAAATAAAGGTTTTTCCCGGTAAGGATTAATCAATACTCCGGTTAGCCAATTTGGTTTAAACCTCTGTGCTCTTTCCGACTTGTCCGTGCTTCGTATCCGGTACTCCGGAGGCGCTCAATTTTCTGATACGTCCTGGGAAAATTCCGCCGAAGAGACGACCTGCAAAGGAGATTTATAAAAAGACATATTTTATAGTCAATCTCCGCGATATTTCTTTATTATAGCTTGATTTGAATGACAACAGGACGGTAATGGAATTAAGAATAAACAAACAAGAAGTACGAGCAACAAAGCGAGAATGACATTGACAGCTGTCATTATAATAATTCCTTAGGAAATGTCTCTCACAAGTGTACATTTACAAATACATACAAATAACAACATCTTTATCCCTGAATGGGTCAGATAAAGCAAAGTATCTATTGAAAAGGCTAAAGTCAAAGTTACTAGATGCCTCGCTTTTGGCTTGGTGTCCCGTTACATGCGTAATTCTGTATGTCATAGCACTTCATTGTGCAATAGTGGTTTCTTTTTTAATTTACTCTCTCTGGCACGCCCGGAAGTAGTTCAAAAGGGAAAGAGAATAAAAAAAGTACAATCGGTAATGTACCTGGTGACCGCTGGTCTGTGGGGTGTCTGGGTGAAGTGGCGTGCAGAGCGTTGCGGCTCCCTTGCTGGAAGGACACCGACATCCCGCTGTCCAGGGAGCCCACTGATCCTCGCCGCTGTAGGCGTTCAGCTGCTAATGCCACTGTTAAAAAAATAATGGTTGAATGATAAAAAATTGTCAATATATTCAACGTAAATCTCATCATCCGAGATGCAAACTGAATTATTTTAGTAACTAGTCTAGTACCTAACTAGTCCTAGTGATGTTATAGTCCTTGTGGCAAATTTCATCAAAAACATATAAAAATTGCGGGTGAAACAGGCGGTAGTTTTAATATTTTAGATCAACAATAATAATAATATGATAGGTACCAGGATCGTTGATGTCGACGAGCGAGTTGGAGAGCACGTTCCGCTTGATGATGGTGGTGGGCGGCGGGTGGTGCGCCGGCCGCGGCGGGGCCGCCGGTGCCGGGCACGACGGCGGCGGGGGCACCACCACGCTGCGAGTGGGGAAATAAAATACAGTTTTATATATAATCACGTCTATATCGCTTGCGGGGTATTAGGTAGACAGTCTTTGAAAAGACTGATAGGCCACGTTCAGCTGTTTGCCTTAATGACAGAATTGAAATTAATAAAGTGACAGGTTACTAGCCCGTCGCCTAAAAAAAGGATACAAAGTTTATAACCTATCCCTTACGCTGACGCTTTGGAAGCGGCAGTAAACCTTGTTTTAAGTAATTTATTTGACGTCAACCAATGTTGTGAAACCAAAAGATATGACAATTATTAAGCGATATGAAGTATCCTATAATAACGAATATTTTTTTTTAACTTAGTCAAATATTATTATGGAGTTATAACATGCATTAGTATTAAACAAGTACTTCATTATGTTAGTTGCATCTTCACATATCCGAAAAGTAGCCCGAGGTACGGCATGATCATGATTCTGAATTGTTTTTAAAAGCAGCGACTCCCCTGCTGACCTTAACAACTTTTGCATTAAACCTAATCACTAATGGATCATGGTTTAGTCCATTTCCCTGAATGTGCAGGTTTCATCACATTTTCCCTTAACGTAAAAAGTATCAGCTAATAGCAATCAAACTAAGAAACACCTCTGTTTAAAAGTTATCAATTAAGTTTATGGCGTTTAATACATCGGTAATATTTTCCCTTTCATATTCCACACAATTTGATTTCAATTTATTTGTATGCTTACCCATGCATATGCACGTGGTCCATGCACTGCTGATGGTCAATCTCCACGTCAGCCACACCGCTGTCTCTATTCTCCATCACTGAAACAATTAATAAATTGGTCGAGTTAATGAAAATCGTTTATTTGTTTTGATTGACAGCGCCAAATATAATCCGAATTAGACATCTCCGTAAAATATGGCACACATGATGTGTATTTGTTATGTTTCAGTTGCCTCTGACCACTGATGAAGCTATGAAACTTCAATCTAGGCAGAAATGGTCTGATAAATACAATTTGACATCTTACTTCTATTTTATCCTGTGCCCCTCCCCTTGCCCCTGTTAAGTTCCCCCTCGATTCTCATGGCTTCCATCTCGTCCATTTCGATGCTCTAGCGCAGGTCCCCCGCAAACTTGCAGCAGTCTTATAGACATACCAGGAAGAAACTTCCTTATTAAGCAGAAAGGATTTGGTAGTGATAATATAACATCTTACCTCCCCTATTATTCCCTGTGCCCCTCCCCTTGCCCCTGTTAAGTTCCCCCTCGATCCTCATGGCTTCCATCTCGTCCATTTCGGCGATGCTCTCGCGCAGGTCCTCCGCAAACTTGCAGCAGTCTTATAGACATACCAGGAAGAAACTTCCTTATCAAGCAGAGAGGATTTGGTAGTGATAATATAACATCTTACCTCCCATATTATTCCCTGTGCCCCTCCCCTTGCCCCTGTTAAGTTCCCCCTCGATCCTTATGGCTTCCATCTCGTCCATTTCGGCGATGCTCTCGCGCAGATCCCCCGCAAACTTGCAGCGGTCTTAAAGACATACCAGGAAGAAACTTCCTTATCAAGCAGAGAGGATTTGGTAGTGATAATATAACACCTTACCTCCCCTATTATTCCCTGTGCCCCTCCCCTTGCCCCTGTTAAGTTCCCCCTCGATCCTCATGGCCTCCATCTCGTCCATTTCGGCGATGCTCTCGCGCAGGTCCTCCGCGAACTTGCAGCGGTCGTGCTCGTTGCGAGCGTTGAAGGTCGCCAGGCGGCGGCCGTCCACGCGGCGCGAGAGACGAATGCCGAATGGATAATCTGAAATTATATTTATCTTTAATTTAACTTTATTGCAAAAAAATTATGTACGAGTATAATTATTCCTAATGCCATGACTTGCGTAATTGCATGATTTGGTTATTAACGATAACAGGCTAATATAAAGGTAAATATGTTTGAGAAACGTCTAACCCAAACGAGAAACTTGCTGTGAAATTACCTATAGGAAAACTGGGTTTCGTATCTACTCTACCTAATTCGAGTATGCAATGTAATCGCGTTTACGATAGAGGGCGGGAAGACTTTTACTTGACCGACTTTCACAATTTGCATACGAAATATTTAAACTGTCCGGTATTTTTTTGTTATAAAAAGTTATATCCACCACTCCATCTCTTTCCCACGGATGTCGTAAAAGTCGACTAAGGGATAGGCTTATAAACTTGGGATTCCTCTTTTAGGCGATGGGCTAGCAACCTATCACTATTTGAATCTCTATTCCAGCCAAACAGCTGAGCGTGGCCTATCAGTCTTTTCAAGACTGGTGGCTCAGTCTACCCCGCTAGGGATATAGACGTGATCATATGTATGTAAAAAGTTATATATAAAATTATATACAATATTGGAGATGAATAACGGACACTCACGTGGCACGGCGAACAAGTTGACCGACATGCCGCACAGCGGGAACGACTGCCGGAACGTGTACGTGACAGAGGACTTCTTCTTGCTGAAGATCTTCGTGATCACCAGCAGGTCGTTGAAGAGGAACACCTGAGAAAAAATGGTTGATGGTTTGAATTAGGTAATTCTTTAAACAGTATAATGAGAAATGAAATTTTTCTGATTGGCCTGGAACTTGGATGTGACTATGTATATACATACATCTTTATTATAATAGTATCGTTGAGTTTGATACAAGTCTCGAAATTACTTTGAGGCTGACTCATATCGGTGTAAATCGTATCGTATAAATTTGATTTAAAAAAAACAGTACTTATACATAAGCCTATACGATTCTGATGTTTATTTTTGTTAGACTTCATTATTTGGTCGGGTTCGAAACTGCGCGCATCCAAAATGTTCCTGCGACTTTAAACTTTGTTACAGTCCAGTATACACAGATTTTACGGCTAAATTCCTTACGAAGTAGACAGAGCTAAAAGTTACAATACTCGAATGTGACGTTTGGATTATGTCTTTGAAAATGAAATGAAAATCTAATATTATTGATTCATAGATAGTAACAGGTTGCTAGTCCATTGCCTTTAAGAAGGATCCCATTTTATTAACTTTTCCTTTAATTGACTTTCACAAGCTACACGGGAAGAAATGCAACTGGCACACAGTGTTTTATTTAACTTTGCGCCTATTCCCTTAGTCGCCTTATACCTCATCCATGGAACAGTGATAGAGCGGTCCTATTTCATACAGCCGGTAACCACACGGCACATCCAATATGTATTGATTGATTGTCTAATAACATACCTCTCTCTGATGTACTCCAGGCCTCTCCTTCTTGTGTATGTCGGGTATTTCATAGAGACGACAGTAACAGACCAGCCTTCTGTGTGGTAGAGCCAAGTGGGGCTTCTTACCCACTATTGTGGCCTGGACTTTCATCACCTGCAAATAGAATAGGCAAAATTTATGGACAATTTGGCATATGAATACACTTGAACATAAGGCTGCAACAATTAATCGAGAAGAATAAATTACAATTCTATATAATATTGTTCATCTTGAGAGATTAAGTCTCAATATATTATAAAGTCATAGATTATTTTTTTTTACAGCGCCCTCTTCCTAACATTAAGCTGGAATCACCGGGAAATTGGAAACATTTTTTTATGGTAGAGAAATATTCGTCCAAGATTTAGATTCAATTTCTCTATCTATAATTGTCAATAAATTGACGTCCTGTAAAAATGCTGCAGTGTACTTTGTTCCACCGCTTCTTCTTCACATGCGCTTGGGAAATGGTAGTAGATATAATTAGATTTAAATGACGTGACGTCACTTAGTGATACCTTGTATCCAATTTTGAAAATAAATCTCTTCTGTTCTATTCTATTACCTGAGTAACATGGTCGCTGCCGGGTCTAAACTCGCTGGACTTGACCCTCTCGTATATGCCGGCCAGCATATCCCGGTCTATGTCACCGCAGTCGTCTATACCGCGGAGGTTGCGTACGAAATCGTCGAGAGACATCCGCGCCTCGGGCTTCAAGTTGGGAGTGTGGAGGTCGGTGTTCAACATTATTATGGCGAACGCCAGCACGAATATCTGGAATTGAAGAATAGTTAAAATGCAACAGTTTATCGTATTAATGTATCGAAATTTTATCTTTTGGACGAGGATTTCGTAATTGTGAATAAGAAATTAGGAATAATCCGCATTTGACAAGATATTTTCATAGGTAAGTATTTACATAAAAATATATAAGATAATGGTCGCTACCTTAGCGGAGTCGGTCCCGGCTCGCTTTACGCATCAGTGTAAAAACCTCATATTATGACCAAAACCATATAGTGCCAATGCCATCCGCATTTGTAGAGAGTTGAGCAAACTAGGCTGCAGTCTTCTTATTTTTTTATTTACATTCCGATAAGTCTCTTCACAAATCGTCAACCAGTCTCAAAATTTTCTGCGATTCTACTGACATTTATTAATTTTCTAATTTGAATAAAGTCTTTAAAGTAACCGACCAAACTCACAGTATCGCTTAGCAAAAGCCTCTATTAATCTTTCCATCTTCTGTTTTGTGTAAAAGTCTTCTAATTTTAAACATCAAAATTTCAACATAAAACATTTCCAAACCCACCGTATCTTGCGTGCGAAGTCTCTGCACGAAGTCTGTGTTACACACGCAGTATCGCCTCGCGAAGGCCTCGACCAATCTCTCTATCTTCTGCGCTTCGCCCGGCAGCCGGAAGTGCGCCTGGTACCGGCGGAGCGCCACGTCCACAGCCATGCCGGAGAGGTCCAGCTCGTTCACGAAACACCTGGAATATGAATTGAACATATTTAATTGATACATACATACATACACAAAATCACGCCTCATTCCCGGAGGGGTAGGCAGAAACTACCTCTTTCCACTTGCCACGATCTCTGCATATTTCCTTCGCTTCATCCACATTCATAACTCTCTTCATGCAAGCTAACTAATTTACTTATATTTAATTTAATTACTATTGTGCCGTGCGGTTCAAAGGTACCGATACAAAAAAAGAATAGGATCACTCCATTTTTTTTCCATGGATGTCGTAAAAAGCGGCTAAGGGATAGGCTTAGAAACTTGGGATTCTTTTTTTAGGCTTAGGGCTAGCAACCTGTCACTATTTGGATCTCAATTCTATCATTAAGCCAAATAGCTGAACGTGGCCATTCAGTCTTTTCAAGACTGTTGGCTCTGTCTACCCCACAAGGGATATAGACGTTATGTATGTATATTAATTAATAACACGTTATAAAATACGAGTATTAATAGAATCCAAAACTTTCAAGTGTAATTGTGTCTCCTTAAATTGAGTTATTATCAAAGCTCTGACAACACAGCATCGATTGAACCGTGCGTGGCAGAAATCAATGTAAGAACTTTGGTGCGTAACGAACAAATTACGACATAACATGTGATTTATAATTGAACAAAAAAAACTGGTTTTAAATATTAAAAAGTATTCGGAAACACTAATATAATTTTTAGAAAACCGATCTTTTAAGAAATCAGCTTACCATTGCCATAGATGCATTGATAAGAGAGAGAGAGAATAACGTGAAATTCCTAAATCTTGTGAAAAATTTATTAATAATCTTAAATGATACTAACTCCAAAACAGCCATATTGAAGGGGTTCTGCAGATTCCCCAGATATTCCCCTATCATCTGCTTGCTCAGGCCCTTCCTCGTGATGAGGAACCTGGCGACACCTCGCGGGGAATTCTCCAGGAACCCTCGCGAGATCAGGTAAGCGATGCCTCGCTCAGGCTTCTTGTTGAAGAGGTTCAGGCCGACGCGGTATTGACGCTTGCGCACCGTTTCTGATACCTGAAAAAAGAAAAATTGTTTAAAACGGCGTTTTTGTTTTTTTTTTTTTTTTTCATCATCATCAATTTTTTAACATCCAAGACCCAGGCCAATCAGAGAAAGGTCGTTGCTCATCATGCCCTGGCCGGGATTCGAACCCGGGACCTCCGGTGTCACAGACAAGCGCACTACCGCTGCGCCACAGAGGCCGTCAATTTTGGCTGAACATATAACATTTTATCACGTCTTTCCCTTACGGGGTCAGACAGAGCCTACAGTATGAAAAAGACTGAAAGACCATGTTCATTTGTATAGGTAAATGATGGAACTGGAATTAAAATAGCGACAGGTAACTTCCTTATCACAATACTTAGCGACCTAGTGGTCAGTTGGTTTGAAAGCAGTACCTCTAAGAAAGCAATTGAAGAAAATACATTCAAATGATGATGATGTAATTACTCGACTCTTTTTCCTGAACGCTGGTCAAAGCCCGACTGCTCTCTAATTAGGACAAATGCTTAAGAGGAAGATAATGACTGTGAGTATTTGGTAAAGTATATTACAGATGTGTGCTGATTCAAGATGTCTGCTACCTCTATAGTTGGTCAGCGTTAATCTTTCTGATGATGTTGCGCGCCATCTATTTTAATCAATGAATAACACTAAAAAGCACCTCGATGTGCTATTTTGGCGGGCAGCATTTAGTACCCAAGGCAACAACTAGATGGCGTTATATTATATATTTGTAAAATCTGACATTTGCAATTTACTTTCTTCCACAGGTCCACCTGGACCTTTTTCAGGAACTTAGCTCTTCGCAGGACTTCAATGTCATTTAAAGATTAAACACATTATTGTTAACTAGTTAATAAGAACATTTTTGTGAAGAGCAAATAAACGTTATTAATTAAACGTTAAACGTTATTCCTTTTTCCGAATATACATCAGCACGCAGTATGCATTTTTTTATTTTAATTCCAAAGTATACGTCCAGTAGAAGCGTAGACAGATGTCGTTGTACTCCGAATATACATCAGCACGCAGTATGAATTCTTTTATTTTAATTCCAAAGTAGAAGCGGAGACAGATGACGTTGTACACAAAGTTACCTTGGGCGGCTGCTGGATCTGGACGTGGTCGTGGCGCGGCTGGCAGCAGGCGTCGTAGTAGGGCGGCGCGTCCTGCCGCTTCCACACGGCGTAGCGCTCGGCGCCCTCCAGCGCGGGGCCCGACGCCGAGCGCTGGTGCTGGAAGTGCTGCTCCGCTATGTGCACGTGAGGCTCCTGGAACGGTTACATTTCATTCACTCATTACAGACCAAAGTAATTCGATTGTCAAAATTTTTTTACATTCGTTTCTTTTCTGTACATTTTAAAAGGGTGTGTAAGAGTACAAATATGTTAAATCTTTGAGGTACATATTAATAGGTTAATACATATATATATCGTATGATGAAAGGAAACATGTAGTCTCTACCTACCCCTCCGGAAAAAAAGGTATGATTTTATGTATGTATGTATATGTGTATCTCTATTATCTTCTCACCGGAGCTCTCGGCTGATAAGGCTGGTGGTAATGGTGGCGGTGTTCCTGTGACGAGGAAGACGATGACGACTGCACTGAAGACATTGACCCCCCGCGCACCACCGCACCCCCGCATTCCGCCCGGCGGAGGGACACTGGGCTTTCCGCGCTGAAAGACAATATTTTCCATGAGTTGTGAGAAGGAGAACCTTTAAGAGGTAAAAAAAGCTTGTCAGAAATAAACAGAGTTGGTGCATGGGTGATGGAGTGGCTGTGGTACATACTTATAAGCTGAAAGGTACAGAGTTTAAATTCGTTGCTTAAGTATCAATGCTTCGTTTTAATGAACATGTTGAGAATGTATTGTGCAGGATTTCACACACATTTTTTTCCACTTTTGTGTAAATTTTTGCGCACTTGGTAAAATTTCTCTTGTTGAAATGTTAAAGATCCGGGTCGAGCCAAACGCAACAGGGACAAGTGAAAGATTTATGATACTGTAATTAAAACTGCCATTTACTAAATGGATAACCAACTTATGAAACAATCCATTCGCCATTTATTCTCGTCGTAAGATAAGTAATTTTGGACCATATTTAACTAAAAACTATTTATTGATTTAACATGACATCATTAAAGTTTCTAAAAAAAAGCCTATACCTTCAAAATGTAACATACTTAAGTGTAATAGAACTGGTTCTCTTGGGTACTTCTGGTGGAAGTCTCCTGGCGTTGGCGGCCTGTATGGCGGCCAGTTGCTGCTGCTGCCTCGCCGTAGGAGACGATATGGGTTTCCCGCCCGAAGACAAGAGGTTGCCGTAGATTGGACCTAGATTTAAAAAGTGTATGTAAAATTAAGTAGGAGTAAGGATCATGGTTTTCATGGAGGAAATTTCTTTGAAATTAACTTTTATACGGTTTCAAACGATACATCAAATTAAACAGTATACCAACGTTTCAAATTTAAAAACGTATTGGGTTCGATTAGCTATATATAATATTTTGCCCTTCCTTTTTCCCTTCGAAAACATTTTTTGTTGTAATTAATATTCATTCTAGCGAACATACAAGGCAGATATCACACATTAAATTAATAAAAAAAAATGGTGGCAGTTAGGCCGACAATTGCTCAATACTGGGATGGCTTACTCTCATCATTAAAACTATAGGTATATGAAAGCACTTTTATCATTACCTGTATTGTTCAGCAACTGATGGTTATGTAGAGATTCATTGTGCGAAGAGGACGTCGATATGTTGGTCACGGACCCGCTGACAGAGCAGCCGCACACCTGTAGCGTAGGTAATAGAGTCTATTATTGATTGATCTTGCGACCTTGCGAGAAAAATGTTTCGCTAAGATATCACCATCTCGTACTTCTGGCGTTTGTTGTACCTATGGAGGAACCCAGGTTATGTTTATCGTCACGATCTTGGATTGAATCAGTGAGACTACAGTTATACATACATATATATATAATCACGTCTATTTCCCTTGCGGGGTAGACAGAGCCTACAGTCTTGTAAATACTGATAGGCCACCTTCAGCTATTTGGCTTTAAGATAGGATTGAGATTCAAATAGTGACAGGTTGCTAGCCCATCGCTTAGTCGCCTTTTACGACATCCATGGGAAAGAGATGGAGTGGTCCTATTCTTTTTTGTATTGGTGCAGGGAACCACACGGCACCTACAGGAGACTACAGTTATATATAAAAATTAGTAAGTTCACTGGTGCAAATGGTTTGAAGTCCTCCAGACTTGTGTATGCCAGTACGTATAGAATAGTAATAGACACTATATCTGTAGGAAAATTCACACAGTAGCCGATAAGACGACTTAATTAAGATTGGCGGAAAAAGGTAATCATTAGGATTGTCCTGGGCTTCATGAGGCTGAAATGATGATAACAATATGATTGACGTACCCCACTATCAGCATCGCCGCGATGGAGATGGGGCATGTCCTGGGCAATCATGTGGATCTGATGGGCCGAATGCTGGACCCTGGCCACCATGGCTTCCACGTCGTTTTGAGCGTCCAATTGTAGGTGATTGCTGTGGTGATAAAATTTTATTAAAATTATAGTAGTGGAAGAAATTATTTTTTACGAAAATGATAAAATTCAAATTCAAAATTTTTATTCATTATTATAGGATACTTCATATCGCTTAATAATTGTCAAAACGTATGGTTTAACAACATTGGTTGACGTCAAATAAATTATTTAAAACTAAGTTTACTGCCGCTTCCAAGGCGTCAGTGCAGAAGAAGCGGTAACAAACTGCACTGTAGCATTTTCTACAACAACGTCAACTTCACAATATCAAACGGTCTCCACACCGGCTGGTGCATCCTCTCTTGGAAGGACTTCGGGATCTGCCTGTGATGGAGACTCAAGATGGAGGAGTGAGTTAGTGAGAGAAGTACACGAAACCTCCTCATGAACATGACAACAGAAGAATCTAACCCAGTTTGGATCATAGCAAGAGCATCTTAAGAGAGGAAACGGTAAGACTGACCTTATGTCCATATCATGTCTCTCTCGCAGCGACATGGACCGCATTGGTCTGGTGAGAGCCATCATCTTCTCCTGACCAGCGGGGCTCTTCTGCATTTTTGTGTTTGCGTAGATATCCGTACCTGAAATAATACCAGCACAATCGTTAGGAATCATCGTGAGGCAACCTGCACATTTAGGCAACTGGATGTGTAACCATCGATCCAATACGGTTTAGGTTCCAATGCAAAGGTTGCGGACGTCAACGGGAGTCGCTTTGTTTAAAAACCTGACTCATCCAATAAAGGATCCATGGTCAAAGGTATACTCCGGGCTTTACTCCAGAGTGGTGAGAATACAAACGGGAATAAAGCCAAGAGAAAGAAGAATTGTTAGGAACCAGAAGAAAAGAAACCTGCGTTCGAAAATACTTGAAAGGGAAAAAGTGTCTAAAAATTATGTCGTCAATTTCCAAATTTTCTCCCTTCTATCGTCAAGAAGATTTGAAAATTGTAAGATTTGGCAGTGGCAATTTTAAAGATAATAAATAAATGGGTGTTTATAATTATTAACATTTTTGATGTTCCAGTCCGGTGGACCCAATAGACCCTGAAACAGCGGCGAAGGGTGCAACTGAAAAGTCCCAAAAATAACATTAATTCAATCCAAACTAGAAGAAAACTTCCCCCCAGACAACTGGATACGTTTAGAGAAAAACGCCACAATATTCTTACCATTGACTAGTTGGCCATGATCAGACCCGTCCTGCATCCTCCTGTTGGTGGAATCGGCCGCCTTCGCCATGGCGGTGATGGCACTAAACTTCTTCAACAGCTGTCGCCTCCTGAACGCCCGTTGGATGGTGACCGCCGCCCTCCGAGCCCTCAAGCCTCCGTACCTCCTCTCTAGGATCTCAACTTGCTTGTCCAGTAAGTCTTGGGACATTTCATAACGGCTGGAAGGGTTAGAGTCATTGATAAATAAGTTAAAAAAGTTTAAGATTACGATAGGGTTAGGATTTCAAACAACTGTGCAATAATCCAGGGTCGATTTAATACGGGTAAGTTAATAAGTTACATATCTCATCTTCCATTTCTTTCTTACTTCGCGGTAAACCTTGAAGATAAAAAGAAAAGGATGGAGAATTCATATAATTATTCCTTTTCTTAGGTTAATTTTTATATTTGTATAGTAATGTGCGGGACTCCATTAGGAACAATTTACTACAAAGTAAAGGGTACTTGTATGTTAATTTTGTTTAGATTACATGATCGCTCCAAAGACTACGCCGTTCACTTCTAATCAAATTTTCATCATAAAACAATTTTCAATTTGAACACATGCTTACAAATTATAAATTAAGTAAGCATTCTTCTTACAAATCAGGTATTATAAGAGATAAAACGTTTTAAGTATATAGTTCCACAAAAAAGTCATGTAGACTTAGCATAACAATGTACAGAATCTTGAAGGATTTGTCGAAATAGTATTGATAGATTTACATGTACATTATAGGATAGATGATCATCTACATAGATATATTCCTAGTTAACGAAGGTGGTGTATTCTATTGAGTTCACTGTACAACAAAGGATATGAATAAGGCATTTGAGTCTGATCAACTTGTGGGATGCAAATTGGTATGACATTCGCTTTAACATAATCGACAAAAGTTATCAAATTCTACACAGAATTTATCTTAAATATTAAGTAGGAAGGACAGTAATTGAACTACTCGTGATATTTTCGAAATGTTAAAATACTGATGTTTTTTTTTTATTTGCTTTGTGACTTTCAACGACATGCCTCAATCAATTCAAAGCAGTTAGGAAAGCATTTTATTATTAATTCAGTTTATTTGATTAGTTAGCTCATTTTTAATGTGAACACAAAATAATAAGAGGTCGAATCAGCGTCAGACATATGCACCAAACGTGCATCTATCTCATTAAATGCAATTCAATACAACCCAAAATCAATAAAATAATATAATTTCATAGTTAAACAATGCAATTAATTTTATTAAATAAATAACTTTATTACATTTACACTTATTTGCCTTGTGAGCGCTACCTGAACAATTTAGCAGATATTAAATGTACCTCTTTTGTTGAACTTCCACGTCTTTTTCTGCTGTAATATTACATTTTATACTGAACATTTCAGAAAGTCCGACGCAGTTTACATTGTGGCAATATTTATTCAGAAGCTGGGCTTCCACCGGCTTTTTCTTGTGTTCACATCAAACAATGTAGCTCTCGTAAAATATACAACTTCCAAGGGTCATGCTTTATTAAGTTTAATTAATTATTTTTTTACGAAGGGTAAAGTTATATCTTAGCTCAAGGACAGTTAAGTGTTAAGCTTAGGAGGTACACATGACATTGTAGGTTCGGGGACATACCCTCTCGTCAATTTACCCCTTTTTTGGGGTAAACTCTGTTCTTTTTGAGTAATCCCTGTGGTCCCAATGATGGAGACGTCTGTCCCACGCCTACGGAAGCAATATGAATAAATAAAATAATATTACAAAAAAGTATATTGTTGTTATTTACACAGAGTTGAATAATCCAATCACCGAAAAATTATACTGAAAGAAGAACATATAAAATACAAAGAAAACATTTTTTTTTATATATGTTACGAGTACAAAAATATATAAATTAACATAACACACTACACTGTATCTACAAACAAAAAGGATCTTAGTAAAACTTTTCATTTTCGAATATTCATATTAATACTTTTTACTACTTTATAGTAATTTGAGGGTGAAACGCTGTACTGTATTATTTATTTTTGTGTGCCATATAAATGAAAATTATAGAACAAATCAAAGTGTAAATGGGAGCATTACAATTTTGCATCAAACCGCTGTAAAAATACACCGGCAAAGCAAAGCCTCGACGTTATTGCGCCTGAAGGGCTTTCATTTCATGTCCAATGCAAATATGTCAGCTAGGGATGGACACATGTTACCAAATAACATCATATCGATGATCAAATCGGATAATTTATTTCAGATACAAAACTGAGAAAATAGAATCACTATGTTTTAAACCTTGAATCTTACGCATACGTTGTTGAATGAGTACAAAAACAAACCCGGGCGCTGGAGCATAAGCTGTCTGCGCAGCTGAGAACTACAAGTATGAGAGAAATTGCCAAATGTAAAGACAAAAGAAGCCTTTGTCCGGCCGTGGGATTTGTATGTAAATAAAATGGTTTCGTAGCAAACCTGAAATTGCAAAAAGCTCAGTAGGAAAACGTGAGAAATAAGAAGATCAATTAAAGAAATTTCATAGAGAAGGCAATTTTAACAGAACTAAGACGAAGTGTGTCCTTATTACAATTATCCCGTTAAATGGAAAATATATAAATAAATATAATAAATAATGTAAAAATTGAAAGGTGGAAAAAACCCTACACTTTATATTCACCCTTTACATGTTTTGTAATAATAAAAATAAATACAAATTGATAATATAACTCACCTGTTTGTATGAACAGCGAGGCCGAAACCCTCTGGCGGGGCCGCAATGTACAGCGGCGGTGCGGGTTCGGCTGCGCCCGCGCACACCACCGACGACGCGTTGGAAGCTGATGAGCATGACGAATTAGAGTGGTTTAATGCTGGAATACAGACAAAGGTGTGTTGGAAACGACCAGGTATTTCTCAATCAATGTAATTTTAATTCAATTAATGGCGTTATTAAACCAGTCAAAATTCCTTCGAAGATAGAAGGCGAGAAGTGGTTGAGCTACGCTAATGATTTGGATATTACTAATAATCGTTGTCAGTCTGTTAAGCAGCAAAATAGTGCAGTAACACGATACTACCAATCATGACGCTAACAGTTATTTAAACGTAGGAAATTAGTGATGGCATTTCCCCACACTATTTTAACAAAGCCACAGTTTGACGACAGAGTTTTCTGTCTAAACAGAAGCAATCACATGGGAGAGAGTTGCTGTTATAGATTTTTTATGCTATTAATAAGAAGGGAACAGGCAAACTGCTCTCTGTCACCAAGAAATCTTTCCATGCTTTTGGCGTCTATGTTCTTAAATTTTGAACACTTTTGTTTAACCTTTTTTTTAAAATAAATTTGTCAGATTAGCCGTTATTTTACACTAATGAAAAGTTTATTGGGATGATAATGTTATATTCTAGACGAAAACTAGTAAATAGATAATGATATAACTTTTTTAAATATCGGCATTTGATTTCTACTGTATAATGATAATTTGATGAACAAGGAAATAATAAATATTTGTAAAAACTGCTTCATAATCCATTTCTGCTTTCCAACAGACTTTTTTTTAAAATGAATAATGAATACAAACAAAAAGATAAATCGCCCGTATAACCAAGCACGACTGAGTATCGCCATTTTTATGTAACAGACTAACAGTTACTTTCACTGGCGGAAATCCATAGCTTTCCTGTTGCCTGCTTATGGGAGGTTTATTACCACTTCAACTTAATGGCGACTTCTACTCTTTGAGAATCGGTGGTCGAAATAAAAAGGCGCCTAATTTAAAATGCGTTATGCAAAGGGAGGCACATGTTCAAATCCTAAGTTGTTAGTTTGATTGCTAATCAATGCCAAAATGAGGAAAGTGAACATCATGAGGAAACTTGGGGAATTGGATGCGTTACCATGACCCAATACAGGTTAAGTTCCGTTGCAAAGTTTCGGAGGTCAGACGGGAGTCGCTTCGTATAAAAAACCTGACTTACCCAATACAGAATCATTGCCAAAGGCGCACCACTGCCTCCTAAAGAAGAAAGAGGATTAAGGCAGTGGGATGACGATGATTATTGATGCCATACACCACATGTTACCATAGCATATCAAGGTTAGGTGCTGTCAACTCACCAGGCATTGGTCGATGCACAGCCGTGACGTATCTGTTGCCCTCCATGTATCCACGGTCTGGTTCAGCGTGGTGGGCATGGTGGCCGCTGTGGATGGAGTGGCTGTGGGAGTAGAAGCCGTCGGGTGGGTGAAGGGCCACCCCGCCGCCGCCGTCCTCCTCGTCCACTTTCTGTGAGAAGCTGTGGTCAAAGAAATGGTTGAGGTCAGTATTTGTTTCGGTCATAGCGATGTTAACTGTTTCATTGAGTTGTCATGTTTTATGGTTTACTAGTTGCAGAGTAAATATAACTTTTAAACTGTAAATAAGACTTTATACTGATATAGGTATATGCGGTCACAATATAAATATACATTCCCTGGCGTCCGAATCATGCGGTTTTCAGTCATAACAATGTGGATAATAATCTATCTTTTCGTACGGGCCTGAATTTTAATGTTTATTGTTAAATATTGGATTATTATCCTTATCTATTAGATTTTCCAAATAAAAATTGAGTATCATTGACTTAATATAATGTAATAATGTTCATTAAATATCAACAATCTTTGCAGATGCCAAAAACATACATTGATATACCTACTTAACTAAAACTGGTATATTTAACTGAATAAATCCATACAAGTTATGCGTTCATTACATGTAAAAATAGAACATGAGACCATCCGACTTAGCACCTGCTCCGGCAATGGGCCATCTGCTAACTGGAAATCTATTCTCGTGGAATAAAATTATAATGGCAGATGATTTTTTTCATATACATACATAGGACAATGAAATATGTGACCAAATTCAAATGCCAACAGATATGGCTAATAAAATTTATTCTGATAAGCATAAATGTCAGAATTAGCATAAACGGTCAGAGTTCAGACGTGTTTTTTTAATAATCTAATGAAACGTGATCCTTTTGATTTGTACTAATTAAATAAACCGTGTGGTGCCCGGCACCGATAGAAAAAAGAATTAGACCACTCCATCACTTTCCCATGATGCCGTAAAAGGCGGCTAAGGGATAGGCTTATAAACTTGGGATTCTTCTTTTAGGCGATGGGCTAGCAACCTGTCACTACATATATGTATCTTAATTGTACAATTAAGCCAAACAGCTGAACGTGGCCTATCAGTCTTTTCAAAGACTGTTGGCTCTTTCTATTCCGCAAGGAATATAAACGTGATAAAAAAATAAACTCTAGATCCAATAGTTTCAACGAAATCTTGTGAAGTGTTGTTGTTACCAACAAAATACAATTTATTGAACACCATGGATATTTACGACTTCGTTAAAAGTTGGTGGTTCGTGACCATTTTATTAGTACAACTTATGTTCAATTAGTCTTGCAAGATAACCAAAAAATTTGATCAGCTCAAAATGGTGTTATCCCTGATTAGCTGATGATTCCTGATTAAGGCAATGCATTAGTCTATCTAAATATCATTTCCTGGTCATTCAGTTGAATCTTGTCGAGACTATTTGTTCAATATGCTCTATGGGTGATAAACACGTGATGTATGTCTTAAATGGGCAGAGAAAATACTAACATATAGAATATATATGCAAAGATCTTATCGAAGTGTGTCTGTTTTGCAAGCAAAGAGAAAGTCAAACGCCAGATAGCTGGCGAAGAATGCATCTTGTTGGTAAACACTATGCATTATTGATGTCCAGTCGCTGTGTTGAAGAGACGTGGTCGAGGAAAAAGACTGAATAGAATAAACGTTTATATAGTCATTTAAAACACACATATTTTTAGCAAATTTCAAATAATTGGGACGATCTTCCAATCAATTTGGGGCGAAAATTAATTTATGTGTATATAAATGTAACGCGATTTCTTTTAAACCGTAGGTATTATTTTGATGAATTTTGAAAGAAGAGTAATTTTAAAGTTTGTAAGGCTACAAAATCAGTATAGTTTCTTTTGCGTTAATTACAGTTTTGTAAACATGTGTTGTGTTCGCGAGAGTAGTATTTAACAGATACATATATTATAAACTAAAGCTATCCACGAATGTGTAGATTTCCCATAAGTTTTTCATGCAGTTATTGTATGACGACGTTAAATAAGTATATAATTATTACTCTACAACATGTAAGCTCCGTAAATACACGTATGTAAGCTTTTTGTTAACCTGAAACATCTTTTAACCTACGTCGTAAATGTACATACATACATAAAGGGACACCTAGTTTTGTTGATGTAAACATGCGATAAATATTTTTTTCTGGTCATTTCCATTAAAGCACGCTCTGGATGAAAGGTTCACTAATTCACTATAGTTCATCAGTGAAGACTTACTTATATTATGGTGATGAAAAGTATAAAAGATAATATACAAACTGATTACGGAGATTATAAATCTTAATTTTATCTAAATCAAATGTTTGCGCCGCGAATCCAGGGCAAGTTGTGTAAGAGGCTTATGAAAAGCTCTCCAAGCTTTTTATTGTGGACTTTGTTTCTTGAAATGAATGCGGCCGGCATTTATCATTTTTATAACGTTTTTAATAATAGCGAGTTATTTTTTCCTTGCCTGGCTTTTTTTAGACGCAATCCCAGGCACTCTTATTTAAATTAAAAATATGACATCTAAATTGTGAAGAATTTCTGTTAGAACTTTCCAATGAAAAGAATTATCCGAAAACACAAATGTCATAATATTTATAAGGATATTTCACAAGAAATTGTTTTCAAACGCACACTAAGAACAAAGTTTCGAATTATTTACGAGTACTTGTTTATAAATTTGTTTGAATTTTCTTCAAATTATCTTACTTAGGCAGTAGTTTGAAGAATCAATTAAATCATGAAATCAATTAATTTCTTCTCTAACTTAAGCGCCTACTTTTCAATAGTCGTGTGCTTAGCATCCGCAAAACGAGGAGGCTCTTAGATATTTAATATCAAATTTTCACGATTGAATCTCTCCACCCAACAGAAAACAACTTGTTTTTACAAACAACTTAACAGGCTAGAGAAATATGATAATATTACCTACTTATTAGCAAGTAGCGAGGGATCGACGAAGCGTACAAATATTACAGTTTCATATGTGCTGTACTGTCGCGACCATCAATATTATGAATCAAACTGAGATTAAAAAATAAACCCTTAACGTTACTGTAATAAAATTTTAATTTAAGTACTTTTCAAAGATTTCTGTTAAACAAACATTTCGAATGTTCAATTCGAATCAACCTATAGAATAGTTTACAAGTCGCTGAGAGTCGTGGTCATTAAAAAAATCTTTAGGAAGGCGCTATTAATTCCTTAGGAAGTAGACAGAACTAATCAGTCTCAAAATGGCCACGTTCAGCAAGATCGCTAAATGATGGATTGAGATTCAAATAGTGACAGGCTGTTAGCCTATTGCCTAAAAGAAGAATCCCAAGTTTAAAAGCGTGGTAGACGAATTTTAAGCTAACCTCACTTACAATTGCGACGAGTAGCAAAAAATGGCCAAAGCACTTTTGTTCACGATAGTACCGGTCGGATGCGCACGCGCAAACGCACCCACCTTGACAATGACCGCGCACTACCGTATCGCTGGCCACTGTGTAACCCAGAATCATTGTAAATAACCACTTAATGTTCCTATTTGTACTTTGTACTGGGAGGGCTGAGAGGCTGCTACTTTGTCATATTTTTTGAGAAGAAGGATTTAAGGATTATATCAACGTCACTTAGGAAGTTGGAGTAGGTAACTAATTTTATACTGATTTTTCGTAATGACCACATAAAAAGCTTTAAGTTTTAGTGAAGCTAGCAGGGAGGAGTAACATTGTCAGGCTTTTATTTCCAAGAGATGTACGTTTTAAGTTTTTCCAGGAGGGCTGGTCGATTTTCCGAAAAAACTAGGCTTGGCCTACACACCGTTTCGGATAGTCTGTAAGTAAAGTTCTAGATTGGACACTAACACTACAATAACACTTACACTTAGCTATTCTCGTGTTGACCACGCCTATTTCTTTCAGTACGTGTCTATCTCTAATATTTACTTTTTACGAACACACAAACAACCAGCCAGTCTTTGAAGCCAGTTATTAATTAAACAACAAGTTTGGAGATGTTGTAAAAGATTTCTTTAGGTCAGTAAGCCAATAATAGGATTGTAATTCACGTAGAGAAAGTACAAGAAAGGCTGCAATTTCTTCGGTTAGCGATCTGTTAACTATAGTTATGACAATGTAATAGTTATATACATAAGCGTGACTAGAAAACGGAACAGAGGGAAATTATTAGTTTGCAACGAAAAGTGTTGCAACTGGGTTATGAAGATGATTTAACTGTAAAAGCTGAAGGAGTTGCAACGCTTTTCTTTGCGTTATTGATGTTTACTCCAAATCTTTGTTGAAACCATAGTATGACGTGAAATAGAAGATTAGTCAGTCAATGAAAATTTAAATAAAAAAATACAAAAAGGAGTTCGTTGCATAGTATAATATACAAAATATTGATAGAACTAATGTCGCGCAAATTGCTTCCAAATTGCCTTCTAGTGTTTCAGTAAATAGGCAACTAGCTCATAGAGGGTAATAACTATTGTTAAAAAGTGACATGAAATGTCGTGGGCCTGCTGGAAAAAAAATCTATAGAAATAAGTAGTGCCCTTGTACTGAAGTAGAAAGATCAAGCTGATAGAGTGAAATATATTATTAAACATGCCACATGAGCGGATGACAGAACATGCATAATTAATAACTTCACTTTAGACTATACGACTTAATCTTTTAGAACCCTCTCATTGAAGTGCAGATAAACCTTAAAACAACTGACGTAACGCAGGATTATACTCCAAGCCATAGTTAACCCCCTTATAACTCTAAACTCCAACATCAGTACTGGCAACACCGAACTAACGAGTCAAACATTGTTCAAAACTCAGAAACTGCAGTCTCGCATATTGGAAACTGCATAGCGATCTACAAACGAGGAGGATCATTGCGTTTAAATAACAAGACTTGACTTTGGTTGGTTTATTAAAAATGAAGACATTACGTAGGTCAACTACGTATTTGATTGAAACATGTACTACAAGAAGAATACATACATACATACATATGGTCTTCAAAGTCCAACAGTCTTAAAAGGACTGAATGGCCACGTTCAGCTATTTGGCTTAATGATAGAATCCCAAGAACAACTACAAAGATTACAAGAAGAATCCCAAGTTTAGCCTTATTTTAAGCCTATCCCTTATTTACGCCATCCATGGGAAAGAGATGAAATGGTCTTTTCTTTAGTGCCGGCAACCACACGGTTCAATTCAAATGAATTGAAACACCAGACTAAAAAGAACTATTCTTTCCCGTTTACATAATTTTAAGAGTGGATTTATTAACTTTAAGAGCAACTTTTATGTTTGTCTCTTTATTCAGAACTTCGTTCTTCTATGATTTTCAAAAGTTAATTTTAGCAATCAAATAAATAAAACACTAAATCAGCTTTATGCCAATATACGTAAAGTAATACGTTAATACTAGGTGATATTATTAAAAATGTCCTCTCTGCAAGTCTAACTCTATGTCAACTCGCCGGTATAAACTCCGTTAACCACATATCGTTATACAAAAGTTTACTGGTACTTCTTTTTCTAGTTTAGTTTCAATGTAACGTTACTAGACTGGCCGATTAGTCGATTTGACTGTACTATAAAAACACATTTAATTATAGGAATAAAGTCTTCTTCCTTCTCACGATATTTTCAAGGGCATCGTTTGGCAATATAAAACTAATATACTATCTAACTCAGAGAAGAGTCATTGGTACATGTCTGCGGAAAAATACGAGCTTTCGCATCACGCTTCTTCTGGCGTTAGTCCTGGCCACATCCTTCCATCTCTGGAGAAGAGTCGCCTCATAACCATGATCCTGTCAGGATAGATAAGTCAGGATTTTACAAGAAGCGACACCCGTACCTCTAGGTTGGATAACATAACCACTTTATATTAATAAGTAACTGACAACTACAAACCATAGATAATTCTAGACGCAATTCAGAAACAAACCGTCCACTTGCGAGTGTAAGTTCATTTACCAGACAATATCATCAGGGGTACAAAACATCCCCCTTTGTTCAGAACCCCTGGTAAAAAACACACTCGGTTCCCGGTTTAATCCCGGACAAACACGTAATGTGCATCATTAGGAGGACAATAAATTTTTACTGCTGTCTAATTTGCGCCTCGAAGCCTGCCAATTTGAGCTTGGGAACATGCCAAAGGTAGATGCTTCAAATGGAGTATGTTTTATTCTTTTTTACCGACATACATTACATCTTAGCATTAAAAGATTGATGAATGTGGATGAAGGTTACCTATCTTATATGAAATAGGGCCAAAATATGTTTCAATAACTTAATTTGTGTGACAAAATAATATTTTATCTGTTATACAGACCTTTGGTCTTAACTTCTAATACAAAAGGAAGAGATATTACAATATTTTGGCTTACTGGTGGAACTAATGATAGAACATCAATAATAGTAATATTTAAGAGGACAATATACAAACGATACATTGGATGATTCGATACTTATTTTCTCCAAAAAAATTTTGAAGGTGAACAGGGCAAATCCCGATAATAAATGACCCACAGGACGATTAATCAAAACCTGGCATTATTAACCTTTTGGTCGCCCCGGTGTCCTTTGACCAACCCTGGCTTTCCATGGGTCAGAGGTCTATTTGCAGGCATAACAAGAGGAGAATAATTACTTTGTATTGGGTTCCCTAATAAGGCGGTAGTTGATGTTTCTGACTCTTAAGTAATAATTAAACATTAAGAGTATCTTCACCATTGAAGTCAAGTGATAAATAAATTTCATTCTAATATTAGTTGATAATGCAACTTAAAAAAATAATGATGAACACATACGACGTCAAAATCGCGTTTCAATCTATCATATGTTCGCGATTTGGCCCGCCTTAATTCTCAAAATTTTAATTTATTATGATATTCCATGTTTTTAATATCAAAAGCAAAAAAAATTCTATTCTTCTCCAAGCTATTCTATTTCTTGTTTAAGCTATATCACTGAAAAGTTTCATGAACACCCGATAAGTAGTTTTTGCTAGAAAGAGAAACATGTGTGTCTTATAGTTACTTCTTAGAAACTTTCGCATTTTGTTATGTTAGTAGGATAAAAGGATGTAATAACATTTTTTATTAAATTCTTCATCTTACTAATTTCTAATCCACCTTCTGTCCTTTTCAAATTAGTTCGTGAAAGTCGTTATCAGCAAAAAGGTGCATTCTTCCGGCGACAGTTTCTATAAACTTTGATTAAACCAACTTCCTTAAGGTTGGGTGCTCTAGCAAAGAGATAGAACTACTTCGCTAATGGGTTTAAGAAGTGTCACGGTGCGAAGTTTTTACTTTGATAGCGCAAAACGATGCTTGCATCTAATTTCCAGCTAACCATTTGACTTTAATCAGTATGATTTCATGTAGAAAATTGAGAGGAAACGAGTAAGTTAGCTGTTTACGAGTATCAGAGTTACGAGCACCAAGCAATCATTAGTTATATTACAAAAGTTATAAGTTTTTAAACAAGGAAGAAATGTATTCTCTTTAACTCAAAGATATAACTATAATAATAATATACTTTTATAGATAAACAACCAAGACCCAGGCCAATCAGAAAAAGTTTGTTTCTCATCATGCCCTGGCCGGGATTCGAGAACCCGGGACCTCCGGTATCACAGACAAGCGCACTACCACGCCACAAAGGCCGTCAATATATATACAAATATTCGCATAATACCCATTTGATATCAGCTTATCTTAGAACAAAAGCTTAAAGTGAAGAATGACAAGAACAACCATAGAAAAGGCTCCTATAAAAAGAGAAACGGTATTGAGAGATTAAACTGGGACAAATACCTAAACTCAATATTTGTTCAAGAAACTTCATGTCCGTCTCTCAAAATACGAATAACCTCTAGAACTTATTGTCCTCCGATCATATGTAGTTTAAGGTGAATAATAGCATATTGTACATCGATATACCTTTATGGAGCTTCAGTGTCAGATAAGAGGCTTACCGTAAACCCCTTGACAAATTATTTCACAGCATATCATCAATTACTGTGATTAGAACTTAAGGCTTTGGAGCATAGGGCTGAAAATGCAATTTTTTGTAATAAAAAAACAGATGGTTAAATGATATGTATGTGGTGTATACAATAGGGTTACAGTAACTCCTAGTCTAGCCTATGAGCCGTGTGGAGATCAGACGTTAGTAGCTCTTTATAAGAATTATAATGTACCTAACCTTAGGTAGACCCGGGGCCATAAAGCTGTGTACTTTAAACTAAATAAATTAAATATATATAGTTGTGTGAGTGGAGTACACGCCTGTCACCCTTTCCATTATGTCTCCTATCTCGGGTCTGCTGGAAAGATTTCTTTTGAAATAAGCAGAACCTATGTAATTTTATTTCTTGTCATTATTTGTCTCGATGTTTTCTGTGTACTTACATAAATTAGTAAATCAATATACAGTACAAATTACAGAAAAAGTTAGCCTCAAGCAATACTTAGTAAATGTAAAAGTAAAATGCTATGTTAAGGGAGAGTGTCAGTAATAAGATAGTGAATTTTAAACTCTTTGCAGATACATACATCCAGACACGACCTCAGTCTGCTGCCGTGTCCTATTTCGCTAGGCTTGTTCTAGATATCAGAGGGGCACTACATTCGTTAGTGTCCCTGGAGGCTTGCCAATCGGCTTATTATGAAACCACAACCGCTTGGTATTGCTTGAATTTGCCATAATCATGTTGTTATTTTCCTTTGGCTTAAACCAATGAGCTTGCATGATTGATGAATGATGAAGCAGCAGATGAAGCAAGAGATTTAAACAGGGATCGTGGCATACGGACTCAAAGATGCACAATGTTTAATCAAAATCTATCAAAGGATAGATGCACAATTTAGGAAAGGTGTTGAAGCATTTTGGCGGAGGATGCAACTAAGAACACGTAAAGATAATAAAAAGATACCAAATGAACAAAGTATTGATGTATAGGATAATGTCGTTGAAAATAAAATGAACCCTCCAAACACAAATCCAACTAACACTTGACCGATTTTTCTATTATATCCTTTGACGAAGGCCAGTGAAAATATGAAATTGACGTACCATCAGAATAATAAATTGGGCTTTACGTAGCCGTGAAAAATAAAACGTTCACATTGACGATAAGTGACTATGATTGATTAGAATACAGGGTGTTTCAGGATAAAATAGAACAACGCGATTTCACGCGCAGAAGAATTTGTTCATAAATTTTTGTCCTCCCTGTAATTAGATATGTTTCCCTCCCAAAAGGGATTACAATTTAATTTACTACTCATTTCAGAGATTTATGTTTATAATGAAATTACTTAAGCTCATCGAATAATTTGAGGGTACAATTAGTAGCCGTGCTGTTTGTGCCAGAGTATAAAAGCTAGGGTTCAGTCCATTTCTTCAATCTTACGAAAATTCAAATTCAAATACTCGGTGTGTGGTACTTATATAGATAAACATCCAAGACACAAGCTCATCATGCCCTGGCCGGGATTCGAACCGTCACAGACAAGCGGACTACCGCAGTACCACAGAGGCCGCCAAAATTTTAAAGTTTGCTTTCAAAAATATAATAAATTGGTTAATAAATCTTCTTTCATTTCATTCAAATTCATCATGCTCTTCGACAAAGTACTCCGTTTTAATGTTCTCCTGACCTGACCTTACAGCTACTACTAACTACTTGCTAATTGTGAGAAAATCCGCGTGCGGAATCTTGTTCATCGAAGTTTAATATTCCTGTTTGCTCTGCGGTTTACTTAGAACTTAGAAGGCTCTGTTACCAAAGCCTTTATAAGGCAGTGGTTGATATTCACCCACCGCAAAGATAAACTTTATGAGTCAGTGATAAGGTATAAAGTTAAATATTTAGAAAAATACCGTTTTCGTGTCACTGGCTAATTTCAAACAGGCTCACGACCGTTGTTTGGGTTGGAGTAATTTACAAATTCTTATTAACATATACATTATACATACTCGTACATAAATATAATCACACCTCCTTCCCGGAGGCCCAGGCAGAGACTACATCTGTCCACTTGCCACGATCCTTATACACTTCTTTCGCTTCATCCACATTCATAATTCTCTTCATATAAGCTTGTCGATTTCGGGTACTTTTGACCTGACCTTTCACCAGGACGTCCTTGATTATTAACATAAGTATTTGTAAAAATATCGTTCAAAAGAATTTCGAAGTGATTCTTCTTCGCTAGTTTATCTAATTCTAATTCTTCATGGAGCGTTAACAAAATACATTAGTTTCATATACTTCGCCTTACAAGCTTACAATACACTATTCTACTTGATAAGAATTTTCTTTATGTAAATGAATGTAGAACATTGAACTATTAATTAAATTCATTAGAATTTGCCCAACTTGTTAGTTTCAATGTTTCTTTTTCAATGATTTTAATTAAAATGTCAGCTCGTCTTGTTTTTATATTTCAAAAGACAAAAAAAGCTGATTACAAAATCTGAAAAAAGATTCCCAACCAAGTATAAGCCTTTCTCTTGATGTTATTTAACTGTTCTTAGTATTTTTCTTTGGTACTATAAAGGGAGTTTCATTAATAATTAAAAAAAAATTGTTAAACCAAAATGAAAACCTACGTCAGCGCAAAAAATTTAAAACTACCCTCAAAATGGCGCACTAAAGAGGGTAATGAGAGCCACAACCCATATTTTTGCAATCTCGCCGTGCCCACTTTAACTAACAGCGATTTTGCTGCAAAGAAAGTAGGTCGGTGCATTCAGCCGCATTAATCAACAGTTGAATGGAGCCACCCCCCACCCGACAATGGAGGGGATGTCGCGGTCCATTTGATAAATAAACTGCACTTGAGATGCAGTAAGATGCATTTATCATTTTCTGGGATGCGGACGCAATTGTATTTATGCAAATTTGTAGTTGTTTCAGCTAAAAGTTTTGTCGAGAACAATGTTTTTAAGTTTTTACTCGTATGGTTAATATTTAAATGAAATAATGTCCAAATTTTCAATTTAAAAAGAACAATTAAAACTTAACCAAAAGTTAATTCTTAGATTGGTATAATACATACAAGTTACATATAACCGAGGAAGACAGGGCCAATAGTCTCAAAAATATACAGAAGACAGATAACTGCATAATTACTTTTCCAATAGATTATTGAATTTCAGTTCAGTTGCTACAACGTCGCTTAAAAAATAATTCAATATAAGATGTGATCGTAATGATTAGAAAAAATAACGTACAAGTGATAAAAAACGTAACTAAAATGTTAAAGTAGTTTTAATAAAATATTTTGAAAGAAGCATCGTTCACATGGGACTATGTACATACGAGTACTATGTTAAGCTGAACTTCAAAATACTCAATTACGTTCCCATACACTTATCTGTATTTAAGTTTCACTTATTCCTAGTATCGGAAAATTATTCTAACTCCAGTTATTACCCAAATATTACATCGTGGGAATCAAACTCAATTATAAGAGTAGGTTAACGTCTATGGTAGTATTGAAATTAAGTTTGTACCTTCTTAATGGGTAGCATTTCTATACTAGAGATACAAACTTAAAATATAAACGAAAATGTACGTGAATTTTTATTTTTTAATTGTTTTTCCATTGAGTTTATTTTTACAAATTTCAATAGGTTTATGTTTAACAGTCTATAAAATACAGCGTGACCTTTGTGACAAATGTTAAATATATAATTTTTATAATCTATTTTTTCACACCGGCGTCAAAATCACAGTTCAACATTATGGTTACTTTGTGCTGACTCTGAGATTGAGAATTTAAACAACGTTAATGAACAAATTTACCAATCAACTTGAGGCGAAATACATTTTTTGTATGTAAGTTTGTAAGAACGCAAAAACTTTTGAACCGTTAGTTTGATTTTGATGAAATTGTAAATACGTGATGATTTTTTATGTTCGTAGGGCATCAAAATGATAAAAGAAGATGTTCGCGAGGTCTAAGTTCGCAGCGATCTACAAGTTTCATAAAAAGCGGGATAATATTATCTTCTTTAACCTATCACTCACCCGTAACCAGGCTTCTGGCAGAACCAGGACCTCGTCAGTTTAGCAGCTTCAAGGAGAACTCCGCCAAGATCCACCCTCATGCCAGAGCATGAACAGCATCCATCACCCTCTCCTTCTCCCACTAACACTAAACGGGACTCTGACTTAGCCACTTTGGACAAATTCACTCACTTTCCACTTCCCGAAACTCAACTCACTTCCATAATATTAAAAATCCTGGCAACGTACAGTATGGAATACATTTATTAATATGTTCCAAATTCAATTGAAATTGTAATTCGATTATTTTCACTTAATTACTTTTTTAGTGTAAGTCTTAGAGGAATTTAAAATGTTTTCTTTTGATGTTCACTAAATAAATTATTTGAAAATAAATGTGCTCCTATAATAAAAAGACAATTAAGTCTCGGCGATCGTTACTCGCATAGACTATAAATCGAAACGGTGCATTATGTAATCGTTCCATTAGTGGAGTCGTTATGACTAATTTATATGACACTAACTGTTCTGCATATTTTGCTACTATGGTGAAAAGAAAACAAATGACTGTTTGTATACAAAAATTAAATAAAAAATGCAAATGCGAGTAGTTCTAGATGAGAAGGCGTACAGGTTTAAGGAAACTTAATGAGATTCATTAAAATGAAACCGAAGTATCTTTTTGGCATTATCATTTTGCCCTCAATGTACCTGCTTGTAATCAGATTGAATTTTAAAATAAATATGGCACCTCCAAAGTTGCAGGTTTCGACAGACAGACATACTCTTATCAGCGACACAACGCCGAAAAAATTAGAGATTTACAAAAAATATTTCCTTCTTTTTCCCAATATCGTAAAACCCATTTATTAATATTGTTATTTACAAACAAACCACATGTCTATGATTTTATACCGGACTCCAGTAATGCAAACTTGATGCGTCTTGCCATGTCATCGAATGATAATTTTCAATGCATTTCTGAGTTTACTAGAAACTAAATGGTTATTATCATTTAATGTTTAAACTGTAATTTTATTCTTGTAAATATGCCAAAGAAAATATTGTGATTCATTACAAATTAATAGTTTTGCAAGCAGAACGACATTAGTATTAGTTTTGTTGCATTTATGAAAGAGAATATATTTGGATATAGTTAAAAACTTCATAACTTCTTCAAAGACTTGGATAACTAACAAATGAAGATAAACCAACAATGTATCACAGACAAAGGTGCTTTAAATACCAATATTGAAACTGGAAGCGAAGACAGTCAATGAGGTCGTGTCAATCAAATTACTCTTACAAAGAGACAATGAACAGAACTGGTTTTAACTTTGCACGAAAACAATATCTGAGACGAACAAAATGGAGCGTGAAGTATCCGATATGGAGTAATGTGAGCTCGAACCTTGAATACATTTAGTAGGTAAAGCTACACATAGTAACAAATTTATGGCTACAAGCTCTTCAAATTATTTGCTCATATACGTAAGAATCAGATGTCCTGCTTAGCATATTAGCTTCTGTAGAACTACTGTGTGTAAAAGATTATAGTTTAGAAAAGAAAATTAAAATAATGATGATCCCTCTCTATCTCTTTCCCATGGATGTCGTAAAAGGCGACTAAGGGATAGGCTTACAAACTTGGGATTATTTTTAAGCGATGGGCTAGCACCCTGTCACTATTTGAATCTCAATTCTATCATTAATCCAAATAGCTGAACGTGGCCATTCAGTCTTTTCAAGACTGTTGGCTCTGTCTACCCTGCAAGGGATATAGACGTGTATGTTTGTATGTAATAATGATGATGAAAGGTCATTATTACACTACAAAATGAAATAAGCTTTCAATCCCAGTGTAAAGTCTAATGTTTGTAATATCATACTCAATGATAATCAATACTCATTGGCTGTTAAGAAATAAACTTATGTCTTAGAACTGCCTCTTGAAACTCTCAAATTTCAAATCTGATATGAGCAAACGAACAAAACACACTGTAATGTAAGTAGTTTATTGACTCTATTTGAACGTAAATTCAATAGTTCAATGACATTTTCAAAATATTGTTTATCATATTCATTCTCATAGAGTAGTGTTGACATAGCAATGTCGTCATATAGCAATCCTGATTAAGACATAACCAAATATTGCATTGCATCTTTGTTTTAGATTCACAGTAGTTTTCAAACAAAAAGTTTCGAGATTCCGAGATAAGATTGCTGGCAGTATCAGTGAAAGAAACTGGAGCAAATAAATACTAACTCTCAGAATTTACGACAACACGATTTTATACATTAGGTTTGATGACATCAGAAAACAAATTGTAAGAAGTTGATCAGAATTAAACGTCAACGATAAAACGATGGCAATTGGAAAGATGTATTCTCTGCCAAACTCATCGAGAAAAATACGAGATACAAGTATGGACAACAGAGCAGGGCAACCCATCAAAAGAAGAAAATTTACAAACTTTATTGATTAAGTAACCTTACATTCTCATTCAGTATTTGCTCAATCAAAGTTAATGTTGCTATGGTACTGAATAGAATCGCAAGATAAACACAATCGAATGAGATCATTTGTATGTCAGAAACCTAGCATCGATTCCCGGAGGGTGCTGAACGAACTAGTTGATATGATAATTGCTGAGGTAAGTACTGAATATCAATGTCAAAATGATCGACATGAAAATCTTATCTACAGCTAAATGTAACGGCACAATTTTGATATGAATCATTTTCAATCAATCAATCATTTTCATCATCAAGGCATTCTGCATTGATGCAAATAAAAAAGAATTGGTTACAAATCACGTAAAACGTCATGACAATTTTGATATTGTTGCTAACAACAATTCCTATCATTGTATTGTTTTACATTTTCTCATTTAGTAAGTGGCTAATGACATGATAATTTTCGGCTTCGTCTTTATTAACCGCAACAAGTTGGCACGTCACGAGTAACAAACCCGTTTGAGCAATCCACGTTTCAATAAACAGATTAATTAGAAGAAAAGATCTAAACAACTTCAATCACATAAGCTGACATTTCCTTGGTTAACACAAAAGCACTGAACCAAAATATATCGGAATCTCTTTAATGGATTACGGAGGAAACAAGAAAAATAAGAAGGCCAGCGAGCTCGAATCTAAGAATTATCCGCAACATCGCTACTTAGAGCCGGAATCTAATTTCGGAAATTGGGCCGCCATAATATACTGCTGGAGCGTAATATATCGTGAGTATGTCACTCGACAGTCAAAAGTAACCATTCTTTACTCTACTACAGAATCTCAGGCAGTGACAAGTTAAAGGCTTTAAAATTCAACTTGTCATGTAATCAGCCTAACAAAATATTTATAGTTTGCATTGATCTTTCTCTATCACTACACAACTGCATTATGTCTGCCATCACCAAAAACAACATTTTATTTTAATGGTAAAATAATGAAGGAGGAAAAAGGATAATAAACACAAACAAATAGAAATAAAGACTCAACCACATCATTTAGACCCAGATATTACACCAAATAAGAAGCAATAAGACACGAAAAAAAGAAAAAGTCGACCCGTGGGAACGTCCACGGTCACGTAAAGTGGTGATATTCCCCGAAAGCGGTTTTGTATTCTGGATATTAAGACAGGATTTATAGTATTGGCTCGTGAATGTGATTCTAGTGAAAAAAATATAGGTACCTAAAAATTAATACAGAACCGCACAAAACTTGAGGTCTAATTAAGTACGAGATAACTAAAAAAATGAAGTCTTCTTTGTAACACGAATAGGTATAACATTAAATTTCAAGCCAAAGCAAAACAAGCAACAGATAGTGTTGTAGATATAAAATGTAAAAACATTTCTCATTATCACCAAGTAACACGATTAACCTCAAAAATAAATGGTATTCACACTCCACCTAACAGTCGGAACGAAACTTATACGTTTAGTGATAAACATAAATGTATAAGTGAAATAAGAACACGTCGCCGTGTGAACTGATGCGTGAATCCAAACGCCAATCCTATCTTGACGATGTACCATTGTAAGTTTGTAGTATTGCTTGCTACCAATCTTTACATAGGCTCCGACCTGGAAATCCATTACTGAAAATCGAACCGAAAGATTCTAATTTTAACGAAAACTAGAATGAAAGTCACCTAAATCGTGGATTCTAAATCAGTGTATATTTTAATTAACTTTTTTTAAGTAAGTATGATAACATTTGTGATGTTAAAGTAAGTAAACAATTTTATGATCATGTAACTGAGCACGTGATGTCTGTTCGATTAGGCTTTATCGGTGAAGCAGAAGTCATGGAAAGTCAAAAAGAGGTTGATGAACTCACACAATAGGTGTTCAAATGTTAGGTGCAGAATTGTAGAAATAATATAAAAATTGACGTATTGTGTGGTGGTAAGAAAGTAGAATCAAACAGACAATATTTATCTACATGGAGTATTACTACTTAGATTGTTTCTTAAACCTGGACAATATTGCGACCTTTATTTTTATCCTATCTAATAAAATTCAGAACATTAGCAATAAAATAAAAATAAAATAAATTGGACGTATGACTAAAACAACAAATGTGTAACTATGACCAGACATAATAACCCCAATATATTAAGAAAAACTAAAGCTAAAAATAGATGAGACTAGCATAAAATCTTTTAGGAAAGGATTTTAAGTATGTTTTGAATTACAAGTTTTTTTTTTGTGATAAATTACTTTATTGCGATAAAGTTGTTTACGAATCGCCAACATAATTGCCTGCTCTTGACATTAAGCGCTGTGAAACCTGAACACGTTGAAAAAAAATTCCGATCAGCTGACATTAATTGACATAATCTGTGTTCGACCTTGCGTCACTTCCCTCTTTCGCCTCAACAGACCGAATCGAGTTGAAGTTTATCGAATTAACCGCTTGCGAAATCGAGTGCAGACTTATCGAGTGCGGGTTGTTGTTTTTGGGTGTTCTTTTTTATAAAATGAAATTGTTTTTACTTGCCAAATATAGATTTGTTTTTGGTTATAGTAAATACAACGAGAATTAGGAAAGAGATATCCCATGTTTATATTTTATGATTAAATCGATATATATTGTGGTGAATATTTAACAATTCTACTTAATGTCAGTAAACAATTGTTTCAATTATACTCGTAAGTTGCTTAAAAGTTTGTAAGTCCTTTTTCTTTAATGAATACACAAACCTTTTTAAATATTTTGTTCACATGATATTTTAAGTATATTTAAAAATAATAATAATAAACAATAAATTACAATTTCGTAAGTTTTCAAATGCAAGACGTAAAAATTTGTCTTAATCAAATACTTGCGGACATATTTATTTACCAAGATAGCTCAATTTCTTTGATTTATGTATTAAAATTTATTCAAGCGTAAATATTTGAAATACCACTTATGTTAATTATAATACCACTCTTAATACACAAATACTCTCACTTTTTCGAATATCAAAAATTTCACATTCACTTACATACATATTTTCTCCGTTAATTTGTTTAGTTTCACTAAACCGTTTGCCTGGTGAACTAAAATTAAGGTATACTACCTACTAAAGGTCCGTAAGTGGCCTTCGAGACCAATAAAGCGCCGTGGTCAAGTTATAAGATGTCGTGGTTATATTAAATATTTATTAGAGAATTTATTTAATAGTAATGTACGCAACATTACTATTAAATAAATTCTCATTTCCATAAGTTTAATGAAGTGATGCACAGATTGTCACCTTCGGAAAGGAAGCGTTATCATGTTTGTATAATTCGAGGACATGTTGTGTATTCAACAAATACGAGTATATTGCGGTACAAATTGATTAGAAACGTGCACTATCTTATTAAAGTCAACTACCTAATAATACCTAGTTTTATAAAAGTCAGACAGTTTCATAAGCACCACAGTTCATGACCATTTTCATTTTGTAAACAACACCTTACTTTGCTTATCGCTACCGCTTACGTCACGCACCATACGTAATCAGGCGATCCGATACTGGCCGATACGGAGATGTCGCCGAGTACCACAATACCCACTCATTAAAAAAACTACCTTTGTTGCCAAACACATAAAACACACAATCGCAAAACAATCAACCATATTAATCGACACGGCAATCGAAACTTTAATTAAATGTTCGTTAAAACATATTTTACAATGTAGAACTCTCGTTTACGGCAATAAAATTGAATTTTATTGTTACGGCTGTAAGAGCGACATTTAAATAACAATTTTAGGAGTGGGAATAAGTTTGGAACGTACCGAAACTGGCGTTAGGTCGTTTTGCATGTTTCAGTTTTTACTGCTTTCGTTCGGAAAATTTAATTAAAAGCACTTTTTCGCTGGAATTTTTGTATGTTAACGTAGTTAGAAATATTAATACTAAATGTAAAAAACGAACATGTTATGTGCCGGCACCGGGTAGTTTTTTGCACTGGTCTGATTTTTATCAAGGAACTTTACCTGACTTTTTTTATTTCCACAGAATTTACGGTAATTAAAAAATTTAAATAAAATCATTACAATTCGGAATATGAACAATTTCAAAACTATATAATATTTCCCTTATTTTGTATACACACAAGTATAAGCTCTATAAAGATTTAACAAATAAAGACATACGATTATATTTATCTTATAGATTTGCCATATAGCAGTAGGCTTTTATAACATGTCTAATTTATATATAATGTCAAGCAAAACTATACCTAAATATGACGCAGCTAAGGCCCAATTCAACAAACGATGGTTTGAAAAACACGACAACGATCATGTATTACAATAAATAGCACCTATTATGTCACGAAAACCGCAAATAAGGAATTTTATGTCAAAACATTTAAGTATATTTTCATTTGGAGGAAATGTCTGGTTTTAGATGTTGTCTTTTATGTCAAACCATACATGGAGCTATTTGTGGTATCACAATGTAATGAGATGACTTCATTGTACATTGTACTCACAGAAGTGTGAACATTTGAAGCGAGTTCTGGGAAAACCTGCAAATGGTTTATCAATTAAGTTTTTATTGAAATTTAGCTTAGCAATTAGGCTTATAAACTTGGGATTCCTCTTTTAGGCGATGGGCTAGCAACCTGTCACTATTTGAATCTCAATTCTATCACTAAGCCAAACAGCTGAGCGTGGCCTATCAGTCTTTTCAAGACTGGTGGCTCTGTCTGCCCCGCTAGGGATATAGACGTGATCATATGTATGTATGTATGTAGGATAGCAAAATGGATTTTTTTAATCTTTTAAAACAAACGTTCTTAATTAGCTGCCTTGTCTTAGCAAGCATAACTGCATACCTGCTTAGTGAGATTTGCAAGTAAATTCAAATACTTACAATAAGTCATTCGTTTGATTGCTATTGCAAGGTAATCAGACGCTCTTATGGCGTGGGAAAATATCGTGAGGAAACCGCGGTGGAAAAGGAAAAGGCGGTGGTCATTGGGAGTCGTTTAAACCTGACATACCCAAATCGATTGATCGACATCGGATAGAATGGAACTAACGTAACGCCAGTAACGAATACAAAAATCTGTCTAACAACAATTATATTTGAAGCTAATACATTTATATTAATTGTAATATGTGATACCCCGACCGATAAAGATATGGGATCACACATGTGTCAAGTAGTGAGGTGCGAGCTGTGGGTGCAAGTGTTCACGTGTATTTTGTTGCGAATTCACGCGGTCCGCGCAGGGCTGGCCATTTTCCAAATAAATATTTACTTACGAAAAATTTATTTCATTCGATGACATTTAAAAATTCATAGCCGCGTGGACGAATAAAAGGCCATTCCATTTTCAAATTAATTCGGAGAATTCTATTTTTGAAATGATACACAGAGTTTAACGAAAAAATATTAACGTATTTACCCTTGTGATTGATATAAAACGATGAACTTATCGCTATTTTGATAAACTAGTCTTAAAAAATCTCTTAGTGACATGGATATAAGGACGAATAGTAATATTTTGCTTTTGTTTTGAAGAGCAGCAGCAGAGATTATTTTTCTAGACATCATGTGCTAAAAGTCGGACACAGTACAGAAATAAGCCATACATTGTCAAGGCGCTCTAAGGCGGCATGAAGCGTGCGGCTGTAAACATATGAAAGTGGCAAGTAGACCGTGACCTCACGCATTTTATGCACGAAATAGGGTCATCGCTTACATGAAAATAACTCTTGAGGTTACAATTTGTTCTCTAAGACTCCTTCGTCTGCAAAAAGTAAACATAAACTCGCAGTTTATTAAGTCCGTGGTCATGGAGCGGGCTAAAAAAATAAGAAACAATACAAGACATTAAATTTGAAATAGTCATTTTAAATTCATTGTCTATTTGTAAGCGAGTGAAACTCGAACGTTAGCTTTATGTACAAAATATAATTTTATAAGAACTCGTCCATTTAGGGTACCTAGCGATTAAAAACGAGAAAGTGACAACCCTAATATTATTATCTGAGTTCATGTGTTCACGCGCAGAGAAAACGTGCCCAATAATTACATAGGAGGTAAATACATGCAATTTCATGTTTATCACTGAAAGACTGAGTATGTACAACTGGGAGATATTGTTATAAATACTTGTAGAATTCAGCAAATAATTCATATCGGACGCATACTCAAACATTTGTGCCGTATGGTCCCCGGCACTTTAGAATAGAGTAAATGGCGACTAAAGGAATATGAATCATAACGTCCTTTTTATAAAAATTCATGGTTTATAAAAAATAAAGTACTTATTACTTTCTCATTTAATAACTTTTGATTACTCAAATTTATAAACGTGTTCACAACAATATAAACCATAGAAGGATTGCAATATTGTATCCATGAAAGGAGAAGCGATACAATCATGATGACACACGAGCCAAGTAGGTACATAAGCAATGATTAAACTGACCATATACATAGATGGCGCTGAGTCAATGTGTTCACCGGCAATTCTAACCTTCGCAACCACAGAATCATCACTGCATACTAATTAATCTGGTAATAGATGGAAACTTTAAAATACATATAGATAATCAAGTCTTTATCCCTCACGGGGTAGATAGAGCCAAGTCTCGAAAATACTGAGAGTGCACGTTCAGCTAAATGGCTTCATGATAGAATTGAGATTTATATAGCGACAGTTTGCTTATCCATCGCCTAAAAAAAACCAAGTTTATTTTATAAGCTTTTCCCTTAATTGACTTACTACTGCATGGGAAGAGAAGCAGCTGGCACACACTATGTTTTCTTTACGCAACCAGATCAGCACAGAAGCTATAAGATATAATAAAGTAGAATAAGATGTGCCTTGATCAAATAAGGGATGTTCCGGCTAGTTAACCTCTAACCGTTTAGTCGAGAGTACCTACCTGAAACCGACGAGCACGCATTAAGAGAGTTATGAATGTGAACAAAGCGAAAAAAGAATGAAGGGATCGCAACAAGCGGAAAGATGTAGTCTCTACCTACCCCTCCGGTACATGTATGCATGTATAACAAGATCTTGATAAAGGAAAGCCAAATAGTAATTCACTTTATATAAAGCATTATTACTTACGAAGACAATGTTGCCATAACTAAATAAAAAAACGTTGCAAACCTGTATAAAAAAGCATTATTAGTTACGAAGACAATGTTGCCATAACTAAATAAAAAAAAACGTTGCAAACCTCTATAAAAACGTTCGTTTGTCGCGTGTCATGATCAATTCCTTATAACCTATTGTTTCACATAACACGGTCATGCATATCAGCCATGTAACAGCGTGCGAAGATGCTGCCATTGAATTGTGTAAAGGTGCTGCTTAATTCGGTAATATTGCATACATACATATGGTCACGTCTATATACCTTGCGGGGTAGACAGAGCCAACAGTCTTGAAAAGACTGCCGCGTTCAGCTATTTGGCCTAATGATACAATTGAGATTAAAATACTGACAGGTTGCTAGCCCATCGCCTACAACGGAATCCCAAGTTTGTAAGCCTATCTTTTAGTCGCCTTATACGACATCCATGGGAAGTGATGCGATGCGCGCCACGCCGCTTGCGTCTGTCCCGCGCCTTAGAGAGATAGGGAGAGTTTACATTTTTGGCATAGTTTTTGGCAATATCTTCAAAGTACCAGACACCGTCAGTCACAATTTTATTATACGAGTATGTATATGGACAAAAGGCGGACCGGCGATGAAGAAAATTGATGGAATATCTTTCAAGCAGAGGTCACTAACATGTAAAGAATATAGCACAAGTATAATGACGCAAATTCTTGTCGTTGTGTAGTAGCTGTAATCATCATTAGCCACAACTTTCTATAATCCATTGCAGACATAAATAAGAACAGTAAGCATGGACCAATAGCGTTTTGTGCTGTAACGATGAATTGACAAGAAAGGCACAATAAACAGAAATGGCGAGAAAGTCAAAAAGAAATGGACGTAGAAGAAATTCATGAATACTACAAAAAATATGGCAGAAAGGAAATAATAAAACTTACAACTGTAATTTAAAAGGTTACGAGTAATACAGCTATCTACGCAATCAGAATACTCATCCTATTATTACACGAGCTTTTACTACTAAACGAGCAATTAACTTGCGTTTTCGAAAACGGCTCTAACAATTTCGTTGAAATTAAAAATATGGGTGCATGTCTGGGAAAAATTCGATTATTTAAAATGCAACCTTTTTTCTCGGTCGCCCAGGTTTTTTATTGTATGCAGTTTTACCGATAACATACTCGATCAGAATAATCGGAAAATAACGAAAAAAATTTAAAGGAGAACAGAAAAGTAAAATTTAAAACAGCAATTTATATTATTCGGATAACAAATTAAGTGTAACATTTAAAATTACAACATACGTAGACGAAAATAGCGACTAATTAACCCGAATCGCTCGCACTAAGCACCTGCCACAAAAGGTGTTGCTAACACAGCGTCCGTTGTCGACAAGGCAGTAATAATGAATCTAGTTAAAATAAGCGTTCCTCGGAGGAGAGAGCAAGAATAGATGCGTTTTATAAACTTTGAACAAACAAATAATTAATTTATGTCGGTTTTTTTGTTTTGATAAATCGAATTTATAGCTACTTAGTTTCAAAAAGGGGGTAGGCTTACAAACTTGGGATTCTTTTTTAGGCGATGGGCTAGCAACCTGTCACTATTTGAATCTCAATTCTATCATTAAGCCAAATAGCTGAACGTGGCCATTCAGTCTTTTCAAGACTGTTGGCTCTGTCTACCCCGCAAGGGATATAGACATGAGCATATGTATGTGTATGTAGTTTTAAAAACATCCGACCTGATTAAGTTTCCCACTTCAGAGACGTCATGGAGATAACGCGATCAGCGTATTTACCAGACTGAACACAACCATGTTACTGATACAAACAAAATTAAATGCTAAATAGATGATATATCTACTTACATACATACATACATATTATCACGTCTATATCCCTTGCGGGGTAGACAGAGCCAACAGTCTTGTAAAGACTGATAGGCCACATTCAGCTATTTGGCTTTAAGATAGAATTGAGATTCAAATAGTGACAAGTTGCCAGCCCATCGACTAAAAGAAGAATCCCAAGTTTGTACGCCTAGCCCTATATATCTACTTCTTGTTGTAAAACTTGTTACTAGTTTTGAGAATTATCAGAATGATAAAAGTAGTTGCAGTACTATATCTAACTTAGTATACAAAGATAAAAGCTTTTACATTGTACACAAAATGGGCCACATGGTGTTGAAAGTTAAACAGTTTAAGATAAACAAAATTACGGTTACAGCAACCCACATAGGTGCAACCCGTGCTACAGATGGGCACGTGTATTCAATTCTATCTTTTTTGGAGATTAAACTTATATATGAAATCATCCAAGGAATAAGCTGTTAGTAAATTATTTTTATCAATCCCCACTTATGTTATAAATGCAATAGTAACTCTGTCTGTTACGCTTTCACGCCTAAACTCGGTTGAGTAAACCGATTTTGATGAAATTTGGTACAAAGGTAGAGTTGACCCTGAGGCTTTATTGCGAAAAAAGAAACCACGCGGACGAAGTCGTGGAAAAAAGTAGCGTTATATACACAAAGGTGTAAGTATAATATAAACGTAAAAGGCAATTGTCAACTTTTATTGTAATCGTGTATTTTTTTAACTAGCAATGTTAGTTTAGTACATACTCATAATGTTGAATACAGCCATATAAAATTATATGAAAGTCAAATAGATAGAAAAACTCTAGCTAGAAGTGAACACATAGTTTTCCGCAAACCCGAATAAAATATTTTATATTCAAAGATATTTTTTATTGGGAACTAGGACGACTGTGAAATACTCATTAGAATAGGGATGTGGACTATTTTTGGGAAAGTGTTTAAAACCATGCATAAGTACCAAATATAACCCAAACTATTTATTATTATTTTTTTATTTGAAGTAATACCTTTAAAATAATTTATTTAAAATTCCATTTAAAATTTCGCGCTAAAACGCGGATACCTGTCAAACGGCCGCTGTGATGTCACGCGTTATAAAATATTGTCGAAGTTGTATGCAATGAATAGTTATTTCATAGTTGTGTGATAATAATATAAATTCAAAATTTTATAAATATTGTGCGGTGCCGCAGTGTAAAATTACAACTATTAAAACACCTGAAAAACTGTTTATTCACGTTCCACGTACAAAAACGATGCTGAAAAATTGGCTTCAATTAGCCCGTCGAGATCCGGCACTTGTATCTACACAAAGTAAAATGTATTTCTGTGAGGATCATTTTGATGTAAGTTTGATAATATTTGTTACATTTACTTGTATTAAATAATTTAACTCTTAAGTTTTCAAAGACGAAATCTCGAATTTTCAGGTTAGAAATAAAGTAAACAATGATTCGTAGTTTCATTATAGTTGCCAATGATATGGAGAATTATCCAGAATATCATTTGATGGGCACAGTATCCCAGATCAGGCTGAGAGCAGGTTGTGTGCCAAGAAAGTTTGCATGTCAACCCGATAGAAAAGACGAACCGAAAACATAATAACTCGACTATTAGCAGTTAAAAGGCAAAGATTGGAATCAATAGCAGAATGTGAAAGAGAAAAAGAACAGACTCATTCTACACAAAGTATTTCCGTGGCTAAGATAATCGGACGGTAATCACGGTAATAATATGATCCAAATATCAACAAACACCAAAGTATTTGACAGCGAAAATTCTTGTATTGCAACGCGTGACATCACGCATTTTGATTGGTGTTCATTGTCACGTGACTTGAGGGTGAAATATTTAATTACATTTTATTAAATAAAAAAATAATCCCTTGTTTATTGAGGAAAATATTGTGTTTTTTATTATTTTTACTATAGAAACTACCTTTTCGTGGTAAAATTTTATACTTATTTGAGTACAGTCCACATCCCTATTATCTCACTCAGAACTCATAATTTTAAACCTGAGTGTTATCATAACCCGAATTTCGTGGCAACTGGGAAAAACTTGTTGAAAATATTTCCATCGGAATCTAGAATATTTAGGTTAGAAGATAAACGTTGTACAATTGTTTACTTTACCATCATGACAGATTAGGAATTCTTGACGTGAAAAATGAATCTTTTATCATTGTGATAAAAAGTTTCATGACATCTGTATTATTTACGTTCGTGACTCATACTCCTGAAAATTTCTAACTAATCATATGCATATAAAAAGTAGAAATAAACACATGGAAAATATAGGCCAACTACGTTCTATAATGTCCCGACTACCCACTTTCCTCTACCTAAAGTATATCTATGAGGCGACTAAAAGATTTTACTGTTACTAGTCAATTTATTAATTTACTTACCACATAAAAATTCAAATATTGTGTGGGGAACGTTATGATACTACTACATATATCACGTATATTAGGTAACTCTCGACTAATGTAGAAAAGAGAGTGATAGTTTGTAAGTGTACCTAATTTCTTCAAATTATTGTGTAAGTAGTTTCTGTCCATATATATACTAGCTGTTCCCGCGACTTCATCCGCGTGGAATAGTAATTTTGGGCATCATTGAAGCCCTCAAGGATGAATATTTAAATAATTTTCCCCGTCTTTTTTCCCATTTTCCATTATTCCTTCGCTCTGAATAGTTGCAGCGTGATGTTATAGGTATAGCCTAAAGCCTTCCTCGGTAAATGGTATATTCATCGCAAAAAGAATTTTTCAATTCGAACCAAAAGTTCCTGAGATTAGCGCGTTTAAACAAACAAACTCTTCAGCTTTATAATATTAGTATAGATATATAGGAATTACACTGACAAACCATCACTTTCTTTTTTCTACAGTAGTCGAGAGTTACCTAACATTTCGCCCTTTGGAATGCCGAAAACCGGTGTGGCCTCATCAACCGGCCCCCAAGGTCACAGCAATGACCTACACTCTCGCAGGTCGATACAGAGTATCAGGTATCATCTTTGTGAGTTCAAATTCTTTTTCGGAGTCTTCTAATGTATCATTTGTTTAAAATTACTCTTTAATAGGAATCTTTTTAATATTTTTGGAGTCTGCAAAAACATACCTTAAAATTAGATTAGACTTGTCAATTGACAAAATCTGTCTTTTGCACGACAATTAAATAAGCATGCAGGGATCGTGGCAAGTGGAAAGATGTGGTCTCTGCCTACCCCTAGGGGAAAGAGGCGTGAGTTTGGTATGTATGTATGTAATTAAATAAGTTTGAAAAATAACTACAAATCCTATATGTAGATAAAATACCTTGAAGATTTTAAGCAAGAGCTACTAAAACCACATTCTCCTTTGTTTATCTAATGTTATACCTATCAAACACTAATGACATATTGTAAATTCCGAAATTGCCAAAGCAGAAGATATATACTCGTTAATGTTTTGTCAAAATTTTATTATACCTTACTTGCAGACGATATTGAAATTTTGTGCAACCAAACTTTCGACATAGGTACGCCTTTTTTAAATTTCCACAAATGACTTGTTTGCCAACATTTGTACATACCAACATCAACCCACACCCTCGTATGGTTCGAAGGTCTAGTAACCTTGCCTTTACTTTTAAGAGTAATCTTTTGGACAAGGTAACGTATTTTTATTTATTACCGTGAGGTCGCGTTTTGTAAGTTGGAACAATACTTCCTCGAAATTGAAAAGTTTGAAATAAATTTAAAATTGGGCAATCCCTTGAGGGGTAGATAAAGCCAGCAGTCATGAAAAGACCACGCTCAGCTATATGGCTTTATGGTGCAAATTGAGAAAGTTGGGAATCCATTTGTAAAGTAGGTACCTTGTTCTGGGAGAGAGAGGCGCAGAGTATAATTTTCTTGTTATTAACAGTGCAGACAAACGTGATCGTTTATGTTATGTATGAAATTAATATCAATTTAAAAGTTACGAAACTTATTATTGAAGATGAGCATAGAAACACAATTAGGTGTATAAAATTACCAAGGGACTAGATCTCGATCTGTGGTTTGTCCTTTAATTAAAACACAATTATCTCCTCAACTGACTTTTATAACATTCGCTTTCATATTTTTATGCGAAAAAAAAACTTACATTTTCACCTATTCTCAAATCACACCAATAATTGAGACAGTTACTTTTCGAACGGTCGTAACTGTTTCGAGAAAGTGAGAGCGCCATCTGTGATCATAATGACGTAACGTGACAAATCGGCCATTGTCCCAGAGTCTCTTTCGACACCGGTCATTGGCAAATCTGGTACCCTTTGTGGACCTGATTGTTCGGTTTAACAATCAATACTTATGATGTAAACAAGTCTATCTATTGCATTACATCATAAATATGAAAAAAAACGATAACACATTCAAACAGTCAATTAATTTCTCTGACGTTGATTGACGGTAAATATTATTTAAACTTCTGACCTTTTGACACAAAGATATTTGCATTTATTACCAAGTGAAGTAATACCTCCCGTAAAGATATTTCTTTCTCGCGCAGTTTAAGAATATCAATTATCTGCCGGTGAAAGTCACGTTAAAATGGTTCCTGTCCCACCGTTTTCAAATTCTTAAGATTTTCAACTGACAGAGACAAAATACCATAAACTGAAATTTTAATTTTATTTTAAATAAGAGAAGAACCTTATTTTTATTTACATGTGAATATTATATAAAAACTAATAAAAATATATACGTTGATATTTTATTTAAAAATAAAAATTATGACGTGTTGCTTTAAAACTTTGATATATTGGCTCCAACGTAAATTAAATATAGTTTTACATGTACAAATAGTAGAGCTTCAATTCAGTTCATTTGTTCACACAAACACACATACACAACACTACTCGCAGAATTAATATTACTTACTTAAATAATACCCGACAATATCTCATTACAATTGCAAATTAAATTTACAGAAGTAAGAAGAAGTAAGTAGAATCTAAACTGTTCTGAATATTAATAACGAGAGAATAAAATAAATGCCACAAACCAAATCAAAAATATAATAAGTACAATTACAATGATAAATCGTGCCGTGTGGTTCCCGGCACCAATAAAAAAAAGAATAGGACCACTCCATCTTTTTCCCATGGATGTCGTAAAAGGCGACTAAAGGATAGGCTTACAAACTTGCGATTCTTTTTTGGGCGATGGGCTAGCAACCTGTCACTATTTATTAGCTGAACGTGGCCATTCAGTCTTTTCAAGACTGTTGGCTCTGTCTACCCCGCAAGGGATATAGACGTGACCATATACAATGATAAAGTGTTTATAAGAACGATATAAAACAATACAAAATATTGTTTTTTACTAATATTCCCGGATCCGCCTTTACGACCACGATCCTAGATTGAGTGCCTCAGGTGTTTAAACGCGAAGCGACTCCTGCCTAGCCTCCGTAACTTTGGCAGGGAATTTTTATGGGATCATGGTAAAATCTGAACTACTTTAAATTTCAAAAAATACAGTCGGAATACAAACAAACTGCTGTTTTTTTTTTGGCAGACAGCATTCTTTTTTCATTACTTACGACAGTTAGAAAGCAAATTCACTTCGTAAAGTAAAAAATACTTAAATAAGAATGATTTGTTTGATTTTAAATAATTCTTGGAACGGCATATTAATATTAAATTATTCAGCATTACTGAAACATATGTTGCACACAGTACAGTACAGACAGAGTTCCGGGTTTAACTCCCACGAGACATGGCACGAGGTAAATATATTAAAATGGCTACTAGATTCAGTCTGGACGTTAACGTCATTATGAAATGCAGCATGTTTGTGGCTGACTAATATTTATATGTTGTAGATATATATCATGTGTGCAAAACGAAATTACGTTAGAAGATGAGCCTGGAAAAAATCTGAGAATGAAAATTACTAGTGCAAACTACGAGTATGTATTGAAGCAGGATCAGACCAAAATACAGATAAGGAAAATCGGTTCGTATTCAATTTTATTATACAGGTAAACAAATTAAATATTTATCTTACAAGCTATCTAAAGATCGTATTAATCCATGATATGATTAATTTTTATATCAAAACAAAATTCGAAGTCTGAACCTTCAGACAACCGCTTTTATTCGCCTACCGTATCTTATCAAATATGCATATTGCGGAGTTCCGATTTCGGCGCTGCACGATAAATAAACGAGTGTAAATTTTGCAATTTGTATTCCTGTGATGATCCTGGGTGCGCTCCTGTTAGGTAAGGGTAAGGATTTATTAACGTCGAAGCAGTTGGAGCGGACGCGATTTAACTAAATTTTGCGTGGACCCATTATTTTCCGAATCCCAAAACATCGACTTAAAAATTAATTGCTCAGATAATTTAATCTAGAATATGCTGCTGCGGGAAAGAAAGATGCGACTTTAATTAAATACTTAGAGAAAGACAACCCTACAATGATCAAAGGCGATTGATTATACTTAAAAAGGATGAGCGACACTATATTATAAAAGTTCCGCTTCAAGTCACTCCGCTTCGCTCGTTAATGTAAACTAGCATTTCTTTGAACTGTCTCAAAATTTACGTACTGCCCGCCGCATTGAATAACAAAGTAGATGTGTGTGAAAGTACTGTTGTATTTTCATTTTTGTAATGCTGGGGTTATGATTTTACGGCTGATATTAAGTGGGAGGTCATTAGAAAACTTTCAGCTAAATTCAAATTTAAAGGAGATGAAACTCCTCTGGCACAATATGATTGGATCACAAAAACTACTCCAATACGAGTACGTTAGACAAAAAATGTGAACAAAAAAGCTCAAGAACTAAGGCCAAACAAAAGATGATATTGGTCCACGTTATGGAGAGTATCAATGGGTCAGACAACAAAGGTCGAGAGTCGCTTCTCGTAAAAACCGACTTGGCCACTCCAGGATGGTGGACTAAAACATACCTCGGGCTCGTCCCCAAAGAAATGAGGATGGAACAAACGCGTAAGATAATGGGCGAAATAAATAAAATTCTTAACATTGGAGTTAACAGCCATGTACTCACTAAAGTCAGACACCATATTATCTTTCAATTTGATGTCGTTATCTTTAACTCAATCAGCTTAAAAGGGGAGCAGCTTAGAAAAACAACTGAGAATGAAAATAACAAATATTGTCCATATGTCTAGACTACACCTTTTATTTATATTTCATCTACTCTATTTGTCTTGAATTATACCGATTTTCCAATACCCTTGCAATGTCCCAAGATCAGCACGTTTCCAAATGATTATTTCACTATTAGAGTTTACTTTGCACCATTTGAGCATGATCATTGATAAATTATTATAAAGTATGTTCTCAGTAGCTTATAAACTTTTGATTCTTCTTTTAGGTGATGGGCTAGCAATCTGTAACTATCTGAATCTCAATTCTCCAGATTATGGGTTCTGTCTACAGTAATTTTTAATATATGCTATGCGTTGATATGTCAGTCAGTGTCCTCTTTCGTATGATTAGCTGGTTTATTTTAAGAACAACCTTGACATACCCATTGTGTACCTTAACATTTCACTAAATTATCGGTCTTTTTAAGAGTTTTCTTTCAAAAACTCTTAAAAAGACACTCCAAGTTCCCTTGTGGCAGATGGTTGACGCTGACAGGTATTTTTAAGAAAATGTCACCGCACGGTGTGTTGTAGGCCAATTGCACATTTACCTTTTTCAACATCAGTAAATCGGTGACCGAGCTGAGTGTATACCTAATTATAAATAATTTGGTTTCCTATGAAATATCATAAAATCCACAATTATCGCAGCATAGCAACCTAAAAATATGATTTTAGATGAAAATGTGGATAAACATTCCCAAACCAAGGTTCCCAGACCTTCTGCTTAGGTATACCAGTGTGACTGAACACATTATCAAGAGAGCAGATATCATATCATTAAATTATGCGAGGTATGAATTACAGAAAAAGAGAACCGAAATGTGTAATAATAAAAATATGGTTTGCCAAACAATGCCAGTGGATTAATTGTGAGGTGAGCCTTACAACATAATTCCAGAAAAGCCGCTTTTATTTTAATTATGATAGCCTCCCCTTTATCCTGTAAAGTCCTGGTATTAAAGCTACAGTAATCCATCATTTTGTTTTAATTTAAACCGAAAATTAGAGTGTTCTGTCACTAAAATAATCTTCTTGATATTAAGTTGAGTGAACCTTTGTACTTTTATTTTGGGGATCACTTTAAAATGATTATTTTTATGGCTTTCACCTTAATTTACATCTGTGGTTATTTTTGTAGCTACATTTGTATTTTATTTTATTTCTATGTAGAAGAAAAACTTAAAGAATCTTTATAAAACAGTATTCACTTGACTGAACGTAGCCTTTCAGTCTTTTTGACACTGTTGGATTTGTCAATCTCGTAAGAATGTATTGAGATTTGATATAATTGAATGAATTTTTATCGGTTTTTACTGATATCTAACAGAATCATTGAAAAAAAAAAATCAACTATAACATCGTCAACATATCCGACTGCGGGCTCAAATTGTAATCAACGTCTGCGATCCTGAACAAGACCAAAAAATCCCAATTGGGCTCGTATGCCTTTCAAAACGGCGGAAAATCCGGGAAAAGCCGGACGCCGGGGAATTGAAACGTCCAAACTTTTAGGGTTGTCCAAACTTGTTGATAGATTTCCAGACAATAGTCTTAACAAAAATGTTGCCTGTGCACCTACAGCAATGAAATATGTGAAAAGATGTTTAATGAAAAAGCACGTAGGCATGACGTAGAAAACTCGTACAAAGTACACACTAACAAAGCACAGTTTTACTTTATATTTTAGTCAGTCATAATATCGCTGTAAGTAAAATAATTAATCATGCTTTGAAAAACATTGACCACCAAAAACGTATTAAAAGATAAGTTTGAGCAGGCAACCCTACAAACTAATGTAACAGAAGAATTGGGAGCTAGATTTAGTTGAAAACTAGTAGTAGGTGAGAGTTACGCAAAAAAAAATATTGATATCAGTTTATATCATACATAAAAACACGACTTTATCCCTTACGGAGTAGACAGAGCCAACAGTCTTAAAAATACCGTAAGGCCATGCTCAGTTTATATCGGCACCAAGAATTTCCATATGCCCAATAGATTGGTAGCTACAACAGAATTCATCTAGGCAGATGAATTCTGTTGTAGCTACCCAACAATTCAAACTTGGGTCAGTTTAATACCGTCAAAGCTTTTAGAAATTCTAGAACATTCCTAATGTTGCTCTCAGTAAGCCGGGCTGGAATATGCGTCAAATACAACAATGCCTCGTTAGAGGCAATAACCATTAAGGTTAGAACTTCTTGGGAGGACTTCTCAAATTTCCAGTGTGTCAATGATTAGGGAATCATTCAAATCATGTTCCTTATACTGGCGATACTTTCATCAAAATCCACCTTACTTGGGATCTCGTGTTGTGGCATTTTTAACCTTATAAGGGACGGTATCAATTAAGTTGCAATACCCATTATATATCCTGTATATATACAGGATCGACATTGCCCATTTCTTACATTTATTTTATTATTCATTCGATCACTAAAAAGAAAACGATAGATCGAATGCTTATATAGTAATTTGTATTACGTCTTTTCACATTAAATGATACTTCGTTTAGTATATTCTAATAAGAATAGGTTACTGCAGGTTTGACAACCTGTGTGGTCAAAAATAAAGGTGATTCAGTGTTTGAAAAACAGGTTTAAATGTTGTCCCCGTATGCCATCTGGCGTTTGTGATGTGAACCTTGTCAGGGGCTACAAAACAGCTTTAATGAAAGAGTTTTCTTGAATTTGCTTTTCTGGAAAGGATAATGTTCAAATTGACCACTCTACTACTTCTCTAAAAGTTAAAAGAAAAAAAAAATAATAATTTGGGTGAAAGTAAATCCGATAATAAAGCAGTAAATCGCAAAAGGGCAATTACATTTTCATTTCATAAAAATTTTATCAAGGAGTTCAGAAAATGAAAGTGATTTTGAGGAGATTAATGGTGAACTTACAACAACAATGATGTGTCGTGTGGTTTCCGGCACTTTAAAATTGGACTAGTCCATCTCTTTCTCATAGATTTCGTTAAAGGAGACTAAGGGAATAGGCACATTTATCTAATGCAGCTTTTACCATGATCTATTATAAGTTAGGTTCCCTTGCAAAGTGCCCATTAGGTAATGATGTAACGCTAACAGAAAGATCTAATTATTCGTAAAATATTTAAATTACATTCTAGTTTGGATTTATTAATTATATCACTACTATAGAGTTAGCAATCAAAATGTTGTTTTTTATGTTTCTCTGTAAGCCTCCCATTTCTGAGAATATCTAAATTAAATGTCTTACAGTGAAAAACGTGTTTTGAAGGTTAATTTTCAAAATAAATTACCAAGAATCATTACGTTAAAAAAATAAAAATAAGCTATGCATAAATTATCCATTCACAACAAATAAACTTATCATCACAAATGCGTAGGTTCAAACAGAGTCACGAAAATGAAAAACATCTTTCTTATGAAAGTAGGTACTACTTTAAAACTATTTTTTTTGCTTTTTATATTCTTAAAAAGCCTATTGGTACTTCAATTTATGAAAATCATAATTTTAAATCGGTAATTATTGCACTTTCAATTCCGTCAGGTTAACACTAATAAGCAAATGTTAAGAAATGCTTCACTCTACATCGAATTATCAGAGAATGACAAATTTGAAAGCGACAACTCCGAACGCGCTAACGCAAGCAAAATTGGCTATGATATAACAAAACTAGACTTGAAACGTTAAACTGAAATAACTCTCATGGAGCAAAACGTAGAAACGTGGAATCTTTTATTAAGACGTCTGGAAATAAACCAAAAAGCGTGTTTCCGTCTCAAATGACACTGATATTTTTTTTTCGTTTCCGCCCGTCATAGTTTCACTGAGATTTACAATGGACATTTTGAACAGAACAACAAAAAGCTGGGCTTTATACAATGAGATAATGAGGAACCTGCTCATGTTCAAGATATAATTCAAGTTAACGATTGACTGCACTCAAACTTTAACCAAAAGAAACAAAAAAAAGCCAATTAAATTAGTTATTCTTCATTGCTTAAGGTAATTTCATGGCGAAGGTTCCAATGCCAGGGAATGACATATGTTGACAATTTAAATCCACTTGTAGTTTATTTTTAAGTGGAATAAAGTTTAATAAAAAGAAATACCAAGTTTCACTTAGAGTAGAAATTCACAAGGCACTTTCTATTACAATTTTGAACATGATTCAAACACAGCCAGGGAATCGGTTAAGGCGAATACACAGGGGCACAATAGAGCGATTTATTCGAACTTCGTGAAAACAAAACACGCTTTGTTGTGCCAGGTGTTCTTTGATAAATATAAAGGATTTCACACGGTTGAATTTCAGCAAAAGATCATGAAACCGAAATGTACTTACTTTATTACTAAGATATAACGGTATTATGATAGAAAACTTAATTGACTCTCGCTGGGCAAATCCAGATAAACTTCAAAATCACGAACATAAGCCATTTTTTTTTCTTATTTTGTTAGAAATCTTTATTACACAAATACCTATTAAAATTAGACATTTGCACAATCCAATATCATACTGAAGTCAGTTCTTCTTTGTAATAATTTCCAAAGAAGTGTTGTAATTGTAACACAATTATTTCACACTCGTTAACGAAAAGTTATGGATTAAATGAATTAGCTGGGATTGACTTTTCTTTGTTATTTCCGAAAACGGTTCGTTAGCGTCGGATACGTATGTGATGTGACCCAATTTTGAATTTATCTTGTCACTATAAATCTAACGCAAGTTCCGGAATGTTTTCACGTTTCGATAACACCATTTCAGAGATAAACCGTGAGAATGGAGATAAAGTTGGAGGCTTTAGAATCTTCATGAATGACGAATATGTTTCTATAAACATAGTACAAATAGATATAAATAGAATAATCATTAACAATATCTAAAAAGTTCAGCCATACTGAAGTTCTTTATCTCTTTCCCTACTGAAACTACATCTGAACTATTAACTACTTTTTATAGTTTTGAATTGAAAAAAAAACTGGATTAATTTGAGGAGAGCAAGATAAGTTTTGTATTCTAGAAATGCATTTCTATTTTGCCATTCTCCGATTTTTATGTTAATATTATGCAATGGCTAAAGTATGAAAGACATAACGACTGTTGAACGAAGTCAGTCTATTGTTTCAGACTAGACTTTTCCGTGTGTTGTCGTCTACCTACTTTGTCATTTCGACATCAATTTTCAAGGTGATTTAACATATTGCCATTATAGCTTCCTACTCAGACGATGTTTAAATGCAGTCGGTATTAATCATGAGTCAGTGGCTTTATCTGAAGATAAGGCACATTACTCGTATTCAAATATTTGCAGATTACCAAATTTTTGCATACATCTGACGTAACATTGTTGACATAAAATATTTAGATGAAGAAGTTTAGATGATAAAGTTTTGAACGACCTTCCACCAATGGAAAATAATTATAAAGACAATTAGAATAATGCAAACCAATATAAAAACGAGTCAACGCGCGTGACGATCGTCCAGAGAAAAACACTTGAGATCCTCAAGTTTTTGCAACACTGACACAGTCTTAACCTTGGGCAAGTCCAAGTGTTTTATCACTTATTTGTTTTTACACTGAACACTAGCACTCGCACCGATGACGTGAACACTATCGACTGTCAGTTTATTTGAAAATTATTCTAAACACACGTGCGGCCCTTGCGGCGCGCCGTTAGCGACTGGACTGGAAGTGTGGCGCAGGCGCATGCAGCGGATTTGACCGCTGCAGGAAAAGCGACATTTACTGTGTCTACATCCAAACAGCTGTTTCTTATAAATAATACTATAACTGCATCAAGCGCTGCTTTAGCTTTAGAAACAAGAGGAATGCTTTCTATAAGATTGGTCAATTTCTTTCCTTGACAGACAACTTTGCAGGTGAAATAATACCGATGTCTCTTCACCAATAGAGCGGAGAGTTCTGACATTGATTAAGACATTATATACTAATCATTAATAAATTAAATCTTCAATGACTTATTAATGGAGTCGAGGTTAATTTAAGGTCTTACATATTGTGAAATAGGCGCCATGGCCTTAGCATCTAAATTGGCGTCAAACGCAGATTTCGGCGTTTTATTTCGGATGTTACCATCAACCATCTGTCTTCCTTTTTGTTCATCTGTTGTTCCTGAAATTGATATCGGAAGCCTCATAACATAAAACACCCAAGTGTTAGCTGTGGTCTCACAAAAATTGTACACTGCGTAAAATGCAACGATGAAACCCTGCTACATAATCTTAAGGATATTAATTAAAGGAAATAATTACAAGTAGGTTTAGTCTAATGTCGGGAGTTTAAGAAATATTTTACATACTATAATACTATTAAAACCTTAATTTGTAAAATTTGAGTATATACAGATTTCAATACAAGCAAACATATACTTAATCACGTCTTAATCCCTTACGGGGCAGACAGTAGACAGAGCCTTTCAGACAGATAACTGAAAGGCTACGTTCTATTCACGATCATTTCAATGAACTCATTTATAACAATTAGTGCTTCTTCAGTTGCTTGCTGTGACATCAAAAGAAAGTAATTAAGGTGGTTTTTCTACACCGCCGGAAAACACACACATGTTTTTAATCTCGTCAAATACTCCTATTTCTTGATTGTACATAAAATTTAAGTTTTCTATAAACTAGGTCCACTAGTTATTCTGCCGTACCATCTGTCGTGGTATACGTCAGACTACAAACAATATGCGGCATGCCAACAATAGGAGACTCAAGGTGATTTACTTCGACGAAGGTCAATGCCACTGCGGTTGATATGATGCCTCATTTTATTAATGTTCCGTGACTTGTTATGTGTGATAATAAATGTAATTTCTGCCGTTTATAGTAAAATAAATATGACTTGACGGCAACATAAATGATATAAGGACTTAAAACTGAGGATGAATAGGACAGGACAAATTGAAAAAGAATGTTGAAAAGAAGTAACAATGTTGGGCAAAGCGATAGAGACGCAATTGAGAAAGAGAGAGATGGTTTATTTGGAAATATACCACACAAACGACGCTTTCTATAAAATCACAGATAGGACAACTTATGTTGAAACAAATTTTGGAAGTCAAGACACACAGGAATTGAGAAATGCGTGGAAACCGATAGTAAATAGGAAGAAAAATGGTAAAACAAGAACCATAAATGAACAAACAATAAATGCAGTTAGATGTTACTTTTTATCAGTAAACAGAATAATGGTATTCCGTTATCAGACAAATATTCAAATTATTACGCGTATTAGTCTCATCCTAGGTGTGAAGATTAGAAAGCGAGATTTCTTATAAAACTTTCATAATACTTTAAATGTTTTAGACTAGTTTCCTCTGTTATCATAAATACATCAAAGAATGAATATTAATAGGTTTTAATTTCATTTTCATTTTATTTTGATGAACACCTACGATATGAAATTTAAAATGCACTAATAAATCTTCAAAAGATTCATTAAAAAGAAAAAAAAGCTTTTTAGTGATCTTTTTAAGAAAATGGGTATTTTGGATCAATTACTTTTAATTTCGTATTGCCACATTCTAAATTAATGCCCTGAGGCCACCAAACGCCTAATATTTTATAATAAGAAATATTTTTAAATTATAAATAAGTTAGTGTTTAAGAGTGCAACTGAGAAACCTAACTCAACAAAATCGCGTCAATTTACTTCTTACCCACGTATAAACGCCAAATGGTAGTACCCATACCTTGTAAGGTAACATGCCCTGTCTTCGATTGGATGTATGGGCCCGTATCTTAGGCAAATAATAATAATAGTGATTTGCAACCAGTTTACTGAAATGGGCAAGAGGTATAGATCAACAAGTGAACGTTGTTTGTTGGACAAGGACGCTGCAGAACCGGTTCTCAGATCGAGATCAGTGGCGTAAAACAGTGAATATACGAAAATAAAGACATCAAGACGTCCTCTTTTTTATATATACATTTTTGTAAGTAAGATTTCACATTAAAATTATCTGTTTGTCAAAAGCTGACTTGTAGATAATGATTCTAGCATTTAGTCCGCCAATTGTGTGATACACCTTATTTATAAAAATGTGATAATTGTTCACAAAATATATTTTTGCATCATCACGTAGCTTAGCAATAAAATACGCTGATGACAAAAACTAAAAGAACTAAAAAGTATTTTGTGAATGCGATTGCACTGTATTATTCGTCGGTGAGTAAGTCAAGTCGGTGTTGCCATACCCTACGCTAGAAAACAAGAAGATCACAAATGATGGAAAAATAATGCTGAAAAAAGAAGAATCAATAGAAAATATAAACACGATCCGTGAATTTATCTTTTATCTATCCATGTTTCGTCCCAGTCTATTTGATTTTAATAGATCTTTAGAAACACATTGACTAATAATTATGATTCGAAAAGAACATTTTATGGTATACTATCTAAACGACACATCTGATTTGATTTTGATACATGAACTGTTTAACAATTTAATATTATTAAATGATTAGTAAAGTCTTTAGAAGAATATTAACATTTCGGGTCCCAGGCCTATTTAAAAAACCTACCGTAAGTACAACTAATTCTTTGACTTTAGCGTAGTACCTACCTAACATAGAATTGACGTCTTATTGAATATTCCACTTTGCGATTTAAGTATGACTTTAAATACAATATGACTCGAACACAGGGTATCAATCTTACTCATTTTGAGTATAGTTTAGTTTTGGTAATAAGTTGAACTACCACGTAATACTTTTGAGACTACTATACTAGTAGTATATTAAGTCTACGGCGCATCGACGTAGACTCTATTTATATAGAACAAGAAGTCCATCAGCATCTTAATAAACGATGCACAACGATTTCTAGGCCGAGTGATTAACTGGTTTAAGACTAGATGTTACCCTAGTTGAACAACTCCGTTCGCGAGTTGAACGGTTGTTACTTCGTACAACCGGGTAAATGTAACAGTGGGTCGACCGCATGGCCTTGGAAGGCCACTGGTCACCGACCGGTAGACTAGGGTTAGCATCTGTTAATTAAACTAGATAAAAAAATAGGTAATTGACGTGCGTCGGTCGCAGAGTTGATAATGTCTCTGACAAAAACGAAGGGTGATGCACAGGTGCCAATGCTTCCAATCCACTGAGGTACTTACGGATTTATATAAGTTTGATTAACCAAAAACATAGTGAGGAGAGTTTCACATATGTTCCTATATGTGTTCCGTAAATCTGAACTACAAGGTGATGCCGCGGTGAATAGGGAGTTGCTTGGTGTAAAACCTGACCGAAGCTGTGGACGCAACTGGAATAACGCCAGACGGATGATGGACGGCAAAGATTAATATAACAGCTGACGACAGACAAGAAATTTAGATGACGAGTGAATATATGAAAACTTGACGTGACCAGACCGCAGAGCAGCAGCAGAATATTAGAGCCAACCAGCTGAGATTGTAACGATACGCAAGTATGAAGTACAAAAATATTTTATTCCCAAATAAAAATATATTCGATTTCTAGCAAATATGCATCATGTTTTACCAATATTGATGCGCAAACATAAATCGGATGGAATGTTTATTTGCACTTTAAACTTTCGAGCGAAACCGTTTACAAATATATTTTCCCAAATAGGCAGGTTCCCAGTACAATTTAAAAATAAATTGACCATTCAGCTCCCGTTTCGCTAATTGCTAGCCGACTGCCAGAAAAAAGGAAAATGAAACAATTAATCAACTTCTAGCCTGGACAGAGTTCTAGGAAAATTCGCTTTCAAATTAAACGCTTTGCAATGTGGGAGGAAATACGAAATTTTTGGTATTTTCCATCCGGTAACTGTTGTAGGCTTATACCAATTACCAAAAAAAACGTGCCATTAAGTTCAACTCTACCAAAAGAAAATACTTTCTTTGCTGTTCTTTCGTCAGGTTTTCTCTGTTATTCATCATCCTAACGTTAGTGTCGGCGATGAGTTTCTTCTTTTAGGTGATGGGCTAGCAATCTTTCATTCTCTCTATATCTTAACTCTTCACTACGGGTTTTAAGTATTATGACTAGCTGTTAACCTCGTAATAAAGAGAGACATGCATTGACCGGAGTATTATTCGTAGGACTAAACACTTGAAAGTAAGAGATTTTTTAAGTACCGATCTGTACATTTGGCAGCTAATGGTTTGATGCAATGAGAGTTCAGCAACGTGCAATTATCAATTACAGTTTGCACTAACGCCGTTGTGCAAATGGCGTGTATAAAAGTATACGCACTTGTGAAATATAATAAATTCTTGCAACACTTTAATTGCAGCAAGACGTTTATGTGGTTCTGCATTATGAGTATTGATCACGATTGGAACGAAATTATGGGTTCGAATAAAAGATCTATTTATCTACGTACGGTTACTAGTTTTGAGTTTTACTACGAGTATCAGTATTCTGTAGTGACTATGATAAATAATTTTAACTTTCCAAATCAAGACTCTAGACAAGAAGTTAAACGCAGGTTTGGATGCGAATTGAGACGTAGTGTGTGCCAACTGCTTCTCTTTTTGAGCAACACTTCTTCTTCAAATTGGGGAACGGTCTAGAAACCTGTCACTCGATAAGTGCCCTCCGAGTAATGTAAAATAATGTATTTAAAGAGAAGCAAATTAGATCAATATTTGCGTGGTGATACAGCCATGCACAACTGCATACACCAGCCCGCGATGGTCATTAAGGCGTCGACAGCTATAGAGCATTAACATAGGAATCTCGGCCACCGCTGCATTCCTACATTCGATTCCGCGTTCGGTACTTTCATTGGTTCCATCTGTGCACCGATTTTAATAAGGGAGATTTTTATAAATTGTTTTTTTCTTGTTATAAAAGTTATACTTAAACTGATATTTTCGTTCAATCGTTTGTTCTTCATTTATGTAGTTACTTTACATGCTAACTGTACTTCTGTGCGAGTATTCCTTCTTTCGGACAGATTGTAGTCCGGAACAGCTGGATTTCGGGTGCAAACACATTGTTTTCAAGAGAATTAACACCTATATTTTTTTTATAAAATCTCCCTATTTTTGCTCTGACTGTATGTATGCGCTAATCTTGGAAATTCGTAGATGGATTTTAATCCGGTTTGAAATTTTGGAAGGAAGACTTTCTGAAGAAGGTTTTCATTAACTTTTTATCTACGAGTATAAATGCTTGTTTGCAATAATGAGAACATAGCGCCAAATTTCAGTCTCCCCACTTCTAGGGAATTTGAGTTGATATGTCAGTCACTTCATACATTAAAAAATTACATGTTCGTTCATGTTGTCTTTGATTCCATCAATCGTTTTCTCATGCCACGGTTCGTCTTTGCAGTTCAATTTCGTCATAATTCTCGTAAACAATACGCTCTACGTAACAGTCTTTTTAAAACTTGCTTCACTTGTCTGTGGCGAGAGTTAACTACCACACATTTATATTCTGGGTAGAATACTTGGGTAAATATTATTGTCATTGAGATAACTATACTATTTAATACTAAGCTATAGTGAATTATTTTTAGTAGGTACTTAAAGAAAAAAAAAGTCTTGATGAGTCTTATTGTTGTAAAAAAAATTATATTCTCAATGGACTATAGTTTGATACCCTATATCTGCTTTGGAAACAAGAACTGATGACTCCAAATGTCCTTACCTTCCCTCTCACTCTGAGATAAACCAAAATACATACTTATAAAAATGGAGAAGTTTACCTCAGGTAGATAACGAATTCTAAGTTTTGACAACATAGTTTCCCAAAAATGCTATATATTTCGTCGGGTCCCTTACACAAGCGTGTTAATAAATCTCATGGGACCAATATGGCCGTATATCACTTTGCGGTCGGGAATGGCCACGCGGTACGCACCTCACGTCCGTCCAGTTAACGCTGTAACTTGGTCACTAGCCCGTTGTCGGACAACTGTTACAGTTATTTCAAACTGGCCTTATAAATTCACAGCCGATTTGCTTAGATAGTGTTTTAGATAATGTCAGGGGGCTTCGTTTCCGTGGGAATATCCAGAAAAAGGTTGGCCCATGTTTGATAAATTGTTTAATGTAAATTGGACATAAAGACAGATAAACAGTGACTATGTATTCTGCTGAGTTGAATCCTTTCTTGTCGATTTGTAGGTGGTTTTAAAAAGAAACAAAACACAACGTTGCCAAGACGTCTTCATACCAACACTAACTTAGTAATGGCAAGATATTATGTTTTGTTGTTATGAGGTCGCGGTCTAGTCAGACTCAGAGTTAATGAAAGACATAGTCATGTCTGGCCGTTTTTCAATCAGCCAAGGAGTATTCCATATATTCCATTTTATCATCAGCACATCGAGTGGATATTTAAGTGGTTTACGGACGTAAAGATAAACGATCAAAACCAAACTAACACATACATTTTGTCCTCGAACACACAAAACTTATTGATATATTTAGAAATACAGATCAAGCGAGAACCTCCATAGTTAAGTACAAGAAATCATATACATATATCGCAAGTAATCCTTGGATCTTATTTCCGTGACGCAACGGCGGACAGGTAATATTACATCACTTATAGTAAAGCAGCTCTGACATATATATGTCATATGTATATGTTATGTAATCGAGAGCAAATGGTTAAGCTCTTGATAATCGTTTGTTGAAACTTTTAAAAGACTGACATAACCTAATTAATGTGCTTTCTTTATTGAGTTCTCTGAGCCTCTTATTCTTTCTTCTCTTGTTAGACATGTGTTTAACGATATTATCTCAACGGTATTATATTTTATAAAAAATACTTATATCGCCCAAAATTAGCCTAAGGCCAATCAGAATGTCTTTTATTTCAGGTTCTGACCAGGATTCTAACCAGGGATCTGTACTGTGACAGACAAGCGCACCACCGCTGCGTCACAGAGGTAATCTTATCAATGTAGTCAACCAAAGAAAGAACATGCATTGTGTAAAATACACGATACAACTTTTGCCGAATCAACTATATTGAAGGTCTCTGAATTTCTCTGTTCTTGTCGAAAAAAAAAACTTCTTAACTCCGTCTTGTCCATACAAATTCGCGGGAATTTGCTAGCGTATTCATAAAGTACCCAGTCCTGAAGCCACTAATGACTTCCTACCAAAGTACCGTACTAGCGAAGTCAAGTGCAACAGCATATGGTTACATAACCGTGTCCCCAATACGCGTGCTAGTCGCTTCATGAGTACAAGACATGCAATTTTATGCAACCGAGTGCATAACAACGTTATTTTAATCATACTTCCCGCATTTCAATGCAGATTGTAGAAAAGAATCATTTGTTTTTTTCATTTGATACATATCCTCTATCTCGTATGGTATCTGAATACCTATGCCTGTTTCTCGGAAGGGTAGGCAGAAACTACATCTAGGTATTATTTCGTTTCTTGCCACGATTTCGTACTCTTGACTTAACCTTTTGTCAAAACGTCATATTGTGATATGATACCAACGTTTTTTATCTTAATCATCAGCATCTTCTTGATATTAATCTTATCTGACCTCCGCTTCCAATTCAAAAGTGTAACTGTCTTCTGCTATATATAATGTAAACCATATATATCATGGTTAACCCAGTTGCCTGAATGTGCAGGTTTCTTCAAGACGTTTTCTCTCATCTCAACAAGCAATCGATAAAAATATACACCACATAAATAGCTATTTTCTGATGGCTACGATGCCATAGAAATAACACACAAAATAGGATACGTAGAATATATTTATTTTCAAAATTGAATACAAGGCATCACTTATAGACGTCACAAAAATCTAATTATATCTACTACCGCTTTATAGCTACTACACAGAGATAAACAGAGACGTCAAAAATGAACTACGTCGCTATCCATTTAAAATTAAAAAATAACTTACTTTTCAAGACACGTCGGTTCAATCTCCAAACTTGAACAATAATACCTCACCCTGTATAAATCCATAATTAAAACAAATTTAAGCAAATTTATAACAATTTCAACCTCACATTGGCTCATTTGAACGTTAATTCCATTAAAACTTTCCCGGTATAAAGAAAATTGACACCGAATTGAACACAGAGAGTGGGCGGATATTATTATACGTGGCGGTTTAGTACGAGAGATGGGGACGCAGAAACCGGAATAAATAAATTTAATACAGTGGAACAAAGGTAAGCAGTTTTTTTTTCTTGCCTTCTTAATTTTATTTATTAAAAACTTTTTTTTTTCTATTTCTTGTCAAATAGGAAATCTCAAAATAAGTGCGTTACTAAGTAATTCTATAAATTCTGAGGCCACGTTCAGATATTTGGTATTTGTGTTATTACAGTTTTTTGTTAATAGAATATACTTAGTCAAATAAAAAATCATTACGGTAACTATTATTTAAAAAAATCCAAAATATATTGGGGACTTCGGGTTACCACTATTCTTTATTTCTAACTACATATTCAGCAGTAAAAATGTAAAAATCCGGCTTTTGAATTTATAGGGTAATGATATATGTAATTATAGAAATGGTGTTTGTGGAAAAGAAACTATATTTTCATTTCATTTCAGAAATATGAATTAAGACTAGTCCCAAATTAAAATTGCCAATTATCAAATTTAAAAAAAAATAATTACGTGACGCTCTCTTATACTAAGCAAATGTGGGCGTTTCCAGTTCTTTGAATATTGATATATAACTAAACGTCTGAAAACTTTATCCCAGATTTACGGTCATATTTATCACGCCATATATAATCCTTTATTATATTTGTTACAAAAGATATCTTTTGTCTAATACTTTAATGTCGTAGAAAGGTGAAAGGAAGGTAATACATATCATTTAAATTATATATTACACTAGAGGCCGCCCGACTTCGTCCGCATGGAAACCCTATCAATCCTTCAGGAACTCCGGGATAATAAGTAGCCTATATGTTATTCTGGGTCTTCAGCTACCTACATACCAAAGTTTATCGTAATCGGTTTAGTAGTTTTTGCGTGAAAGACTAACAAACATCCATACTGACATACTTACAAATTTTCGCATTTATAATATTAGTAGGATTACAGATGAACATACCGCGAATTTAGTCTCACTCACATCATATATTACGAGTACTACATTTAATCCCTAAGTGATTGTCACATGATTCCCGCGGGAAATCGAGCCGCTAGACTTATTTCCCGTTCGGCCCCGGTCTCGGCGGCGACAGCTCTTATTAGCTGATATCTGCGGAGTATTAAAATACCTGATAGAAATAGATTTTTCTTCCAAAATGGTACACAAGGTATCACATATTGACGACTTCATGTTTTAAGTGAGGCCCTGAAATTCCTCGGGAACGGAAATTACGAGGTAGGTAATTTTTTATTTTACGCAAGCGAACACTAGTAATACTTATTAACAGGTCTAAAGAAATATAAAACAGGAATAAAGGGATATGGCATAATTGCTGGTCTAGTTTTTAACTCGGACCTTAACTTTACAGGTATAAGAACTTATTTAACTCGGCCGTCCCAAATTTGCGGCGTCCCAGTTATTTCCCGCTAAAATTTGTAAACATTATTGAGGGCAATTTATATATTACAGCATTATGTTCTCGGTACGATTATGAAAGAGAAAGAGCAAGGGATACATACATTAAGTTTTTATCCCTTACGGAGTAGACAGGGCCAGCAGTTTCAAAATAACTGTAAGACCATGTTTAGATCTGCGACTTAAATAAAAAATGATGATGATAAATGATGGAATTAAGATTTCAATAGTAACAGGTCGCCCATCGCCTTAAGGAATAATGCTAACTTTATTAGCCTATCCCTTGGTTGACAACAATTCCAGTTTGTGACTAAGCATTACTCTAAATATCTTTAGGTAAATGCATTAGCAACGTGTCTAACTATAACACCGGCCATTGTATTATATCATCAGTAAACACGCAGTTGGCCAAAAATACGCAAAAAAAAGAAAGTTTCTGAATCTCTTCCAACTTAGTTGTTCAACAAACCCCTTGGTGTCACAATTATATCCCGCGAGAATTTTTCACAATCTGTTTGTTCGGTATCGAGGGCACGTTGTTCAGACGTACTGTCAGCATACTAATGTCATGCGTGACGATGTTTATATACATATATGCAAATATTTTATAGGTACTATATGTATCTATATAACAATTATTTTTTCCTAAATTCTATAATTTTTTCCTATTTTTATGTATGATGACGAAAGCAGTGGAATAATTTAGGAGTGTTTAACTAGTAACTAGGGAGATAAAGAAAACTGGTGTCCAGAGAAAACGAGCCTTTCTAGCACGATCAAATATGAAAAAAGTATATGTTATCAATATTATTGACATTGATAATAGCAAACATTACAACTGCGTCATATACACCTGTTTAAACTAGCTCTATTTCAAATGAGTTTGATAAGTATTATCCCTACATTCTGTCGTATGGTTCCCGGCACTATTAAATTAGACCACTTCATCTTCTTTGGTGGATGTCGTTAGAGATTATTAAGGAAATAAACAATTAGTTCACGTTCACTAAGTGCAATGACGAAGTTCCAAAAAAGGTTAGGAGTCACGTAGGTCAGACGAGAGTCATTTCGTGTATGCCCTGACTTCACTACCCGGAATAGCTCTGAAAGATGATAAATCTCAACATCCCAGAAAGACAGGTAATAATAACTGAGTGAGATAAAACAAGCAGTACAATCTTTTTGTCGAAGTTTGATAAAAACTATGTAATGAAATCAACAGATTATTGTAAAAAATACATATGTATTTAGGTAGTGTGGTTAAGGAACTGTCAAATATCCATCTCAATTTAAGCAGATCATAATAATAAACCTTATAACACCCACTTATAAAAGGTCAGAGGTTAAAAATATGTTAATATCTCCGCGTGCAAGGTTCATCAAAAACATTCTTTGGGGTCGAAAGCTTCGGAACCTTTGACCTCAAAAGCGAGTAATCTGCCCACGCAAATTCAAAGTGCCTTGGATATGTCGTCAATTTTAACCCCACCAAGAGATTTACTTTGTATGTACCACGTCATAAAATGTATTAAAGCTCACCTCTAATGTGGAATTCGATCACCCAGGTGATATCAACTGGGTGATGAAAGATGAATAAATCAACTTTTGATGGGATGGGAGAAATTTGATCACAGCAGTTTTCAAGTTGAACTAATTCGAAAACATCTAAGAAAACCACATTCAAATTAGAGCAATTCTATTTATTTTTTGGCAATATCTTTCAAGTACAATACAGAAATCGTATCGTCTCCTTAACTGACCTTCTGTCTCGACTACCTAAAGCTTAAAGCTTACGAGTATAACTCTGATATATCCGATACTGACTGAGACGAGATTATAGTTTCAAAGAGAATCTGATACTGCATTCAAACTACTCGTACCTACCTACAATTAAAGTGAGCAATTTGGCTATAATCATTGGTCGGTGTCATACACTATACAGAAATGGAGAACGTTGATAAACGGTAATTGAGACATCTATTCCTCAAATTAAAATAGCAAGACCTTTGCGTAATCTCATCTTCTCACTTTTACTTTTATGATTGGTAAATCATTGTTATGATATCAGATAATGCTGCGAGGATCAGTAAGACATAATAACAACTCACAGATACACATATCACATCTTCCTGACGGGGAGAGTTCAAGACTCGAAGGCCAGATAGATGACTTGATGATAGAATTGAGATTCAAAGATAGCCTGAACTAGTGTAACGCCTAAAAGAAATTCAACTTTATGTAAACCTTTCCCTTGTTTGACTTTTACAATCTGTGAGAGAATGCTGCAGGAGAACAGAGTCTACTTGAGACTCTTGACCAAACATTACTTTCTGATAATGAGAAATAAAATACCATTTCGTAGCAACAAATAATATTATTTACGCCATTACGTAAAAGCCACTTGAAATTCTGTTCGGAAGTTCTGAAAAAGTAAAGCGAATTGTTTATTCAACTGATTTTAAGGGCCCTCTTAGAACTTGTGGCACAAACAGAAACTTTGAAATGTTCGTATTATCTAGACGATTGCTTGAATCAGCCACGACTTGAAAAACATCGTTATGTACAGATCCGTATTGATTGTTGGTCGTTCGTTTTGGTGTGTTGATATCATGCCAATGATTTATGCAGTTCTTCAGTAACACTATGTGTGATTCTGGTGCTATACAGAGGAACTCGGCCGACATCTTGCTCACAAGAGGACCTAAATGAAGCAAACAATTGCTAGAATGCCGTGGCTTCTTATTGGGACTTTCGATAAACAATATAAAGAAAATTTTTATCATCAATACGTTGTTCCCGGTTGCGTCCTTCTTTGGTACAAGCCATCTGAACTATGCAGCTAAAAAACCCGAGCACAACAAACGCAGCTCAGAAGCAGCTTAGTTTATTTAAAAGCGGTTTTGCACGAACTTGTAATGCAAGAAACCACACCAAATTGAGATTTGGGCCAGCGCTCGAACTGCTCTGCTTAGTCCCTAAAGCTGAAAAAATATTTTCAAATATGCCGAAGTTTATACGAAAGTCGTGGGGCCCTGTCAAACGATTTTTTAAATTTTTAGTATGTTTTTTCACAGCTTCGCTTTATCTTGCAAGGCTTTGTAAACTTAATATTGTTGTTGACAATACAAAGGCAATATGGAACGCCGAACTGTCTCTTCCAGCGCGACCCAAATATGCACTTACCCGTGTTATGACAAGGGAAAATGCGTCAAATTAACTTACGAGTTGTTACAAGGATAGACCTCACAGTTAAATCCGAACGTTGTAGGATATGTAGACTTATTTATTTTTATTTTTTATTAATTCAACCTATAAATCAATTAAATACTATCTTTTGCACGCTACTCTTTTGCGCATAATCCCATTTTACCATTGTCTAATAATTTAATAATTAATTAGTACTTATATAGCAACTTGGTCTAGATACATAAAAAACCTAATTCAAACAATCCAAACTTTATACTCTCATTTTTAACTCTTTCAGGCGCACCCTGAGTTAAAACCAGGGCTGATGAACTCCGAATGAAAAAAATGGGAAACAATTTGATGACAGAAAAGAATAAATACTGCCGTAAGTATTACATAACCAAGAAAAGATGACGAAATGTTCATTAAAATGTAAAAATTGACTGACCAGATAAGAAACAGCGCGATAAAGGAATGTTGTGATGTGAAAGAAAATGTACTTGCACGAAGAGAGTTATGCATGTGGATGAAGCGGAAATTGAACCGGAGTATTCAGTGTAACAGAATGCAGTATATTGATAAGAGAGCAGAACGCTATGAATGATAGATGAGTTTTGTGATAAATGATTGTCCGAGGAAGGGTTGAACGGAATGACGGGTGATGTAAATTGAATAGAATAGAACACACATATATCACGTCTCTATACGATACGGGATAGACAGAGCCAACAGTCACAAGACTCGAATGCTATTAATATTGTTTGGCCTAATAATTAACTTGATATTTAGAGTATTCATATTGAGCCATCTAGCTGGCTGGATTTCAGTTTTTTTCAAGACTGCTCTGTCCACCTCGTAAGGGATAAAGACATGATGATATAAATGAATGAGTTACCTATTAATTTGATCGTCCAATGTCTCTCAGATGAATACCCATAAATTGAGTTACAAAACCAGCAAAATATTTAATCGAGGAAATGCTAACTCTATCCTCAAATACGAAACCTTCGAAAGCTTGCAATAACCTTACCGCACACGATTGACCTTTAGTGGTGTTGCCAACTTAGCAAGTTTTACCGCTTTTTTGGCAATGTCCGCACTCCAAATTCGGAGCTTAGGGCCCATCACCCATTTACACAGTATTTGAACGCTTTAAAGAGAGAGATGAGGCGAAAAATTATGTAGAAATTGTGGCAAGTGGAATGATGTAGTCTGTGCCTACGCCTACGGGAAAAAAAAGAGTAATTTTAGAAGTTATGATTATGTATGTATGTATGTAAGCTATTTAATTAAAAATAACAGAAAATCAAAACAACCAAACATATCTGGCCTCTCTAGCGCTTTTTAACCCCCGACGGAAAAGAGGGAGGTTATAGGTAAGTTTGACATGTCTGACTGTCTGTCTGTGGCATCATAGCTTAGAAAACCACTAACGTGAAGTTTATCCTAAAAAATATTACTCTACATCAAAAGAGCGCTTTGATCACAGGTAGTTGGTAACACTGACCTTCATGTGGAAAGATTGTGATGTCACCGACAAGATAATATACGAGACGCTGCGATTTGGAGACGCCAAGCAATTTTTAAGGAAGAAGCAATATTTTAAGACTAGCTGTTACCCGCGATTTCTTATGTGTGGATTTTAAGGTGTTAATGGATTGAAGCAAAAAATGAAGTCTACATTTTAAGATAAAGACAAGCTACTACCACCAACCCTACTTGTATTTTTCTGAAGCACAATTAGATTTTGCAATTATTTCGCTGCTTTTTAAGATACCCAGAAATGCTTTTTAAGATACAGAAGGACGGAAAGGAAGGAAATATTTGCTCACAATTTTTTCTCCAGAAAACGGGTTATTCATTGCTGCCTTCTTGTTTAAACAGTCACCAATGACCTTTCCTTAATAAAATCCATCCCTAAGGAGCATGACCTTAAACGAAGCGCAATGTCGACCCACTCGCAGTCAGATGATTTATGACCAATCCCGAGGGATTGGTTGGAATATTGTAGTGAAAATGTGGGTGGAGGAACTTCACTTTATACAACTAGACCAATGATACTCAAACCTGTTGTTCCCCGTGCCACTATAAAACTATAAAGAACACTAAAACTTCAGCGCTACCGCTTTGTAATGGAGAATTATTATTTCGTATTAGTTGGTTGACTAGATGGATGGAACACATATATATCTTTACCGTATTTTTCGAAGGAAAAGTTATCTATTATTTCAATTATAAATAAACTAATGATACTTCTTTACGTTTTTACTAGACAGCTATCACTGAGTTCTCACAATTTCAACTCAATCTTTGTATTTTGTCCCGTATAAATTTATTTATTTATTCAATTCTTTGAAACCGTATGTTGCCTTTTATTGTTGATTTTTTTTTCGTTGACACTACGACAGACTCTAGTTTTATAACGAACTCTTATGATTCAGTTCAAGATGAATGATATTATATATAATAGCGTCTCACACTTTGAGAACCCTTGACTAAAACAAACACGAAGCATATGACAGCGCTTCTATAAAAGTGACAAACACTTTGTTTTAAGTTACCAAAGTCGTTTCTGTGGGCGGAATGACTTAAATAAATTGAATTAAAGTGCTTTTAACTTCTGGAAACTATCGCCTGAATTTATCAAAATGTACAGTCTTGATACATTTGGTTCATAAGAATATTTCGTATTGTGGGTTGTCTGTCAATAACTTCCTTAAATTTACTCAGTAAGGAAGTCAAGTTTTATGATTAATACAACATTTTAAACAATAATAATGTATATATCGCATAACCACCGCGTTTATTTTCATTGAGAAAATTTCACTTTCACAGTCGCAATCACAACTTTTACTATGCAGAGCGAAATTAAAAAATATTGAAGGCACGGAACTATAACACAAATAATCAACTTATTTTTTTCGTAAAGGCGCACCCCGGATCCTCTCTAGAGACGTGAAGATGTTATCGGGACGAGCTTCAGGACGAAGAAGAATGAGGTGATCACAGGTTTAGTGGCTTTAACTGTGGTTTTTGGCTGATTATTAAAATTATGGTGCCGTTCAAAATACTAATATTTATAAATCGATATTCTATAAAATTGATACATTTTGTAAGCAAGAGAAATTTTGCGAGAGAGCGAGCGGCTGAGCGTGTTATATCTGTAATCTTTTAATTTTTAACATATGTACACAATGCCGACTTATTACTGCATATGAAAGTTGCGATTAGAATATTATATTCTCGAATGCAATTGGTTGATGACGTGAAAGCGAGGATTAACGACCTTTATTACTAGGGTGCCCTTAAAAAAGTTTAAACAAGATAAATATGACATGGCGCCGAAAGTAAAATGTGAATTGAATTGGAAATTTATAACGGTATAAAAATATCAATTTGAGAAATGCTCTTGTTATAAATTTTATCTGTAAACTTAAATTTAATGTGAACAACACCACTTATTAGCCTTGGCTATATTTTAGGTCAAATTTTAATTTATCGATACTTACCTAAAAATAACGTTGTCAAAATTATCAGAAATTTGGTAAAACTCAATAACATTTTAATAAAGTATTTTTGATTTAATGTAGGAACCCATATCCCATATTACAGGCTTTTTATCAGGTTTTATATTTCTTTATACCCTGCTTTTGAAATACCCAGGAGAATATTCTGTTGAATCGTAGAAATGTCTAAATAATTGTTTACTCGTAGTATGTGACTGGGCCTACATTTCCTTTGTCAAAGTACGTTTACAAAGGTATTCCCTAGAGATCGCCCGCCTCGCTCAAAGGGAAGGTTCGAGATTTTTTAAGTTATTGGACATTACGTTGACTAAGGCATTTTATTTATTTACCGCCTATAAAATAAAGGTAAGTAGCATGGGTATAAATATTTTTTTTCCGATCTAATTGGTCAACCTATTTGAATTTTAATTCCATCATGAAGTCATACAGCTAAACGTGGCCTTTTAGTCTTTTCGAAACTGCTGGCTCTGTATATCCCGCGAGGGATATAGAGGTGACTGAATGGTCTGAATGACCTTATACCCAACCCAACACGGTTACCGAAACATATCTGTATGTTTTCTATCATTTAGTTTTAATACATAGGTACTTTAAATTATGCCATATCAAAAAAAAAAAAACAATTTAAACACAAGAGAGTTTAAAAAAAGGAGAACCTAAATTTTATGTAGTACTCAAAATTATTATATTTTTAGACATTTTCCCATAAATATGCAAATATGCCATTCCAGCATTATAGAACGAAGTGTGAAGCAGTTTTCAGTTGATATAGGAAATTGCTTATTCCTGATAATTAGTTCTACTTTTGCGATATTTACTTATAAGTTTTTAATTTCACGCGTACGAAGTTTGCGGGAAAATCTATTATTTCTTCTATTGGAAATTTGAGTGCGTTTTAATTCTAAATATTATCGAAGAATACTGGCACAAAAGGTAGAAAGTAATGCCCTTATGAAAGAAAACACGTTCATCGCAAAACGACATAGTAAAGCACTTAGTACGTTATTGACTGGGAAAATTGTTGCGTAATTTATATGAGGACCTTTTTAAAGAACAGAGCTAAACTTTTTATATATAACTACTTTACTTATTATTTAACTAGCTTCATCCGCAGCTCCGTCCGCGTGAATCGTACAATATTTCATGGAAATCGGATCAGTGGTATTAACGTAAAAGAAACACATACATACTCGTATACTTATTAAACATTTTTGTGAAGTCTCTCATTACGTGTTTCTCACTTCTTTCAACTTAATCATTTTAAAATTTTTATCAAACTTGTAGAGGCAATTTTTTGTTTAAAAATAACTGATTTAAACGTTAGTACCTAACGTTTTGGGTGACATTATTACCTCATTGTGTTCATTCAATTATGTTCAGTTTGTAAGACTTATTTTGTAACTGTAGGTATATTATTCCGAAATAAAACTTAATAGAAAATAACATCGAAGTAACATTCAGTCCACTTGATCAAAAAAAGTCCCATAGTCACACTTCTAATATTCTTTCACATGTCAATCTATAACCATAAGAATACCATGACGTCTTCAACATGCATTTCAGATTGACCTCTAATCCGATATATATAAGGAACATAATACATGTTTACTTTTCGACGTTTACTCTGTGGAGAACGTCAAAAGGGTGTATTCAGACTTGCGAAGGACCTTCTGACGTCAGCGCCGGCGGAAGCCGTATTCTGAACAATACGAAGTAGGCATGCGTGGGTGCACGGCCTTATGTACAGGAGAAAGCGATTTTCAGTTTGTCGATATAACTTACTGACAATTCAGAAATTCGTCAACCGAAAAATATGCTAATTTTTAATAAATTATGTATTTATACGTGAATTTGAGTTGCGGTTATAATTGACACTTACAAAAGGTACAAGAGATAAGTAGATAAAATACCTGATTTTTAAACGAAAGTCGCAAATCAAAATGTTTATGTTCATGGTTTTATAACCTGATTCTGTTTCTGTATACCATGTATGTTTTAATTGAAATAATTAAAGAAAAAGACGACGATAAATAATTCTTGTTTACACGCCAAGTTCTCAAGACTTGCGTCAAATTGAAAGAGTGGTGTGAGAGGTCTCCGACGAACTGTCGAGCTTTTCAAAGGACCCACAAGACGGAGGCAGAGCCTTTTGTTTACCAGGAAACGGTTACGTACTTTGTTATGTGATAGTAAAGAACGTGGCATCGTATATAAGTACATTTAACCACTAATAAGATCACTTACCTGTCATCCTGTAAGTTATTCAACTGGCTGAGTTCCAACTCTCGTCGCAAGTTGGACACCTCGCATAGAAGCATATCCCGCTCAGCTGCCACCTTCTCCAGTTCCGCCCTCAGTCGGATCACCTCGTTGGTGAGATCCATCGTCGCCATATTGACGACTATCGATAACTAACACTGCACATCACTAAACACACAGCGAGGTGACCAATCACGCTCGCGCATTTTAAATTTCGAACTGCACAATTTTAAATAGGAATGTGAGCTTAACTCTTCGCAACACGATTTTATTTCAGCGTTTCACTAATCCCTCGTACATACTACACCGTCGGCATCTGAAACAATGAAAATACATTCGCTTGAAAATGTGGATTGCGCAGTCAGTATCCCAAATATTCAGTTCGTAAACTCTGACAACGGAAAGCGTATGAAGTCACAACTATGAGAGTTATGATAACATAGACATAAATATCTGGAATAGTCCCTTTTATTGGTTGTTTTCAGCAAACAGACCGGCCTTTTATTTCGCCCTTGCGTATTGTGTCAAGAGAAATAAATAAATATAAATAAATATATACGGGACAAGAAAGAAAGGCATATTGTAATAAATAGGAATGGCCAAGTGAAATAAGGAATAACCGTATCTTAAATCTTAACTTGTTTTTGTTCTTACTTAGTCCGGCGATATATTTTCCATGATAAGATCAAAACACATTAGTGTCAAAATAGTTATGGTTCCATAACTGACCCAATGGAAAGACTCTTTCCATAATCGGATAAACTTTCTTAGAAAATATACAAATTAGAGCAGTGAAGCGTAATTATGCTGTCGTTTACATGGATGATTTTGATAAAAGACAAAGTATTAACATTTTTGCCATGTCGTGTGGTTCCCGGCACCAATAGAAAAAAGAATAGCCACTCCGTCTCTTTCCCATGGATTTCGTAAAAGGGAACTAATGGATAGGCTTGTAAACTGAGGATTCAGGCAATGGCGATGCTAGCAAGCTGTCAGTCACTATTTCAATCTGAATTCTATCATTAAGCCAAACAACAGCTGGTTTTTCAAGACTGTTAAATCTGTCTACCCGCAAGGGTATAGACGTGATTATATGTATATATGTATGTATTAAAAAAATTACTGGTAAAAATATATAGGTACTCAAACAACTGAACAGCTGCCATGAATTATCTGATACACACATACATATAATCATGTCTTTAGCCCTTAAGGGTAGACAGAGGTAACAAACCTTTAAATACTGAAAGGCCAGGTTCAGCTGTAGTATGGCTTAATCATGGAATTGAATTCAAATACCTCGGTTAACACAATATTTTATCATAAATATATATACAATAGTAAGCGGGGAAAAATAGTTTAAATACAAAAATTAATACACAATCTACTCCATCTTGCCTTGGCTGATGCTCGCGGACAACAGTAATTTTCGTGAGAAATGAATCAATTACAATTCCACAGTTTAGATAATTACAATCTTTATGCATTGTGCTGACAGACTGAATCTGAACAGAAGCAATTAGACGAGACATTTATGTAAGAGGTTTTGTCTCTAGCTCGACTTGTCAGAAGGTGATTTTTCCCATGCATGTTTGATTCTCTCTCTCTCTCTCATCGTTGCGCATTCCCAATTGTACCCTCCACCAAAGTGCTTCGGGGCCTAGGGTCCCGTATTTATTTAAATTCATCATTCATCTTCAAAAAAGAAGGATTTAATTGGCAACAGTTTTAAAATAACAGATTTTAAAACAAATTGATAATTAACAACAAAATTAAAAATGTCTTGCTTCTACAGAAGATTCTAGAGTAGTTGACTAATTTTTTGGTCCTCATGTCCATTGTGTAAGTTTTCATTAATTGCAATATTTTTTACTCTAATAATATAAAAGAAATTCATTGCAAGTAGCGAACAATATAACTAGCGCCATCTTTGAATGGTTCATAAAAACATTAAACGTAGACAGCACGTGTCAGCTGATCGATGCAAATCTAAACGCGTAAATACAGATGGCGCTGTTTGTTTCACATTAATAAAACTAATTTATGCATAACAGAAAAGACAATTAACATATTGTTGTATGTATTCAATAATTTAATGAATGACGATATGCCGTTCCGTTCGTCAAGCACGATGTCAATGTAAGAAAGAGTAAAGACGATGACTAATGCTCATGTTTATGTGCTAAGCAGTTTAGGCATTCAAATTGTCTTACAGAGATTAGAATATGTAGTTAGTATTTTCATCAATTTTACAAATAATTTGAATATAAACGTATGATTAAGTCATCAAACTGAGAACATCTTTTTCGAGACGGTTAAAAATGAATACGCCCGCTTTGCCATTCTTATAGTAGGTAAGTATACTTATTTCCCGGCATTCCATTCCGAAGACCACGCAATTTTTAATGTAATAGCAGGAAGAACATTGCACTAATTTCAATTAAGAATCTGTGTAATTTATAAATTATACGAATTCCGGTATTCAATTTACTTTATTATTTGTTTATTTATTTATATATTTATGTACATCAAGGTAAATAAGAATAAAACTTAAAATAAAGAGAAATTCAGTACAAGGGCACTACTTATTTCTAGAGAAATTCCTTCCAGCAGGCCCACGACAGGAAATTGTAAAGAATTTAGATAAATGATAATTCACAGTCAGGTCAAGGTTGACCTGACGTCAAGAGTACCCGGAACCGACGAGCTCGCATGAAGAATTATGAATGTAGATGAAGCGCAACAAGTATGCAGGGATCGTGGCAAGTGGAAATATGTAGTCACTGCCTAACCCTACAGGAAAGAGGCGTGATTTTACGTTTGTATGTAAACTATTCGGCGGAGTTCAGGGGCTCTCCTTCAAAGAGGTGAGTACGCCGCCGGGAACAACGGAAAGTGGATGATGATTTGTATGTAAAGTACCTCGATTGCCACTATTGCTGTGAATTTGTTGGAACACGAAACTTATGCCCTACCGTAATAGCCCGACCTCTGAAGTTGTCCATCCTTCCCCTGAACTATGAGGGCCTTTTCTCTTCCGCTTCCTCTTGGTGTAAATTTACAACCTCACCTCTTTAAACAGGAGCCCAGGGTGTTGCGTTTGACCATAATTCTGGATTGGGTATCCATGAATTCCTTTTCTGCTATCTGCAAAAGCAAACCGCTGGTACTGAGTCTTACCATCTCGATATGATTAGAACCGTTTGAGGATGCCTATCTATATGGCTATCTTTATGCCAAAACTCAGTGAAACCCGTTCAGTGGTTTCAGCGATGCGTCGTTAGATGTCAGATATCAATTTCCATTTCTTCAAGTTAACTGTTATGTTTTTAAATCAATACACACATACATACATATAATCACGTCTATATCCCTTGCGGGATAGGCAGTGCCAACGGTCTTGAAAATACTGATAAGCCACGTTCAGCTGTTTGGATTGATGATAGAATTGAGATTCAAATATTATCTCAATATACGTAAAATGTAGTAGTTTGTGTGCATTTTGTAGTAGGGTACTACAAAATGAACACAAACTTACATTTTCTCATGTTTGTGTTAGCGAAAGTTGGCAATAAGTAATTATTTTAGTACGAAAGAAATCGCTAATTGAATTCTGTGTGTTACTCTCAGTCAAACAAAGGGAATTCGATTAAGTCTAATGAAAAGTAATCAAAGTTAGGAATTTCGTGAATTAATAACGACGACAAACTATAAGATAATAAAATTAATGTCGCTAATTTCGTAATTTGAAAGTGAAACCATGAGTCGGCGCCACACAAACAATCCTTTTGTATGAGTAGAGTGACAAATATAATGGTCATCACAAAATTAAATCAAAAGTAAATTTTATTCGTCAAAATTTACTTAAATGTATAAATTTACCTTGGTTTGATTATATATTATTATACTTACTACTTTTTATACTTTTGTGCAATTTTCAATAAATGAGAAAATTTATTGTAGATATGGTTTTTTAAGTTTTTTTAAGATTGAATAATAAGTTATTCTCACTTATTTTCCTACCGCTAAAACATGCTTCCTTAATAATAATAAAATTGAATCGATACGTAGAAAGTAATACAAATCTTATAAAGCGAATATGTTTCTTCAAGCCGTATTTAAAAGAATCTTTTAAAAATTTAAATCCTAGATTACTTTAGCGAGACCTTGCGTGCTCCACGAAATGAAACATCCAATCAGTTGTAATAACTTTAGAAAATATTCAAATCACGCAATGTTTTACTTAAATACGTATGCAAGTGTGCAAAATTTGTGCAAGATAACCGAGGTAACTTAAATTATCGTGTCATCACGCAATTGTGCTAGAAATCTAGTACTTCAATGATACCAAATAATATCGTTGCTGTACATTGCAATATTGCGTTTATTCGGAATATTAATATAGCTTATATATTTCATGGCTTATGGCAATAAAATATCTCCATTATTTTATTTTTAGACAATATTATCAACGACGGAAATAATCATTAACACTTTTAATTTCAATGACGATATTTCAAACCTAACCGAAATTTGGACTCATGGCCACCCTAAAGACGCATCGGGATACTTTTACTCGCATTCCTAATACGAATGCGTTTGCGCAGTTTCTCTCCACGCGGGTTGAATACCAACCAGTGATTTATAGATGGCGCTGTGTTTCAGGAACTGTTATACTGCATAGTCGTACAATTAGTTCTGTTTTTAAAATAAATAAAAATTAAGAAATGTGTAAGAATTCCGATTAAGGAGATAACATCTGATTACAGTGACATACATACATATAATCACATTTTATCCCTTAGTAGTCAATAGTCTTTTCAGGACAAGCTTAGATTGAATTAAGGATTAAAAAGTGACATGTTGCTAGCCCATCTTCCAAGTTTATGTAGACGGGTTGCAATGACAGCTTTACCTGAATTATCTTCATTTACATTGTTTTTGATATGATATGAATGATCTCAATAAATCTGGCAATAACACTTTTTCGTATTTAAATGATAAACATACATTGCCGTTATTTTCAAAATTAACTACGAACCGGAAGCTAATAATAAAAATTGTGATTTCTAGCAGCATTTAGCTTCTAAATTCATTTAAAAATTGTATATAATTCTTTATTTCTCAACAGTGGATAATTGAGTTGAAATGAGTTCAAATTTTCCATTTGCTACGATCCTCACAGACTTCTCCCGCTTGTTCCACACTCATTACTCTTTTAATGCATATTCGACGATTACAATTACTCTCACTACTCCAGAGGAAACGGGCTAACATGTTTTGGTAACCGGTGGTCGACAGCCTTGAATAGACTTCGACTTTGAAATGTTTCATAATTTCAATAAGGTTCTCTAAACAAATAAGTCTAGATCATAAAGCAAGGCGAGATAATTAATTCAAAACAAGATTAACTTTCATTTTCTTTGCAGAGAATTTAAAACGAAGTTGGATTATGCAAGAATCTAAAGACTATATCTAAAAATGCAAATTACATATACATATTTTTTGTATTATTTTCTATTCTACATAAGCACTATGAAATAGGCACGGGTTGCAATAACTTTACATTAAATGTTGCACGTACAATCGCAAACTTTAGGTTCTAATCGAGTCCAAAAACAGGTTCTCATTAAAAGGAAATTGTACAGTATAAAGCGTATCGATCTTAAAAGCCAAAACCGGAAAAAACGCTTTTTCCGGCTTCCGTGACGTAAACATCATCTTAAAGCATCATCATCGTGTGTAGCTTTAAGTCCCGGTCGCGTCCTCTACCTACGAATCAATCCTGGATTAGGTAAGCACAGGTTTTTACACGAAGCGGTTCCCATCTAATCTCCGCAACCTTGAACAACCTGTTGCCCGAATGTGCCGGTTTCATGCTTTCCCTCACCTTCAAATCAGCATCTAACGTACATTCTAATATCGCTCCGACATGTATCATATCGTGATCTCATCATATCACAAAGCTAATGATACAATATAGCCATATTAATACGGTTTTTCATTGACACCGTTACTATGACATGAAATATTACTATAGTCACGATATCATGGTAAGATATCGGTCACATGTTAAGAAAATTGCAAAACATTTTAGTAACAGCCGTATGGTTTCTAAATAAAATAGAATAAAATGTACCATCATCTTACATACATACATACATAAAATCACGCCTCTTTCCCGGAGGGGTAGGCAGAGACTACCTCTTTCCACTTGCCACGATCTCTGCATACTTCTTTCGCTTCGTCCACATTCATAACTCTCTTCATCATCTTCCAAAGTAAAAAAACAATGCTAATAAAAAGGCCGAGATATTAGAATCTTCAATGGTCATAACTGTGATTGATCACCTTTTTACAGCAATTGATGAATAAGATAAGTAATATCTAACCCTAGATTTGTATCAGACCAACGGTCTGAAAACAAACAGGTTTACTAAATGTTAAGAGAGAGAAATATAAGCTTATAATTTCTAAGCATTTTCCGAATTCGAACGTAATCATACGTACTTAATACATAACACACCTCTATACTGGAGAAGAAGGCACAGAACTACATGTTTCCACTTGGCATGCCTAGCTCATGATGTAAGTTGGTACGATCCCTTCATAGGTACTTCCTTTGCTTCATCAACATTAACAATTTTCAAACAAGCTCATCGGTTTACGCTAACTGACCTTACACCAAAACGCCCTTTATTCGATCAAGGTACGATCGAAAGTAAACACAGATCAATTATTATTCTAGAACAATGTTGCCAAACATAAACCCAATGTTTATGTTTCATTACTAACGTGCTGATCTCCTGAGTAAAAGTACATCATCCGAAGTGAACTGTCTAATAAAACGGCGCATTAATATTCAATGAAAAATTCACGTATCTCCAACACGCTATCCTGAGAGTGAAATCTTGTTTTTCTTTATTCCAGGCGTTGTTTGCTCAATGAGAAAGCCAAAAATAGTCAACGACTTCTATAATATCAGACTCGTCATTACGTTTTTATTTCGAAACGTCGATATATATCCGAAGCGTACTTGGAAAGTGTGCTCCAAGGAATAATAAAGATGCGCCTAAAAATGGTGCACTTAGAGAAATACTTCGATTTATTTATGAAACTCCCAATTATTAAAAAAAAATCTTTAAACAGTGATCTTAAAATATATTTCGCAAAGATAGGTATTATAATTTAATGGCAGCGTTTTGTAAACCACATTATTGTTACTATTTGGACGAAAACCTAAGAGCACAAAGTAATATAATGAATATTGATTAAAAGCGATGCGTTGTTTAGTAATATCCTTCAAAGGTCGTTGTAACAGGTATTGTTTTCTAAGCCCACGCTATCAAAAAGCGCGTATCGGTTGAGATAGGATAATTCTTATTTATATCGAGTGAATAAGTAACACATTCTCCGCCTTCTCCGAATATTTTTTATTCATGAGTGTGATTCTTGACTTCAAGTTTTTTACAGAAAGGTAGTGCGATAACAAAGCGATAAATAAACAATATGCAAGAAAATTACACAAATTTTTATGGAAAAAAATAATATTAATTAAAATTAATAAGAAGAAAGGAAGTGAGTGAGCTTATATAGCTATTACATTTTTCTTAATAAAAATCCTGACATCACACGGTCAACTTGGCACCAAAGGACCAACAATGCGCCAATCATAATTTAGAGTAAAATTGCAAGCTAGTTTCGAAATTTTTATTTGGAAAAAATAAAAGTATCAATAGCAAAAGTTAATTACCTACTGAACTAAAAGCATATTAACAATATTAGTTTTAATGAGACAAAATTTATTTGATTGACGTAAACTGTAAGTATGTCCATTCGTCTAGATCCAACCCTATTTAGTTAATCCTAAATTACAAAATTCCAACAAAAACGCTGCAATGTGCGTTTAAGAAATTAATTGTTGCTTTTTTTTTTAAAAAAAAATATATATATATGTACTGGACAAATTACACAGACTGTGTCAGCCTCGAAGTAAGTTACAAACTTGTGATACGAGATACAAACTTAACGATACTATATTACTACAAAAGCACGTAGGTACAATAAAAAAAAACTGTAAATTAAAACTGTGTTGTTTACTACCCTATCATCTTTGGGAAAAGCAAGATCGTGTCTTATTATCTCCATGCCTGAACATAAAGTTTACTATGTTGGTATTATATATTTTTGCATAAACATGATATAAGGTCTGTACAACAAAGCCGCTAAGGTTTATCACAAAAATCCGCCGTTTCAAAGGGCATTCAAGTGTACGCGTCCACACCATTGGGTCCGAGAGCGCGAATTACCCACTTTCCCGCCTTTTTTGGTCCGAATTAAGTATTTATAAACAGGAGTGTGGTACGTCCTTTACAATTCTCGTTTGAAAGCCTCCTTCGTATAACGTATATGGGGAAATGGAGTGTTTTTGTTAACCGTACTTAATCCTCTGACAAAGTGTTGACATTAGATATTGAGGTTCTATTTTCAAACTTAAAGCTACTTATCTATAACATACATACATATAATCACGTTTATATCCCCTGCGGGGCAGACAGGCCAACAATATTGGAAAGACTGGCCACGTTCACCTAGTAAGTAAACGTGTATATCAGAGATTAAGGCGCATCAAAACTAAATTTACATTCAGAACAGACTTACAACTTAGAATTACGAGCATTTCAAGTCCAAATATGTCATTAAAAACAGTCGCGCGACGTTCCGAACGACGTAAACCGTCTATTAAGTGATAAAATTAAAATATGGGCTGTCGCAGAGCAGTAAAACATACGTGGAACGGAACGGCGCTGCTGGTCTTGCGGATAATTCACATTATTTAATTTACGATTTACTAAAGACGTTTTGAGGTGGTACGGGCTTACAGAGTCGAACTTTAAAACAATAGAATATGAGTAACATAATCCGTTCGACATCCTCTGTTATCAGGGTAAAGGAGCGCTGACCTTTTTCTTCTGAATTTTGATCTATCGGATTAATTTTGGATTAAAAACTCCTTCCCTAGGAGAATGCAACTGGAAAATGACAGATGAAAAAGTAATTCTGATAGAGATTCCATCTTTCCACTTAATACAATCGTTTCTTTACATTCTACCTATTAAAAACAGTAGCTATGCCTTCATTATTTAGAGCTTCATCAACTTCTCCCAAGTTTCTTGTCATCATTACAAAAGAAAATTTGTACATAATAAAACATCACATCTGTGTTAGTTTCACAACATTTAAGATACATGAAGATATCCAAAAGTAAACATCAACTAGGATATTTTATAAGGAAAAATGCGTCATTGACACAATTTCTCCTTTACGTTACAACAACTTAAACCTATAATGGATGTTCCTATCCCGCCTAAAATGGTGATGACGTGTACGACCCGAAGTGTTTCACATGAAAATAGACCGTATTACAAAGTAACGAGGGTTCAAAATGCTTCAAAAAGTGAAATACCATAAAAGGTCGGATATGGAGTTATTGTAAGGTCAGTGTCCTTGACTTGAGTTGTCCTTCCCGTATTAGCATTATTGACCCCATGCTCACAGCTCCTATTTAAATATATACTTTTAATATATCCTGAGAATATTTACATAGGTTTGATTTCCATCAAATACCTTTGAGGGTCACGAGTTTCCGAAAGGAATGCAATATCAATACAATTTTATATCGAGAACGTTGACCAAACGTGATAGTGAAATATTTGACGCAGTATTTACTTAGGATTTTAGTGGCTCTGTATTTATTTTTATTTTTTATTTTTTGTAAAAATAAAGTTTATAGATGTGGTGTCAGCGGAGGGTAGAGAGAATAAGTTGCATTTGAGTTTCCAATGCAGTAGTACCAGAATAAAGAAAGTAGGAGAGAATTATTTTAAAAACTAATTAAAATAAGGAGAAACTACGTTAAAATTAGGAGAGTGACGAAAAGGCCGAGATGAATTTTGAAAAGGGTAAAGGGTAGGTTAAAGGGTAAGGTAAGAAATAAGACTAAAAAACAGAAATGAGAACTTCCAACAGATTTAAGCACTGACAAGCAAAAGAGAAGAAAGGCGGCGACTCCACTGACAACTTACTCTTTATTAATAAAGTACTTCGTTCTGGCGGTCCCGATCAGCCCTCCAGAGGTGAGGCTGTGACCGGGTGGAGGTGCGCCTTTGACCATTATTCTGAACTGGGTAAATCAGGTTTTTACACGAAGCGACTCCCATCTGAACTCCGCAACATCTGCAAGGGATCCTGAGCAATATTGATCGTGTTTAATTTAGTCCCATACAATATGATCAGAATAAAAAAGCTAATGAAACATAAAAACTAGCTGTAACAAATCCAAAAGTCAGAGCTCATGCTATTTCGAGACATAAAATACGCGGTTTCGACTCGGAATTTCCAAGTTATTCCCAACACACATTAGAATCATGCATTTACCCAGATTCTCCAGGACACCGCACTGCAGATATATCTGCAGCGTTAAATTCGCAGATGGAATACAGTAATGTCGTTTTATGCCTGTCTCATTTTACATGAACGACAAATTTATGTTATTTTTTTAATGAATTACGTCCAATTTAATAAACATACAGGGAGTAAAAACATCGTGAAAAAACTGCACATTCAGGCTACAATATGTTTATAACTTTGATCCTATATGGGTTAGACTCATCTGTAAAGGTTGCAGAGGTTAGATGGTGATGATGATTCACGTAAAAATCTGACTTTCTTGAGTCATGTAGGATCATGATCATAAGACGCACCCCGGGCTCCTCTTTAATGAGGTGAGGATATATATGTTACTTAGAACAAGAGGAAGAAAGAAGGAAAGGTAGAGACGCCACCTTTTTAACTTGCTTTCTTTACATTCATCAATCTTTCATGACAGGTCATCTTTTTAGAGTAAATACTCTAAGAAACAGATGTAAGCGAGCAAAAATAAACAAATCAAGTTCCATAAACAAACAGAAGCCTTAAGGCTTCAAACATACACAAACACATACAGGTCTCGTGTTTCACAGGCTGAGGCGTGGGTGTGAGAGGTCACTCAACTTAGCAAGTTCAACAAAGGGCAGGCTATCGCGAATTTTAACTGAGTAACATGAGACTAGCTCGACTTGCCATGAAATTGTTTCTTGGGTCACTTTACGGGTTAACTTTTTACTTAAGAAATTTTAATTTCGTACCGATTTTCTAGTTTTTGATTCTTTTTTAAACTTATAAAAATGGTATACTTAGATATTATTTCAGTTTCCTCACAAGACACGTTTCACTAACATCACCGACGATTGTTTGATGAATTTAATTTACTCATTTAATGTAGCAATACTATGCACTGCAAGTGAAAAGAGTTAGTTTCTACCCTTTTCATGAAAGAGGCATGGTCATATGTCCTATGTTCTGTAGAGTGTACATCAATAAATATAAACATATTTTTTATTTTGACAATAGTGTTTCAAAGCCGTTTACTCCCAAAAAGTGACAAAATTCTCAGGACCACTAACGAACATAAAAATCAGGATTCCCGGCCGATCCCGAAAACAAAACAGGTGATAGTGACAGACCGCCAGTAGTGCACGGGTTCATTGGCCCCTTTTGTTATGGCACCGATCCACTAGACTGGAATGAGTCGTGTTATATCGATTTTTCATTTAGCAACCAGGAAGGAAGGTTTTGCTCACATACATATATGCCAAAGTGAATTATGTGTTTGGGCCAGTTCTGATTTTGAGCTTGGCTCGTTGAGTTTTAGTCCGCGAATATGATTTTCCTTACGGGATAAACATAGCCTCGAAAAAGACTCGAATACCACTTCTGAAAGGCCAAATTTAAAAAATCTTGGTCAACAATGTATCACCAAAACCGTATTCGTTATAATACAGTAATAATTAATAGAGATAATTAAGGTAAAATATCCTGCCCCATATTATGGAACGGGCGATGCCGTTTTTATCGCGCGAAAAACTATCGCTGTGCGCCAGGCTGTGCAAGCTAGGTACTACACAAACACATCTGCAGAAGGTTTTGCAGCAGGGCAATAGCACAGAATAAATAACAGTACATAAAATGAGGATAAGACGCCGAAAACTAACTTAAACAAAACTACTTTTATTGTTTAGCTACGAATAACAAAACAATAAAAAAAATGTTTATTACGTCGTGATGGCCGATCATAAGCTGCTAGCCAATAAATATTACCAAAACCACGTATGTACTGAAAACTGAAATCCTACCGAGGATCGCTTATTAGGATTATTACCATTATTACCGGTTCAGGAATACAAATAGGATCCGGTAATAAATCACAAACACAAAGGTTTAGTGGTCATTAATCAAAATTGTTCATATACATACATATATACGAATAACGTGGGGCTGTGATGGCGTTCGTTTCTGATACAAATTCAAAATACTCCATTGTATAACCATTATTTGAAAGCTCTTACGGCGAGGGGAAACATCGTGAGGAAACCTGCAAATTCAGGCAACTGGATGTGTAACTAAGATTCAATATGGGTTAGGGTCCCTTGCCAAGGTCGCGGAGGTCAGACGGGAGTCGCTTGTGTGCAAAACGAAAATCTGACTAACATCATGCAGAATCATGGTTGAAGATGTACCGGCCTCCCCTCTAACGGGTGAGGATGTTACCGGGAGTTACAATAGCGGAAAAAAAAATAAGATTTATATTTTAATGTACACTATATCTCATTCGCTCTCTTTTTCTCATTAGAAACTAAACTTCCTTGTACTTGCAAAAAACCTATTGAATTTATTTAAGTACTCCTAAAAGAAACAAAAGTTCTTAAAAAGTAAGGTTAGCAACAACATTAATTATAAGTCAGCCACCTTTTTTTAAAACGAGCCATTAGATTTTATATGTTTTATTCCTTTTGTCGTTCACATGAAAGGTCTTATTCTACTCTACCGGTAACAATACCACTTTAAATTACTAAAACAAATATAAAGGGATTTCAAACGAAGAAGTCGTACTGCTATACAAGCATGCTGCAAAATAAACACTAGAATTTATGTGTCTGTGCCGTTGAGCGGTTTGCGATGAAAATGTTAGTTTAGAATGTTAGTTTAGAATCATAGTGACATCGCCTGCATCAGTATAAACGTACAAGGAAACTGCAAAAGACAGTTATTTTATGTTATATTTATAATCAATTCATGGAATTAACTTCTTATATCGAACCATAGAAGTATGTAAACTATATTATAAGTTTATCGAACTGTGTTATTCATCGATGGGTTGCAAATTATTAGACTTAATCAGAACTTCGTCTTTTTGCATTTAGTTAAAATAATTTAAAGTCTTTAATTAATGATGAGATATAAAGAGTCCTTAAAAATTTTTTTTTATTACCGATTACTTATTAGAATATACTTTTTTAAAGACAGAAAAAGCACTTTTATATATCTTACATGTTGTCGGTACTCAGTCTGGAGTTCATAAAACATTACACAATGTACCACACGTGCTGTCTTCATAAACAGTAGGCAGATGCGCGCGCGCACCTGGCAATGATCGACCGATTTGAATGTGTGTAGATTAATAAATCGATGAAAGATAAATAAATAAATAAATATATACGGGACAAATTACACTGATTGAGTTAGCCTCGAAGTAAGTTCGAGACTTGTGTTACGAGATACTAACTCAACGATACTATATTTTATAATAAATACTTATATAGATAAACATCCAAGACCCAGGCCAATCAGAAAAAGTTCTTTTCTCATCATGCCCTGGCCGGGATTCGAACCCGGGACCTCCGGTGTCACAGACAAGCGTACTACCGCTGAGCCACAGAGGCCAATCTTACTGTGTTACATATTATAATTAATACTAAGGAACATCCGTGACACCGCCCGAGTAAATCGCCTGTTATCTCTCATTCTCGCGGGATTTCCAATAATCCTTCCTTAGGATGCCTACATCATAGCAACTACCTACATGCCAAATTTGAGCTCAATCGGTCCAGTAGTTTGGACTGTACGATGATAAATCAGTAGCTCAATCGTAGACTTGACCGTTCGCCAGATGTCCCTGATTTGATCAAGGTACCTTCGTCTAGGCCTTCTCCTTCCAGCGATTTATTATGACCAAAATCAGAAATCATGTCCGTAGCAGTAATTAATAACATAGTGTTTCACTATAAAAAAAAACGAAGTAATTGCTAAACGTGTCCATAACACTAAATTCAAATTTGCCTAATGTTTGTATGAAGTCCTCATATCAAACGATTAATTTGTAATGAAAATTCCTATTTCAATACAGCGTGTTTCAATAGATTCAAATCAAACATCAATTAGCCGAAAGTGTTTAGGCCACACGTAATTTTAGGATTATCAATTCTAACCATTATTACTAATGGACCTTTCCATTGAAATGATTATTAAGCCACAGAGCTGAACGCCGCCCTTCAGTGTTTTAAAGACTGTTGGATGGATGGATGGCTTGGGTTTTATCCATATTCATCTATCTTGTTCGTACTGGCATGTCCCGGGTACATCCTCACCTCTTGCCTCTGAGAAGAAAAGCCTGAAGTGCGCCTTTTGGTGATAATCCCGGTTAATAAGTCAGGTTTTTACACGAAGCGACTCCCGTCTTGAAATCCGCAAAGTATCAATAAAGCAACAGCAAAGGCAGGGGAACTTAAACCTTATTGATACGATTACATATACCTATATGGGTAGGTATATAGATATATATTACAACCATGGTCAAAAGGCACACTCCGGGCTCCTGTCTGTCCTGTGCGGATGTTTCCGGAACTAATGCCAGGAGGAAGAAGCTAGCATTGACTTGCTATCCCGAAACACAAGACGAGCTTATTTATTCATTTATCAATTGGGACCTAATACACCACTGATATAACATTATCACAAAAAAACAATACAAAAGTGGCCTCCGGGTGAACAAAATCATTTGAATACATTGTTAAACCTAATTAAAATTTTGATCATGTCTTGTAGGCAGATTGTGTTGGTTTTCCATCGGCTTTGATAACTGAGGCAAGTCAAAGTATTCATTTATGAAATTATGTAACTAAAGGGAGGCTGATAATGTAATTTATGTTTGGCATAAAACCGCATCGACCTACTTAGCGTGTAGCCTGCGGGCGCTGAATTTCGTTTGTTTGAATTACAACAAACCATCGATATAGGTAATATCTATTATGTATCAGAAGCCAAATAAATACGGTACCCGCAAGCCAAGTAGTGATCTAAGTGTGTACTAAGATAAAAACATTATTTCTAGACATTTCAATAATCATGAAACTATTGATAGAAATTCATAAGCACATAAATGTAAGTAGGCTATTAAGGTGCTGACAGTTCCAAATCTTACTTAGTTTATGTATCAATGACTGTTTTCGAAGTAATATACTTTAGTTTGAGCGCTAACCGATGCTCTTACGGTGACCCCGGGGTGAGGATTTGACCAGGACCAACGCCAAAAAGAATATAACTACCGCCACTAAATATAAGATCACTTTGGGTCATCAGTATCAACCTTGTTTTGCTACGACGATTATAACTAATACTTTAATGTTTGATAATCAAGTCATTGTGAAGTGACGTGTTTGCTGCGATTTTCCCATGAATCATTGACACGTGTTGAACAGCTGTTTCATTATGTTAAAATTTTACTATCACTCTGTTTCATCGTGAGGGTTCAGTCAATTTTAAGAGGTAGTAAAATGGGGTGGAATATGAAGAAGAATAGAAGAACATTGTAACGTGTGCTGAAAGGTCAAGTCAATAATGTACCCCGTTATTGAAACGTTAGCAATGTATAACATCAAAAATTTAATTCATCATAATATGTATTACGATGAATGTATAATGCCAAATCTGTCGTGATAAAAAAAATTGTTTTCTTTTCTTTAGTATATGTGTTCATCTGACCAAAGAAAAATACAAAAAGAAATAGAAGCACGCACAAAACTTCAAGTTTTATCAAATGGAACTACTTACTTGTTAAAATCTTTAAGGGACTTGCATTTCTCTTTTATTTATCAAAATCGTTATGTGAATTTAATAGCACATACGCACATTTTTATTTATATAAACTTTATTGCACGAAATTCTGTTATAGGTATAGCACAATAGGCGGATTTAACGCTAAAAGCATTACTAACATATTAGAGACGAATAGTGCAACATTGAGTATCTATAATCCGATTGCAAATATTGATTCAGTTAACGAGGCATTAAGCAGTAGGGTTGCATTGGCATTAACAGAACTCGTGACATATTGCACATCTGTTTTTAGCTCTTTTATTTTATTCTATTGCTTTCCCTTTCTCTCACCTTTGCGCAATCTCAGTACCATAGTGATTTGGGGCTTAAGCTTTACTTTTCTACATTTACCTCTCCACATTTTCCAGTCTTTGTATAATTTTATTCTATTGCCTGAGGTATTTATTATTTATTAATTTTATCAGCACTACACAAGCACACTTCTAACGTTTAAACTGGTACATTAGCTTATAGTTAACCTGCTTTCATTCATCCTTTTCATCATCATCTTTTCTACATGACCAAACGGTCATGTAGAGAGGATGAATGAAAGCAGATTAATCAATCAGGCAATCCATTTTAAGCATTCCCTTGGTGCTTCATATACGATGCCTTCTTGTATTAACCTGCCTGTACAGTAAGGATAACACATCAGTCAGCAAGATGCCGCCAATTTACTAGTCCCATCAAGTTCTCCCAGGGTTGGACAAGTGGGCAGATATATATGTCCCAGTAGATCCAAGTGACACTAACGAAATCGTCACAGTTGTACCACCTTAGGACAACTCAATGGGCCTATGGGGTGAATATATTAGTCCCAAAAGTAGATGGTACCTTGCTTAGATAACAGCAACTTTTAAGACACGTGACTGATTGAAAGTTACATTACGGACAAAACTTGATGAAAATAACATATGTACATATAAATTTAGAAGAAGGAAAGATCATCAATAAACAAACCACTGGTTTCTTGTGTGAAAATTCACAAAACATACCTGAAACAAATAAAAACACAATGTATAAGTAATTAACATAAAATAAAAAAAAAAATTGGCGTTTCCGTGTGATATTTCAAGGTTCTTTCTTAGCATATCAACGATTATTGTCAATTTCAGGAAATTTATATCAATGAATTAATTCGGCTATTTAATCATACCAACAGACAGAAATAATACGAACACTCTCTTCTGATATAAAGATTTCACCTATGCGGTTGAAATATGTAAGACAACAGCTTAAAAAAATATAGTAGACCGTCCCTGTGAATTATTTGACATAATTATTAAAGGCGACCCTACGTGACGTCAGATGTTAGGGTTGTTGCGTACGACAAGTTATAGTTCTCTTGGGATAGATATATGAAGGGGAGGGAATGACGGTCCGTGGAACCCACTGATTGCAAAAAATGGAAACATTATACATATATGTATACGGACAGATTTATCAAGTGGTGTTGTCACTGAAATTAAAGTAGAAATGACCATGATCGCGTTAAAAACGAATTGAAAATGAGGTAAGTCTCAGATCGTGGCAAGTGGAAAGAGGTAGTCTCTGCCTACCCCTCCGGGAAAGAGGCGTGATTTTATGTATGTATGTAAGTCTCAAAGTACCTCAAGTATTTCTTCTCTTGATTTCAAAATTAACACAAATTACTACACCCAAAGAGAGTGTTCAGCTAATTTAATTCTAGAAACATCTACTACAAATTCAAACTAAAACGTCAAAGTAACAAACTAATTTAAAATTATCATAGTTGGCAACCCTGCAAAGCAGCCAGGGACGCACTCGGGTCTTTGATGTACGTATTTAGCTTAAGCTTATGAAAGCGTGGTACGTTGTGGTTTTATTTCTGTAATACCAAAATAAATTGTCGCTTACGTGGATTGCGCCTGTGCACTTTGCATCTACTGTGACCATAGAAATATGAATAATAGGTATAATATTTCGAAATATAACAGTTTTTACTGCTTAATTGAAAACATATTGACGAGCATTGTTACAACCAACTATTTTGAGATTAGTGTGATTAAGGTCCTTATAGCAATTCTTACTTACCTTTGAGATTTAGGTTTAATGCTCCAGAGGTTACTTAATAAAGAAACATGCATGGATATCTTACAAGCTGTGAAAAGATTCGTCACAATTTCATGATCGGCTATCCTGATGATATTAAATCGGCCGTAGAATGTTTTATGCTTTTTAGATTATGTTTTATATTTTAAGTTGCTTCAGAATGCTTGGTTGGTGCATTTCTATTTTAAATCACAAGTATGCTGCAAGCGAAACGGTAAAAAAGTTAGATATTCCACCTAAAGTTAGACAAACATAACGCTCCTACTTCAAGGACTCATAAGAAACCACACACCAATATGGAAGTCAGTGTCATAAAAAATAAACAAGAGCTAAGTGGACAAGTGTTGTTTTACATTTTCACCCCTTTTGGGGAGTGTAAATTGGGACCAAAATGGTCGTCTTTTAAAAGTATTCACGGGATAAATCATGTTACACAAAACTAAAATTGTATTAAATGTGCCCAAACAAAAACTTTTTTAAGCAATTTATATATAATAGTCTGATTCACAATTAAAGTGGATGTTAATAGTAATAAATTTTAATCAGTAATAAATTAATACAAAAATATTCAAAAACAAAACTTCTTTTAAAGTTTATATATTAATGTAACTTTTTTTCATGAGCATGCCCTGATGCACGAAAAATTGCCTCTCGACAAGGGAATTTCTCAATGGACGGTACGGACTTGAATAGTTAAATATAAGTCTTCCTCATTCTTGCACATAGACATTCTGGGGGGATTACAGCTTGTAGCCAAAAATATAATTTTTGTAGAAAATTTGCATTGCATTGAAAAACACATACATATATCTTTTTACTAGTTTTTTGGACAATAAATGGACACACGATGTGCGGGTTAAAATCCTATGTTGTAAAAGTAATATTTATTATTAATCCTCTTAAGAATCTAAAATTCTTCTAGCTTTACACAGCTGAACCAGTCACATGTCATATATTCAAGCTGTATTAATAACAGATAGCTTAGTAAAAACAAATTATGTCACAAACGACTGACCCAAAAACGTTCAGCTTCAAACAAAAACCTACAGCCTACAGGTTAAAATTAATACGTCCTCTGCAGAACCAATCACACCTCCGGTTGGTCCTATAACACTAGGTAAAGCAAACTCTATTCAACCATCAAACAGATTTGCCCGTCGGTCGCAGGCCATATTGGATGGTCCATCTGCAAAATTAATTGTGACCTCAATTCTGCCCTTTGATTGGATTTTGATCGAATATTCATTGTCATCACTTCAATAGATGATAGACATGCAACACCACAGAACAGAGCGCAGAACTGAACGATCGAACGAGGTATGCATGGTACAAATTGGTTGCCAGTTAAGTACTTTACATGATAAAAGATGGTTAGTGTTCTGCTAGGTGTATTGTTTTGCAAACGTGTTGCAGTACTTAATACTTTAGACTCCTTCATTACTTTAGAGATTACACAACTACTGATCCAGATATAAGCACTAAGTCAATTGCTGTTGACAGAAATCTTATAAACCAACCCTTTGATGACAGACAATAAACCTCACAAACGACCGACCGCATTGCAAATTCAAACGTACATCGACGATCTCCTACGGGCACGGACATCGGTTATCTGATCAAAGCACACAATGTAATTGGTTAGCCGCTTGTCGACGCTAAAAGGCAGATTATGTGTCACGGGCATGCTCGGCTCATATCGGCCACTCAAAGGTATTGGGACCAAATTTGTTGAGGTAACACGAGACAGAGCGGTTTGCGGAGAATTATAAATTTTCTTGCTTTTAAAATAATATTAGAATAAGAACATTTTCTTACGGATGTCTGAAATGGGGACTAATAGGCAGGTGAATAAACTTGGGATTCATTTATTGGGCGACGGGCTAGCAACTGTCACTATTTAAATCAAAATTCCATCATCAAACCATACAGCTGAACCTTTGAGTATTTTTGAGACTAGTGACTCTGAACGTTCTGTACATCATAGAACGTAATATATGTTTAAATAAAATGGTAAAGTTTCTCAAACTAAAACTTGGCAATACTTTTAAATATACTATTTAAGTTGTATGAATTGTAACGTGTAACAAGCAGATGGAGGTGAGGTCATTACTGATTAATTGTTTGCAGTTTGAATGAAATTGCTGGCTAAATGTTAAATATATATATTTGAATGAACTCGAGCATTAAAAATATAATACAATATTAAAATTATAAACACGAACAATAGATTGCAAACTACCTTAAGAAATTCTGAAAAAGTAATTACATAGACTTCCAGAGCTTTCCAACGAAAAATATCCTAAGACTTTTATACGAGTTATAATCTCCCCGAACGATTCAAGACGTACCTTTAATTACAGCGCCTATAAAAATTAATATAGAATTTTATCGTGCAGGCGATGTCGTTGCCGATATAATTAAAAATGGGGGTGACGGAAAACTTTTCAAATTAAGGACGGCGGACTTGTGGAGTAGGTGTCATGTTAAGTGGTTTAGGTGTTTAAATAGTTTGTTGTGAACTAAATCAAGGTATCAAAGAAAATTAAAGGGAAATTAGCACACGTTTTTGTTTCAGGTCAAACTTATTCTGCTAACAATAAAATCCGATGCCTACTTTAAGTGGGAAGTAAATAGAGATATCCTTCAACCGAATCATCACAATAGAAGTTTAATAGACATATGAAACATAAAGTATCGAATTCTGAAAAACGTAAATATAGTCTTTGTAATAGACATGACCATATTTGTACCATAGTTCTGAATTTTGGTAACTCGTATAATCCAATTTTGTGATGGCACTGGTATAATCTATTTACGCAAGAATTTGAACAAATCAAAACCACATTAAAATATTGTTATTGCGAAGTACTTCGAGATTAGGCTCAGCATACTCATGTATATTCATAAGAGAATTCCCAACTTATGTACAACCTTAAACAAAAGCTTCGTTAGACCAGCTTATTATGAAATTATAAAGATTCCCATTTTCCTTAAAAGATGTTTAAATTACTCAATACAGAAGCAATTGCGAAGTTCCAAGTTAATTCACAAAAAAAAAAATACCAGAAATGTCATATTGTGGGGACACACGTTTTTAAATGTTGCCGAGAAAATGTAATTATTATTGACCTTAGTTGTCGACTGCTAAATTTCTGACTTGAGGTTTTGCTCCGTGTTATTCTTTATCGGATTGCCCCACGCCTGGTTCGTGGTCATTCAATTCAATAAAGTTCAATGATAAGTAATGTAAAAGGTGTCAGTTGAGCTATGCCAAATCGTTTCTCATGATGTTTAAACACTAATTTAATTAGTAAGTATTATAATGTCAGTATTCGTGCGTGCTCTTGGTTTTTTTACTGTAAGATACGATGAGGAATTTCCATGTGTATATTTAATGTTGGAATTAAGATTCAAGTGATAGTGATAGGTCGCTAGCCTATTGATGAAATGAGAAATTTATAAACAATCAAAAATTTCAATCAAATAAGTTCTCATTCCAATAACAATCGCGACTGTACTCGTTATATTACTCCTTATGTTTTCTTCTACAAAATTCACTTCTGTTCCGCTTCCAAATTACATTCTGAAAGTATCGAATGAAATCCATCTTCTTCTAAAGACCAAGTGCCAGTTAATATTAGGAAATTTTTTCTTTCCTGTTACATTCATTGAAATTCGGGACACGACTACGCAAACCGAATATAAGGGAATAAAAAATGTTATAGCTTTTGGAAAAAAGGAAAATGTTTAGCTCTTGCGTGCGTTGTCACATACCTGATGTAAACATGTGGTTTTTTTTAAACATAGACTTTGAAAGAAGTGTGTCGATCGGGTTTCAAGAATTTAAAGCTGAATTTGAATATTAGAAACTAGTTCAGAGTTTAATTTAATTTATTTAAAAGTTTATTCAATAAACATTTACTTTTCTATACTTATGTTGCACTAGCTTTTGCTAGCCTTATTATGTATACTTTTTAAACGCGTGTTTAGTACGGTGTTCAAAAATTAACTTCATAGTTCAGTTATATCTCTACATAACTCTAGACAGTTCAGAATACAACAAGAACGTTGACATTGCATGCCGCCCACCAAACAAATAATATTCCAAGCCCATATATAACAGTTTTTGGCTTTTTAAGTAAACGAATGTTAATTAACGTTTCCATTAAACAACAAAAAACAGCTAACTGAATAATTGATGTGCCTCCCTTAGTTAAACTCCCATGGGTAAAATCAAATAGGGTAACCATACAGTTTTTGGTAAAAAGTTAAATATGTGTACAATATACAAGGTTTTACCATTGCTGAACTTATTGTAATAAGGCTGTACTGTCAATAAAATGTCTAATTAGAGTTCGAGTTCGTTAAGGTTTCGTAAGGGGTGGTCTTCATCTCACTGAAAAAATAATCATTTTCCATTAGGTAAGCGAGGCAATGCTGCCAGCCTTCCGGGTCCTCGGTTCTTGGATCTATCGAGACTAGCATTTTTTTTTTAAATAAGTGTCATTTTTATATTTAGGTCAATTTATAATATTATAAGAACAATTAATATTAATTTTATTTTAGTTTAGTTTGTAGTTTTAATATATAAGTTTTAATTTATTGAAAAGTAATTAGATGTTTATTAGATAGGAACATAATTTTAATGCCAAAATAAAAGTGCAGATATTGTGGCGAGATGAATAATATAGACTCCGCCTATCCCTGCTCATCCTTGCAAAGTTTATCAAAGTAGATTAGGATTGATATTTTTAATAAAAAAAGTAAATTGAAACTAGATAAATAACTATTTACCTCACTAATACCTGGTCACCCTATCAATCGAGGGGCCTTCGTCTGATCCAGGAATTACGGGCGCAGGTGTATGTTGGGATACACTTAAATTATCGCCATTACATTATCTCGGCAAATAAATTAAATATATAAGAAGACAAAACACTAAACGAGCATCATTTTGCTGTTAGATAAATAATATTATTTTACGATTTTAGTTTCTTATTAAAATGTACCTACAAAAATATTATTTTTTAAGTTTGCGTGTTACCTGAGTTGCAACCTCCGCAACTATGATTTAGGGCAGCAAAAATAAAAGCGTAACGAGAAGACGAAAAAACATCACTTAAAATTGTAATATTTCTTTGTTTAAAAGTAATAAAATCGTATGGATTACATTATTACTTATACTCGGTTTTGGAAGTATCTTACAGTATATATAACACGATCATTAATTATGTAAGTAACTAAACCTCAACACACATTTCTAAATGTCTGCAATGTTGTTTTCGTTGTTTTGCTTACTAGTTGCCGCCCGCGAGTTCGTCCGACTTAATATTCTACAAATTTAACTTATTTTGTTATTCCAATGTCTTAGCTAAGCTAATATGTAATATTACTGAAATTTTTCCGGAAAATTATTCGTCTAGTTATGAAAGAGTAACAAACGCACACACTTCCACTCGTCATCACAAACATTATTAAAGTATATAAAACTTTCATCATCATGTACATCAATTTTAATAAATTATATCCGAAATGTATTTTAATCCGAGTAACATTTTGTATGCCTATACAACAAACCGAAATTGAAACGGGAAAGGTAAGCCCGATGATGCCGTGGTTTACAGACGATTTCCAATAATTGAAATATAACGAATATTTTCCGTCAATAACTGAAATACTCGTTTACGAATATTTCCCGTTTTATGATGAAAATATTTGAAGTTGAAACTCAAGCATGCAGTAATTAAAATTTCTGTTTGATTTTTATTGAAACGGTTTCTTTTGTGTGTTTTAACTCGCTTTGATATCTACATGTAAATTTGAAATCAAGTCTACTTAAATAATCCATATTCATATTATAAATGCGAGTCTTTTTGTGTGTTTGTCTATATTTTACATCAAAGTAACTGAATAGATATCCATGAAATTTTATATATATTTATATATAGTGTGGAGTATGAAAAACATATTATTATAAAGATTATGGTGTTTGCAGTATGAACACTCCACTTACATACCATAACTTTGAGATAAACGTGGAAACTAGTGAGTCAATTTCATTTCTTTAACTATATGAAATTTCATATGGTTAAAGATATTTTATTCCCATAAAAGAATCTACAAATTGATTTCTATTTAAGTACATTTAAAGGTTGACTAATTTTACAATTATTAAAAGTAGAAACTCTATATGTAGTAATTAAAAATTCTGTGTGATTTATTTAAACGGTTCCAACTCACCTTGATGCACTTATGTCTATTTAATTCAGGTCAGACTCTGAATTTTAACCCACTTTCATAACCTGACCTGATTTCAAAGACACATATTATGTTTCTACTTTGTCCGCCTTCAATCCATAATTTTTTTAAAATTATTACGTTATTCAAATGTCTAAGCTATATTACTTCGTTACATGAAAATCCATTCGTTATAGTTTTAGCGAGAAATAGTCACACATCTTAACAACTTTCGCATTTGTTATATTCGTAGGAAGGATTGGATTTACTTTCATAGATTAAATGTACCTAGATGAAATAGAGGATGATCTCTTGTAAAAGACCAGGTCAAGAGTACTCTCAACCATGAGCTACAATGAAAAGATTGACGAATGAAGATGAAGCAGCAAAAAAATATGCAGGAATTTTGGAAAGTGGAAATTGTGCAGTCTCTGCCTACCAGAGAAGAATTGTGATCATATATTATGTAAATTTATTTATAAACCGTTGAGATCATACGATATACTCGTAGTATAAATACATACATGTTAAACTTAAAAATATATTTTTATTCTTCTTACATTTAAAACCTATCTGTAGTTTTATGAGTGTTCTCCATTATTTTCTCTTTTCTGTTAACGTACAAAAAAACGAAGCTTAGACACACCGGCAAAAAAAAAGTGAACAAAAAGATAAATAGAGGTACCTACATTTTCAGGTCATACTAAAATCCGACAAAGTTTAAGCTTTTAAACACTAGACTTTATATGAAAGCATTTTCGCAGTTAACAAAACGGGATATTACTCGGAAACAAAGAAGACTTGAGGGTGGAACGGGAGAGACAGGGCTGTGAGTATTTTTTTTTAACAAATATCGCGTTTATTACATTAAGTATCGGGGAGGAAGTAAATGTGATAACGGTTTAACCGTCACTTTACAGTATTAATGTTCTGTTCCAGCTTTATAATAGAAGTTTTTAAAACTGTAACAAACATTATCTGTCTGGCGATAGTCCTGGTTAAAATCTCACCTCTCCAGAGAGGAGACCGATTAGCGCCTTTTTCTTTATTTATTTGAATTTTAGACACGCAAAATGTACAACAGGTGGAGTAAATGCTACAGGGCATTCTCTGCCAGGCGAACATTAGGTTTACGCTCTTTCGCTGGAAATTTGAAATTTCGTAACTGTGACATTCAAGTATGTTTTTAAGAATTAGTAGTACGTTATGAAACTGGCTGATTTAACGTCTATGGAGGAGGTGATAGAAATTTAATAAAGTGGTTTCACCTAAAACTTTGAAATCCGTTGCAATAACAATGTTGCAAGTGAGCAACCCTAAACAACAGGACATTTGAAGAGGCTTCCGTGTTATCTCCAAATGCGGTTTACCGCGTGTTATATTGGAAGTAGACTAGACGAGGCAATTTAGTTTTCCAACATCCAATTGTCCTGGGACGATGCTCGATTCGATGTTTGAGTCTTGTCAACGATATAACTAACAGTGATCGAAATAAATTTCCCACCTATCTATATTTTGGTATATCTATGGTTTTCATAAACCAATATGAGATTGACCCTGAGGCGACATCTCCAAACATCACACGATATCAGACTTTAATATAAGTATATACGAGACAAAAACGATTAAGGTTGCTGGGTGTTGTTGGGAGTCGCTTGTAACCTGACTTATCCATTCCAGGGTCGGGGTCATATGAAGACCGGGCAACTCTCAAGAGAGGTAAGGATGCAACCGGGACATCATGAGGATGATGACTCTATTGTTCCTCTTCCTCCTGGCTACATTTGTAACTAGCTGGAGAGGAGCCTGGCGAACGCAATTGACCATAGATCCTAGAGATGGGGTAAGTCAGGTTTTTACACGGAGCGACTCCTATCTGATCTTTTAAGGGGATCTTAACTGGTATTGGTTCAAGGTTACACCTCCACCTCGATGGTAACTCAATTGTTACATGTATGTTATAAACAATCTGATTACGTTACAAAAATCGTAATACAAAAAATGACGATGTGTTTGACTAATCGCTTTGAACCTCTTAACTAACTGGAGGTGTCAGGGAAGCAGCCAACCGTACAAATTTTTCCATATCATTTGACTGCATGTATCACTGAGAAAGGAGAATGGACTAAAAGGATAGCCTTAGAAATAAAGTAAACACCTACACATACTTTATGTATGCGCCTCTTTCCCGGAGTGGAGTTGGTGAGAGACTATGTCTTTCCACTTGCTATGATTCTTAAATACTTCTTTCGCATCATCTACATTCATAACTCTCTTCATATAAACTAGTCGCTTTCGGGTACTCTTAACCTGAACCTATTGTCAAAACGTCCCTATTTGATCAAGGTAAGTTCGTCTAGGCGTCCCACTCCAATATTAACTTATAACTTCGTCTTCGTCTTATAACTTCGTCGGGTCCTGGACATTAGGCAATGGGATGGGTGACCATACTTCATTTAGGAAAAGGTTTTTCTTTGAAAATATTTCAGAGGAGTAAGGTAAGTTCAGACGGGAGTCGCTTGAAACCTGACTTACCCAATCAATTGTGGTCACACGCATTCCGACAGGAGTCCGCTCCGGAGGCGAGGATGTAACCAGGACTAAAGCCAAGAGGAAGAAGAAGATGAGACTGCAGAGTTGTTTTTGCCCTTGTTTTTTACAGCCATACATATTATCACGTCTATATCCCTTACGGAGTAGACAGAGCCAACAGTCTTTAAAAGACCGAAAAACCACGTTCAGCTGTTTGGCGTTATAATGGAATTGAGATTCAAATAGTGACAGGTTCTTTAACAGTAATATAACAATTAGATATTACAGAAACGTGTAATTAATAACAATCAGTATAATCCCATTTCTCTAGTTTTTAAAAGATTTCCAAAGGAGTGTATCAGTTATCTCGTGTAAATATATTTACAAAACAAACTAGATTCGTAAGCGAAACGGTTAATTATAAAATTAGTTGCGGATTTCATAATTCCACGAGTGGTGTAGGTGTATGTTTATTTGACCTAATGGCCAAGTAGCATAGAGCCTAAGTTAATTTGGCGTGTGGGTTGCACGGATGGCCACTGAAATCTGTGTCAATGTGGCAAAAACTCGGTCATTATGGTAACTCAATTGTTGATGCTCATTGCTTAAGTAATCTTGTGTAAGAGAACACAGTAAAAGACTTGCAATGTAATAATGCAATTAGGATATTATGTTAGAAGTGATGACATAAACAAATAAACTTGGGATTCTCCTTTTAGGCAATGTCCTTATCTGAATCACGTCCAAGCTGAACCTGGCCATTTAGGCTATTCGTTACAATTGTCTCTGTCCACCCCGTAAATAGGAGATCCATATTTTTTCAAAGATAGACTTCCTTCATGCCGTATGAGACGATAAAAGGACCAAAGCAACACCACTAGTCCGACAAAAAGGTAGATTGCTAAAAAAATTATATACATAACTGGTTTTTTTTTCTTATAAGCATATGCAGTGACTACCAAACATATAGACATTAACTCAATGAAGTTATAATAAAACTGTACTACCTTACGCTAACGGTTTCATGTATAATGGTCACAAAAGGTCGTGGCACTCCGCCTACATATCGACAGATGACATAAGCGATCGTATGGGCGTATTGATGTTAGAAATGATTGTAAGAATTGTATACAATAAATACAAGCAATTATAGTATTGACACTTTTTTTCATTGGTTGATAAGCGTTTGTATTGAATGTCATTCATTCATACATACAAGATTATGCCCGCATCTCCGCCCGTCATTCATACCTGAAACCCGTTATGAAGCTTGCGTACAAGAAGTATATATAGATCAAATTACACAGATTGAGTTATGCTGATAAACACCTCAGACCTAGAACAATCAGAAAACATCTTTTTAAAAATGCCTAGCAGGGATTCGAACCCGGGACAACCTGTGTCACAGAAAGCGAACTTCCGTTGCGTCACAGAGATCGCCAAAGTGCAGTTTGAATTAAAATATAGTATAAAAAAGTTGGCTAATGAATTTTAGAGTATTTGCTAGAATAGGTTAATTTTTTTACAAAAAGTAAGAAAAATCTCATGGCTGAAGCAAAAGTATGCAGGAACTGTCAAATGCAAATAAGAAAATGATAACCTGAAAATGAGTACCTACCTAAATGTGATTGGTTTGATATCACTCATAATTGTCTACTTAACTTATGTATACGAGTATACATAAGTAAATCTGAGAAATAAGTGAGAAAGAAAACATTGGTCTTATCGACGGAATATCCCCACAGGCCTCAACCTGTATCAACAACGGTGACACGAACCATTTGTATCCAAATGATGCGCGTACGCAACGCCAAAAGCTCAATTGAACAATTGAATGATTGCCTCGGGGTCATACTAATTTTGTTTAACCCGTATTTGTGAGGTTTATAAGAGTCCATGCAAATGGTTATTTACACGTGAAATGCATTAACATCAATTAATTATTCACAAATCATACTTACCAATTTTTTTTCAATCGCTCGGTGACCACGGGTCGTATCGGTTAGTTCTTACTGGGATGAAAAGTACTCTATCACCTTCTTCACTCTAAGACTCGTAATTTGGTATAGATATGCATTTCAAAAAGGTTGGTTCAGTAGATAACGCTTTAAGAGATAACAAAAAAATAAACTTACTTTTGCATTAAAAATTAGTCGGGATTGGGATGAATGTATGCAAGGATCCTGACAAGTGGGAAGATGTAGTCTAAGCTTATCCATACGAGAAAGAGAAATGTATGTTTATGTCAATTTTAAGATATCAAACTCAAATTACCTACCTGATACTGTTTATTTGGGAAAATGTGACGTCATATCTCTCGCATAATTGTACGTATTCATAAAATTTTACATAAACGAAATTCTCAAGCATCTCATTACGTGATTTCAGATGGCTGGCTGCCTTAACGTAAGCGCGGGAGATCAGAAGGAAATGCGACGTTGAAACAGGAGCAAGTAGGTATATAATTATGTATGTAAGTAAATACATGTATATGTCATTATATCCTTGTAGAGATAAGAAATTGAGGCATTATTTAGAACTAGCAGTTGCCCGCGACTTTGTCCGCTGTAAACTGAAAGAAGCAGACCACGTACCTATCTGCTTGAAAATATACTGTTACATTATCACAGAAACATATCTGTATAACAACCCCTAAGGGGAAGACAGAGCCAGCTAAACAGCTGTAATTCAAGATAATACATACAAATAGTCACGCCCATATTGCTTGCGGTGTAGACCGAGCCAACAGTCTGAAAAGACTGAAAGGCCACGTTCAGCTATTTGGCTAGGTGATACAATTGAGATTAAAATAGGGTTGCTAGCCCACCGCCTAAAAGAAAACCCCAATTTTATAAGCTTATCCCTTGGTCGCCTTTTACGACATCCATGGGAAAGGCCCTAATCTTTTTTATTGGTGCCGGGAACCACACGGCACTCAAGATATTCATTATCAAAATTCTTTGATTTTCCCTTTAAAACAACCTTAGATAATGGTACAAAGAGATTCCACGCTCTTTCCCCGGGTAAGACGGGAAATGAGATAATACAGACCGACTGTTTGTTTCGCATAATCTGATTTGTTTACATTTATATCTCGCTAAATTGCGATTTTGTTTGTAGATTACGAGCAATTTCCTACGTAGTTTACTGGCCGTGCTTGACTTGAGATGTACTCTAGTATAAAATAATAACTTGCAATGAGAAAAAACACCACAAGCAAACCAAAACATTTAACTAATATTATAATCTAACGTAGATTTTACTTACATCGATATTTTTTTTGTGATATCATACACTTCGCTATACAGTTGTTCAGGCTATAACGCGCGTTGTAAGATGTTTGATTTTCTATATAGAAAACAAAGGTTGTTCCTTTTTATAATAACTTTTACATTAAAAAAGGCTTTATTAATCACACGTGGCTGAGAAAATCAATAGAACCGGTCTACGCCTATATGGGTCATTGGACATACGTCAGCAGAATAATCGCGAACATAAATAGACGTGGGGGACCAAAGGAAGGTTGCTCTACCTGCTTGGAAGATAAATAAGGGATGTTTTCGTAAAAATCATGGCACATAAGGCTTTTAAGGGTTATTTTTTGAAACGCTGGAGAAACGACGTTTTTAATAGTTTCGTTCATAAAAGCTTTTCGTGTACATATGATTACGTCTGACATCCTAATGTAGAAGTATGTAGGGACTTTGGCAAGTGGAAAGATGTAGTCTCTACCTCAAATGGATGTGTGATACTATGTATGATTGTACGCCTCTTTCCGATAGATCTTTCCCATTGGAAATATGCCACGATCCTTGACTACTCCTTTCGCTTGAAAAACCCACATTCAACAATCCTTTCACGCAGTCCTATCGTTTTAGGCTATCTGTTCGTGACTTGTACTTTCACCAGAATTTACCCTTTTTGTAAAATCGGCTGCTTGCCTGTCAACCACTCGTCTTGTAAATTATTAATACTCTTAAGTACTAAGTTTGTCGGCTGAGTCATTTACAGAAAGAGATGGTCTTATTCCATTTTGCCTAATTGGATTACAAATGGGCACTTTAAGAAATATGACCGCCCATTATGAATTTAAAATTTAATATATGTAACTCTTATTTTATTTCTTTTTTAGTTTGCAAGAATAATTCATTCGTTGATCTATTTCAATTTCGACATAAGCAGTTATGTCTGACTTATCAGGTCAGGTCAGGTCACAGGTCGTAAAACCACTAACATCCTGAACAATTACAGTACTTCTGCCTCACTTAAAACCTTTGTTAAATTCCTCTTCTATTAAAAGAGACCGATTTTCAAAGAAAATTGTAGGATCAATAAACTTGAACTAAAAAGCAAAATCTTGCAAAACCATTCTTGCTAACGGTACGCTAAGTTACTTCGATTCAGCGATTCACTTTGTAGAGAATTTAATGCCTTTTTCAAGCTACATTAAGTTACTACTTACTTGCATTTGAAATATTAAATGGCCAATTAGACTTTCTACTTTATTCATATGATATAATGAAAATCATCATATTTTTTTATGAATAGAACCTATTAAAGAGAGTTTTATTTAAATTCGCCATTTTATAAATGGTTTGGCACACAAAGAAATGGATGACTGACCGGCTAATTTCTCCTTTACCAACATTAAATCATTTGATCAGAATTTTCTGAAAATATCCTAAAGGTACGAAGTAGCTACGGCCCATAGGAACAACAAGAGTGTCTCCAAAACAAAAAAATACACATACATGAAAAGTACTTCAGTAAACATAAAAATCAAACGAAAACAAGATTACGCAAATTGAGTAAAAATAAGCTTTTGTAATATAAAATTCTAAGTCAGCGGTACACATGAGTTTATTTTATCCATAGCCAACCCGCGGTACAGTTCCCGGAAAATTGTGATATAATTGCTATTTGTTATACCAGCGAACAGGATGTTTTCAATGACGACAAATAATAATTTCCACATCCATATTGTCAAACGTGGTTAAGCATAATTGCGTGCGAACTAGATTATTAACGAACACACTATATCTATAAAATGTAGTTATTATGGAAAATTTGCCAGTTAATTTCACGGTCCAAACAAAACGAATGGGTTTTGTGTTAAAACAATTTGTATGAAATTGTCGGTTTTAGTTGTATAATTATTATTAAAGTTATTCGTTTTGTACATTGCTTGTGTATTTTTATATTTTAAAGATTAAATTAGGTTATATTCTTTTTTCAGACCGTTATCACTTTCAAATCAAAACACACACACACGAATTTCAGACCCTATGATCTTTTTACAACAATTAACTCTTTCTCTACTTCCTTTAGCTATCTTTGCCTCGTCGAATTTCTATTTGGATATAGATTTTCCTTTTAAAGAAATGCATCTGAGTGGCATCGGTACATTCCATTATCACTTTTATTACGTCAGTGTTTATCAGATCGGTACCGATAAAAGTTATCAATAATCCTTAGCCATATCGTCATTCATTAAATGCTTCAAGGTATAATAAAAACCAAGTTAGATTCGTGACAAAAATCATAAAAAATTAAATTATAAGCCTCAAAGATAGAGAGCGCATTAATTCCATATAGGTACCCGATTGGTTTACAATCTTATGGTTTAAAACCTATGAATAGCATGTAATTAGGCGACAGAAAGTGTGTGTAATTGGGCAATGTTTTTGATGGTTATTGTCTTCTTTTGGAAATACTGCTTCTACTAGATATTTATTTTACTTACTTATTTTATTACACTTAACTACTTTGACGGAAAAAAAGCAGAGCTTCATATCCACTTCAGTAGTAATTTTTTTATCTTATTATATTTGAATTGTACATATAATCCAAACCAACTTAGTAGAATTATCACGTCTTTATATTATTCTCCAAAATTCTCCTCGTTGGATTCCCGCGACCTTAAAAGCGTTTGCGTATTTATGAGGAGTTTCAAACAGACTTGTTTGCGTAGCCTCAACCTGCTATTCCCTAACAATAACTTCGGGAGGTAACTTTAATGGAGTTTCGAAAACGGTTATTGTAATTTTAAGGCAAACAACACGTGCCCATTGAAAATTTAGAAGTTTAATATTCAGATGGTTCTGCTGATGTTGATTGATGAGTGAAGAACCAATAGAAAATGGAACAAATTTAATGAACAGCAAGTTTTCTTCGATGTTTTCTCCGTTTATTGGGTTTGTTATCACTTCGGCTGTGTAATACCTACTTAGGTTATTAAACCAAAGGTTGATCAAATTTATTTTAAAAATCTATGTTTATCCAACACCTTGGAATCAATTATCAAAAACTGGAAAATATTATGTTTATAACAGAAACACAAGGAAGTTTGTCGTAGGAAGTGTTAACAAACATTCAACGTCGTAAATTGCCCCTCGACACCTCATAACTGGCGCCCAACGTGGGGCCTCGGGGCGCACCTAAAGCAATATTCCATTACGCACGCCTAAAACCTATAGTTTACTAAATAAACACCCTTAAACTTATTGCATTAAAGATCAACATCGTTTCAAACGTATAAATGCCTGATTCAAATGATTCTTGTTACTGGAAAATAGACTTTGTTTTTAGAGGCAGTTGATTCAAAAATCGTTTTTGATGACTATAAGGGTAAGTAAGAAGGGAGTGTAGGAAGGATGATGGCTGCCGTCGCGACAGGCTGTAGGTCTACAGACTATTGTTTAGCCCTCTAGCTGGGACAAACATCATAAACAGACTTGATAAGAAAACAGAAAACAAAGCTATCGTATATTCAACAGAAAACCTTTTGTTTTCAAAGGTCGATTTCCAAATTGAAGTGGTTTCTGATGTATACAAAATTTTATTAGGTACTACTAATATACAAACAAAATAAATGTCGGAGAAAAAACTTTTAAACTCAGAAAAGTGGTTTATTGAGAATAAATTTTCATAAAACGAATGCTGCTATAAGTTTTGGGAGTCGTAAGAAAAATATTTTGGACTCGCAGTGCCAATGTCTGAGAAAAGCGTATATTACTGTATTTTTTATCCAAGAAGATTAATGGCTTATTTCATGAATAGAATATAAAAACATGTATATAAAAATAAAAACTTGTTAAAGATTCTTGGTAAAGGTGGAACCATGTGCGATTCCATTTATTCAGCACATATATCTTGCAGATATTATAATACTACTCCAAGAGTATAATTTTGTAAATCTTCTTTTATTAAAACAATATAGAAATTGAGAATGATGAGAATTTTCTGAAGACCTGGCAGATGTTAAATAAAACTGTTACTTTAGAACTTAAAGGGTCTTAGACTTATTACTGATTCTATGTTTTCTTCCCTCTAGGTTCATTAGTCTTTGCGAGTGCAGACAACATTTGTAATGAAGCAGGACCTAGTTATACTTTACTGTACGCCCCCTAAGCCATCCCTTTTACCGATCAACCCTAGTCTGGCCGGGGGCAATTTGTCAAGAGCTCCTGGACCTACCCTACCCCTCAAATAAAAAGCATTTGAATAATCGAAACGATGACGCAAGGGCGTCACACACTTGACGATATTTTATCGACAGTAAGGGCGGGAAACTTTTTTTCCATATTTGTGTACGTACGTAAAAAGATTTCCAATTTAAGCCGTAGACACGACACAAACGCGTAATTTTTCATATTTAGCGCGAATTTTTTTTCAACATGCTTTAGGCGTCTTCAACGTTCCTTTTAATTTAAATGCCCATCAACATTTTTAACGAGAGGAAAGAGGAAACAAATAATTAAAGTTTTAGTTTTGTCAGAATCCAGATCTCCCCGAAACATGGATATCAAATAAACTACCATATTGGAGTTTGTTTTGGCAGTTTTCTGTTTGTTTTAGCGGTCATTGCAAACGGACCGATACTGTCGATTCGTACTTTTTGACAGACCAATATGGAGTGTAAGCTTTGGCTTAAAAATATCAGCTATTTGCTTGTTTATTTGGGCGAAGTGAGGCAAAATAGTTTGCCAAATTGTATCGGTCAGTTGTAAACGAAAAATTGTCAGATAAAAAAATAATATTCCGTGTTTGATGAAGTTATGTTTAATCTTCAGAGGTTATTTTATCTTTATTAATTAAGATTACTTTGGATCCACCGTTCTTATGAGCTACAATTCATAATGTAACTGATTCGCTATCAATTTTGCATTATTATTAAACTGGCCGACGTTATCGAACTACCGTCATTTGGTCTATCCTCATCTATTCCCAAGACAGGTGATTTGCGAGGGTTGTCAGCTAACGGGGACAAGGCACGAAAACAGTCAATTTTACTCCAATAAATACCGATTACTGTCTCCGGTACACCCGGAACTTCGGAGGGTCACGGATTTTGATCTTTATTAAAGATACAGCGAACATTGCATTAAATGTATTTCAGTGAAACACAATTTCGGATGTATCAAACACATCCACATCCGCATATCCCGTATTTATCAATGCTGGGAAAGACAAAACCAATAATCACAAGACCTAAAGTCCTAAATGGCGTATTAATTGGAATTGAGATGCAAAGAAAGCGACAGTTGCTAGCACGACGCCTTTAAAAAAAATAACTGTTAAAGATTTTTGTGAATTGCGAAGTCTCGGTGAATAAGAACGTATTAGAAGTAACCACCATTTTATTACAATTTACGGCCCCAATTTAGCTCATCAGTTCCTGTGGGATTATCCTCGATAGAAACCGTAAACAAACAAGGTCAAATCCACGGATAAACTGCACCTAAATCTCACAGAGCCCGAATAAGCCACTACAAACGTTTCAACGTAATTCACTGTCATTTTTATAATCCCAGCCAATAAACTGTCTTTTCAATGCAGCATGAAATTATAAATCAAAAGGAATACGGGGGCACGCTTTAGTAAAAATTACCATTTATTACATATTATCATTGATCTTTAAAATCATAAATTGATTTATTTTCAACTATTACAATTACTGTGTTTGTAACAGACTTGTCAAAATATTTTTTTACTTCAGCGACATAAGTTTTGTCAAAATTTCTTGAAAAGTTAATTCAATAGTTTAAAATATAAGTGATAATAATGATGATTTTTGTGTATGTTTACTTGAAATCCTAATATCATAACAACAATTTGGTTAAACTCAACATGTGATCAAAGGGATTCCATTACACTCATAATATCAATAACACATAGAGCACCAAGTTTACTACCATCCCCGTAATCTCATAGACGTTATTGCCCTTGACATAGTTTTCCTAACATTAATTACAACATATTTTGGCATGTTCGCAGCTTTGCAGCACAAATAAGGGATCATTAGCTGACGAAAGATGAGGATGAAGAATTAAGAATGACTTGCACCATATATGATTGGAAACATTCATTCTGGGATAAGATAGAATTTTCTTTCAATATAAATAGGGACAAATCTCACAGATTGGGCTAACCCTAAGGTAAGTTCGAGCCTTGTGTTATTAAATCATCCAAAACATTTTTTTTTCTAATCGGCCTGGGAATAAGATTAACATTTTTTATTATATCCTGAACATAAGATCTAATTAAAACCACCGTTGACCGCATTATCTATATGGTTAATTGATCAACATAGATATTTAAAAAAAACTCTAAATATGAAAAAGATCCAAATTCAAGCCCCTTTATTTTTCTAATCCGATCATTTAATTGAATTTTAATTAACTATAAAAAGAAAGACTGAAAAATTAAGATCGCAAAAATGTATAGAATCAATTCACTTGTTATCATAAAAAATATTTTTTACTCAGAAAAGGCTCATTGGACATGAAAAAAATTGTCAAGGTGAATATCTAGTATTGGAAGATTTTAAGCATAATTTTACTTACTGGTAACAAAATAATTTTGAACCATCGTGTTGTAGTTAATCCGAGGGACTAGGGATGGGCAAATGACGTCATCACTGTACTCGTATCAAAGGGGGAGAATTCAATAAATATAGCGCGTCATTACTACACATTATAAGGCGTTCGTATTCTCTTAGGCTAGTGAAACCCGAAGACAATAATGCACTTGAAATTAATTTTAATAATTAAATTCTTTCTCTTTTAATTGTGGTCATTAAATGTTGAATAACTATATGATTGACATAAAGATTGTACTGAACATATTGTTAGAACTGAGTTATAATTTTTTTTATTTGCTTACTAATGTCATAAATCATACTAAATATAATCTACTTAATTATGATCCAAAGAAAGACCAGCTCATAATGATTATCTGAAATGTTTAAATAATCAAGTAAATTAACCGACAACATTGCCAGAACCATAGACAAACACGAAATCAGTGAACAATTAAATTCAATTGAGTTGAGTAAACATCAGTTCCAGTAGGGTGAACAGTTGCTGACGATAAATAGATGATGATAATGTATTTTGGACAAGTCATTTTTAAAGGTTTTGGGAGCGTCTGTGGTCTAATCGATAAGGTGCCCAATTAAAATGCGTGATGCGCACCGCTTCAAATCCTACCTCGGCTATTAACAAATACATTTTTCTGAGTGACCTTTGTTTGAGTGCTAACCGATGCTCTTAAGGTGAGGGAAACACCGTGACGAAACCACATTCAGCCAACGGGATGTGTAACCAGGATACAATATCGGTTAGGAACTTAGGGCTAATGCCAGGACGAAGAATGTATTTTGAATATGTCGTCATTGAAATGGTTTCTAACTTAAGTGCTCAATATCTATCATCATTGAATTTCATTATTCACCTTGGTTCTTGGTTTTTTGAATATAATATTTCGATTTTTATTACAATAATAATAATACACAATAGTGGTAAAATTATTAAAGCCGACCCGTAGAGTGGCAAAAGGTAACGACAAAGAAAGAATAAGGGATTTATCTTTGTTGCCAAATTCAGGATCCCGGATTATCTTTCGATTTCAAGATCCTATTCTAGAATTTACCGACTTACTTTCTTCAACACCTCGAAAAATATTTAATATATTAGTACATACAGATAAAATTTTTAAAATTACTGTGTCACTTTCGTGTGTAAAGTAAACAACAGACTTATAGGACGATAAAAGCGCAACAGGGCTTAAGATAAATGGGCCTCCGTTGACACCAGCCGCAACTATTTTATGCTCGGGTGCCACTGTCATGAAGGGTTATCGCTTTACCTTCCAAGAATTAAGAGCCCGCTACTGTATTAGCTAGATTACATGAATTTTAAAAGATGTAACATCTAATGTTAAATGTAAACATAAGCTACAGATAAAAATATTGTTGCTATTTTTTTAGCCTTGATTTACCTTCTTTAGGTAGACTTTCCCCGGGCAGTATTATAGAAAAAGTTACAAGTTTTGCTAATAAGTCTACTAAATAGATGATTTCCATTAAGTAACTAGATGAAGTAAACAAAATTTTTATGATTTATGTTTTTGCAGGCCTACTTACAAATTTCTGTTCAAAAATGTCGAACATTTAAGCCAAAAGAACATGCAGCCCTTTAAGGAGCTTTCTATTGCTTTTGAGTTATGAGGTTTATTTGAAAGTTGATAATATTGGAAAACTTAAAGGACTTGTTGGAAATTGCCTCTAGATATCTTTCCGACCTAAACATGATATTACATAGTGTTACTTGCGACTTACTTTAATAGGTATTCGAATCTTAATAAAGGATCTATGTTTAGTAACCGTCCTTTACAAGTTAAAGTACAACTTACTACAAGTAACTTTAATCTTTACCTTTACAAGGTAAAGATTAAAGTCTTCTCTTCAATGATAATTCCGGGAAATCATTCATTAAATCATTCTTTGGTCAAAGCAGCAATAAAACTGATGGTCACGATATTTTTGACCAACTTGCGGTCGAAACTATATGCTCTGATCAGTCTGACTTAACTTTAGCTCTGTGAGAAAAGTTAATTCTCTTTCAAGTACAAAAAGAAACACCACAACACCAGGAAAAAACAATTCAAATCTTAATTTACCGCAGCTGAAATCACATTGCAAAATGGATAGGTCCCAGGGTAGCCGCGGAATAATATTTTATTTAACGGGTCTGGAATACCTTGACCTATTTGTAAATGAGGAAAGCGTATAGAGGAAGTGAACCCGAGCCAGTTGGGTCACAGCTTTTCATCAAGGTCATTGATGAATGTAAAACTATTACACGCATCTTATTTATAACTTTTTGTTCGTTAAAAGACTGGTTGGTTACACTTAAATCACTGTCTCCAGTTAGCTCAATTTTGAATCAATTTTATCACATATAACATCGTGAAAAACATTTCGTCCTTATCAGTTTTGTAATAATTGTGTACTGCTTGAGATTATTTTGATCTGCTTTTGACATCTTGATATAAGTTCTGTTCATTAGAAATATTTTTTTTTACATATGTATTCGCTGTTGTAAGTACTCTATTTCGAAATTTTGGTCAAACGTGATTGTTTCATTCAAATGCAATTACTCTTGCTGTACAAATAAATCACGCAACAAATAATCATTAACACAGTAACTTATAATTAAACGTCATATGTTAATTAACTTGTACAATTTCAGAACGTAGATACAATAATAGATAGTGTTTATTAAAAATATGTTATTTTGAACCAAAAACTCAAACCACATCAATACGGGACCACCAACGGTAATGGTAACAATAGAAGCTGCAAAAGGTTTCCACATTACATTTGCACCGAACTAAATATGGCTCAAATAAGAAAGACGTATTACCACGTATCACTCTAGTATTTACGAGTATGTATGCAAGCTAGATAAAAGGTTCAGATAACGAAGATTTATACGAGATAGGATGTTAGTCATGTAAATATAGAGAATATACCTACTACGCTCTTTCAAATGACAATGTCAAGTTACTAGACTTGACATTGCCGTTTGCGAGAATGTTAGTCATCCATACTAATATTTTTAAAAATAATAAATTCCTATTGTTACAAACAATTACAAATAAAATAAACAATAAATTTTGGATGACTGGAAAAATCCCAATTGGAATAAGTCAGCCAATGTACATGTACTTGTACATGTAAATCCAATGACTGTTTTGTAATTTTTTTATTTCTTTTTATGTGCAATTAAGAGTTTACAAACAAACAAACAATAAACTCAAAAACTATTAGACTCCTGTTGAATATTTGAAACAGACACAGACAAAACCTTAGAATAGGATGTCCGTAAACCCTACAGAGAACAGTTTGACAACCATGATGTAGGCTTATTAACCACTTAAATAAACATTTATCTGTGTTTACTTAACCAAATCACCGGTTAATTTTACTACATTGATGTAGCAGTAAAACTCATATGATCTGGGTTTGTGAGTTTTTATTTGTTAGAGATATCAGAACTTCTTAAATGCATTCTTTATCAATACATTTATCCATATTTAGTGTGCAAAAGACGTTAATATTTTTTTAAATAGGTTATTATGATTCGGTTGGTTGATGAAGAAAATAGAGAAGAGACAGAGTAATCCAGTCCTTTAGAGCCGGTTGATAACAATCAACCTAAATAGATATTGAATCCGGGACCTTTCTTCGAAGCTAGCAGGTTCCACTGTGCCACATAGACTAATGTTACCGACTTCGCTAA